>NC_064615.1:929386975-929990725 GCF_023898315.1 Schistocerca nitens
GACCTGTCTTGAGCAGAGACGGCAGTTTTATTAAATAAAATGTTTAGTTATGTACCAAAGTTTGTGCTGCAATTAACTCGAGACATGAGCCAGCGGAGACGGAGACATCGATACAACGCCCGCTGCCACACTAGCCGAGAAGTAGGGCACAGATTTAAAAAACACTTGGATTGCACGAATAGTAACTACAAGATGCAATTCCGTTACGCGCATGTTTAGTAGCTTCATGAGGTCTACAGAGAGAATTCTAATTTCAGTCTTGCTTAACCCTGGCTAAATCCCTCCTCCTCCCCTTTTTATTACTTGGTTCCGCTTTTCTAAAGTTCTAAGCACTCCAAAACTTTAATATTTTCAGTCAGATTGAATTTATTCATATATGGGTCCGATTCAATATAAAGTGTAATATTTAAGGGCATAAAAACCGGGGTCGTAATTTCTTATAGATTCGTAGGTTCAAATAGATGGGCAGGCTTTCAACCTGAAGATAAAATAGGAAACAACGAAAAACTGTATCTGACAGTGTGATTTGGGCCGAAACGTCTTCTGGTAGTAAAACAAGAGTCACGTGCATAGCTGTGTATCTCAGACTAGAATTTTTGTTCCAGTAAAAACAGAATTCATCAGGTTTCGTTTTTTTTTTTTTTAGCTATGCAGGAATAATCAGCAAACCAAATATTCAGGAGCTGCATGTGTGAAGGAAGCAGAGATCAAATAAAGGCAGCCGTGCTTACTGCAAGCTTACCACTCTTCTAAACACAGTTGGGTGATACAAGGGCTTCATAAGGTGTGTGATCCACTCAAAAGTTCTGTGGATACGATGGTGTCGACGGGGCGGTCACACACATCTCGCACTGCCCGAATACTGTTTTTAATGTTGTTGCGGAAACTTCCTGATAACTGACTGAATTGCAGGCATGAATTCGTTGTCCAAATTAAAACGTCCTTAACAGAGTGTGGGTACTGTGTAGCGAATAAAAACGTTTCACTCACTTTTGCTAAGTGCAGTGACAGATTGATTCGAGAATGTGTTCGAGAATTTACTAAGTTCTGAGCATCAGGCCGCTATTCAAAGCCCACCATATCGACTGTGGAAGAAGTTACTAGTTAACACAAAAAAATTTACGTCAATAGACATGTGGCCCCAAAAATTTCAAATAACTTTAGTAGTTACAAACGCGCCTCAGTAACTGACGTCACGCATCTGCAAACGTCTTATATCTAAGACATCGCTTCACCAAACGATCCATCCCAATATGACCCGTAACTGATGCTGAGACACTGATTTCTCCTACATCTTACAATACGCCAATTTCATCGCTCCCTATCGCTAAATGCCGCGCAGGGTAGCCGTGCAGTGTGAGGCGTCTTGTCACGGTTCGTGCGGCTCCCCCGTCGGAGGTTCGAGTCCTACCTCGGGCTTGGGTGTGTGTGTTATCCTTAATTTAAGTTAGTTTAATTAGTGTGTAAGCCTAGGGACCGATGACATCAGCAGTTACGTCCCATATCCTTACCACAAATTTCCAAATTTAAAGCTAAATCTTGTGTAGTGCATCTCGTCAGCCTCTTGTGGATTTTTTAACGAAGAAAAGCAAATGTTATACCTACCGTTACCACAAGTGATACGTACGCAGTAGAACTAGAATATCACCAGTTTCTTCGTGATGTCATTGCTTTTACGCTGAGGTACAGTCGTCGACAAAACGAGCGATTCCCCTCGCCTTTTCATTATGCTGATCCGCACAGCTTTAAAGTGTGCTACACAACATAACAGGGAAGGCCACAAAGTGCTACCAACATACTATGCACAGGCGTGAAATTCACAAACCATCCGAACTTTGTCAGACTGTTTTTAATCATGTGCAGGACTATATTAATGCTGATTTGTGTGTTAAACACAACACGTAAATATAAGGTATCAATGAAAGAAGAAACGCTAATTAGTATGAACTGTACTTATGAAAATGAATTTCAGCTTGTCGAGATAACATAACTGTTTCACTAGGACAAAGTACCCCTAGATCGTTACGAATTAGCAAAATATTATGCGCATTCGGCCGCGAAACGGTCAGTATCAACGTTCAGACCAGTCATACTGGATTACCGTTGCTGAACTACCATGAAAGTGTGCAAATTTAGCAATGCGTGAAGATTCATAAGGAAATTCAGTTAAAAATCATTCAGTGCCACGCTTAAGTCAATTAAATTATTGACAGAAGAGGAAAAAGTAGGCAGTAACAAGTATGAAATTCTACAAGAGTTTCATATTGACATCTACAGGGCGCCGGTACAGAGTAAAGGTAGCAATAAAACGTATTGGGGGTGCGAGAATTTCTTAAAATTGCTTTACTGATAGTCTATCTGCCTCCATCTAGATTAGAACCGAAAACGAACCAGACCTCCCTTGCAGTAATAAACACCTTTCACTACGGTAGCACACAACCCATTCAAACAGCCCTCTATTATTACCCTAGACATGAAGAAGCCGGCAATTTCGCAATGAAAATGGCCAAATGATCTGCAGTTTTTGCTGCATAGAGCTTTCTGGACTCAAAAACATGAATTTTCTACCTCCATGACACCGCTTATGTGACAATCATTCGGGATGTTTATTGAAATAACAAAATACTGTAATTAGCGAGTTAATTTAGTAGGATAATTCTGCAGCATCCTAAGAAATAAACAGATACATAGCTGGCAAACGTATTCTACAATGTTTAGAATTCTCCATTAGACTCGCCACCGCCAGAAAACGTTCATTAGCCGAAATGTTTCTTAAGCTAGCTAGCAATGGGAATGCTCGTACATCTAAAACGCGGTTACATTAATACTGGAATCTGAATTACCATGTGTGTAGGCAAATGGATTTTATTTGCATTCCTGTAAACGTGATTTGGATCGAAAGCGTAGCTACGGTTAATATCCTGAAGTATCGACTGCAACTATTAATTATTTATGCGACCCTCATCTTCATTAAGTGTCGTAGCTATCTTCGTTGTTAGGATTTCGTCACCTAAATCGGTAAAAGTGGAATCCTACTAGTCTCACTTTCTTGACAGTCTATCTGTCTACCCAACCCTTAAAATCCGTTTACCTAGAGTACGGGTAGACATAGTAAGCGGAAATGTATCGCACTTCCTGCATTATACGGTCCCTTGGTGGCATAAAAAGTGAGCTTCTATGTCAACGCAGTCTAAAGATACGGCCGTTTATGTAAAGATGATCTACGCGGAAGGTCAAAAAATGGTTCTAAGAACTATGCGCCCAAACTCCTTAAGTCATCAGTCCGATAGACCTAAACTACTTAAACCTACCTAACGTAAGAACATGACACACATCCATGCCCGAGGTAGGATTCGAACCTGCGACTGAAGCAGCCGCGCGTTTCGTGACTGAAGCGCCTAGAACCGTTCGGCCACCGGACCCGGCGAAACCCTTTTCACCTCATGCATAATGATAATATATACTGTCTAATGAGGATAAAATGTATTCGCCAGCAACTCAGATCGTTTGATCACAGAACTTTTACGAAGCTACAAATTTTGTTCGAAGTCGTCTGCAATATCCACTTATGAACACCTTAGGAATGTCGTATGCGATGTCCACTTCTGAAGACGCTGACAGATACTGCAGTACCATAACAAGTAGTTAAGAATTTATTGTTAGTGGACCATGCGCGACACTTTATTTCAGTATCAATTTAACGCACCTAGGTGTTTGTCTATGTCTGAAGATAATGAACAAAAAAATAAATAAACAGGAAACAACTTCGATGTTCAAATCAAATGTTACTCACATGCCGCAATTACAATATAATTCCGTTGTTACATCTACATGACTACATCTACAGGATTTCTTTGCAATCCAGACTTACGTGCCTAGCAGATGGTTCATCGAACCACATTCGGACTATTTCTCTATCGTCCCACTCTTTAACAGCGTGCGGGAAAAAGGACCACTTAAATTTTTTCTTACGAGCCCTGAATTACATTATTACTATGGTCATTTCTTCCTGTGTGAGTTCACGAGGAAATAATGTTTTGGCATTCAGAACAGTTGTCGGTGATTGAAATTTCGTGAAAAGATCTCGCGGCAACGAAAAACTCTTTCGTTTTCATGAATGTCACCCCAAATCGCTTATTAAATCTGGGACCCTCCCCTATTTCGAGACATTAGAAATCGTGCTACCGTTGAAACACGTATGTTGTGCGGCAGCGATGCTGAGACATTGTAGAATCTCTGACCAGAGCAGTTGCGCTCGACTCGCAGTAGCGAGCAGTCAGTCAGTCTGTAGTAGTCAGTCCTCAGTAGTGCTAGGAGTCTGTGAGTAGTGGTAGCCCAGAGCAGTCGGCGGGCGTCGGCACAGCAATGGTCGAGATTCAGGATGAGGTATAATTTTATTAAATAAGTATTCATGCAGCTTTGCGCTCATCACATAATCTAATCTATATTCGTTGTAATTAATTTTCAAATCGCCCCAATAATAATCTGATTTCAAAGCAATTTTTAACTAAACAATCATTCGATTTCCTTCCATTTCCTTTCAACAAAAAAATTTCAATTAACTTCAAAAAAAAATTAGTTATTGCGATGCATCTACTGCAAGCTGTGGCGCAGAATAAGAGCAGAATTTTGACATGCAGTCATACTGAGGTAAGAAATTAATTCTGATTTTTGCACAGGGCCAAAGACCGACATTTCGGTTAAATTGAGTTTTGATTATCACTGTAGTTTCATTATCATGGGATTATCTTACATTTTGTGTGGAGAACTTATACTTGAGTCAGATTGCTAAATTTTGTTTAATTGTCTTTGTCATTAATATTTTTGCTCCATTTCTAATAAATATTGTCTTCGAATATTTTTGCGGGGAGGTTACACTTGGCGACACCCGGTCCAGGATCGTATTTCGTAGAGAATCTTTTGAAAAACAGTCAGATATCTGCTCTTATTTCTTAGATATAATTAGGATTTGGCGCAACGCTTTTACTAATCTTGTGACTTTTTTCCTCAGATCATCGGCAATTCGTTGCTCTGTTGTATTTTGTTTGTTGCTTTTGTAATTGTGCTTATTTGTTTTGTGATTAATTGTGTCTATTGTGAAAATGCCGCGAAAGACAGTGAATAGTGTATCGCGAGGCATTATGAACGAAATTACCGACTTAAACAACGTGACCAATAGTACTAGTGACACGCAGTGTAATGATGACAATGCTGTGTTCACTAACAGTCAGTGCGTTCCAATCGCGAATGACGACTTTTACCCTAATGATGAACAAGAGAACTCAATTGTCTCCTCTGTTAATTTGACGACAATCGATGACGAGGGACGCTCTGTTGTAATGAGCGCTGCCCAGCTTAACACAACCGGTTTGGAAAATTCAAGTAACGAACAGACAAATTTGTCTAATGAAAATGGGCAGTGTACACAAAGTACGCCGGATTTATTTAATTCCGAAATAATGTCTGACGGTACACATCCGACTGACAAACCTTTTTGTGAATCTCAGAATAACCAAATGGTTACACAAAATGAGACAATTCCAGATCCAGCATTGATTAACACAGAGAGCAGAAATGCTAATTTTTTATCGGATCCAATTATGGCATTTTTGCAACAAAATTTCAGACAACTTAGTGAACAGAACAAACAGTTTAATGAAAAACAAGACAAAGTTAGTGAACAGGTCAGACAACAGAGTGAAAAACAAGACAAACTTAGTGAACAGAACGAACAGTTAAATGAAAAATTAGACAACAATTCCAGACAGTTAAATGAAAAATTAGACAACAATTCCAGACAGCTTAGTGACCAAATTAGAGCCGTTGCCGCACAGTGCCATGACACTAAGGAACAGTTACGCGAGGAAATTGAGGCTTGTTCACGAAAAAGTAGCGAAGAAATTAAGTCTGTTGCTCAGGAATTAAGGGAATTGCAAACAGTTGCAACAGAAACACTCAGAGACGAAATTAGCGGAGTCGCTAAACAATGCTCTGAAAAAGCTACACAATTACGCGACGAGTTTAAAGCAATGACGGTAGAACTTTCGCGCACAATGGATGAAAAGATTGATGCGAAATTCGAACAACAGAACACACAGATTAACGAACGTCTTAGTCTTCACATACAGAACAGTGATACGCGTTTCCGCAAATTTATTGATGATCAAAATAAAGTAAAACGTCAAGTAATGGAAACAATCACTGCTCAGAGACAGGAAGACAAACGTAAAATGTTTGCGAAGGCAAAAACATACGTAGACAATAATATTGCCACAGTTTCGGACAAAATGAATACCATCGAACAGTTGAACGCGGAATTACGTGATGAAATTTCTGATCTTAAATCAAAAACAGATACACACACAGCAGATATTCAGACAGTGACGGACAGATTTGAAGAATTAGAAATAACACAGGATTCCGATGTCGTCAAAGCTGACGTTAAAAAACTGAACGAAATTACACGTAAGTTGGAAAAACAGATTAATGCGTCCGATTCTAAAAACGATGATCAGGCAAAAATACTGACTGAAAAATATGATGAATTGGCCAGTCGTATTGATGCTATTGAAAGTACTAATGACAGCAAATCAGACGACATTTCACCGGTTTCATTTAGTCAAACAACTGAATTTCAAAATTTACAGCAGACAATTAATGAAATTGATTCGTCTAATAACATGTTGCGCAGAAAGTTGTCTAGTTTACAACAGGAAGTAACAGAAATGAAAAGTATTTCAGTTAATAACGCATCACAGCAGACGCCATTTTTCGAACATTTGCCAGACTCACGCAGCGCGTGTAATTTGAGTAATCTACAGAGAGTACGGGACTTAGATTCCGAACAACCACAGTTCAACAGATTTTCTTGCAATCCTGATCCCGTTCCATCACACAGAGACGATAATTTCGATTACAAACATTTTCTGTCAGTAAGAAAATTTAAAGTGTTTAAAAACGACAGAACACAGATTCACCCGCTAGATTGGATCCAACAATTTAGCTTTGCTTTTCCACCGACTTGGCCTGTAACGCATAAACTGGAATTTATTTGTAGCTTTTTGGAAGGCGAACCGGCAACTCGTATGAGACCGATCGCGAGACAATGTTATTCAGTAGAGGAATTTCAGAATGCTTTTCTATCAGCGTACTGGTCGAAGACGACACAGCGCGGAATTAAAGATCAGCTAATTAGTTTACCAAATTATGAGAACTCAAATTTTCCGAGTGTGACGCAATTCTTTGAGCACATGGTGCAACAAAACCAGTACCTTAGTGAACCGTACAGTGAATCTGCACTCATTCAATTATGTATCTCTAAATTACCACGGTCATTAAGAGTTTCACTTCTAACCGGTCAGCAAAAGGAAAATATTTCAGCATTAAGAGATCTGTTACAGCTCTTGGAGGTACAACAATCTGATTATTCTTTTGTAAACAAAAATTTTTCGTATAACAACCAAGGCCAACAGACGTACAGCAATTATGATCAGACGCGTAATTTTAATAGGAGAGGTAACAGACGTTTTAGGAATGACAACCACCAAAACTTTAATAACAGACAAAATTCTAATTATCAATATCGTCAAAATTTTGAGCAACAGGAATCACATTTTAGTAACAATAGACGTTTTCAACCACAACAGCATGAAGGTCAGCCGGTTAACATACCTAACCAACAATGGAATGCACAAGGTCAACCAGGCTTTAATGTTTCGCCGCGTGCACGTATAGTCCCTGATACAACAAATAGTAACGCACGGCAGCAAAGGAACAGCTACGTACAGAAAACGCAGTATTTCAATTCCTATCGCAATGCACCGTATAGGAATGACTATTATGACAGACGTAAAAATAATGACGACAATTTTCAGCGTACATCTAACAACAGTCGGTCTTACCAACAGCAAAATCATCCACAAGAACATATTCTCATGAATGAACCCGACAGTAGGTATCATCCAGAGCGTAATACGTCTGGAAGAAGTAATAGAACTGTTCAAATAGTAGAAATGCCACAACATCCTCCTGATAATAGTAACACGTCAGATAGAAT
Organism: Schistocerca nitens; assembly: GCF_023898315.1. Taxonomy (NCBI): domain Eukaryota; kingdom Metazoa; phylum Arthropoda; class Insecta; order Orthoptera; family Acrididae; genus Schistocerca; species Schistocerca nitens. The sequence continues at coordinate 929,395,032 of NC_064615.1, forward strand.
TTGACTAGATACTGTTCAGGACGCATCTTCCAATAACACAAGCACTACTTTTGACACGCAAAATGTTGTTCACGAGAATGTAATTACTTTTGACGATATCAGAGACACTCTTTTGCAGGAAAAACCAGTTGTTCAGAAAACCATTTCACATCCTGTCATCGAAGTTAAAATAGGTTCATCGAAATTTTCAGCAGTAATTGATTCCGGATCACCTATGTCAGTAATAAATGAGGAGACTTTTAATGAGTGCAACAAAGAGAAAACCTATCCCACATTACCTTTAGGCAAAACCAAAGTGAAAGGAGCAGTATCGAGTAAAGGAGTGGATGTGAAATTACAGACGCATTTATCATTTTGTATTGGAGGTCATACTTTTCACTCAAATTTTTGGATTGTTCCCTTGTTGACAACAGACGTAATTATAGGTACTAATTTTCTCGTATAACACGACGCAGTGGTTGATTTTCAAAATTCTTATTTAATGTTGAAGGACGAAAAAGTACAATTAGCTTTAGAGTTTCAGCATTCTTTATCTGCGGAAGAACAAACAATTAACCGCACAGAGGTCATTTTCGCAACACGTAACATAGACTGTAATCCCACATTGTTCACAGACACGTACGTACATAACTATAACACTCCAGACGAAACTGACTACGACGTAATGCAAATGATTTCCGATAAAGTTGAACAAAGCAGTGCAAATACAGACGACGAACGAACGCAATTACACAAAATTCTTTTACAGCAAGCTCCAGTTTTCGACAACATTCCTGGTACTATGTCCGGCTTTATGTATGAATTTCAAGTCAAACAACACGACACGTTTAAAGCAAAGCATTATCCCATTCCATATATCCACCGAGAACAGGTTAAAAAAGAATTGCAAGATATGCTCGACCAAGGAATTATAGAACCAGCAGTTAGCCCGTACATAAACCCGCTACATATTGTTAAGAAAAAAGATGGGTCACTTCGCCTTGTACTTGATTCACGCCACATTAATGACATTATTATTAATGAAACAGATCGACCACAGACATTAGAAGAACTTTTACAGAAATTTCACGGTACAGCTATTTATTCCACATTAGATCTGAAATCGGGATTTTGGCAAATTCAACTTCATCCAAATTGCAGAAAGTACACAGCATTTCTCTGTTTTGGTGATTGCTATCAGTTTTGCAAATTACCATTCGGCTTAACTATTTCCTCTGCAGCTTTTATTCGCGGTTTGAACACAATACTTCCGACAGAACTGAAAGACAGAATTACGACGTACGTAGACGACATTCTTATCGCAGAAGCTAACTGGTCTGAACACAATCTGATTCTTGAACAACTGTTGCAAACTTTTCATGCACAAGGACTTACAGTGAATCTCAGTAAATCACATTTTGGTAAAACTTCTATAAAATTTCTTGGACACGTAATTTCAGCAGAAGGCATTGCGCCTGATCCAGAAAAACTTCAAGCTCTACGTGACATTACTGTTCCCACAACGAAGAAACAATTACGCAGCTTTTTGGGGTTAATTAACTTTTTCCGCAAATTTATTCATCATTCTGCTTTAGACACGCCTAGATTATGCCAATTAACAGGTAAAAACACTATTTGGTCTTGGGATAAGCAAGCACATTCTGAATTCGTGAACCTGAAACATGCTTTGTTGAATGCTCCACTTTTATCGCACCCAGATCTTACTCGAAATTTTTCTATTGCCACCGACAGTTCCAACACAGCTTTAGGCGTACACATTTTTCAGGAAATTGAAGAAGATGGCTCTACAGTAATTAAAAACATCGCATTTGCAAGCCGCATTTTGTCACCTGCTGAACGAAATTATTCCGTTACTGAATTAGAAACGTTATGTGTTGTATGGGCTTTTACGAGATTTCGGCATTTTCTGTATGGTAGACACACCACCGTTTACACAGACCACAGAGCTATACAATTTTTACTTTCAGCTAAATTCACTCACGATAGATTAAGCAGATGGAAACTTTATTTACAGGAATTTAATTTTACGATTGTTCACATTCCCGGCACACAAAATGTTATAGCAGACGCACTTTCGCGTTCTCTCAGCAACAATCAGCAAGACGTAACAACCAACTTCTGCAAAGCAAATTTCAGCGTCATGTACATTCAGCAAGTCGCATTTGAAAATTTTATTTCATCTTCATTACAGGATATAGCACGAGAGCAAAGCAAAGACAATGTGTGGAAAGAAATTAAACACCTTTGGCAAGATAAGAATAATGTTACGATTAGGAACCACTACACTGTACGCAATGACATTCTGTTTCGCCGTTCTCATCCAGACAGCAACAATTGGTTATTATGCATTCCTGACGAACTGGTTAACAAATTAATTTGGTATACTCATTTAAGCTACGCACATTATGGAGCTAGAAAATGTTTTCTTATACTGAGACAGAACTGTTATTTTGCCAGCATGGAAAAACGTATACGACGAGTTTTAGCGTCATGTAAAATTTGCCAGAAAGCTAAGTCTGACACAACTTCACATATTCCTCCATTATATCCCATTGTACCTGTTAAATTAAGACATATGGCCGCAGTAGATATTTTTGGTCCAATTCCGAGAACTAACAGAGGTTTTTGCTACATCTTTGTCGCTGTTGAACTCACTTCAAAATTTGTTACTTTCACTCCGTTACGTAAAGCTACTGCCAAAACTGTTTCGAAAGCATTTGTAAAGCATTTCTTATTTCATGTAGGGCATGTGATGAAAGTAATTTCAGATAATGGATCACAATTTCGTTCTGCTATATGGACACGCATGTTACGAACTAGAAACATTTCTCCGATTTATATATCCAAGTACCACGCTTCTTCGAACCCTTGTGAACGATTAATGAAAGAAATTGGTAAACTGTGTAGAATATACTGCCACAAAAGACATGTTAATTGGGACACACACATACACTCATTCCAAGATGTAATTAATTCCATTCCAAATGAATCCACTATGCTATCTCCGTCTGTTATACTGAAAAACGTTGAACCACCAAACAAAATTAAAGAATTAGTAACATTTCCTACATCTCGTCGATTACGACACCATGAAATAATTGACATTGCGCTGAACAACATCAAACGTGCCGCAGAGCGCCGGAGAAGACAGCAAAAACAGGTTTGTAGACGCCGAGACTTTCACGTTGGACAGAAGATATTAGTACGTACACATTATTTATCCAGCAAATTAAAAGGTAAGTGCAGTAAATTTGAACTTCTATATGCAGGTCCATATCGGATTCGCAGCATTCCTCATCCCAATGTTGTACACGTCGAAACTTTGAGAACCAGGAAAAGTAAGGGGAACCATCATGTGTCAAACATTAAACCCTTTATAGAATGAAACCACTTTACGATGTAACATGTTATGAGGCCATTTACACATTTTATGACCACTTATGCAATTATATTCACATTACTAATTACTGATGATTATCGTATTTTTTCTTGGCAAGTGCCCGGCAAGGTAAGGTTAGCAGGTCGCTTTTCTTGTCGTTACACATCAGACCGTGCATATTTTCCAGATGAACTTACACATTTTGTGACCACTTATGCAATTACATTTATGTGACTACCTATTGATGATTATCGTATTTTTTCTTGGCAAGTGCCCGGCAAGGTAAGGTTAGCAGGTCGCTCTTCTTGTCGTTACACACTAGACCGTGCATTTTTTCAGATGAACTTACGCATTTTATGAATAATTATGTAATCCTCTGTAATGACGCATTAATTTTATCAAATTCTCTTTCCATTGAAGTCTTTAATTAACAAGCTGAGCACAACGAATATCACATTTTGTCTTTCTTATGTATGTACGATTGTTTTTATGTTTTGTTTGTATGCACTGTGAACTAGTTAAGGTATAACACACACCATTTGACTTTGACTTTTTGCCCTATGATATCTCAACATCGTGACTGTTTTACATTTTCTTTTTTTTTTTTTTTTTTTGCTGCTGCATTGTGATATTCTCTGTACATTTTTTGCCTTTGAACACTGTCTATGCTTTTGACATATTACGTTTTTCTGTCATGTTATGCTGTATGCTTAATTGAGTCACCATTAACCAGTCACTATTTAATGGGTATATGATTTAAATGCAAGACATTAATCTTTGTTCATCAATTTCAGAAAGAAATGATGCGTTAAGGAAATAAATTAAACAGAAATGGGAATTTCACCTACGGAATAAACGAAAGAAGATGCAATAAACTAATGAGGACGAGTAAATGGATCAGAATTAACAAGAATATACTATACACATCGCAGAATAGCAGTCTTAACTAATTTTTTCTTTCAGAATACAAAGCGATTGATGCAAGCTGTCAGACAGAACTACACATCTTAGTTTTAAGTGATGAAATATGCTAGGGATAAGGAATAGTTATGTGATGAATAATGAAGTGATTTTTGCAGATGATAATTAATGCTGACGAAGAATAATGATGAAGAATATGGTACTATGAATAATGAAGTTTTTGTTTACAGGTGATGATAATGATGAAGTTATGATGATATGAATAATGAAGTTTTTTCTTTACAGATGAGGATAATGTTGAAGTTATGTATTTATGCTATGTAGTTATTTAAGTATTTGTTGCAGTTTACTTTGACAGCAGGTGTTATATTGCGTAGTAGGATGACTGAAGGTTTTGGAAAGGACAGCTATGGAACACATATTTTTTATACACATTTCACTACCTGTTAATTCGAATTTCACTACTTTTCAGCATAGTCTGCGTTTCTTCTTTCAGCTCAATAATCCATTTTGTATTTTTTCTAGGAGAAGCTTTTCATGATACTTACTAAACTTGTTACTTATTATACCTGTTCTAGTACTTGCAATTTATTTTTTTTTTACCCATTTGTATATAATTTACAAACGTGATCACATATAATACCTTGTGTCACAACCTTGCTACAGCTGACTCATGACGAATGACGTTACACATTTTTCATTTATAGGAACAACCTAGAAGCAATTTTTTCTCTTTTTTTGTTTTCCCTTATAATTACGCAAGCAATGCATTGCTAGCACAAAAAACAAAATGTATTACCAGTCCCATATAATGTCACTAGTTTATGATAATTCTGCATAATACTAATTAGCTCTGAATAGTATGTCACTTGAATAATGACTTCTTATTGTAATGAGACTACTTATTATGCCCATGATTCTTAATGCTATGATTGTAATTAACTGATTTTTAATAATGACTTGTTAATTCGATAATTGATGGCCACTGAGTGCCAATAATTAGTGTCACTTAATGAATTATGTATTAATTGTCATTAATTAGCTACTGTATTCAATTCTGACTTCATGTTTTTAATAATAGGCCACTGAGTGCCAATAATTAATGTAACTAAATGTTTTGTTAGTAATTATGCCATTAATGAGCTCCTATTTTTCAATGATGACTTCTCACGATAATACTGAATGATGATAAAAGTTGCTAGGCCACTGAGTGCCAATAATTAATGTAACTAAATGTTTTGTTAGTAATTATGCCATTAATTAACTACTGTTTTCAATGATGACTTCTCCTATTAATACTGAATGATGATAAAAGTTGCTAGCCACTGAGTGCCAATAATTAATGTAACTAAATGTTTTGTTAGTAATTATGCCATTAATTAACTACTGTTTTCAATGATGACTTCTCCTATTAATACTGAATGATGATAAACGTTGCTAGGCCACTGAGTGCCAATAATTAATGTAACTAAATGTTTTGTTAGTAATTATGCCATTAATGAGCTCCTATTTTTCAATGATGACTTCTCACGATAATACTGAATGATGATAAATGTTTTGTACTAATCAATAATTGCTAGCCACTGAATGCCAATAATTATTTGTAAATATGTCATTTGAATGAGGAAAAATGTTTTGTAATACTCAATACTTGATGGCCATTGATTGCCACTCTTGTCTGTAAATTAATTAATGAACATTTTTCTGTAATATTACATTCATGGTACAGAAATGTTCAATAACTGAGCTATGTATGCCGCATACTACTTATGTAATCACCTATTAAGGCTTGTCTGTTAGTTAATGTCCTTCAACTTCTGAGCTAACTACCCTGAATTACTGTAATATCCATTTGTCCTATACATCCTCCTAATCATGGAGCACTATATTTGGTTTTGCACTAATTCTACGTTGGTGTGCCTCTTAAGAGCGTGGTGTTGACACGACATGCTGTCCACCACTGTAAGCGAAGAAGACGTTATTATGGTCCCACTGTTTGGTGTACCTGATGTACTGCCAAACGATAGCATGGAATAATACTACGACGTTTCACTGTCTTGATACACTGATAAATACTTCTGGGAACGGAACTGCAGATTGTATCACTTAGTTGTGATTCTGTGGAAAGATATGGACTTTCAGTGCAGCTATGTGCAAACTAAAGTGCTATAACCATGATGCAATCCTTTCCTTTCCTATCCTAATAGTGAAAAACATTTTTAGCTAACATCATTTATGTTCATGGCCTATACATTTTTTTTCGATTTATTGAACTCCAGTGCGAGTACACTTGTGTCACTTGTCGACATGATTTTTGCCATTTGTTGTCAAAATACTAAAGACATTTTCGATTTGTTTTGAAGTGCAGTATGTGTGCACTCTTGTCATCTCTATTGTATATACTTTTTGTGATTTGATGATTATTTACCCTTGTGTTTATTTGTTATGAAAATGTTCAAAAGCTTTTCAGTGCATGTGCACTTATGTGAATATGTTTTCAACTGAACTCCAGTGCCTCTGCACTCTTCCCAATTTACGATATGATTTGTGTTCATTCTGTATACCTTTTATGATTTATGTCACTTGTTACTCATTGTATATACATTTCGTTTTTTACTGATATGTTCTCCACTGCAGTGCATGTGCACTCATGACACTTGTCAACATGATTTTTTTTGCCTGTTATGAAACTGCTAAAGAATTTTTCAGTGTGTGTGCATTTTATTATCTGTCAAATAATTTGTATATACATTTTTCCTGATTTGTTTTGTACTTATATTTTGTCTTGTCTGTAATGTTTTGTAATTGGTGCATGCGCACAACATTTAATTCATGTATTACATCCAAATATTTTGCAAATGTTAATTAATTAAAGGAAAAATTTGTTACGATGGCAAGTCCAAATGACTCACCATCGCTGCCAAATTTTTGCCCCCCCAGTGGAGGGTTATGAAACACGTATGTTGTGCGGCAGCGATGCTGAGACATTGTAGAATCTCTGACCAGAGCAGTTGCGCTCGACTCGCAGTAGCGAGCAGTCAGTCAGTCTGTAGTAGTCAGTCCTCAGTAGTGCTAGGAGTCTGTGAGTAGTGGTAGCCCAGAGCAGTCGGCGGGCGTCGGCACAGCAATGGTCGAGATTCAGGATGAGGTATAATTTTATTAAATAAGTATTCATGCAGCTTTGCGCTCATCACATAATCTAATCTATATTCGTTGTAATTAATTTTCAAATCGCCCCAATAATAATCTGATTTCAAAGCAATTTTTAACTAAACAATCATTCGATTTCCTTCCATTTCCTTTCAACAAAAAAATTTCAATTAACTTCAAAAAAAATTAGTTATTGCGATGCATCTACTGCAAGCTGTGGCGCAGAATAAGAGCAGAATTTTGACATGCAGTCATACTGAGGTAAGAAATTAATTCTGATTTTTGCACAGGGCCAAAGACCGACATTTCGGTTAAATTGAGTTTTGATTATCACTGTAGTTTCATTATCATGGGATTATCTTACATTTTGTGTGGAGAACTTATACTTGAGTCAGATTGCTAAATTTTGTTTGTCTTTGTCATTAATATTTTTGCTCCATTTCTAATAAATATTGTCTTCGAATATTTTTGCGGGGAGGTTACACCGTTCCTTGGACGTTTTTGTCGTGCACCGTCAATCAAGTCTGTCAAGGATCCCATACCACGCAGGAATACTATAGCAGTGGACGGACAAACGTAGTGTAGGCAGTTATTTCAGTAGACTTGGTGTGTAATCTTAGTCTGCGGCCAATAAATCTCAGTCTTTCGTTTGCCTTCCCCACAAAAGTATGTTTGCGATCCTTCCAGTTTAAGTTTTATTGGGTACTGAAATGAATTGACAGTTCTTCGACTTATGTTTTTTCATGTAACCGGAAGTTAATTATTGTTACTGGACGCAGCTTTCGTGTTTAGTGTATTCCTCATTCAACAGAGTACACTCCTCGTACACCACACGTTACTGTTTCATAGTATTAAATTGTTACCTATGTTACCAAGTTGCAGTGGTTATCTAAACTTGCCGTTTTGAAACAAAGGAAAATATTATAGCGAAATATGCCAACTAAGAAGCGGACTATCCAAATAAACAAACATTTCCGGTTCAAGTCGTTGCAGTAGGTCTACTACACAGTAACGTAAATTAGGAGCAAAGTCCATTAGTAGATTGTTATCAGGAAAACCAGCCCTCATAATGCAAACTGCCACTACGAGAACGAAAGATTCCAAACATGTCAATCAGTAGTCGAGGAAGTGGACTCATTCTGTCTACTGAATCTCAACGCACGCCACTTACGAGGGGACCCGCCAAGTGTCGTACTCCGATAGTGCTGAAACTTCTCTCGGTGAAAGAGGGGACAAAATAAGCGAACACGTGTCTCGGCTTATCTGCATACACTCGATCGCTTCTGAGAGAACGATGGTCAAAGTTTTCAGTGCGCTGTTGCTATAGTATAGATACCTTTTAGCGTGTAGGGATTCAATTGAAGCGGTGGCTCAGCGGCTACCGTCGCAACTTCAAAACTTCGCGCTGCGAGTTCGAAATTCGCTTGTTCCTTTTTTTTTCCCCTCACTCTCTGAATTGTCTAGGAATGTTTATTCTAGTTTATGTTGAAACAATGTTGTCTTTATTCGTCAATTAATTTACTGTGTAATGAAAGAAGTTAAAAAAAATAAATGAATGAGAAAATGATGTGAAATATTTGTGTATGTCCTTGCAACCTTACAGGTTATAAGGAGTTTCAAAAATATTTCACATTGTTTTCTTATTCGTTTATTGTTTTTTTAAATTCATTAATCACACGGAAAGTTAATTGACCAATAAGGACAACATTATTTCAACATAAACTGAAAAAAACATTCGTAGATAATTCTGATAGAGAGGGAGGAAATAATAATAATAATAATAAAAACCAATATGGTCTCGATCTTGGAAATCAAAGATAAGAAGGAACGACGGTAGCCACTGAGCCACCGCTTCAATTGCATTCTCGGGCGCAAAAGGTATCTGAACTATAGCAACAGAACATTGATAACTTTGATCGTCGTTTTCTCGGAAACGGTCGAGTGTCTGCAGATAAGCCGAAACACATGTTCGCTTATTTTGTCCTCTCCTTCACTGAGCAAAGTTTCCGGACAATCAGCATATGGCACCTGGCGAGTTTCCCTCGTTCAAAAATGGCTCTGAGCACTATGGGACTCAACTGCTGAGGTCATTAGTCCCCTAGAACTTAGAACTAGTTAAACCTAACTATCCTAAGGACATCACAAACATCCATGCCCGAGGCAGGATTCGAACCTGCGACCGTAGCGGTCTTGCGGTTCCAGACTGCAGCGCCTTTAACCGCACGGCCACTTCGGCCGGCTTCCCTCGTTAGTTGAGTCGCTTCCTATGCCCGGCGAGAACTATGTATGCCTCAGAGTAAACTGTGCCACTTGGAAACACGGCGAGCGGGGCTAAACAAGTTTTCCTTCTTATAAGGCAACCTTCTACAGCTAAAATTCACGGAGTGTTCTTCAGGTTGCCTCAGATATTTCAGAAACATTTCTTGCATTAGGCCTGCCGTATATGCAAAACGTAAACATTTCATTTCACGTAATATTTATCAAGATAAGACATGAAAAGAGCGGACCATTCCCTTCTGAGAAAAATTACAGATTCTAATTTGCTCCACTATGTAATTACACGGGTACGGACTTTCGATCCTTCGTTTATGCCATCGATTTCGTGTTACACATTCTTGGCCATTGCGTTGTGGCTGCAGTCGTAGAGAAGGCAGTCCCTTTCCTACTAGCGCTGTTTTCGCTGCAGATATTAACCGCGTCGAATCATTCAGTCAACGCTAAATAGCTGGCTGAGGCAGACAAGGGCACTATAATAGCACTCCATGCAGAGGGATTTTCAAATGGCTATATAGCAAGAACTATGGGTCTTCAAAAGTCGATGGCAGCCAGGTGGATTAGACGAAATGAAGAGGGTGGTAACCTGAATGGAAGGCCTCATAGCGGTCGCCGCAAAACAACAGCAGCTCGGGATCGGCAGATACGCCGTTTCCGTGAGAATCACCCATTTGTCAACGCACGACAAATTCAGCAGACTTTGGGTCTCAATGTTAGCAGTATGCCTGTCACTCGTCGTCTAAGGGAAGGTGAACTGAGAGCAAGAAGCGCTGCTGTGAACGAGACATTGACTGTTTCCCACCGAGCTTTTGATGCTGAAAATGTTGACAAACCTCTCCAGTTTTGGAGGCGAGTGATTTCCAAGGATGAAAAAGTTTTCTCTACGGCATCAACCGGAAAAGTACTTGTTTACCGACCAAACGGTGCTAGGTATAATCCAAAATATATTTACAGTTGCCGAAGGAGTGGCAGGGAGTCGGTAACGGCGTGGGCATGGATATCGAGCGAAGGGTGTGGGCTCCTGTGGAAAGTGGAAGGAAGACTCGATGCGCCCAATTACGTATCATACTGGAGAACGTGATGTTACATTCTGTGACAGCAAGATTTGGTGATGATCAGATCATGTTCCAACAAGATCGCTCGCCTATTCATATGGCACGGGTGGTTAAGAAGTGGTTCGAAGACCACAGCAATATTTCTGTAATGGAATGGCCACCTAAAGGAGCTGACATGAATCCAATTGAGAATATATGGGCAGAAATGGTCAGAGTAACACGGGAAAAGGGACAGTCACCGTCGACTCGCCGACAGCTTTCTGATGTGATTCATGACGCTTGGAATGAGTTACTTGAATCTCCTAGTTATGTGTTTAGAGCTGTGGGCATAATGCCCAACAGACTTCGAGCCGTTGTGGAAGCCGAAGGAGGCTATATGCGATACTAAGCAGCATCAGCAGGGGTGGTTTTTTTTTTTTCAGACCTTAACCAATCAGCTGCAACAGATGTTTCAAGTTATTTTTTTTTTTTACAGACGTATATTTTATATAATTTTAAGGAAACGCAGTAAGTGGAATCTGGACAAACAAATTAATTCACAACAAGATATGTAAGATTTAATTTGCTAAGAGAAGAAATACTCTTATATTCATGCAGTCTCTAAAAAGCACATGACACACGTGTATATGCAAGAAGGGTAAAAAGCAATTCAGCACAAATGAAAAATATTGAGGAGAAGCTCGGCGATGAAGGCGTGATTGGAGAGCGAAGGTTGGGCTAGAAGGGGAGGAAAGAAGGCCCGAAGAAGAAGAGAAAAATCAGATACCCAACAGACTTCGAGTCGTTGTCGCAGCAGAGGGCAGTTGGTACATGCGATTCGGAGCAACAGTAGAAGAATAGTTTTATTTCCTGATTTTTGAGGTTTTATTTTGTGACCGCTAAAGAGTGCTGCTTCGTGAGACTCACTGTTTGTCCACATGTGGCTAAACGTCACAAGTGTAAAAAATTGTGAGAGTTGCCGAAGTTCTCTGGAACAGTAACGTTTTTCAGAAAAGAAGATGATTTTTGGTTCATTTCATTTTAACCATTCACAGTATACTTTGAGGTTCTAATCTATGATTTCATTTTGTTATTATGAATCTTTTCAAAATGGTTCAAATGGCTCTGAGCACTATGGGACTTAACATCTGTGGTCATCAGTCCCCTAGAACTTAGAACTACTTAAACCTAACTAACCTAAGGACATCACACACATCCATGCCCGAGGCAGGATTCGAACCTGCGACCGTAGCAGTCGCGCGGTTCCGGACTGCGCGCCTAGAACCGCTAGACCACCGCGGCAGGCATGAATCTTTTCTTCGGTGAAAGCGAACGGTAGTAAGTTACAAGATATAAAGAATATCTGGAAGTTTTTAATTTGTGGAATAGCGTATGTAACAGTCAATATTTTCAACAAATCTGTAGTTAAAGGACATATTACGAAGCAAGTCAAAAATGGCATTGTGGAAAGATCAGGTTGGTCTCTAAAGGGTGACGACGGTCAAATAGCAAATACAAAACTATGGGTAACAACTATTGTTGATGGTGAGGAGCTATAATCGATATGCGACTATTCTGTTACTGTATTTCTGAATTTTATCGTCGATCCTAGTACTGAAACCAATACTCTGTTTTACATAAAGAATATAAACTTTAAAATTTACGTAGCAGCGCAGAATTTTAATACACAGTGTAGAGATCAGGAATCTAAATCCACTGCCTTTAATTTTATTATCACGGATGACACTGAGACAGTAAATAACAAGAGGAATAACAAAACTCTCAGAATCAATATAAAGAATTCAAGTGTCCAGTAGATTCAAAAGTTTACTATAATAGTCAGACAATGTTTGAAACTAGGACTAGCAAGGTAAAACATTTTTCCACAAACTGTGAAATTGGAGGGCGAAGAGCAAGTTACGTAAATAACGATGACAACGAACGTTATTCAAGTAGACTGATCACTGTAGGCATCCAACGCTTTTATTTTGTGTTTCATGCACAGTATGTAAACTGGCAACTTCACCAACACACAATACCACTAAGCTACGTAGCAACTGTTGCAAAACAGAGCATCCTCGTTGTACATGTGATGCATAAGACGACTAATTCCCAGCATAAATGTCAATGTAAGCAGCAATTTCTGTTGGAACGTGCTTCCTGGACCAAATATAATACATTTTCTACGTCTTCAGTGCGAATCATGTAGCAAATGTAATTTAAAGGACATAAAAATATCGAGTGGATTTACTAACATAATTATGAACCACAAAAGAACGTAAATAGATGGTCACATAGTTGTCAAACGAATTCTGCGGTGTTGCCATTGGGCATTAGACTAGCAGCAGGAAGAAAACGTTCGCTCAGCTGATGTGCTGAGACAGACCTAGCGAAGCTCGCGCTTCGAAGATGCCACAGCATCATCTGCCACCACTTCGTGGGAAACGAAATCCCTCAAGTATAAGCCAACGTGTTGTATTCGCATATCAGTAACTGTGACTTGGCGCTAAACTGTGGTTATGGGTAGTACGTATGCTCAGATTGCGATTCTAACATCATAAATAAAGACAAGGGGAAATGAATTAGGCGTCCTTTCTCTTCCGTAATATCAAATATAGTTTAGTTATTCTATCTTAAATGAACTGCGCAGCAAATCATACACCAGAAGTGAACAACTTTTTAGCAACACCAGATGATATTAACAGCTTGCCGGCGCGGGTTAGCCGTGCGTTCAACGGCGTCGTATCGCAGACCGCGCGGCTGCTTGCGCCGTCAGTTTGAATCCTTCCCCGCGCATGGATGTGGGTTAGGTTAGGTAGGTTTAAGTAGTTCTATGTCTAGGGGACTGATGACCTAAGCAGTTTGATCGCATAGTTCTTAGAACCATTTTTTGACCTTCCGCGTAGATCATCTTTACATAAACGGCAGTATCTTTAGACTGCGTTGACATAGAAGCTCACTTTTTATGCCACCAAGGGACCGTATAATGCAGGAACTGCGATACATTTCTGCTTACTATGTCTACCCGTACTCCAGGTAAACGGGTTTTAAGGGTTGGGTAGACAGATAGACGGTCAAGAAAGTGAGACTAATAGGGTTCCACTTTTACCGATTTAGGTGACGAAATCCTAACAACGAAAATAGCTATGACACTTACGGAAGATGAGGGCCGCATGAATAATTCCCCGTACTCTTTATTCGAAATGCTCTAGTTGCAGTCGATACATCAGCATATTAATCGTAGCTACGCTTTCGATACAAATCACTTTTACAGGAATGCAAATAAAATCCATTTGCCTATACACGTGGTAATTCAGATTCCAGTATTAATGCTACCTCGTTTTAGAAGTACGAGCATTCCCATTGCTAGCTAGCTTAAGAAACACTTCGGCTAATGAACGTTTTCTGACTGTGGTGAGTCCATTGGAGAATTCTAAACATTGTAGAATACGAAACTTCCTGGCAGATTAAAACTGTGTGCCCGACCGAGACTCGAACTCGGGACCTTTGCCTTTCGCGGGAAAGTGCTCTACCAGCTGAGCTACCGAAGCACGACACACGCCCGGTCCTCACAGCTCTTTGCAGGAGAGCTTCTGTAAAGTTTGGGAGGTAGGAGACGAGATACTGGCAGAAGTAAAGCTGTGAAGAGTGGGCGTGAGTCGTGCTTCTGTAGCTCAGCTGGTAGAGCACTTGCCCGCGAAAGGCAAAGGTCTCGAGTTCGAGTCTCGGTCGGGCACACAGTTTTAATCTGCCAGGAAGTTTCATATCAGCGCAGACTCCACTGCAGAGTGAAAATCTCATTCTGGATTGTAGAATATGTTTGGCACCTATATAGCCGTTTATTTCCTGGGGTGGTTCAGAATTATCCTACTAAATTTACTCGCTAAAAACAGTTTTTTGTTATTTCGATAAACATCCCGAATGAGCGGTTCTAGGAGCTTCAGTCTGGAACCGCGCGCCCGCTACGGTCCAGGTTCGAATCCTGCCACAGGCATGGATGTGTGTGATGTCCTTAGGTTTAAGTAGTTCTAAGTTCTAGGGGACTGATGACCTCAGATCTTTAAGTCCCATAGTGCTCAGAGCCATTTGAGCCATCCCGAATGATTGTCACATAAGCGGTGAAATGGAGGTAGAAAATTGATTTTTTAGGGTCCAGAAAGCTCTATGCAGCAAAAACTGCAGATTATTTTGCCATTTTCATTGCAAAATTTTCGGCTTCTTCATGTCTAGGGTAATAATAGAGGGCTGTTTGAATGGGTTGTGTGCTACCGTAGTGAAAGGTGTTTATTACTGCAAGGGAGGTCTGGTTCGTTTTCGGTTCTAATCTAGATGGAGGCAGATAGACTATCAGTAAAGCAATTTTAAGAAATTCTCGCACCCCCAATACGTTTTATTGCTACCTTTATTCTGTATCGGCGCCCTGTAGATGTCAATATGAATCTCTTGTAGAATTTCATACTTGTTACGGCCTACTTTTTCCGCTTCTGTCAGTAACTGAATTGACTTAATTGATGCACTGAATGATTTTTAACTGATTTCGTTATGAATCTTCACGCTTTGCACACTTTCATGGTAGTTCAGCAACGGTAATCCAGTATAACTGGTCTGAACTTTGACACAGACCATTTCGCGGCCGAATGCGCATGATATTTTGCTAATTCGTAACGATCTAGGGGTACTTTGTCATACTATAACAGTTATGTTATCTCGATAAGCTGAAATTCATTTTCATTTGTAAAGTTCACACTAATTAGCGTTTCTTCTTTCATTTATATCTTATATTTACGTGTTGTGTTTAACACACAAATCAGCATTAATATAGTCTTACACATGATTGAAAACAGTGTGACAAAGTTCGGATGGTTTGTGAATTTCACACCTGTGCATCGTATGTTGGTAGCACTTTGTGGCCTTTCCTGTTATGCTGTGTAGCGGACTTTAAAGCTGTGCGGATCAGCATAACGAAAAGGCGAGGGGTCTCGCTCGTTTTGTCAAAAATGGGTCAAATGGCTCTGAGCACTATGGGACTTAACATCTTAGGTCATCAGTCCCCTAGAACTGAACTAGTTAAACCTAACTAGCCTAAGGACATCACACACATCCATGCCCGAGGCAGGATTCGAACCTGCGACCGTAGCAGTCGCGCGGTTCCGGACTGCGCGAGACCACCGCGGCCGGCCCTCGTTTTGTCCACGGCTAAACATAGTATGTGATTTATTTCGGTATCATTACGATGAGTCTGTAAAAAATACAGTTATTTTCCATTGACTATTTACATCTAAGATCAATAAACATTCGCAGGTCGCTATCCGATATACTATCCCATTTTGGCACTATACCAAATGTTTTAATCATCAGAGTGAACATTCTGCCTTATTATCCAATTTGTACTAATTTAACAACAACTATGACTTTCAATAGTGTTATGAGCGCTTTCTGTGGGCACCTTGCTACGAAGAATTCAGGCATTTTTAAGTTGTGTATGTTCTGATCACTTTGGGCATTTTGATGTTTTTAGTATCTACTGGCGATACTGTTGCTACATAATTATGGGTATAGGAATTACATCCTTATTTCCTTCTCCCCCCTCTTTGTCCATCTCATCTTCCACCTCCTCTTTATCCATCCCCACCTTCTCCTCATCTCTCTGCCCATCCCCACCTACTCCCTCCCCCTGTCCATCTTCTTGTCCCCCCCGCCCTACCTTTCTTCACTTCCTACACCCTCTCTCTGTCCCTCTCCTCCTTCCCCTTCTTTTTATCTATTTCCTCTAACCCCCTCTCTGTCCATCTGCACTTCTCCCCTCTCTCTGACCTTGAGCATTGTTAACTGGGAATCGAAGTCGCTTAAAATGAATAGGTCGGTTGTGTACGGGGTATGACAGACTTCCCTTTCTGCTGTATCTGTGAGCATAGTTTTAGCTACATTATTTCGCACAGCATTTGAATCTACGAACTGGTAGGATAACAAAGTTTCAGACGATTCAGATTCCGTAGTAGTATTCTAATCATAAATCGATAAGCCATTAATCATAAACCAATATACCATAAACATAACTTTCCTGTTTTCTGTCGGAACCAGCTGCGAGAAAGACAACAAAACAGCACGTAGATATGTACACGATATCCGTTGAAAAGTAGAAAGAATATGTATAGAAGAAAGAGTTTGGCTAATGTTTAAATTCCCTGGTATTGTAGTTTATTTAAACTGACTGCACCAAAGAAAACGGAACTGCATTTTTCACAGCACAGCATTGAAAACATTTTCTTTCCCGCAGTCAGTTTTAACAGAAAACCTTTACATTGTTGTTTAAAAAAATGTACAAGCTACATCCGTCTGAATGTGTATTAGAGTATCGCACAGAAATTTCAAGTAGATTAGGGAAGAACTTCACGAGATAGCACTCGCCACTTCGCTCGCATATACTGTATGGTCTGCAGTGATATTTTTGTTTTTATGCTCACAAACTGCAACACCTTCTAGGTTTTTCACGCTTATTAAGGTCACATAAGCATGGTACATTCCAAATGTACTTCTGACGAAATAGCGATACTGGTAGCTGGAGTCCAAAGTTTTTGTTAATCATGCCTTTTGCGTTCTTGGGGAGATATTTCCATAGCAACTTTCGTCCCCTAACAAATATTTCTTTATACCTAACCCAGAAGCGATATACCAATGTTCATAGATTTACGTTTAAATTTTTTTAATGTAACGAGATATTTTCTTAAAAATTTTCTTGCATTCCCTTAGGGTCTGAATAGACAAACATCTATGTTTTCATCTCTAGCCGAGAAGTCAACTACCAATTATCAAAGATGTAGTTTTAAAAATACTTTAGTAGTTCTTAATGACGATATATTTTCAATAAAAGTTTTCACACACCATTTCACTCCCATAGGGTTAAATTTCCAAAAATGCTGAAACACGCCTTTCTTCATTTCTGACCAAGAAACCAATTACTAATTTCCGTAGGCCGAGCTTCAAAATTGCCTTAATAGAGTCTTCTAAAAAAAAAAAAAAAAAAAAAAAAAAAAAAAAAAAAAAAAAAAAAAAACATTCGTCCCCTTAGAGTTGGAATTTCGAAAAATCCCTTCTTAAGCGACGCCTACAGTATAAGATCTACACCTTCTCCAAATTTCAAGTTTCTGCCCTTAGCGGTTTCACCTAGGCGATGATGAATCAGTCAGTACACAGGTAATGTCAATCTGAACGTTTATTGAAGTATCATCTATAAATTTCGAATAAATCGGTCAAGAACTTTCCGAGATTTTTGGTAACATACAACGACTGATCTCTATTACTTAAGGTATTTATATATCATAATCATTTTAAAAAAAATGTAGCCTATGTACGTCCGAACATTTATTAGAGTCTCGTGTAAAAATCTGAAGTAAAATGTGCTAAATTTTGGATAACAAAGCTAAAAAAAATGGCTCTGAGCACTATGGGACTTAATATCTATGGTCATCAGTCCCCTAGAACTTAGAACTGCTTAAACCTAACTAACATAAGGACAGCACACAACACCCAGTCATCACGAGGCAGAGAAAATCCCTGACCCCGCCGGGAATCGAACCCGGGAACCCGGGCGTGGGAAGCGAGAACGCTGCCGCACGACCACGAGCTGCGGACAACAAAGCTAAAACGACTTGTTTTTATATAGTGGTACAGAGTAAGACAGAAGTTACACAAACATCTTCAGTCGTCTCTAGTCAGCGTACTGTTCCACATACACGTGGGATACTTGGCGTGCTTCCTCGCGTCGCTTATCTCTTGTACTGCTGCCACCGCCTATTACTTTCCTCATTAGTACCGGTTTCACTTACTCGGCGGCCGTGAGATAATACGTGCCCTTCGAGTTCCTGCCGTCTCAGTAATCAAAGTATACACACCAACGTAGCGCATTCAGTTACATGTAGCGTTCAAAACAACAGCCGGCTATGAGATAGCTCTAAGTGACTGCAGGAGATTGTGGCATGCCGGTTTATTTTTTTAATCGTGTCCATATTGAGTGGGTCACTGGCAGTCAAAATTAGCATACCTATAGTTAACGTAACGTATATTTGAGTTTGTATTACTGCTTTTGCAAATGGTTTCTAAATGAAGCCACGGGGACGATATGTATATGTAGTTTTCAAAATTTATTAAATTTTGGGTACATTTTTGCTTGTTATTTAGGACTATAATCTATTTTAGGAATTATGAATTTATGGAAGTTTCTAGATGTGCAACTACACTACTGGCCATTAAAATTGCTACACCAAGAAGAAATACAGAAGATAAACGGATATTCATTGGACAAATATACTATACTAGAACTGACATGTGTTTACATTTTCACGCAATTTGGGTGCATAGATCCAGAGAAATCAGTACCCAGAACAACCACCTCTTGCCGTAATAACGGCCTTGATACGCCTGGGCATTGAGTCAAATAGAGCTTGGATGGTGTGTACAGGTACAGCTGACCATGCAGCTTCTGCACGATACCACAGTTCATCAAGAGTAGTGACTGGCGTATTGTGACGAGCCAGTTGCTCGACCACCATTCACCAGACGTTTTCAATTGATGAGATATCTGGAGAATGTGCTGGCCACGGCAGCAGTCGAACATTTTCTGTATCCAGAAAGGCCCGTACAGGACTTGCAATATGCGGTCGTGCATTATCTTGCTGAAATGTAGGGTTTCGCAGGGATCCAATGAATGGTAGAGCCACGGGTCGTAACACATCTGAAATGTAACGTCCATTGTTCAAAGTGCCGTCAATGCGAACAAGAGGGGTCCGAGACGTGTAACCAATGGCACCCCATACCATCACGCCCGGTGATACGCCAGTATGGCGATGACGAATACACGCTTCCAATGTGCGTTCACCGTGATTTCGCCAAACACGGATGCGACCATCATGATGCTGTAAACAGAACCTGGATTCATCCGAAAAAATGACGTTGGGCCATTCGTGAACCCAGGTTCTTCGTTGAGTACACCATCGCAGGCGCTCCTGTCTGCGATGCAGCGTCAAGGATAACCGCAGCCATGGTCTCCGAACTGATAGTCCACGCTGCTGCATACGTCGTCGAACTGTTGGTGCAGATGGTTGTTGTCTTTCAAACGTCCCCATCTGTTGACTCAGGGATCGTGACGTGGCTGCACGATCCGTTACAGCCATACGGACAAGATGCCTGTCATCTCGACTGCTAGTGATACGAGGCGTTGGGATCCAGCACGGCGTTCCGTATTACCCTCCTGAACCCACCGATTCCATATTCTGTTAACAGTCACTGGATCTCGTCTAACGCGAGCAGCAATGTCGCAATACGATAAACCGCAATCGCGATAGGCTACAATCCAACCTTTATCAAAGCCGGAAAAGTGATGGTACACATTTCTCCTCTTACACGAGGCATCACAACAACGTTTCACCAGGCAACACCGGTCAACTGCTGTTTGTGTATGAGAAATCGGTTGGAAACTTTCCTCATGTCAGCACGTTGTAGGTGTCGCCACCGGCGCCAACCTTGTGTGAATGCTCTGAAAAGCTAATCATTTGCATATCACAGCATCTTCTTCCTGCCGGTTAAATTTCGCGTCTGTAGCACGTCATCTTTGTGGTGTAGCAATTTTAATGGCCAGTAGTGATTGACTAGGTAAAACGCGAATTTTCATTCAAATGTATGACATGAAATAGTGAGTGACCGAAAACTACTTTGCCGGCCGCGGTGGTCTAGCGGTTCTAGGCGCTCAGTCCGGAACCGCGCGACTGCTACGGTCGCAGGTTCGAATCCTGCCTCGGGCATGGATGTGTGTGATGTCCTTAGGTTAGTTAGGTTTAAGTAGTTCTAAGTTCTAGGGGACTGATGACCACAGATGTTAAGTCCCATACTGCTCAGAGCCATTTTTGAAAACTACTTGTTCTTGTGGATCCAAAGTGAAACCACATCCTTGAATAAATTGATTGTTTACCTTTTTGCCGATTTCTTCTGTATTTGTTGCTTACTGTGATAAAAAAGGTTATTATGATATAAAGTGAAAATTATATTCCAACCAGAAGCACCTCCTGAAAATAACTGAGGATTTACTTTTTGCCAATTTCTTCTTGTGTTCATTGCTTGCTGCGATAGTGAAGATTACGTTTGTGATAAATTTTAAAAGCAATTTGTTTTGATATTGTTGGGACTCAAAGGACTGAAGTACACTGCAGCGCCAAAGAAACTGGTATAGACATCCGTATTCAAATACAGAGATATGTAAACAGGCAGAATACGGCGCTGCGGTCGGCAACGCCTATTGTGTAAGACAAAAAGTGTCTGATGCAGTTTTCAGATCGGTTACTGCTGCAATTGCAGGTTATCAAGATTTAAGTGAGTTTGAACATGTTGTTGTAGTTGGCGCACTAGGGATGGGACACAGCATCTACGATGCATCGATGAAATGGGTATTTTCTCTACGACCATTTGTCGAGTGTACAGCGAATATCGGGATTCCCGTAAAAAAATCAAATCTCCGACGTCGCCATGGCCGGAAAAGGATCCTTCAAGAACGGGACAAACGACGACTGACGAGAATCGTTCAACGGGAGAGAAGTACAACCCTCCCGCAGACTACTGCTGATTTCAGTACTGGGCCTTCAACAAGTGTCCGCGTGCAAACCACTCAACGCAACATCTTCGATTTGGGCTTTCGGAGCAGAAGGCCCACTGGTGTACACCTGATGACTGCACGTCACAAAGCCTTACGTCATGCCTAGGCCCGTCAACACCGGCATTGGACTGTTGACGACCGGAAACATGTTGCCTTGTCGGACGAGTCTCGTTTCAAATTGTATGGAGCGGACGGACGTGTACAGGAATGGAGACAACCTCATGAATCCATGGACCCCGCATGACAGCAGGGACTGTTCAAGCTGGTCGTGGCTCTGTAATGGTTTGGGGCGTGTGTATTTGGAGTGATATGGAACTCCTGATATGTCTAAATACGACTCTGACAGGTGACACGTACGTAAGCATCCAGTCTGATCATCTGCACCCATTCATATCCATTGTGCATTTTGACGGACTTGGGGAATTCCAGCAGAACAATGTGACAACCCACACGCCCAGGATTGCTAGAGAGTGGCTCCAGGAACATTCTTCTGAGTTTAAACACTTCCGCTGGCCACCAAACTCCCCAGACATGAACGTTATTGAGCGTATCTGGGATGCCTTGCAACATGCTGTTCAGAAAAGCCATGAAAACATCTCCCTACGAGAAACGCGGACGAGGACAAGTAAACAGTACAACCTAACAAATGAAACATTCCACTACGACCCCACGATGGAATATAACAAACACAAACATGTATTAATCGAAAAAATTGATAACATCTACCAGTTTCGCAACGCGAAAAACTTCAGTAGAGAAACACCAGGATTCTGTTGCGTGAATGGAAAAATTCGTTTACCACGAATGGAAGCACCTTCGCTGCAATTTTTACGTTACATGACCGGGTAAACTCCAGAGTCAAAACACTGTCTTCAAAATATAAAAGCGTCCACACAATCTCGTGTCAACTCCGTGGGCGAAGCGGTGTACCTCAGCTAGTATCGAATAAAGCGATGATAAATGGCGGCAGTTACCATCGTTTGAGCTCCCGGCAGGTATTGAAACAAAAAGTTCTGTGGATATTTATCGGTAACAACTGATGGCTAGCGAAGAAGGCGAGCAGAGGTTAACTTTTAAAAAATTGTCTAGTTTTGTATTGGATGTTATTTCACCTCCGTACTCGAATACATCCATTTCGCCAAATCAGATTAATGAAAACGAAAACACGAAATAAAAGGTGAATTCGACTGTAAACAATGTACTCTTAGCGAAACAATGAGCGAAAGAAACACAAACTGCACAACTTATGAGCCTTCACCGAGTGAATGTAGTCGTATGAACCTAGCACTACACAGAGAAACCCACAGCTCAACACACCTTCGATAAAAAAAAAAAAAAAAATCACGATTGTAAGGTTAACATACACTGCTGGCCACCGTAAATGCAACACCAAGAAAGACAAGAGGTAGCGCAACAAAATTTATTTTGTAGATAACATGTTGACCAAGTATCAAATGATTACCTTTACAGACGTCTGTGACATGTGGTTCCTGCCAGAATCAGTAGCCAGAGTAGCCGCCATTGTTGGAGATCACCGCTGCCACACGTCTCGGCATTGAGTCAAAGAGACGTTGGATGTGTTCCTGGGGTACAGCAGCCCAAGCAGCTTCCACACGTTGCCAAAGATCATCTGGTGTGGCAGCTGGGGATGTAATCTGGGTCACTCGTTGAGCAACCATGGACCACATGTTTTCTATCGGCGAAAGATCCGGAGAGCGAGCCGGCCAGGGAAGCAATTCAATCTGGTTATTGACGAAAAACCTTTGGACAATGCGTGCCACGTGAGGTCGCGCATTATCCTGTTGAAATATGGCTGTGGCCGAGCCCTGAAGGTAAGGAAGGACAACTGGCTCCAGCACCTCGGATATGTAACGCCGGCTATTTAAGGTGCCGGCAATGCGTACTAGAGGCGTGCGAGAGTAATATCCAATACCGCCCCATATCATAATACCCGGTGCAAGACCAGTGTGGCGGTGCATAATGCAGCTGTCCAGCATCCTCTCTCCACGGTGTCTCCACACTCGAATCCGACCATCGTGGTGCTGCAGACAGAAGCGTGCCTCGTCAGTAAAGACAACGTCATTCCATTCTGCCGTCCACATCCGTCTGTCATCACACCATTGGCGACGGAGACGTCTGTGGTTCTGCGTCAATGGTAGACGAAGCAATGGACGTCTTGCGGACAGACCACTCTGCTGTAAACGGCGTCGAATGGTACGCGCAGACACTGGATGATGTGTTACAGACGCAATGTGCTGTGCTGTGGTTCGGGATGTCACTGAGCGATCCGTCACTGCCATGCGCACAATTTGCCTATCAGCACGTGCAGTGGTGCACCGAGGTGAATGCGATCGACCACGTCGGTCCGTCGTACCCTCCTGCATCCAACGGTCACATATCCGCATTACAGTTGTTTGGTTTCGTCCAACACGACTAGCGATTTCTCTGTATGATAATCCACAATCTCGGTAAGCCACTATCCTTCCTCTGTCGAACTCGGATACTTGATCAAACGATGTTCGCTGTTGTCTACGAGGCATAACTGATCGTCTTGTGAAACAACCACAAGGTAAACACACGTGCCGAACGTACACTCGTCGAAATCGCCAAGCCTTAAATGGCGCTATGAGGTGGCGCCACAGGCGCGCGTGATGTGCGTCTGCACTGAAATTCTAATCAGTTGCATATCTCATCGCTGCAAACCCATGGTGTAAATTTCACTTGATTCGGATGCTTCCTTCAGGGTGTTGCATTTACGGTGGCCAGCAGTGTAGATGAGGAGGAGTGTGATAGCATTTTCATGCCTAACAAGTTTTAAGTCATAAAAATAGCGATAGTATGATAATAAGAATGACTGGTATATCATTGAAAGAAAAAATCGTGTTAATTCTATAACTGCTCCTATAATTGCCAGAGCTTCGTACCTAATATGTTGTTGTTTGCATAAATATTTATATTTTCTGGGTGTTTTAATGTAAAATACATATTAACTTAATCATAAGAAAATTGTCGGTCGTTTCATTTGTCTCTACCCTTTCGTTTCCAATTTCTTCATAAATGCAACATGTTGGCGCACTGTGTACAAATTCTTGTATAGTAGTGGCATTCTTCGATTGGATTTCAAATACTGCTCGGTTATTAAATTCTGAGTGGGAGACAATTATGTGTTTTTCCTTTTTATGTATGTACATTTTAATGACAGAAGTGAAGAGAAAATAGCTTCGTCTATGTGTGTCGTATTCTTCGCCGAATACAATGGCGAGAAGGGCGTAACTACAAGGCACTCACTTTCTATGTGGCCCTCCGTCCCATAGTTCTGATCATAATTTTTCAGTATATCTCAGGAAGTTTCGTGCGCCTCACAAATGTTGCCAGTTTTTGCGATCTGACACTGCACAGCGCATTTTGGTTATTGCATTAGTAACAGCATTGCCTTTTCGTCATGTTGATTACATTCTTCGAATAGGATGACCTAAACTCTCTAAATAAAAGCGCTGATTAATTTCTACAAGCTTCAGGGCACAGAACAGGAACAGCAAATATTTGGTGCGACGTTTAAACAGCGTTTATCTTCCTAAGACTGGTGGAATTCTTCGCCCCTCCACGTGCCATACTTCTCGCCGACATTTGTTTTTCCCTTTTATCTCGTCTCATTCGTCGATACGATGACCATAGGTAAAGGGGTCGCTGCATAAGGAGAAATTTGTAAGAGAAAATGCTGACGTAATTCAGGTGAGGCGCTGCTAATCCACAATGGGCATGCATCACGTACGCCTAATGCGTCTCGCACCGATTAACTGCTAAAGTTTAGATTTACACTGAACTAACATTGATCCGTGAAAACATATTATCCAGACGATCGTCTACGAACGCATGACTACTTAGTAACGAGGAATACAATACTTAATTCCAACCGGGCACGATTGTGTCACTGTGAGGTCGCTGGCGTTGGCAGCAATGAGAGAAATAAATGAGTGGACGCAGAGTGTTCGGGATGGCACCGATACGTGACGGAACCTAACCAGGAGGGAGGGCATCGCACAACTTTTTTCATGGTACAGTTGTAATTGTGCATAAACCATGACCTTTAATTCTAAACAGTTTTCGTTGATTCGGAAAAAGTAGTATATTTTACAAGAGATCGACTATAAAGTATACACAAACAGAATTGACACTCAGTATTATGTATTATTGTCATTATTTAGAAGTACGACAGTTCTAGTTAAATCTGATCTATTTAAGATAATTTTACCCCGTGGTTCAATAATTGCCTCATTTCACGTCGGGAACACTGGTACGGAATAATTGTTGTCAGCTAATATCTGCTGCGCTAGTAACTGCTAGCATATTGCCTCTAAGAATCAAGCACTGTAACAGAACCCTCTTCTTAAATTCTTCTTCATTTGTAAATAATAATTTAATAAAAAAGAATTTTTGTTCAGATGTACCTAACTGCGACGTTAAAAACCTGTTCACATTTTTTGGACAATAGTACTGCCTTCTTAAGGATCAGTCTCGTCCTTGTGGTTACTATTTATTCCATAATTACAGGTTCTGACGTGTGGAAGCAATGAATCAAAGTAGCTACTAAGCTGATTTTTTAAAATCGTTCTCTAATTATCGGTTTACAAGTAATGAAGTAACGTACAGGAAATCTGAATTTTGCAGCCGTCCTCTAGTCGAACAGTAAATAAAAAGTTTATTAGTGGGATACCTTTCGGATTTGTAATTTTAACTACAATTTTATTATTCCGTGAGACTACGGTACTGACAATGACAGTGAAAGAACCTCGGGTGTACGTATGTAGCCTGTAAGAGAGATCACAAAACAAAATCGTATAGTCAATAGTAGCATGGATATTTTTGCTTAAACGTATCACCGAATATGTCATTTTAGATCAAAGACTCCTTCTTTGGTTGTAGATGACAAACATAAGCGATGGTATTACGAAGCGATCGTAATTTTGGAACTCAGTACTTACATAAAGCTGTATACAGTTACAAACAGACGAAAGGACCTCTTACCTGCTGATTACACGACTGGTGATCACTCAATGGAACGACACGCCGTGTACCTTTTGGGATTATGTGCCTTGACATATTTAAATTGTAATTGTCTGATGAATCTAGCTGTGCGCAACGAAGATTATAGGTTCAAGTTCTTCGGAAGAATACTGACGAAATAAACTGAAGCGCCAAAGAAACTGGTATAGGCATGCATACTCAAATACAAAAATATGTAAAGAGGCAGAACACGGAGATGTGGTCGGCAACGCCTGTAAAATAGCAAGGGTCTGGCGCAGTTGTTAGATCTGTTAATGCTTCTACTATGGCAGGTTATCAAGATTTAAGTGAGTTTGAACGTAGTGTTATAGTCGGCGCACGAGCAATGGGACACAGCATCTCCGAGGTAGCGATGAAGTGGGGATTTTCCTGTACGATAATTTGACGAGCGTACCGTGAATATCAGGAATCCGGTAAAACATCAAATCTTCGACATCGTAGAGGCCGAAAAAGATTCTGCAAGAACGAGACCAACGAAGACTGAAGAGAATCGGTGAACGTGACAGAAGTACAACCCTTCCGCAAATTTCAATGCTGGCCATCAACAAATGTCAGCGTTCGAACCATTCAACGAAACATCATCGACAAGGACTTTCGGGGCAAAAGGCCCACTCGTGTACCCTTTATGACTGCACGACACATAGCTTTATGCCTCGCCTGGGCACGTCAGCACCGATATTGGATTGTTTATGACTGGAAACATGTTGCCTGGTCGGACGAGTCTCGTTTTCAAATTGTACAGAGCTGATGGATGCGTACGGGTATGGAGACAACCTCATGAATCCATCGACCCTGCACGTCAACAGGGGACTGTTCAAGCTGTTGGAGTCTCTGTATTGGTGTGCGTCGTGTGCAGTTGGAGTGATATGGAACCCCTGATACATCTAGATATGACTCTAACGGATGACACGTACGTAAGCATCCAGTCTGATCACTTACATCCATTCATGTCCTTTATGCATTCCAGCGGACGTAGGCAATTCCTGCAGACAATGCGACACCTCACACGTCTATAATTGCTACACAGTGGCTCCAGGAACACTTTTCTGATTTTAAACACTTCCGCTGGGCACCAAACTTCCCAGACATGAACATTGTTGAGCATATCTGGGATGTCTTGCAACGTGCTGTTCGAAAGAGATCTCCACCCCCTCGTACTGTTATGGATTTATTCTTACAGCCCTGCAGAATTCATTGCGTCAGTTCCCTCCAAGACCACTTCAGACATTAGTCGAGTATGCCACGTCGTGTTACGGTCCTTTTGCGTGATCGTATGTGCCCTATACGCTAAAATATCTTCTAAAATCAAAAAAATCTGGTATCTAGTATACAATCATAATTTATCTTGTAGCAAGTGAAAGCTAAAATATTTTCTAAAAACAGAGAAGTATACATAAACATGTAGTGGTAAAAAAGTAGGCCGAAACACACCATGTCGTTAAGACTACAACCATGTAGAGGTAAAACAACAGGCCGAAACTCAAAATGTTGTCAAGACTGTAACTTGAGTCGTATTTCATAATGGTATGTACAACGTCAGATATGAGACAAGGTAATCACGCAGTAACATTTACTGACATTATGCTTACACAGCAGGAACCTAGTAGACGGCTGGATTGCAGAGTATAGAGCCCCATTTGCAGTTCACTACCTTCCTAGCAGGTAAAAACTAAACTATTTTCTAAAAACAGAAAACTGTGGTAACTGGTATAAAATTATAATTTTCATTTGTATGGAGGTAAAGCTACATTTTTTCTAATAACAGAAGAGTTACGTAACAATACAGAGGTCAATCCCGCGTCCGGACATCCTGATTTAGGTTTTCCGTGATTTCCCTAAATCGCTCCAGGCAAATGTCGGGATGGTTCCTTTGAAAGGGCACGGCCGACTTCCTTCCCCGTCCTTCCCTAATCCGATGAGACCGATGACTTCGCTGTCTGGTCTCCTCCCTCACAACAACCCAACCCCAACAATACAGAGGTAAAACAATAAGTCTAAAAAGTTATTCCATTCCATTTTGGCCTGGTGGTACAGCAACCTTATCGTTGCTACTATTTAAAAAACCCAGTCGCAGATTCCACAGAACTCAAGAACGACGCGTTTCGCCCGGATACTTGATGATTCCCTATCCGGGAGAAACACATTCTTGAGTTAATAAAGAACGTTATGAAACCTACGACTGCTTTTTAAACTGTAAGTCGAAAAAAGCAAGCCGCGTGGGCTTAGCCGAGCGCTGCAGTCATGGACTGTGCGGCAGGTCCCGGCGGAGGTTAGAGTCCTCCCTCGGGCATTGGTGTGTGTGTTCGTCCTTAGGATAATTTAGATTAAGTAGTGTGTAAGCTTAGGGACTGATGACCTTAGCAGTCACATAAGATTTCACAGACATTTGAACATTTGAAAGTAACAACATGTTTTTAAGACCGGAACCTAAGTCGTATATCAAAATTCTGTGTATGTGCAACATCAGATACAATACAAACTATTCATACAGTAGCATTCATTGACAATATTCTTGCACTCAGAAACCTACTAAATGACGTGACTGTACAGTATAAAGCCCCATATGTAGTTTATTATGTAGGTGTCGAAGAGGTAATCCTTCATATCCTTTATGTTTACAGATGGCCCGTTATTACTCAATAAGAAAAAGTTAACCAGACGAGTGACTCTATGAAATACTTCCTAACATTTAATTTTGTGTTCTACATTAGTATCTTCCTAGTTACACTTTTTGTTTTTGATAGACTGCATTTTGTATCCTTTCTACTTCGGCCAAAATAACAAATTTCAACTATTACTTTAAGTGTCACATTTTCTAGCATAATTTGCTTAGTATTGGCTGAACTAGTTCGACTACATTCGATTAACCTAGCTTTATTTTTGTTGATATTCCAGTTATAACGACTTTTCAAGACGCTACCCGTTCCGTTTAACTGCTCTTTCATTTCCTTTTCCGTCAATTTGCTGCGTTTTTATAATATCTCTTTACTGAATTTCAAATCAGTACCTCGTGTATTATCGAAGGATTTTTACGGGGCTTGTCTCTTGGCCTACTTCTACCTTCGCTGTCAACACTACTGCCTCCGTCAAAGGTACCCATTCGTCTTCTGTTTTATTCTTCTGTCCTTCTTCAGTCAATCGTTGCCCTACACTCCCTTCGAAACTCTCAACAACGCATTCAACTACACCGACAAAATAAATGCGTGAATTGCTTTTCTAATCAAAGGTCGAAAGACTGAGAACCAACAGCTGGGATGTGATACTTGTCACCACAGTGGAACTCATGGTTTCGATACTGTGTCGTGCAACGCTATAGCGACGTAGGCCGGGCCTGGCTGTTTCACCAGCCGTGCGTCAGCAGCACTTGCAGAACGTACACAGAGCTATATTACTGATATCGCTATCGGCTTTGTTCTCCGTGCCAGCCTGTTTCAGTGGCCTTCATTGTTCACTTGTTTAGCGATAGTGGACTCTGAGTTCTGTAGTGGTTCAGAAAGTGCCTGACGTAGGACAGAAAACATTACTCACGGCCGGCGGTTATGGCCAAGCGGTTCTAGGCGCTTCAGTCCGGAACCGCGCTGCTACTAGGGTCGCAGGTTCGAATCCTGCCTCGGGCATGGATGTGTGAGGTTTAAGTAGTTTCTAAGTCTAGGGGACTGATGACCTCAGACCCATAGTGCTTAGCGGCATTTGAACCATTACTCACTGCCTCACTCACAACGACTACAACTGCGCTTGTGAAGGAAGATGCCAGGTGAAAAATGTCCGGACGAGATCTTAATAAAAATTTTACAAAAGTTTGGTTTGAAGAGAGTACGAAAATGTGTCCAGAAAGCGTCTGTGTTGGACTCGTGTTGTAATGTGCACAATTTATCATGTACCGGGTGATCAAAAAGTCAGTATAAATTTGAAAACTTAATAAACCACGGAATAATGTAGATAGAGAGGTAAAAATTGACACACATGCTTGGAATGCCTTGGGGTTTTATTAGAACAAAAAAAGTTTTGCTAGACGCGTGAAAGATCTCTTGTGCGCGTCGTTTGGCGATGATCGTGTGCTCAACCGCGACTTTCGTCATGCTTGGCCTCCGAGGTCCCCAGACCTCAGTCCCTGCGATTATTGGCTTTGGGGTTACCTGAAGTCACAAGTGTATCGTGATCGACCGACATCTCTAGGGATGCTGAAAGACAACATCCAACGCCAATGACTCACCGTAACTCCGGACATGCTTTACAGTGCTGTTCACAACATTATTCCTCGACTACAGCTATTGTTGAGGAATGATGGTGGACATATTGAACATTTCCGGTAAAGAACATCATCTTTGCTTTGTCTTACTTTGTTATGCTAATTATTGCTACTCTGATCAGATGGAGCGCAATCTGTCAGACATTTTTTGGACTTTGTATTTTTTTGGTTCTAATAAAACCCCATGTCATTCCAAGCATGTGTGTCAATTTGTACCTCTCTATCGACATTATTCCGTGATTTATTCAGTTTTCAAATTTATATTGACTTTTTGATCATCCGGTATATGCAGCGAAGAGGTAGTTTATCGGTCCTACCCTAAATGTGAGGGACAGTCAAATGAGAGCCGAACACCCTCTACAATGGACCATTAAATGATTCCATTCAAAAGTGATCATCTCACACGTAATACATTTATGCCTCTGGCGGCTCCTCAACAGCACTCACTCTTGCACTTCCTCGTCCGGTTCAAACCGCCGTCCATGCATTTTTTTCTTCAGGACTCCAAAGAAATCATACTGTGAAATATCTGGGCTCTACAGAGGATGTTGCAGTGTTTCCCAACCAAATTACTGAAGCATGGCCTTCGTCCGACTGGCAGTGTTGAAGCGGGGGTTATTGTGTAACAGGATGATTCCGTCCAACAGCATTCCGACAGCCCGAGGGCAACCAGGAAAGCCAGCAATGGAAACATCCCACATGTCCTCTGCCAAAGAAATCCAAAGCCGTTCGCAGAAGTTCCGGTAAGATCACGTTGACCTCCTTCTTTGAATGCAGGGGCCCTCTACTCGTCGAGTTCCACGAGCATGGAACCACAATCAGTGAACAGTGCTATGAGGACACTTTGCAGAAACTGTGATGAGCCACAAAGACCAAAACGTCCAGGAATGCTGTCGGACAGAATCATTCTGAAACTTCCTGGCAGATTAAAACTGAGTGCCGGACCGAGACTCGAACTCGGACCTTTGTCTTTCTCGGACAAGTGCATAGATCCCGAGTTCGAGTCTCGGTCCGGCACACAGTTTTAATCTGCCAGGAAGTTTCATATCAGCGCGCACTCCGCTGCAGAGTGAAAATCTCATTCTGAAATATCCCCCAGGCTGTGGCTAAGTCATGTTTCCGCATGTCCTTTCTTTCAGGAGTGCTAGTTCTGCAAGGTTCGCAGGAGAGCTTCTGTACAATTTGGAAGGTAGGAGACGAGGTACTGGCGGAAGTAAAGCTGTGAGGACAGGGCGGGAGTCGTGCTTGGATAGCTCAGTTGGTAGAGCACTTGCCCGCGAAAGGCAAAGGTCCCGAGTTCGAGTCTCGGTCCGGCACACAGTTTTAATCCGCCAGGAAGTTTCATATTAGCGCACACTCCGCTGCAGAGTGAAAATCTCATTCTGGAAACATCTTCCAGGCTGTGGCTAAGCCATGTCTCCGATATATCCTTTCTCTCAGGAGTGCTAGTTCTGCTAGGTTCGCAGGAGAGATTTTGTAAAGTTCGGAAGGTAGGAGACGAGGTACTGGCAGAAGTAAAGCTGTGAGGACGAGGCGTGAGTCGTGCTTGGGTAGCTCAGATGGTTGAGCACTTGCCCGCGAAAGGTAAAGGTCCCGAGTTCGAGTCTCGGTCCGGCACACAGTTTTAATCTGCCAGGAAGTTTCATATCAGCGCACACTCTGCTGCAGAGTGAAAGTCTCATTCTAGAATCATTCTGTTGTATGATACCACCCGTCCCAACACGACATATACAGCACCAAGGCTGGATGCCAGCGATGTGGTTGAGAGACATTGCAACATCCTCTGTACCACCTGCATCTTTCATTGTGTGATTTTCACATCTTTGGTAACCTGAGGAGAGATATGCGAGGACGTCGATTTCAGTCGAACGAGTAAGTGCAAGGGTGGTTGTGGGTCCGCCGGCGGCCGACCGCGTTCTCCCAGTGGGATAATAAATGTCTTAATGCGTGTGTTGATTACTTTTGAATGGAACGATTTCATGGTCCCGTTGTGGCGTGTGTTCTGGTTTCATTTGACTACCCCTTATATCTCCCAGCAAACCGCCAAAGGCGTCCGTTGAGCTGAAAAAATAGTCATGTGAGTAAATGATCAAGACTTAGAGAAGCACGTATAATGTAGGTCAATAAAATTAACATATTTAAGGATAGTAAATAAAGAAACATTAGTTGCTTTGTACACACTTTGCGCTTGGAAGAATACATTTTGTGTTGTTCAGAAGAGATCTCCACCCCCTCGTACTCTTACCGATTTGTGGACACCCCTGCAGTATTCATGGTGACAATTCCCTCCAGCTTTACTTCAGACATTAGTCGAGTCCATGCCGCGTCGTGTTGCGGCACTTTTGCGTGTTCGCGGGGGCCCTACACGGTATTAGGCAGGTGTACCAGTTTCTCTGGTTCTTCAGTGCAAGAAACGGCAAGGTTTTCATGGTTGGCTTACAAAGTTTTAAGTGTCTAAGGAAAATATGTGTTCAGCTTGACTGAAAGAAGGGATTGGTTTATAGGGCATACCCTGCGGTGTCAAGGAATGGTCAGCTTGATAATATGTGAGAGTGTGGGAGTGGGTTAAAATTTGCAGAGAATGACCTAGGTAAGCTCGTTTAAATGGATGCGGATTTCAATAATTATGGTGGGATACAGAGGCTTGCAAAGGTTTGCCTAGCGTGGAGAGTTGCATCTAACCAGGCTTCAAATAACAACAACAGGGAGTCACAAACTTTGTCAACTACTGTATTCCTTATTTATTTAGCGACTTGTTTCGAGGGAATACCTCATCTTCAGGCTAAATGGCATTACAAAAACCATTTTACAATAAGACCATACCGATGTTACATAGTATCTTCAGAAATGCTATGGTTATCCTGTGGAAGAAGAGAAGACTAAGTAAGAGGCGATGTCACCTTTGAAGCTGGACTGATGTTTACATGAAAATGTTTTGTAACGGTCACTCACTTTGTTCTTTTGGCGTGGCAGTCTCGTTGTGATGCGCTGAGGTGTTTCCATTTCCGTGGCTCTCTTGGCTTTCTTGGTCACTGTTCACGAATTTTTACTAACGTAACAGGAACTTGGAAACACGATCACAAACAAATCTTGAGTGCAGTGGACAAGACGGCGGTTGAAATATGGCTGGGTTCCATTTGACTATCGATTTGTCGATGTATGTGGTGTCAGATGTTTACATGTCTTCTGCACGTCTTGTTATCGTATTACACATGCAGGTTGAACACAGCATGATATAAACTATTTATTTTAGATGTTTCTAAGCTATTGCTGGGGCTAGAGTCAAACGACTGTCATGTTATGTACCTTTTATTCTAAGAGTTCTGTAGCGAAATTGGAAAAGAAATATGAATTTATGAAGTCTGTCATTTCATTCAGGATCTCGTTACTCCCCATGTGACCATGGATGAATATTTTCATTTCTTCCAAGATGGCCATTTTCCAGCTCTTTTCGAAATTATGTAGTACTTTGAGATCGTTGTCTATTGTAACACTGTGTCCTGTTTCATTTATTTGTTTCGCTAAAGCTGATTTATTCGGTTTGGCAATTCTGAAACAGTTAATTTGTTCTTTAAAGCGTGTTTTAAAATTTCTTCCCGTTTGGCCAATTAATATTTGTTGCTATGACTGCATGTAATTTTATAAGTTCCTGATTTGTTAAGTTTCTCTGTGGGATGTGAGATGTATCAGTTTCTTTTTTAAGTTGTTATTGGTTTCAAAGTTGATCCTCATGTCTGTTAAACAGCTTGGATATTTTGTCTGATATGACGCCTAAATATGGTAACGTTATGTACTTGGGTTTTTGGATGTTCTGTGAGGGAGCTGTGTCACATTGTTTGTTGTTATTTTTTGTTGTGCGTTGTGATAGTGTGTCTAGTTCATGTTCGTGATATCCATTATTATGTGCAATGTACGATATTTGATAGTGTTCATTTCTGTCTCATAGTCGGCAGCAGTAAGTGGGAATTTCTGTGCTCTGTTTAACAAGGATCTGAATGCAGCTTGTTTATGTGAGTTGGGATGTGTTGAAGATTTATTAATGACTGTGTCTGTGTATGTTGGTTTTCTGTATACATTGATATTTAGAGTTCGGTCTGCGTTGCTTATTGTCATGTCTAGAAAATTAATTTTGTTATCTTTCTCATGTTCTACGGTGAATTGGATGTTGTTGTGTAAATTATTGAATTTGTTTAATAGAGTTTCTATTTCTTCATCAGTTCTATTGTATACCATGAATGTGTCATCAACATATCTGCAGTAGTGTACTCATTTCTGGGTTATTATGTCTTTGTTGTTGAGAAGTTTATTTTCAATGTCGTTAATGAAAAATTCTGCAATGATTCCGATTAGAGGACTTCCCATTACTAGCCTACATCTTGTTTGTACATTTTGCCATTAAATGTGAAATAATTGTGTGAAAGAACAAGCTCTGGCAAGTCTATTAAGTCAACTACTTCAGCTGTGGATATAGTCTGACCTTTTAATAAATTATTTTTGATTATATTTAGGTAGCGATAGCGGTAATTTAAAAAAACCTTTACATATTTCTTGAGACAGTCACGGTCGAAAAATAGTCAAAATGGCTTCAAATTCGTACAACTGTATTTCACTCAAATCAAAAATGAGTTTGCTATACTTATGCTGAGACGAAAAGCAGTTCAAGAGATAGACTGGGTCGGAGAGTTGCATCAAACCAGTCTTCGGACAACAACGAGAAACAACAACAACTACAACAATAGCTCCATTCTGTACAGCTGTTAATTTACTCAAACTGATAATGAGTTTGCAATAACTATGCTGAGATGAAGGGGGCTGCAAGGAATAGGCTATTGTGGAGAGTTGCATCAAAGCAGCCTTTGGACGACAACAACAACTATCAACAACAACATCCATTCCATACAATTGTTATTTTACTCAAAGCTATAATAAGTTTAAAGAACGTTTGTAGTAACGACCGTGCTCATGCATGATACGTTTCAAAACAATCCAGAAATCACCTAAGTTTGGTTATCGTGAGCATACACTGATGCACGAATGTCTTAGGGGCAATTCAGTTGGCTGTTTTCGGAACTGACTTTGTAACAAACATGGTTGTTTGTGTCCATGTGTCTCTGGACTTATAATTTCTGTCGCGGCATATATGTGAGTCACTAGCATCAAGAACCGTTTATCGTCCCAGGATATCCACGAAAACTGAGGTACAGGATTGCATCTCAATTCTGAAACCTTTATTGCAAGCACCCTCACATGCAGCCGGTGATTGTCTTTGTGCAAGGCGAAACGAAAGTTTTTCGCATCACCTTAATCAGATTTATAACTAAAAAGTCTGTCCTTTATTTTCCATGATATCCCGAAGTAAGCTTTTCGAAGAGAATGTCATCAGCGTATATTGTTTAAACATTTTCGTTATAATTTATTTTGTCTTCGCCATTCTTTGTTTGGGCCGTTCATTGATGGCCATTACATTTATATGATCAGTGTGGTGAATTCATTAACTCCATTCACTTAATAAGAGTTAAAGAAACCATGAGCATTTAGGAAATGAGTCACTTTTCTAGTTGTGTTATTCTTCACTCACACGCACTCCATCAGCCAGAGATCCGTCTACAACGTTCCGTCATGTCTCCGTTTCGCGCCCATTCATTCCAGGCTTGCTTCTGAAGCTAAGAAAATTTCGTATACGTGCCTCTCTATTTTCCAATCGCCCCGCCTTAAACTTACTGAAGCTCCTAAACCAAGATATCTATTTTCTCGTATATATTCAAAAATTTGGAATGGTGAGGCCATGAAGTGCTGATAGGCTGCATCTGTCGGCTCAGATCGAGATCGGCTTGCTTCTACCCGTCACTGTTACCAGTGCTACTTCATTGAAAGTGTATCAAAGACTGCTCACAGGTGTTTTTGTTACCTTTTGTAAAGATACCATTGACGAGTGTCTTGTCTGGTGTGATCTTTTCTTCGATTTACGCTTTACTAAATTTTTCACATTATTGATGTGCTAGCTGGTTAGGAAGTTTGTTGAACACTAGACGCAACATTCTATGGGCAGGTAGACATATCGGAAGGATAGGAGGTTAGTGACAGATAAATAAGGAACCTAATCGCCATTTCTGTTGGTTTTGCGATAGGACGTTAGCTGATCTAAAATCAGGGGTGTGATTTTGTTTTGATAAGATGCATCTAGCAGCCATTTATGTTCGTTAAGATCAATAAAGACTGAACTGGAATGATTAGACATTGATGATACAAAACTCTAGTTAACCCACAATTCGGGCTTTTGTTAACTCCTACGCCAGAGTAAGGAAAATAAACAAATATATGATATTAACTTTTTACCCATGGCTTCACCCATGTACGAGAATGACAGATGTATTGCACACATATGTATCTGATACCTTGCCATACAACTCCATAGAGGATTTTAAGTTTACTTGTGGTACTATATCGCGTGGCATGCACTTAGGTCCCGAAAGACAAAAATATTGGCCCGCTGAAGTGCTGATTGTCACACTTGATTGACAAGCTGAACTGCACAAACAAAAGGCAACAACACCAAATATTTTTTAAGTATTCCAATCGAATACATGATGGTACATGTTTTCAACAACCAGAAAAAATTTAAACCGATTCCCTAATCTATCTCCCTCTTAAACCTGTCTCTTCCCACTTGCACCTGCCTCTCCACAACCTGTCCCACCCACCTCCTCACAACCTTATTCTCTTTCACCGGCCTTATAACTGTTGTGTACGACAACATACACAATGGTGAGGAGATTTGGGCTACATAGTGGTGCAGAAACTGTCATTGTCGGAAAGCTAGACAGAAGCAGAAACGATTAGCGAACAAGTTAACACAGTAAACAGAAGATTTACTTAACTTGTATTTCTCCAAACGAACGAAGACTCATTACAAATAACAGAACAAGAAACAGGGCCCAGCTTTCATTGTCAACAAGGAAGAGATTCTCTGTACTAAAGCACGAACAGTGGAGTTAGAGCGGCGCTTAGGTGGCGTCTGTGTAGCCTCACGTAGTGAAGAGGTTCCACGCGCTATCCTATATTATGACGGCAGAGAGCACCCATAATCCAGAGCCGCTGAAGGCATGGCTCAGTAGGCGTGAACTATTAGGTTCGCTGGATCCCACATAACTGTTGCCGGTGTCTGATGAAAATTTGTAATTCCATTGCCAACTGTAAGACAGTGATAGGGTGGTATCGATAAATGAGATCACACTCACAACCTGCCCCTCTTCCACCTGCCTCATCCCCCTCCCCACCTTCCAAAAACACACTCTTCCACTTCCACCTCACACCCTCACCCTATTCTATGTCATACCTTCTTCCACCTGCTTATTCACACATTCTTTCAGTTACACCTGCCCACTATCCATTTTCCACCTGCCTGCTACTCCTACACTCTATCCATTCTCACCCCTCTGTCCAACTCTTCCTCTCTCCGTTCATCTCTTCCTTCCTCTCAGTCAACCCGTCTCCTCCCACTCACTTCATCATCTCCTCCTCCTCTTCTCTCTGTCATTAAACAAAAACCATTGGTTTCAGGAGTTCAGTGAGAACAGGTAATACATCATCACTGAAATTATTTCCACCCTTCTATATGTGTTAAACGTATATTGAAATGATTTTTGTTCAATATGCATGATATTAACGCAATTCGGAAGAAATGATTTTTGTTCAATATGCATGATATTAACGCAATTCGGAAGAAACTAGAAATTTTTGCTTTATCTGCTTTAGTGGACTGATAGTCTGGTGCTTATTAAAACTACGTACACAACATGTCTCAGTACTACATACTTTCATTTCTCAGGCTGTACTCTCCTAAGCGAATGCCACGGTCAAGAATAAAATAGTTTCTTTCTCATTTACTATCCTGTGGCTTTATTGTATCTATTAAACCTTGCCTGTTAACCTAACAGAATCCGAGAAAAGGAAAAAAGACACGTATTCAAAAATGGTTCAAATGGCTCTGAGCACTATGGGACTTAACAGCTGAGGTTCTCAGTCCCCTAGAACTTAGAACTACTTAAACCTAACTAACCTAAGGACATTACACACATCCATGCCCGAGGCAGGATTCGAACCTACGACCGTAGCAGTCGCGCGGTTCCAGACTGAAGTGCCTAGAACCGCTCGGCCACACGACACGTATTCGATTTAGAATTTCAGATAGGTATTCATTTTCAGCTTGACACCAATGATCTACACAACGTTACTTAGCCAACGGTATTTTTCCTTCCCCCATTGTGGAGGAAATCAGGGGACGTAAAAATACAAGTAAACCTAGGGAGAATGAGGGTAACAGTCAAACGAAAAACGTCGCCAGTGTAATTGCTTTTTAACTGAAATCTTTATCATCCTTATGAGCGTTTTTGGAACCTGAAATCCAACAGCTCCACATCCATTTTCAGTTTCGACCGGATTATACGACCCAAAAATAAGTGATTGAAGTGGTCACAGACAATTTCTCCCTTGACTCCCATACCACGGGAAAGCATGTCTAATTACTCTGCTGAGATATTTGTGGTTGAAAGAAGGAGTTGTGGTTGAAAGATAGAAGTGAGAGAACGTCATTCTTGGATCTGAAGCTTTTACAAAAAAAAACATGAGATCTTAATACATCTTACCCATCAAGTCATATCCTCTGAGGTGACCAAAGTCATGGGACAGCGATATGAACGTATACGGGTAGCAGTAGTATCGCGTACACAAGGTATAAAAGAACAGTTCGTTGGCTGAGCTGCACAGTGCCAAGAGAGTGCTGAGAATGCCAAATTCCACCTCTCACCACGGAAAACGCTGTGGCCGACGTCCTTCACTTAACGACCGAGAGCAGCAGCGCTTGCGTAGAGATCCCAATGATAACAGACAAACAATGCTGCGTGAAATAACTGCAGAATCAATGAGGGACGTACGACAAACGTATCCGATAGAACAGTGCTGCGAAATCTGGCGTTAATCAGGAGTCGACCGACACGAGTGACTTTACTAACAGCACACCACCTGCTGCGCCTCTCCTGGGCTCGTGACCATAGCAGTTGGACCCTAGATGAATGGAAAACCGTGACCTGGTCAGATGAGTCCCGATTTCCATTGGTAAGAGCGGATGATTGGGTTCGAGTGTAGCACAGACCCACGAACGCATATACCCAAGTTGTCAACAAGGCACTGTACAAGCTGGTGGTGCTCCATAATGGTGTGGGCTGTGTTTATATGGAATGGAGTGGACAGGGTTGCGTTCGGCCACTTGAAGACAATCTGCAGCTATTCATGGACTTCATGCTCCCTAACAACAATGCCATTTCTTAGGTGCACAATTGTTCGTGACTGATCTGAAGAACTTTCTGAACAATTCGAGCGAATGATTTGGCCACCCAGATGGCTCAACACGAATGCCATCCAACATTCATGGGACATAACAGAGAGGTGAAATCGTGCACAACGTCCTGCACCAGCAACACTTTCGCAATAATCGATGGCTACAGCCCACTTCTGCAAGGGACTACTAGCGACTTGTTGAGAGCACGTCGGGTTGCTGTACTACGCCTGGCGAAAGTGCATATATGTGTATATGTTATGGCGAATTAGCGTAACAGATATGCAGAATGAAAACATTTGTCAAAAATTAGAGTTGAAGTGAACCTACATTTTGTGGAAACCCTGGTTTATACTATCCCTATGTAGTAGAGTTGTGTTAAAATGTTTGGTTTATGCTACAACTACATAGTTTATCGTACTAAGTTACTTATTTCTCACTCTCAATCGGCATCGACATTCCGATGTGCATGTGCCTACTTTCTGAAAAAAGTGCAGTTTGCTGTGTGGTACAGTAGAATGTGTGTCATTCAGGAGTCTGATACAATCAAACAGAATTTTTACGAAAGTCAGCACATGAAGTGTCCTGCAAATGGGTGTTAATTATAATTATTTTCTTTACAGTTTCCTCACTAAACACGTTCTTTTTAAGAGTCCATATGGCATTTGTGATAGGGAGCACTCTTTCTGCAGCAGCATTAGTTCCAGGTACAGCTAGTACAAACATAGTAATGAGTTACAAATTTTTGCAGCTGATATCTAGGATGTGGGAAATGATAGACGATTTCTCAGCAGCTTATTAAACGATTCTTGATTCACGGGTTTTCACTTTATATATATTTCTAACGTGGTTCACTTCCTCAAAAATTCGTCTTCACTCTGCTAAAATTTTAAAACTTTGCTGAACCATCTTCCAGAGAAGAGAATATTTGAGTTGAATCCGATTAAGTGGTTCCAGCACATGTAATTGGTAAGCCCATTTTTCAATACCGTCAATTAATGTTTCACAAAGTGAATTTGAAATTTCCAAGAAATCAGTGTCTTTCAGCAAGTCATCTTATTGCAGTGTACTTATTAGAGACTGAATTCTTCCCCGATTTTATTTTGCTTATCAATATTTCTAACTCCTCCGAAACTTCAGCTGCTAACGTAATTCCTGCCTCATCAATCCTTATTGCTGATGAAACATTTTCAGTCCGCTCTGAATAAAATAAAGCCAAGGATGTGATCACTA
Organism: Schistocerca nitens; assembly: GCF_023898315.1. Taxonomy (NCBI): domain Eukaryota; kingdom Metazoa; phylum Arthropoda; class Insecta; order Orthoptera; family Acrididae; genus Schistocerca; species Schistocerca nitens. Next base: position 929,436,312 of record NC_064615.1, read on the forward strand.
AAGAATGCTTTTAAGATAGTAGGGCATTGTTCTTAAGACAAAATATAAGGTTTTCGTCCCCTGTATATACACATAAGTAATTCTGTTAATTCTCCAAGGAAAGCCATCCGCTTTTAACAGTACCAAGCACCTGTTTATATTCCACTTCAGGAAAGTCTCGAAACTCTTTCAGTCCTTCATCACGAATGGTTTAAATTTGGAAATGTTGAAACATTTTATTCACAATGGTTTCTATGTCTACTGGCGGAATATTAGCACTAGTTTTTATTGCATTACGCACCGTGTGCTCTGTACAAATTACACCATTATGTAGCTCTTCAGCAAAGGCTTAAGTCTTGTAAAAACATGATTTTATTCCTTTCCTTCTACAACTCCAAACTTGGTGTTGCAGCTGTCACCACAGAATGCAATTATTTTATCCTTCAGATGAAATTTATTAGAATTTCCATTTGCCATAATATCAGCCTTTCCACCTGTTATGTTCCGGAAGTCTTTCACCTTTACTTGCCTGCTCTTAACTGACACAAAATATTGAAGAAACATTATCATCAATTTTACGCTTTTGTTATTAGAAGTAATCACCATATCTGAAACGTACTTCACATCTTTCAGCATCTCACAGATCTGACACAATGCGTATCGAACCAACACAATTACTGTTATAGATTCACACTTTGTTCTGGACTAGGTAAATATCTACTCAGACAGCTTTTTGATGATCGCAGCAGTATAGTTCATTGAACTGTTTGAATTGTTAAGTTTCATTGCATGAAGGCTAGGCGATCTTCCTCAGCAGCAACACGCTTTCTTCGTCTTTTGTAATGGCTTCTTTTACAAGTCTTGTAACAAAATACATCCTACTTTGTGAAGAAGTTTTGATTGAAACAGGAAGAGGAAGAGGAGGAGGAGGAGGGGGAGGAGGAAGAGAAAATTAATGTTTAGTGTCCCGTCGACGGAGCACAAGCTCGGATTAGGGAAGGATGGGGTAGGAAACCTCATCGTCCATTTTCATAGGAACCATCCTGGCATTTTTCTGAAGCAACTTAGTGAAATCACGGGAAACCTAAATTAGGATGTCCGGACGCGGATTTGTAACGTCGTCTTCCCGAAAGCGAGTCCAGTGCGCAAACCACTGCGCCACCTAGCTCGATTGTTTGAAACAGTTACCCTGTGTTTCTTCACATTAATGTTTTTCACAACACGAGTTCGACCTCCATGGTCGAGTGAGAAAGTTCGTTTACACAATGTGCAAAATATTTCTCGCTTTGCTGTCCTAATTACAGAAATGGAAATTCAGCTTTAATTTTGCCAGGAAATAAACCGCTTATTTTGTTCGGTGGCTTTCCTGTGAAGAGTTTTCAGCGTATCTCATCAAGTAACATAACTGTGACTCGAACGGTCTAAAACCAAATTTTAAACACGACCACGTGGAACAACAGACAATGCGTATAGAAAATGGACATGGAAAACTACTCGCCATTTCGAAGTACCAACCAAAGTACTCAACAAATCAGCCTCGTTGAGTCTATTTCAATCAAACAAGTGTTTTCTTTATTCTTTAAATGTGATCACATTTGTCCACCAGCTGCTAATTCTACACGTTAGTTAAAATCACACTGTTTCGAAATATAGGGGACGGTTAATGAAAAACGAGACAATGTACTGTGCATCCCAAATGTGTTTTGTTGGGAATATCCTGTGAGAAACTGGACGTCTGATCACCCTGATGTGTGTTCCAGATCTCCTTCTAAACCAGTGGGTTGATTTTAAACAAACCTTGTGCAAGTATCACTTATTGTCTGGAAGCACGTACTGCCGGCGTAAGAAACATCTTCCACTGGATTGGGAGTGGTGTGAAACCTGGGTTACATGGAAGGTAAATAGAGAGGGGGTAGAGGGGGGGGGGGGGTAGAGAGAGGCAGAGAGAGGTGGGAAATTTAGAAATTTGTGGTAATTTCTAAGGGACCAACCTGCTGAGGTCATCAGTCCCAAAGCTTACGCACTACTTGATCTAACTTAAAGTAACTTACGCTAAGGATAACACACACACACACACACACACACACACACACATGCCAGATGGTGGACTCGAACCTCCGACGGGGGTAGCCACGCGAACCGTGACAAGGCGAGAGAGGTGGGAGGCGGAGTTGGATAGGGAAAAGGGTAGGAGGAGATGGACGGACAGAAGGGAGAGGAGGAGATAGAGGGGCAGGAGGATAGACAGACAGAGAGGGAGGAGGTGATAGACAAAGTGAGGGAGAAGACAAGATGTTTGCAACATATGTGGCATACAAAGGGCAGAAAGCTAGTCATATCACATATATACAGGGTGTCCCGCCTCGGAGTCATTAAGCGCATTATCTGTGATGTTTAGACAGGTACTTGCAATTTCACGAAGAGAAACCAGTGCTAGAGCAGTCACAGCACCTCCCTGGCCTCCTCTGGCTGCTACGACGATGCAGCAGCGCTGCTGAGTCGCTACTGGGGTATTGGTTGTTCTTTGTGTTTCGTTGTTTCTGTTAATGGTGCTTCAGTAAATATTTGCAATATTGCTTTCGAATATGTTACTGGAGTCAGCCCGGAGTACTACTGCTTCTGCGAAGACCAGTGTCGACAGTAATCATCGACCTGTTTCCCGTTACAAACAAGTCTAGTGCTATTGTGTGAATGCATTGTGTCGCAGCTAAATGAATTTGAACGTGGGCAAATGTTGGTGCTCGTATGGTTGGTGTTTCTGTGACCAAGGTAGCCGAAGTGTTTGGTGTGTCAAGAGAAACGGTATCGCCAATTTATGCTGCATACAGGAGAAACAGAAAAACATCATCCACTAAGTAACACCGCGGACGGTAGTGTGTGAAATGCCTGGCCTAGCAGGCCAGAGCGGGTTAGGTTGTGGATAGGGGCCAAAATAGGTTGCTGTCAACATACAAACTTTATTTATCAACACACAGTATTACAACAAGAATTTAAAACACTGAAAATTTTAATCGACCTCCTTGATTAGCTTTAGATCGGCTGAAGGCCACACTTAAAATGGAAGACACAAGGCCTAAGCAAAATCTTAAATACAAGGTTCTTCTGGAGGTTTCACCCAAGAATCTTTTCTAAGTCTTCAGTCTAATCGGCTGAGGGCCTTAGCAATCTAATTTTAATGGAACTTGCCTGGAGGTCGCATATTAAGCAATAAGGAGAGTTTCAATCAAAAGGCAGAAGGCCTTATCTTAAAACATTGAATACAAAATTCGGATGAAGGCCCATACAAGCATCACAATCAAGCCTTAAGGACAAAACAAGAACATTAATTTAAGAGATGTTAAAACATGGCCGAAGGCCACACATCAACACAATAATTTAACGGCTTAAGGCCTTAAATTAAGATTTGATGTAAAATTCGGCTAAAAGCCCCAAATAAGAAATAACAATCTTATGCCTAAAGGGCAAGAGAGAAACATTAATTCAGTATATATAAAAACTCGGCTGAAGGACACACATCAACCAAATAACTCAAACAGAGAAGTTACTATGTAACACACAGGGAACGGTGCTCAGAAGTTTCTAAGGGTCGGCCTGGGATTGTGACACTAACGCCCATTTAGTTGAGACAGGCAGCCTGTCCAACGACTTCTTAATTTGGAGGCAACCTAACCGACAGACAGCCGGGCGACAAATCAACCAAATCAGTTCCGCTCCATGCAACCAGTAAAACGACCACAAGATTTCAATACAATGACACACAGAATACTGCCGCCCACAACGACTAACAACACCTCAGCTGTCGAACTATACGCCGCGCTGGACAGCAACAATGCGACGAGGGAAATACACTGCCTAAAATTACGTCAACGACCAGGGCAGGTAACTGGAACATCAACGGCCACAAGGCAGAAGATACCATTACTGAACCTCAATAATAGAGAATAAATTAAGTTAAATTCCACAGGAAGACGGCTGGAATCTTAGCCGACTTAAGGGGCTCCGGAACGCCCTATACTTGCAATGTTAAAATAACGCTTATAAATTACATCTTTCCTCACAAAGTATTTGAGGTAGGAAGTTGAACTTTTTACAGATTATTTATTGGAATATGGGCTACAACTTAACACAGGGATTTTACAAAATTTTAGTTCAGTTATTAAAGATGATTTTTTTTTCAATTGTAATGAAAATTCACAACATTTTTTTGCAATTTTTTATTTATATATTCAAAAATATACAGTTTTTTGGAAAAAGGCTGTGTTAAATTATGCAGAAGGTACTGTGTAACATTTACTGAAAGTTTGAAACAAATATGTTTGGAAGATCCTTCGAAAACATGTAATTAGTATGAGAAAATAAAAGTTTTGGGAATCGAGCGACAAACATTGGATTAACGTTTTAGCGCATTCCAGGTCCATACGATGGATTATCTTCATCCTCTGCAAACTCCTCCTCCAGCTTCCTCTTGTTCCTCCTCCTGTTTACTCTTGCTTGTATTTCTAGACTCTTTACAGCCCTGTCTGCAGCCCGAAGGCGTTCCTTGTCTAAAGCAAGCATCGCTCGAACCATGTTAGAACCTATCTTCATTCCCATATTTCTAAATACCTTTGGCTTTCCAACATTTCTTCTTTTCTTAAAAGCCTTCAGAGGATTTCTAATAACTTTACTTTTACTCATTATTATACTTCAACAAAACAGAGACTCAAGAAACAGAATTAATTACGAATATTTTCGAGATAACGACAGAGTAAATAAACATGAAACAATCGACAATCACACCAGCGATATATATTGAACCATCACAGGTTGTCCACAACACATACTTTATCTCACATCACTAAAATGTACCTGATGAACACGGACGTTAATAATAACACCATTTGACAGCAGTTTAACAGCGCCACAGTGGGTCACGCCCATGTAGAACACAGTTCAAAAAAAATTTAAAAATAGTTGTAGTCTTCGGAATTGAATAAATTATATATCTATTAAAAGGTAATAGTCTGCAGATTCAGAAAACGCAAAAAAGTAAAAATTGAACTTTTCATGATTTTGAGCCTTTCCGGAGCCCCTTAAATACACACATGTTGTTGCTCCCCGGTATGTCCCAAAAGCGACAACCACAATCAAACGAAGAAATGTAAACAGTTGAGGCTCGATAGTAAGTTAAGTGAAGACTCAACTTTCATGTCCAAGATGGGTGGGCGGCGAACTTCGTAGCACTCGCAAGCAGCGCCTCGCACTCCAACCGTGCGTGCACGCTGCCAGCGGCTCCAGCCCGACCTAGCGTGGCGGGGACTTGTTTGCTGCTCCACTCCAACCGACCGAACGGACTGCTGGTCCGTCGCAACTGCACTGCTGGTGCGACTCCAACTCATTGACTTCCTTCCGACGTACGACGTCCCGGATACACTGGCTCGGACCCAACCATGCAGAGGGAACACAACCGACATCTCTCCACAGGAAGGAACCGACCCAAATACACATCGTCGATGAGACGGCCGACCGAACGACCAACAAACGGTCTACGCCACTGGTACTGGCTGTGCGGACCTCACAGGGGCTCTGTGCCCGACTGCACTGGCGCTGCGTCGCGACCGCTCTGCTGGTCCTTCTCCAACTGACTACCAGACACACAACGACCAGGAAATACTATGGGTCGCCCAGAGATAGTACGACAGTGCACTTATCGATACGCGCAGCTGCTGCCGCTCACTGGCAGGCAAGACAGCAATTCAGTGACACCAGTAACTGAAATGACGAAGTGGCCATACGGTAAAAACAAGATGTTAAATAAAGATGGCACGAACATGAGCCACGCACAGCTCTGTATGTATTGAATAATAGAGACCGACGATCATTGAAGATGATTATGACGAAAAATAAGAAAACGTCAGCTGGAAGTCATTGCAGAACTGAATGTCACTCTCATGAACCCTGGCCGGTCGGTGTCGCCGAGCGGTTCTAGGCGCTTCAGTCTGCAACCGCGCGACCGCTACGGTCGCAGGCTCGAATCCTGCCTCGGGCATGGATGTGTGTGTTGTCCTTAGGTTAGTTAGGTTTAAGTAATTCTAAGTTTTAGGGGACTGATGACCTCAGATATTAAGTCCCATAGTGCTAAGAGCCATTTGAGCCATGAACCCTGTCCGCATCAAAGTACCACGAAGGGAGCTCCATAAGCACGGATTTACTGGGCTAGCCCTAATTCCAAAATCAGTCATCAGTGATGTAGGTACCTGTAACACGAAAACGTAGAACCGAGCCATAAAATCTGGACTGTGGAGCAATGGAAGAAAATCGTTTGATCGGATAAGTGTTGTTTCACACTGTTTCCGACTTCTGGTAGAGTTTACTTCCCAAGAGTGGAACATGGAGTGATGCAATAATAATTTGGGCAGCCATATCGTGTTATTCCATGGGCTTCATGGTTATTCTGCAAAATCTCACTACTTCCAAGGACTATGTGACCATGTTGGCTGATCCGGTCCATCCCATGGAACAAAATTTTTACCCCAGTGGCTACCACAGTCACCAGACATCCATATTACTTAGGTTTTGTGATCTATTTTGTAGAGATGGGTCGATGATTGCAGCCACCTCCCATCATCATTATCTGATCCTGCCTCTATTTATCAGGAAAATTGCTATTAGATTCACTTGAAACCATACAGGATCTGTATTTATTCATTCCGAGACGACTGGAAGCTGTTTTGAATGCCTATGAGTTTTCTGCAATGTATTAGCATGGTAATGTATTGTATTTTTGTTGTTTGCATAGTTTCGTCCAACCCCTGTATTTATGTTCTGTACTTCCTTCTGAATTACTCAATCGATTTCGAACATGTATCACACATACCGCTTACTGTCTAAAAAAAAAGCATTGTGGGGGTAAGAACCACCTACTACCCATTGGGGTGTGGGTGTTTGGGAAAATGGGGTGACATAAACAGATGAACCGAGAGAGAGAAGTTAAGAGAAGATGGACAAAGAGAGGGGGGAGGAGACGGATATAGACAGTGGGAGGAGGAGGTCAACCGAAAGATGAGGTGGTGGAGATGGACAGAGAAATGGAGAGGAGGAGATAGACAGAGAGATTGGGAAGAGGAGATCGTCACAGAGGGGGGGAGGAAATGGATGAGACATGGTTTCTACTTCGAAATATGAAACATTACTTATCGCATTTTCACCTACATTGAGCAACTCTTCAAAATATTCCCTCCATCTGCCCAAGGCATCCACAGGATTCACCAGCAGTTTTCCTGACTGTCCAAAATACTTGTCATTTCCTTCTTACCTCCCTTTCGAAGACTGCTAATTACACTCCAGAATGGTTTTCCAGCAGCTTGACCCATAGTCTCCAACCTGTTTCCAAAGTCTTCCCAAGATTTCTTCTTGGATGCTGCAATTATCTGTTTGGCTTTGTTTCTTTCTTCAACATAACTTTCTCTGTCTACCTGAGTTCTAGTATGTAGCCATTTTTGATGCGCCTTCTTTTTCCTTTTACAGGCTGCCTTGACTGTGTCATTCCACCAAGCTGTTTGCTTCATCCTACTTTTACACACTACTGTTCCAAGACATTCATTAGCCACTTCTAGTACTGTGTCCCTGTACCTTGTCCATTCCTTTTCCAATGACTGTAATTGACTACATTCAACTAACTGGTACCTTTATGAGATCGCTGTTATGTACTTGTGCCTGATTTCCTTATCCTGAAGTTTCTCCACTCTTATCCTCCTACATATGGACCTGACCTCCTGCACTTTCGGCCTCACAATCCCAATTTCACTGCAGATTAAATAATGATCAGTGTCATCAAAGAATCCCCTGAATACGCGTGTGTCCCTCACAGCCTTCCTGAATTCCTGATCTGTTATTATATAGTCAATGACAGATCTGGTTCCCCTGCCTTCCCAAGTGTACCGGTGAATGTTCTTATGTTTAAAAAAGGAGTTTGTGATTACTAAGCCCATACTGGCACAGAAATCCAAGAGTTGTTTCCCGTTCCTGTTGGCCTCCATATCCTCTCCAAATTTACCCATAACCTTTTCATACCCTTCTGTTCGATTTCCAATCCTGGCGTTAAAATCACCCATGAGCAGAACACTGTCCTTGTCCTTTACTCTAATAACTACATCACGAGTGCCTCATAAAAACTATCCGTCTTATCTTATCTGTCCCTTCACAATGCGAATATACTGACACAATCCTAATTTTCTTGCTAGACACTGTCAAATCTATCCACATCAGTCGTTCGTTTACATACCTTATTGCAGCTACGCTGGGTTCCATTTCTTTCCTGATGTAAAGCCCTACACCCCATTGTGCTATTCCTGCTTTGACTCCTGACAGGTAGATAGACCTTGTATTCTCCCACTTCCTCTTCTTTCTCACCCCTTACCCGAATGTCACTAACAGCTAAAACGTCCAGCCCCATCTTACTTACAGCCTCTGCCAGCTCTACCTTCTTCCCAGAGTAGCCCCCATTGATATTAATAGCTCCCCATCTCATTACCATTTGTTTGCCAAGTCGTATCTTAAGAGTCCCTGGTTTGTCAGTTAGAGGTGGGACTCCGTCACCTTCAAAGGTCCGAGGCATTTTGCTCTGATTGTAGCCAGCATCATATTTAAAGTACCAGGGAAGCAGGTTGCTAGCCTTACTTGCCCCGAGTCCCATTGGGTTTTACCCCTTACGGCTGAGGGACTAACCGGTGGATGTGGTAGTCTTTGCCGTATGAGCACAAAGGTGACCACGACTCAGAATATGTCCGAGATGCCCAGCCTTATTCCAAAGTAACTGGTATCCCGACTGTCGGTATCACTTACTTGGCCACTCATACGTTGCCCGTGGTTCATGAACTAGGACATGATTACAGGAACCCACACCATGAACCACCTGACATCTTAATGTGAAGAAAAATGATCAGATGTGAAACTAATGATTGTACGGCTTTCAAACGTTGCCATTTGGTCGAAGATGAAGTACATGAGTACACATACACAATAAAAATATTAATACTGTCCTAAAGCTACACCTACAATGGCATGCTGAATTTTTCATAAGGAATCTTTTTTTAAATAAAACTAACGTTATCAATGTTCTACGTCTTTATTCTTCATGTCTAATTATTTTTCACCTTCCCCTCCCTGCAGGTAGAGGCCGCCAAATTGTAACGTATAAACTGATAGTGTGTAACGTAACTATGTCGGTGCTTGAGAAACAGCGTGCTGTAACCGAGTTTCGAATTTGAAGAATTCGTCCACACATACAGCCCCCTCTCGTTCAGCATGACAATGACAGACGTCATACAATCGCAGTGACATCTGCAGCAATACTACGCTTTGGTTCATTCTCATCGATCATCCTCACGACATGCCCCCACCAGATTTTCATCTCTTTCCAAAACTTAAAGAACATCTTCGAGAATTGTAGTAGGGAAGGCGAATGGTCGACTTAGGTTGGTTGGGAGAATTTTAGAAAAATGTGGTTCACCTGTAAAGGAGACTGCGCATAAAACACTAGTGCAGCCCATTCTTGAGTACTGATCGAGTGTTTGGGATTCACTCCAGGTCGAATAGATCGAAGACATCGAAGCAGTTCAGAGGCCGACTGCTATATTTGTTACCAGTAGGCTCGAAAACACACAAGTATTACCGAGATGATTCGGGAAGAGGGAATCCCTGTAGTGAAGGCGACGCTATTTTCGAGAAACGCTGGTGAGAAAACTTAGAGAATCGGCATTTGAGGCTGACTGCAGAACGAGTCTATTGTCGCCAACGTACATTTCACCACGAAGATAAGAGAAATTGGGTCTCGTACGGAGGCATATAGATAGCCGTTTTTCTCTCTTTCTATTTGAGAGTAGAGCAGGAAAGGATATGACTAGTAGTAGCACGGGGTACCCTCTGCCACGCACCTTACGATAGCTTGCGATGTATGCGTGTATGTACACAACTGCCCATTAACATTTCTACACCAACAAGAAATGCAGATAATAAACGGGTATTCATTGGACAATAATATTATACTAGAACTGACATGTGATTACATTTTCTCGCAATTTGGTTTCATAAATCCTGAGAAATCAGTACCCAGAACAACCACCTCTGGCCGTAATAACGGCCTTGATACGCCTGGGCATTGAGTCAAACAGACCTTGGATGGTGTGTACAGGTACAGCTGCCCATGCAGCTCCAACACGATCCCACAGTTCATCAAGAGTAGTGACTGGCATATTGTGACGAGCCAGCTGCTTGGCCACCATTGACCAGACGCTTTCAGTTGGTGAGAGATCTGGAGAATGTACTGGCCACGGCAGCAGTCAAACATTTTCTGTGTCCAGAAAGGCCCGTACACGACCTGCAACATGAGGTCGTGCATTATCCTGCTGAAATGTAGGGTTTCGCAGGGATCGAATGTAGGGTAGAGCCACGGGTCGTAACAAATCTGAAATGTAACGTCCACTGTTCAAAGTGCCGTCAGTGCGAACAAGAGGTGACCGAGACGTGTAACCAATGGCACCCCATACCATCACGCCGGGTGATACGCCAGTATGGCGATGACGAATACACGCTTCCAATGTGCGTTCACCGCGATGTGGTCAAACACGGATGCGACCATCATGATGCTGTAAACATAACCTGTATTCATCCGAAAAAATGACATTTGCCATTCGTGCACCCAGGTTCGTCGTTGAGTACACCATCGCAGGCGCTCCTGTCTGTGATGCAGCGTCAAGGGTAACCGCAGCCGTGGTCTCCGAGCTGATAGTAAGCCGGCCGGTGTGGCCGTGCGGTTCTAGGCGCTTCAGTCTGGAACCGCGTGACCGCTACGGTCGCAGGTTCGAATCCTGCCTCGGGCATGGATGTGTGTGATGTCCTTAGGTTAGTTAGGTTTAAGTAGTTCTAAGTTCTAGGGGACTGATGACCACATATGTTAAGTCCCATAGTGCTCAGAGCCATTTGAATCATCGACGTCGTTCTAAACAGACAGTTTATAAAACCATTGAGAACATCGAGTTCGCCACTAAATCTGGAGACAAGAAGAATCGCATACCAGTTAAGAGTGTTGCTGCTACTGCACTTGTCGACGGACCTTGTCTTTTCTGTGGTTGTAGACTTAATTTTAGTATTGACATTAATGATACTTCCGACCATGGTAATAGTTGGCTCACTGTAGCCATTGTACGTGGAGGTACGGGAGTTCCTAACGTACCTGGACTTGAAAGTTTTGTTGATAGAGACATTATCGCGTATCGTACCTACCATATGGCAGAACTTGCAAATAAAGACTTTGGTAAATCAGCTTTTATGTCGCTTTCTGCATTGTCTTTGTATACTCGTAATAAGAGAAAAATATCTGTAAATTAGTCTGTATTCATTTGGATTAAAGGTGAAGGAGTATGTGAATATGTAAAGTTTGTTGGTGACTGTACTTTGTATTTTCATAAATAAATTCATCTGTATGCAAACTGATCTGTAGCGTCTGTAGCACGTCATCTTTGTGGTGTAGCAATTTTAATGGCCAGTGGTGTAGTTGTAGAGGATTTCACTTTGGTAGTGAGGAATCGGTGCAAGCGGGGGTGAGGTTGTGGCTCCGTCAACAAAGTCAAACATTCTTTCAACAAACTGGTGTCTCGTTGGAAAAACTTTGCTCGTCACCATGGCGCCTGTGTTGAGAAATAAATATGTAGACTTGAGGAATAAAGATGTAGAATGTTAATAACCTTTGTTTTATTTAAAAAGTTTTAAGAGTTTTCAAATACAAAACTGAGAGACATTGCTTTTTAGCACAACTTCGTACTTATAGGTCCTTCACTCCATTGTACTGCCGATGAAGAGGGATAAGTTTAATGATTTAACGATTGCTAAAGCTGATATTGGGACTTCTCCTTCCTGACGTCCATATCTCAATCTTCGCGGCCATCGTGAGTACTAGGAAAGCATTATCGGTGTTCTGTATGTCTTACATTTAATAATAACTGGAACCTCCATTGAACTACGTAATATTGTCACGTGATTATGTAATATTATCATTACCTGTAAAGATTGGTGCCATACAGACAAAAAATTTGTCCGTCGTTATAACACGAGCACGAGCCACCATGGTCAACCACAACACGTACAAATAAAGTACGAAACTTTACAAACAACTAAACAGTTTGTAGTACGAAATTTCCATTTAGAAGAATAAGGAAGTCAGTATTATAGCCCATCGTTGTGTAGTCGTTGTGACTGACTGTATTAGGATCTATGCTATGTTTTGAACTATAAAATACCAGGATAAAGTCAACTATATTGGTTAAGTCTTCCTCTAGTACTCCTGCTCGCCACAACCAACAGTTTAAAGCATTATTTTAAGATCAAAATTAATATTAGACTGCTTTAGCAAGTAATAATCGCGCTAAGAAATTGTGAAGATGATTTCATTAGAAAAAGAATAATTGGTGTGAATGCATTACAGACCTGTTGGATGATTGACTCGATTCCTGGATCAGTAGAATCTTCGGGTACTGGAATGTTAGCATCTTGTTTCCCCTGAGTGCTCGTTGTACAGACCATCTCCAGAAAGTTGTAGGGTCCTGTAAATAATTTTGTTGACTGCAATTTTATGATTTTGCCCCAAGTAATTCACACAACTAATGCAAAAAATTTTATTGCAAGAATAACAAAAGAGAAAATGATTATTGTTCTCCCGGAAATAAAAGTTCAACTCTCATTATTAAACTAAGACCAACGTTTTTAAATAAATTAAGCGTTGCAGCTTTGATGATACGTTCTCACATCTTCAAAACGTAACTGTTTTTCATAAAGGTCTGACAACGCTCTCCTTTATTTTTAATCTCCCCTCCTACAACTTTGCCGCTGCTGATTCAAGATCCAGTTCAGTGCTCTTCAGCTGTTAAATCAATAAAATTATCTCTAATAAATATTCAAAATCTCCTTTATATCGAAAGTGACGTCCATCAGAGGGATAAATTCGGTTTGTCCCGAAACATCCAAAGTGCAGTCATGAAATTTGTGACATATTATCCCACATTGTGGCATCAAGAATGTCAGGCAGTTACTCATGGAAAAAGCTAATGGATTAATTTGACACTGAAAGCTGGGAATAGGAACAACGCTTCATTATTTAGCGGACACAGAGTTCCTTAAAGAAAAACACGAAAAGCACAAAACACATAATTTTATGTGTATTATGATGTGTGTTGAAAGAAATTAAATTCAAAGAGAAAGGTAAAAACGGCGCAGAATATGATTAATTCGACACACCTCCAAAACTGATCAATGACCTGTGACTTTAAAACACAAAATTAATCTCCAATGAAGTTCTCGATTACTTCTTCGTTTTCATGGACATCTGGCTCTCATAACAGAACATCTATATCTTTGGTTGATGCCTCTATGAAAGTTTGCGTTCGAATTAAGTCGAAAATGAAATTGTGGTATATTGAAAGAGCCTCCTGGCATGCAAATTTATTTACACTGAAGCGCCAAATTAACTGATGACAGCATGTGTAATCAAATACAGAAATCTGTAAATAGACAGAATACGGCGCTGCGGTCGGCAACGCCTATATAAGACAACAAGTTTCTGGCGCAGTTAGATCGCTTACTGCTGCTACAATGGCAGGTTATCAAGATTTAAGTGAGTTTGAACGTGGTGTTATAGTCAACGCACTTGCGATGAGACACATCATCTCCGCGGTAGCGATGAAGTAGGAATTTTCCCGTACGACCGTTTCAAGAGTGTACCTCGAATATCGGGAATCCGATAAAACATGGAATCTCCGACATCGCTGCGGCCGGGAAAAGATCCTGCAAGAACGGGACCAATGATGACTGAAGAGAATCGTTCAATGTTACTGCAAGAACGGGACCAATGATGACTGAAGAGAATCGTTGAATGTTACAGAAGTGCAACCTTCCGCAAACTGCTGCAGATTACAATGCTGGGCCATCAACAAGTGTCAGCGAGCAAACCATTCAACGAAACATCATCGATATGAGCTTTCGGAGCCGAAGGCCCACTCGTGTACCTCTGATGATTGCACGACACAAAGCTTTACGCTTCGCCTGGGCCCGTCAACATTGAACTGTTGATGATTGGAAAAACATGTTGCGTAGTTGGACGAGTCTCGTTTTAGATTTATCGAGCGGATGGATGTGTAGGGGCATTGAGAAACCTCATGAATCCATGGACCGTGCATGTCAGCAGGGGAATGTTCAAGCTGGTGGAGGGGCTGTAATGGCGTGGGGCGGGTGCAGTTGGAGTGATATGGTACCTCTAATACGTCTAGATACAACTCTGATAGGTGACACGTACGTAAGCATCCTGTCTGAACACCTGCATCCATTCATGTCCATTGTACATTCCAACTTGGGCAATTCTAGCAGGACAATGCGTCACCCCACACGTCCAGAATTACTACAGAGTGGTTCCAGGAACACGCTTCTGAGTTTAAACACTTCCGTTGGCCGCCAAACTCGCCAGACGTGAACATTATTGAGCATATGTGGGATGCCTTGCAAAGTGCTGTTCAGAAGAGAGCTCCACTCCCTCGTAGTCTTACTGATTTTTGGACAGGCCTGCGGGATTCATGGTGTCAGTTCCTTCCAGTAGTACTTCAGACATTATTCAAGACCATGCCACGTCGTGTTGCGGCACTTCTGCGTACTCGTGGGGCCCTACGCAATATTAGGCAGGTGTGTCAGTTTCTTTGGCTCTTCAGTATAGTTACACTAAGGAATTAACAAACGTATTTGTCGGAGAGCGTAATTTTACTGTAGCTACTATGTTAATAATAAAAGAGCTTCTGTTCATTTTTTGATTATTAACATTACGATGTTCAGTCTGTTTTGGAATCAAACCAATGTATTAAGTATTTTAACACTATTGTAACACAAAATTGTTAAGGCTTTCGTGGCCACTTGTTGACAAACTGCCTATTGGCTTCTGTCTCGGGTTCTTCGGCCGACGTTCATCTAATGATTTTTCTGACGTTTCGCCAGCACGAGTGGCTGGCATTGTCAAAGCTTCACCCTCCATTGCCGGTGGTGAACTGGAGGCGAGCTCGCGGCCGCAGACTATATGTACCTGGCGCGCCAACGTCCGAGGGCTTCTCCGCGGTCATTTCCGGTGCGGTTCTCCTCTTGCTACCTGCGACGGTCGTTCGCTGCAGTACGGGAAGCCAGGATCCGTTTACCTTAAGGCTTTCCTCTTTCTTGTTGAAACTGTTCGCGTGTTTTTGGATTTCTACAGCTTCTCTGAACAAGCGCGTGTGATAGTGCTTCTCTACAGCCAGAACTTCCGTGTCGGCGAATTTTATTACGTGGTCGGTCTCATTCAGTGCGTGTTCTGCCACGGCCGATTTCTCCACCTGCCCCAACCTGCAATGTCGCTTATGCTCTTTGATCCTGCTGTTAATGGATCGTCCAGTCATTCCGACATAAATGCCATACATTCCCAGAGTGACGGACAGAATCGGCCGTATATTGCGCAAACACGGCGTAAAGACGATTTTCAAACCGACAAGGAAGATCAAAGAGTGTCTTAGATCGGCGAAGGAGAAAAGAGACCCACTTGCAATGTCGGGAATATACCGTATACCTTGCACATGCGGAAAAGTTTATGTCGGAATGACTGGACGATCCATTAACACCAGGATCAAAGAGCATAAGCGACATTGCAGGTTGGGGCAGGTGGAGAAATCGGCCGTGGCAGAACACGCACTGAATGAGACCGACCACGTAATAAAATTCGCCGACACGGAAGTTCTGGCTGTAGAGAAGCACTATCACACGCGCTTGTTCAGAGAAGCTGTAGAAATCCAAAAACACGCGAACAGTTTCAACAAGAAAGAGGAAAGCCTTAAGGTAAACGGATCCTGGCTTCCCGTACTGCAGCGAACGACCGTCGCAGGTAGCAAGAGGAGAACCGCACCGGAAATGACCGCGGAGAAGCCCTCGGACGTTGGCGCGCCAGGTACATATAGTCTGCGGCCGCGAGCTCGCCTCCAGTTCACCACCGGCAATGGAGGGTGAAGCTTTGACAATGCCAGCCACTCGTGCTGGCGAAACGTCGGAAAAATCATTAGATGAACGTCGGCCGAAGAACCCGAGACAGAAGCCAATAGGCAGTTTGTCACTATTGTAACAACAGTTCTGCAACGTTAAATATAATTATATCTCTAAGCTATACATGCTCGCACGCTATAAAACTCATCGATTAATCTTCGCCTCATTTCAATCCCTCTCTCTTTTCCTCACTGTTTCTTTTATGCCCTCTCTATTTTACAAGTAAATGTACTCACAGTATCACCCTTTAGTGCGCACGTGCGCATCCTGAGCTGGTGTGTGTAACAGTTACTAAAATTAGGCATTGCACATTCGTTGTTTTCTTACACGGCATCTTTTAAACTAGGTACCTCTCAGCGATAGAGCGGTTACAACATCTAAAATTAATTCGTATCCAACCGTGTTACTTAACATCCTTAGTAAAAATGCAATTTTGATTTGGGACCAAATACGCAGATCAGCCTTTCCTCAGACGGCGGCTGGTGGAAGAGACAGTAGGGTGGGGAGAGCAGCAATCTGTCATGTCCTTACCCTCTTCCGCTCCCCCCTCTCACCACACATACCTTCCCCTGCCATCTCCACGAATCATTGCCCAGTATTTTGCTGGCAATTAAGACGAAACAACCCGTCAGTATGTAGTGCATCTTCTTATTTGTAATACACATGTGGCCTTATTTTTCAACTTCATCTGAAGTCAGGCCTCTTTCTTGGAAACAAATCACTCAGGGTGCAGCTAAGCCAACAAATGCTATGTCTCTTATGGGAGTTTGAACAAGCATAATAAGTACAGATCCGAAGAAAAAACACTGGGATAGTGCATCAGTAAATTATAGAACATTACATTGTCATAACAATAATACAAATACAATACACAGAGATCACAACAAAAAACACAATCTCGATGCAAATGGACTTAAGCTCATACAAAAAATTTCTACTCTGTCATCCAACATTAAAATGTTTGAAACTATGTAGCATTGATTATGAAATCTGAGAATGAGTGTGAATATTCTCGCCATTAATACTTAAACATTCGCTTATGCAGTGTTGTATTGATGAATTAGAAATTATTTGCTGCTGGAGATGAGTTTTTCTTCAATTACTGTTCTGCAAAACTTCAAAATGCGAAATAGAGTCAACAGCTACCTTGTGCTCTTAACGAATGGAGTGCCACACAGTGACGAGCTTGTTGTTTGTCTTCCCCAACAGAAGGCAGCACAGACTTACACACACACACACACACACACACACACACACACTCATAACCACAGTTTACTCTTCCAATAAAGACCCAGTATTTTATCTGCTATTAAAATGAAACAGCCTGTCACTAGCTGTGTTCCCTGTGCATCCCACTTGTAAATGAGCACAGTGCGATCATTGTACAACATTTGGTGTGAGGCCCGGTGGAACCACAAAGTAAATATTATCACATCTAAGTTGTCCATGAGAGGGTTGTATACCTATACAAAATACATGTTAGTTAAAATTATATGCTTTTCAAGTGTTATCGCCTTATCTAAAAGTTTATCAAATATGTGTAAACATACACAAATTGTTAATGACAATATTATTTATACATCTAAAATGCATAAAGATATTGATATCATGGTGTAACTACCATTATTTTCAAGACCTACAACCTGTTTTATTTATCAGATGTATTACATAAGCACATAGATAATAGTTATTTAAATGTTACTATTACATCTGAAGTGTCTATATTATTGTTCTAAAAAACGCATATTAACTAAAATAATGTGTCAGTTTCTGGAAGGGTGAAATTATTGCGTACCTTGCATCTGATGCATTAAATACGACTGTGGACTCACAAATTAAGAACCACAGTAATATTTCCAAGTCCCAATCGTTCTACAAAGGCGTAAAACACATGTTGCTATGAAATAACGAACTGCAATAATCGCTGGCACTTCATCTTTCGCGCAAATGAGGCAATGTTACGAAAACCGGACTTATCGGGAACCATTTTTGGGGGGAAAAGATAATGTACGAAGAAAAATAAGATTAATATTACTACCTTACTAGTAACACTTTTTAAAATTATTTTTGATCTTCGACATACTGAATGTTTATTCAACATCGACACATTTTACATCACTTTGCCACAAGAGAGCGTACTCAAATATATCTTTGTACTGCATCAAATATTTTAAACAGAACAGGGTTAAAGACAGTGATGGACAAGGTTCCACACGGATAGAAAAGTTCGATATCTCAAAAATTCCATCTTTGCTCCTAAATAAATTAGTTTGTGTTATTACTTAAATGTAAAGATTTCGAGTATGAAACACGTAAGGACTGCTTAACGTAGTACCCAAGAACAATTATCGATTCTTCATCATGAACGGAAATTCGATCTTGGCACCAGAATAAAATTGTCTGCATTATTTATCAAAATACATAAAGACATGTTCAACAATATTACAAAAAGCGGATAGTACAACTGACCTAACTTTCAGATTAAAGTGCACTTGCCAGGGACTGACCTATGATGTCACACAATGGAAACAACATGACACTTCGATGAAATAGCACAGTGAACAGTCGTACTAAACATTCATACAGGTAATAATCGAGCATTGTTAAGCTCTTGACTAGACCCTATAACGGATATTTTCTCTGACATAACACAACACAGCGCGTTTTGAATGATTTCAACCACATATGTAATGATACCTGCATATATTCTGCACACCCTTGATACCTTTTTTTAGTCGGGTTGTCCAGAAACTAAGCTCCGATCGGTCGTAAGATGGAAACCACGCTGAAAATCAGTGAAAATCAGAAATGTTTTATTTGCAGCAGTTAGCTAAACATTCCAGCTGTTTCCCTACCTAGTCGTCACTCCGACTTAGATATTTGTCATGGCATTGTACCAGCTCTCCCTCGCTCTGCCCATAGAAGGCAGCCGCCTGTGTTTTCCGCTAATTCTCTAAGGTGGTCTGCGGCTCGTTGTCGGAACCAAAATGTTGTCTTCATAACCGCCGTTTCAAGCGAGCAGTGATGAAAATCAGAGAGAGCCACATGCGGGCTTCATAGCGGGTTATCAAACGCTTCCCATCGAAAAGATACTGTAGGAGCGTCTTCGTAGCCCCTGCAGAGTGCGGCCGTGAATTATCGCGAATAAGGAAATACATTGCAGTTACGTTATGTGGGGTTGTATGAGATCAGGTGGAATCTTTCGACAGGCACCCATACTTCGCGGGAGACACTATTTTCTAGTCATGTTTACGTGCTCAGAACCGTAATGTGCAACGTGAAGAGATCGACTGGCATACTGGAGACACTGTTCAACGCATATGTGCAAAGTTTCATCCGATTTTGAGTGTGTATTCCATTTCGCGACCGACCAGGACTTACTTTCTGGCCACCACTCGTATTTTGTATATTTTGTATTTAAGCGTAAATGAAATGTAATGTACCTTACAAATTTGTTGTAGTGTTTTATGTAAGTTTAATTGTACGCAGTTGAAACGAAACAATCTTCTGTGGTGCGGTAGGAAAAGTTTTGTCTCCGAAAAAATTTTAAGTGACAAAAAAAGGGAGTATGTCGGTGTGAGGTTTCGGTAACCTAAGGACGTACAGACGAGTACATATCATATAATTAGTGAAAAGGGAGGCAATTTTTCCAAAAGAGAAGCAGTTTTCTTGGTGGTGAAAGCTAAAAAGATCATTAGTCGTCGAGAGTATTACAGGAGAAAGCAGTCTGATATATAAAAACGATCGGAACACAGAAGTTTCCAGAAAACTAACATAGCAGCATTAAGTGATACAATGCATTAAATATCTCATTAAAATCCCCTACTTACAGTACATTTTGCTGTGTTAAAGTGTCGTGAAATGAGACATCGGTGGATAAACAAACTGCCACAGATACGTCCAAGATCAAATGTAA
Source organism: Schistocerca nitens (assembly GCF_023898315.1). Classification (NCBI taxonomy): domain Eukaryota; kingdom Metazoa; phylum Arthropoda; class Insecta; order Orthoptera; family Acrididae; genus Schistocerca; species Schistocerca nitens. Next base: position 929,456,281 of record NC_064615.1, read on the forward strand.
TTAAAGAAAAGCCATGTTAGCAAGTCAATAACATTATTTAAATTTTTCTTGATTAATTATTTTCTTCGCCCCTGAATTACTACTTGGTAAGCTCACTTTTGTAACATAGCCTCAATTAGGCCACAGAACAATTGTCAACCGTTAGTGCAGCATATTACTTTTTAGCCACATGAGTTTTGTATTATTATAGAACAATTTAGACGTGGAGATATCATTATGGTACTTAATTTGAGAGTCCAGTCATGTTTTAGGCGTCAACTGCAAGTTACGCAATACCTGCCCTCTTCCAGCAGCTGACACATTATTTAGATAACTTGTGTTCTATAGAACAATAATTCAGTCAATTAAACATGGAAGCAACATTGTCGCGCTTAATTTGGGAGTCTACAGTCATGTTTCAGGCATCGAGAGTAAGTTAGACAATAACTGCTCTATTCCAGTAGCTGAAACATTATTTTAGCTAATATGTGCTTTATATAGCTACAAAACTATAACACAGACAATTTAGGTGCGGAAATATTTTATTTGAGGCTCCATTGTGGCTTACAACAAGTATGCCAGGTATGGAACAATGATCGAACCATCCTCACTGACAAGTGCACCAAAGTATGTAAATTAGATCACTAGTACCAGTAAGAGAGTCATGTGTGTTTTGATCAATAATAAAGACATTCTAATTTGGAAAAATTTAATTTTCTCATCTCTTCTGTGATACAAAGAATGAATTATGCTTGTTGAAAGTCGGAGGTACAGAGAACATCGATAAGGATTGGCTATTTTGCTGTTAAAATATTGAGATGTGATTGGTTGTTACATTTAAATATCTGGTAAAGTACTGATTTATCATTGGGGTCTCTCCTAAGAGTGGTCAGGCTCATTTCCTGTGGTGTTTCGGCAGATATTTGCAATGTATAGCTGGAGTTCGCCCAAACAATTATTGTTCATCTCATCTTTCATGAGACCCACAGTGTCGACAGAGAGCGTCCGTTTGTTTCCCGTTATGAACGAAATGATTTTTAAAGCGGAATTTTACTCGCCCATTAGGTACAGCGGTTCCAAATAAGTCCAGGGAGCTATTCGTTCTATCGATGTCTAGTAGGCGCGGCAGTCTGGAACCGCGAGACCGCTACGGTCGCAGGTTCGAATCCTGCCTCGGGCATGGATGTGTGTGATGTCCTTAGGTTAGTTAGGTTTAACTAGTTCTAAGTTCTAGGGGACTAATGACCTCTGAAGTTGAGTCCCATAGTGCTCAGAGCCATTTGAACCATTTTTGATGTCTAGTAACAGGGACGGTTAAACACGAAGAATAACCAGCAGTGGCAGCACCATCCTGGTCCACAGCGACTATGCAGTAGCACCGCTCATTCGTTGCCTGAGTACTCGTTATTGTATATGTTTTACTGTCCCTCTTAACAGCCGGCCGGAGTGGCCGTGCGGTTCTAGGCGCTACAGTCTGGAGCCGAGCGACCGCTCCGGTCGCAGGTTCGAATCCTGCCTCGGGCATGGATGTGTGTGATGTCCTTAGGTTAGTTAGGTTTAATTAGTTCTAAGTTCTAGGCGACTGATGACCACAGACGTTCAGTCGCATAGTGTTCAGAGCCATTTGAACCCTCTTAACACATGTCGACAAAACAGCACCGGAAAATCGTATAACGGGAGTGGGATTCGTTATGAATGGGGGAGTAGGGAGACAGTGAGCAACTGTGAACAGTTCAGTGATAAAATTGTTCTCATCAGATTCGGCAGCAAACCAAATCCGCAAAGCCAACAACAACAATTTAGGTATACGTGCCCACGTCGCAAGAAGAAGAGGAAGAGATACAGGAAGTACATGATGATATTGTACGGGTAATTCAGTTTGTAAAGGAGACGAAAACCTAATAGTCATGGGGGATTGGAACCTGCTTGTAGGGGAAGAAATAGAAGAAAGGGTTACAGGAGAAAACGGGCTTTGCAGTAGAAATGAGAGAAGAGAAAGACTAATGGAGTTCTGCAATAAATTTCATATGGAAATAACGAACACTCTGTTCAATAATCTTGATAGAAGGAAGTATACTTGGAAAAGATCTGGAGACACAGGAACATTCCAGCTCAGTTACATCATGCTCAGACAGAGATTCCAAAAATGTTGGATTGTAGGGCGTACCGAGTTGCTGATACAGACTCAGATCACAATTTAGTAATGATGAAGAGTAGACTGAAGTTTAAGAGCAAAGAACAGAAAAGTAAGTGGGGAAGGAAGTAGTATACTGAAGTACAGAGAAATGATTAGACGCATTTGAAATTCGCTAAGGATGTGGATACTGCGATGAGTAATACCAGATTAGGCAGTTCAGTTGAAAAAGTACGGACATCTCAAAAAGAGCCATCACAGATGTTGCACAGACAAACATAGGCATGAGGAGGAAAACTGTTAAAAAACCTTGTATAATAGAAGAAATACTTCAAGATGAAAGTACAAAAATGTTTCGCGAAATGAGGGAATACAGCAATATAAATCCCTTCGGAATGAAATCAATAGGAACTGCAGCAAGAAATCAAAAAAGAAAGGATCATCGGGAGGCCGGCCAGAGTGGCCGTGCGGTTCTAGGCGCTACAGTCTGGAGTCGAGCGACCGCTACGGTCGCAGTTTCGAATCCTGCCTCGGGCATGGATGTGTGTGATGTCCTTAGGTTAGTTATGTTTAATTAGTTCTAAGTTCTAGGCGACTGTTGACCTCAGAAGTTAAGTCGCATAGTGCTCAGAGCCATTTGAACCATAAAAATCAAAACAACCTTTAGTGCAGTTAAAAGTAAAGATGGTAACAATAAAAGTGCAATAGGAACTCCACTGTTAAACTCGGAAGAGACAGTACGTAGGGGAAAAGAGTATATTGAAGGCCTTTGTGATGGCCCACATTTACTAGAGTTTATTGCTTCGAATGATCGTTGCTGTTCATTTCTCGGAATATTGGCCATTCCACATAGGACACCATGTACAGTGTCCTACACATACTATCAGGTTTGAAAATGGCAATTAACCTGTGGATTTGTTTCGAGGTTGTGTTTTTTCTTGTGACCTACACCTATCATGCCTCTCTGAATTTCCAAGAAGTAAACATCATTTGTTGGTTTACAAGCATTCTCGCTTATGTGTTCGCAAGAAAGAAGCATGGCTTAAAATCGAATAGAAAAATAGATTCAGGTGAAGAGTGCACGGAACAACATGGGGTATATGCTGATGGCTATTTCATTTTTAATGGTCTGTGGAACACAGGGCTCTGACTGTTGGAGAGGGTAAGGGAAGGGACAGGGGGACAGCGGAGAGGGGAGACGGTGGAAGGAGGGGTATAATGCCATCCGCTTCCACCGCCCTGACCTGCCTTCACTTGTCATAGTTCTAGGAATGTCTGGTGTGCTTATTTGGTCCGAATCGACGTTTCATTCCTGCTGTTCTCTCACCTTCTCAGACTCCACATCAAATTTTACCTCCATTCCACGACGTCTGTTTATTTCTTATTTTATGTTGTTCTGGCTTTGAGTCTAAATTACGATAACAACGGAATTATCACTCATAATATCGACAGTTTACAAACTAACTGTCCACGAGAAAATGCCATCGCTGAATAACTCTAAGAAGGTGCGGAACACGTTAGACATCACTCATCATTTACTGTCCTTAATGACTGCTCTCTTTACGTTTGGATTACTGCGAGGTAGTCTCATAACAAGCAGAAAGAAGCCGATAGCGATCGATTTCAAAATTAGCAGTAAACGTCAGATGTCACTCACATTTTTATTAAAGTTTTATGGCTTACGAAATAGACGAATCACGTATATCCGTAGTAGGTGAGAAAGGCGGAAAACTTAGATTTGACTGAAGGATTCTGGGAATGAGCGGTGCTTTTATTGAGTGAATTACGTGCAGGACGCTGCTGTGAAATATTCCACTTACTGCCCCAATGTCTGGATTCATGCTCACGTTCTGCGTTCACAGCTAAGATCGTAATAGGTTTCTCAATTTTTTTTCTTTTCTGCTAAGCTATTTTTGGAGTGTATACACCAATGTCTTCCAAGACGCCAAAAGTAAACTAAACATCTTATATTTGTATTTACCAGAATCTATTTCACTCATAAACGTTTATAGATTTTTAGAGGAATACTTGACGCCGTGACATTCCATGCTACTATATTACATTATTTGATATGTACAGGTGTGTTTGTTGACTGAGCCTTTACAGATAAAAGTTTGTGCTTTAATTAACTCAAAGGGTGAAAAAATCAAGGTTAAGGTTTATCTTTGAAGACAGAACTTAAGCTTACACGAGCATACATGAGGAACGAAGGTTTTGTCGGAGGAACTTTCCAGACATTTACTTGAAGTGATATTGAGAAAGCACCGGAGTAGGACAATCAGTCTGCAATTTGTATCCCGCACTTCTAACAATTAACTGAAGAGCGTAAATTTTTGTATTACCGGTGTCTGTCCTAATACGAAAACAAGCTGCGGAACTACTGATTGTCTCGTTGCGCCACGTGCAACTTACAACCTGGCCGTGAAATAGTTATAGGTTTCCTGCAAAAGCGAGCTGGTTGGCGCTGCGAACAATATTCACGACTCAGTTATCGCAGCTGGTGGCACATGTTTGTCATGGAGAAGGTAGTACTAGCCAGTGAGCTGATAGTGGCATTTTGCGTTACTGACTTTAACGGTAGGCGCTGTTTAGTCTTTTCTTTCTGGAGTCTGAGAACAACAGAATTTTATGGACGATCAGTAGACAGGTTTTATTAGTACTAACGCCAAAAGTATTTGACCCAGTGAAGATATAGTATTCACAAATTTCCACTGAACCACAGTAACGTATTGTTATGAGATGTAAATTGTGAGCAGCTGAGGATAAGAGGTGGAGGAGAAACAGCGTGAATAACGAGAGTTTTGTAAGTAATCATGTCGAAACAAACTCGCAACGGTTTGTGAAAACTGTGCGCTACGAGAGGAAACAATTTAACGAACGATGTACAACAGACCAAGTAACGAATCTTTCACTCAATGCAACAGACGACAATTTAACTAATTTTTGTGTATTCAAGTGCAAACCTATGTTTTTTATTAACTGAGGAAGGCTGAGAGCTTTGCCTAGTTACGTCAGATGTTACTCTGCGGCATTCTGTAACTGCTCCCTGTACTCTGTGATATAGCAATTGTAAGTATGCTTCTTTTCGCATAAAATTAAAAATCTTCTTTATTAAATGCGTTTAGGCCCGTTGTTTGTGGGGCGTAAGTGATCCACGCCTAGTTTCCTAATTATATGCTTAATATTTCCTTCATTGTTTAAGTCAATTCACTAAGCACTTTAAGATATCTCAGATAAATTCATTTTTCCATTTTAAAGCATTCATTTATAAATTTTCTGTACAGGTGCACAACATAAGATGCAACTCAAAAGTTTCGAAACCGGTTGTGTGCGTATCTAATTGACTTAAATAAGTACAGCAACAGAATAATATTACACTTTTCATTCGGTTTTATATTTTAGTCGTTTTAATACCTGTTTGTAAACGCCTGCTATACTGTATGAATTGGTCAGTCAGTCATGTTTTCTGACTAATGTAAAGTATTATACCGGTGCCAGTTATTTACGTACTTGCATCTTTTTTTACAATGAGTCAAGTAGAACACTGACTACCCTAATGGCACCGGTACCAGTCAGCGTTTAATGAAGCATTGTAAAGCTGTTTAGGTGTACATATCAACCTATGGCGTGCATTGTTCTTTGAGGCTTACCACCACAATATCAGCAGATCTCCTTAGGGTACTCGATTACTACGGATTGATCTAGGTTCTGCCAATACCGGTTCGCGATCTTTGGAACAACTTCCAAGGGACCTGTAGTTCATACAAAGGGGCAATCTCCCTTCGAAGCCCACGGTCGAAAGAAAAAATTACGGCTTCGTAGTGCGACACTGGTTTTCTTTCCACATACGTTGTAAAGCGCAGAGAAGACTTCCTGACATCAGTCAGTGTGTTGGAGGTCAATGGCCATTATCAGATGTGGATTGGAATTGATCAAATGAGGTAACTTGCAGCAATATCACGTTGAATGTTAGGTGGAGCAATCCATGAAAGGCAATATAGTTTGCATGTGTAGTCTGGTTTAAGAGACCTTGTAACTAATCTGTATGTTCCATATCGGTCATCACTGACCTTCAAACCATGAGCTTATTTATATCTGCAGGGTGCTTCACAATTCATGTTACACACTGCTAAACGTTGTCGAGGAGACTTATTAGATCAACTTTTACATAGTAACCCGTGTACGGAAACGTCATCAAATGGTCCTGTAGAGGGTCAAAGTTACAGGCGCCGCTGCCTGTAAATGTATATACAGCGTGATTCCATGATAGAGTGACAAACTTACTAGGACGATGGAGAAGGACAAATGTGTCAGTCTGAGGTAAGAGTCGCTGTACCGGAAACGAACTAGTCGAAAGTTAAAAGCGAAGTCTGTTCTGATACCTCTGACAGTGGAATACATGTACTGGTACAGTTATTGCTAGGGTTATAGGGTAGGCAACTTTTACAGGTGGCAGTATGGACCAAAATAAGGAAAAATGGCCACCAAACATGAGATCTAAAACGATATCTGAGGATCTATGAGCACTTTTTTCAATAGAGGAGATATGTTTCACAGTAGCGAAGATGAACAATTGCTCATAGCTCCTGAGGCATGCATTTTAGGGCCCATGTTTACAGTACATTTTTCCTACGTGTAACATAAACTGTGAGACACCCTGTTTATACCGCAAGCTACATTGAGATGTGTCCCTCCTGGAAGGGACGGGGGGGGGGGGGGGGGGGAAGGAGAACCAAGAGAGGGGGCTGGAAGGGGTACTTCTGACATCACAATCATTTCTCCTCATCCGTGTCCCAATCTGTAATCATGCCGGGAAGGAACGCAGTCATTTGGGAAGACATATGTTGGTGACAGTAGTGTGTTGTCCGATAACTTTTGGAACGTGCGCTCTCGAAATTTAACAGTAAACTACACCGTGATGCACATTGCCTCTCTTGTAGCGCCTGACACTCGAGTTCGCTGAACCCGCGGTGACGCTTTCGCGCTTGCTAAACAAAGTGCTCTCCGTTGGATTTTCTGTAGCCCTTCTATTATACACCTACTTGGTGAGGGTCCCAGACTGATGAATCGGTCGTGCGAGGAATTTACCAATCACTTTTTTGTAGGTGAGTTACATTTCCATCAGAATCTCCCACCGCATCTCAACCTGGCAACTGTTTTTCCTACAGCTAGTTTTAGGTGGTCATTCCGTTCCAGGTCGTGCCAGGTGGTCGAGTAGCTCAGAACAGGTAGAGAAAGGATCCTCTAAATCCCCTATTCCAATTCTGGAAATTGTCATTCAGGAGGAAGAGCGCATATTCCGCCAAACAGATGAGTTAGGCGATGTCACCTTAGGTACATGTAGCTTGTGTATGGCGCAGAGACAAGCATACTAGTGTTGAATCCAGTACCGAGACAGCAATTTACCGAAAATTGCTTTTAGACGTGTAAGGTAGTGGTACTGAAATGGGAGAACAGTGTGAACGTCTTGTAAAGTGAAAGAGGCAGGATCAAATACTTTATGAAACGTACAATAGACAGTACAGGAATGTGTGTCCACAGCTCGTGGCCTATTGGCCATCATCTCTAACTCGTAGAATCAAGCGATCGATTCTCGGCTGAGTCAGAGTTTTTGTTCCGTCGGGGACTGTGTTTGTGTTAATCATATCGTCTCACCTTCATAGAGGCACAACTCGCCGAGGTGGCGCCAAATACAAAGACTTGAGCCAGACGGCCGAACAATCCTAGACGGGGTCTCCCGGCATTCGGTCATTTCATAGGAAAGTGAAATCTACTGACGAAGAGGATGGTCGAACGAGAAGAACTGTAGTGCTGAAATGTTTACAGTAGGCAGTGATTCGATTATTTTTTGTATATTGTATGAAACCATGATTATACACTGCTGGCCATTAAAATTGCTACAGCAAGAAGAAATACAGATGATAAACGGGTATTCATTGGACAAATATATTATACTAGAACTGACATGTGATTACATTTTCACGCAATTTGGGTGCATAGATCCAGAGAAAGCAGTACCCAGAACAACCACCTCTGGCCGTAATAACGGCCTTGATATGCCTGGGCAATGAGTCAAACAGAGCTTGGATGGCGTGTGCAGGTACAGCTGCTCATGCAGCATCAACACGATACCACAGTTCATCAAGAGTAGTGACTGGCGTATTGTGACGAGCCAGTTGCTCGGCCTCTATTGACCTGACGTTTTCAATTGGTGAGAGATCTGGAGAATGTGCTGGCCACGGCAGCAGTCGAACATTTTCTGTATCCAGAAAGGCCCGTACCGGTCCTGCAACATGCGGTCTTGCATTATCCTGCTGAAATGTAGGGTTTCGCAGGGATAGAATGAAGGTTAGAGCCACGGGTCGTAACACATATGAAATGTAGCGCCCACTGTTCAAAGCGCCGTCAATGCGAACAAGAGGTGACCGAGACGTGTAACCAATGTCACCCCATACTATCACGCCGGGTGATACGCCAGTACGGCGATGACGAATACACGCTTCCAATGTGCGTTCGCCGCGATTTCGCCAGACACGGATGCGACCATCGTGATGCTGTACACAGAACCTGGATTCATCCGAAAACATGACGTTTTGCCATTCGTGCACCCAGGTTCGTCGCTGAGTACACCATCGCAGGCGCTCTTGTCTGTGATGGAGCGTCAAGGGTAACCGCAACCATGGTCTCCGAGCTGATAGTCCATGCTGCTGCAAACGGCGTCGAACTGTTGGTGCAGATGGTTGTTGTCTTGCAAACGTCCACATCTGTTGACTCAGGGATCGAGACGTGGCTGCCCGATCCGTTACAGCCATGCGGATAAGATGCCTGCCATCGCGACTGCTAGTGATACGAGGCCTTTGGGATCCAGCACGTCGTTTTGTATTACTCTCCTGAACCCACCGATTCCGTATGTTGCTAACAGTCATTGGATCTCGACCAACGCGAGCAGCAATGTCGCGATACGATAAACCGCAATCGCGATAGGCTACAATCCGACCTTTATTAAAGTCGGAAACGTGATGCTACGTATTTCTCCTCCTTACACGAGACATCACAAGAACGTTTCACCAGGCAACTCCGGGCAACTGCTGTTTGTGTATGAGAAATCGGTTGGAAACTTTGCTCATGTCAGCACGTTGTAGGTGTCGCCACCGGCGCCAACCTTGTGTGAATGCTCTGAAAAGCTAGTCAATTGCATATCACAGCATCTTCTTCCTGTCAGTTAAATTTCGCGTCTGTAGCACGTCATCTTCGTGGTATAGCAATTTTAATGGCCAGCAGAGTACCCAGGCAGGCGTCTCTTCGTCCCAAGCAAAAATATGGGAATCGCACGGAGAGAGATCAGGACTGGATGAGGATGTGTGAGGGCTTCCCAGCGAAACTTCAGCAGCTTTGTCGAAACAGCAGTTGCAGCAGCTCTGGGAAAGTCATGATGACCTTTCTCTTTGACTGCAAGAGCCCACTGCACATTGAGTGCCTGGAATACAGAGCCATAATTGAAACGCAGTAGTGTGTAGACGCTTTGCAAACACTGAAGCCCACCATCAAGTCCTAACGCCCAGGAATATTGACGGACGGCTTCATTCTTTTGCCGGGTAATGCCCGCCCTCAAGTTAACAAGGCTGTTTTGTCTACAGTGCATATGTTTCTCTGGGAAGCCCTGGAACAGTCTCCATTACAGTCCTGATCTCTCCCCAAGCAATTTACATATTTTGGAGCCCTGGAGAAAGACATTCGTGGCATCAATTTGCTTCGGAGAAAGGGGTCATTTTCCCATGATGCAATTGGACGTCTTGTCCCACAATGGGGTAGGTGTATTAACAGTTATGGGGATTACTTTTGAAATAATGAACAGTTTGCGTACTTTTTTCATCTGTCTCGTTTTCGTTTGACTGCCTTTTATAAGATGTCCAAGTCTGCACCCAAATATTTCGGTGACTCGCTTTCCTTCGGGTCGTTTCCCACCGACTTCACTCCCAGCGTTCGTGATCCGTCACTAATTTCCCTTTCTTCAGTGGATTTAATTTGAATGGTGAAGCTTTCAATAATCAGGTTTACTATGCTGAGCTGAAGCCGCAGGCTTTCGCGGCCGGAGTCCTTGGTTTGCCGCTGCGTGTGGTAAAGCTACCGACGTTTCGGCTGCCATTGCAGACAGCGTTCTTCAGGATGCCTCATACATGAGAAGCCCATAAACCTGGAATCACTTTGTTGAAACTCTCGCTCCGATCTGAAAGCGACAGATCACTGACGCACAGGAACTGTGGAGAAGTGGCTGATAGTTGGCATAGAAATTAACGAAAGGAAGAGATAGTGACACTGTTCTGTGGTAGGCTGTTCGTCAGTCCTCTCCCCTTACTACAAGGGTACAAAGGTCCCTTAAAATGGTGGCAACAGATTGAAATATTTTCTTAGGCTGCGATGTTCATACATAATATGATTGAATTTTCTCATGCTGAGAAATTAGAAGGAGGGATCTATGTTTCAATGGGTAAAAAACTTGCAAAAGACAAGATCACAAAAATTCGCCTTTATTTTTGACAAACGGTTTCTACAAATCTGTGATCTTCTCGTCTGTAACATAATGCATGCTGTTGTTGCTCGTTTTCTTCAGTCCGAAGACTGGTTTGATGCAGTTCTCCATGCTTCCATATCCTGTGCAAGCCTCTTCATCTCCGAATAACTAATGCAACTTACATCCTTCTGCATCTGCTTACTGTATTCAGTTGTTAGTCTGCCTCTACAATTTTAACCCCCCCACTTATCTCCAGTACTAAACTGGTAATCCCTTGGTGTCTCAGAATGTGTCCTATCAACCGATTCCTACTTATCCCTACTTCTAGTCAGCTTGTGTTACAAATTTCTTTTCTCCCCAGATCTGTTCAGTATCTTCTCATTAGTTACGTTATCTACTCACTTAATCTTCACCATTGTTCTATAGCACTACATTTCAAAAGCTTCTATTCTCTTTCTGTCTAACTGTTTGTCGTCTATGTTTCACTTCAATGCACGGCTACATTTAAGTGTTAGGGACTCTTTTCTGAAAGTATTTGTATGGAGTGCTAAAGACTTCGTTCTCAAAAACATTTTTGTTCGGCGTTACAAAGAGTGGAAATGGAAATTCTGCTTTTACGTCCTTCAGAAACCTTTTTTATTTTTTTACAAAACGATATGATTGTGAGTCAGAACCTCGTGCCATGCTGTCTTTATCGTGGATAAAATATAGCACATTGTACAAAGGCTTATCAGAAATAAAACACTTAACAATTACAAAGCACATTGTGCACATGATCATGTCCATATACGTGGCGCTCACAGATGATAGTTAATTCTTAAAAATGATAGTATACAGTAAAATGCGCATTTGCACATGTGTTTGCGTGACATGTTCCATACATTGAGGTTAAACCTTAGACGAAGTATATGGTGCAAACCGATGACAGTGTGGCAAACATAAAGCGTGTACAGTGTTTTAAAGACTCGATGTATGGAAAGTGTCTTGCAAACGTAAACAAATGTGCAAATGTCCATTTTACTGTATATTGTGATTTTTAAGAATTTACAATCATCTGTGAGCGCTACGTAGAGGTACATGGCCATATGCCAAGGCGCTTTTTAATTGTAAATGTTTAATTTCCGGCAAATCTTTGTATAACGTGCTATACCTTATCCACCATAATGACAACATGGCATGAGGTTCCAAATCACACTGTAACAAAACATATTTGAAGGCATGTAAATGCTCAGTTTCCGTTTCCCTTGTTTGTAATGTCGTAAAAATAATTTGTCAAATATTACGTCGCAAATCATGAAAAGAGATACATGCCATGCATATGCATTATATTACAGACCAGAATACTATAGTTATATCTGTCGAAACCGCTTGTCAAAAATAACGACCAACTTCGCACATAATAAATTGGTGCTATACAGTATCATAGACCCCTCCGGTGATGTTTGATGACTAGAAACCAGCTTCTGCAAGTTGGGGGAGATTTTCTATTAATAGATTCTTGGCTAGTATCTTTCTGGTCTGAAGATGGATTAGAAGTGACTCAATGAAGTGTGTTACAGGGTTAAAGAGCATTATTTCAAATACGAGGGGCGTTCAGAAAGTAAGCTCCGATCGGTCGCGAAATGGAAACGACTATGAAAATCCGATAAAGCTTTGCACAGATGTGTTGGGTAGTGTCTCTAGTATAACCCCAGTTAGCATCACGTCGCTCTTCTCATTTCTGAGCTCGCAGTGAGTGCGTAAAGATGTCTAGAAAATAGTGTCTGCCGCCAAGTACGAGGGCCTGGTGAGAAATTTCGCCTGAAGCTATGCAGCTAACATTACATAACTGTCGTGCTGTTTCTTCTTCAAGACAATTCTCAGCCGCATTCTGCAGGGGCAATGAAGATGCTCCTGCATCGTTTTCAAATGGAAATTTTAGATTACCCACAATACAGTCCGCAATTGTCACCCCCTGAGTTTCATCTCTGGTCACATGAACTGCTGTCTTTGAAGACAACATTTTGACACAGACAACGAGGTGTAGGCCAGCGTGGAGAATTGGCGGAAAGCACTGGCGGCTGCCTTCTATGATGAGGCTATTGAAAAGTTGGTACAACGCTATGACAAAAGTCTAAGTCAGAACGGCGACTACGTAGAGAAGTAGCTGAAAGGTGTAGCTAATTGTTACAAGTAAAACATTTCTGATGTTCACTGTGGTTTCAATTTGGCAATCAATCGGAGCTTAATTTCTGAACAGGCCTCGTATATTCTGTGTATGATGTAAGAGCGAGATCGTCGGATGTTCTTTGGATTAACGCCCTTGTTTCTAATCTCACAGCAATTCCAACAGTCTTTATGCAGACTTCCACCATTTAATGGTCTTCTATAGAGATAAAAAATTGCAGTAACTGCCTTTTAGGGACATTTCTAAAATGTCCCTTATATTCCACAAGAATTTTATCCAGGTCTGATGCCTCCCATAACTACACACTCTAATGACGTTTTCCTGCAGACCAGTAAAAATATTTGCGATAGTTCAGAGGTTTCTTCATCAGTATCTCTTACAAGGTTTGATGAACGTTTCTAGCGTTTTATTTAACCACTCACCAGTAATTGACGGCTTAGATGATTCGCCAATGTAGACAGACAATTTGGTAGGGTCATTGTCCAGTCCGTCAGCAGTCTCCAGACTTCCATACATCTCCTACAGAAATCATCAGCTAGATTCAATATTCCCTCTTCATGTTGTGTATAGGCTGGATGAATTGTTAGCCATCCTCTTTCGCTCTTCGCTGAAAGAATTTCTTCATAAAGCAAAGTATGTTCCTCTAGCTGTTCCATAGCACTGATGTCAAAATTTTGCACCATTTGGGTTTGCATCCTCATAGGATGCATCGGTGATATCGATAAAGACTTTATAAGCTTCTGGAACGATATCGATGTTCCCTACCATTCCATTCATGTTCTGAATTAAGTTAGGCCATTAGACTTCATAAAACCATGTTCGAAATACTTCATGTACATTTACTCGACACACCTGAAATTGAAATGAACTACGTTGAGTGTTCATGTTGAGTTGCAAAGCTTCATTTATGCACTAATGATGCGCAACATCGCTTATAACTTACAGCGATAGAGCGGGATTTCCTCTCCACCCCCACACGCCCTCTCCTCCTTGTCCGTCACCATTAGTCGAAACACGTGAAGTGTCCATTGGTCAGAAAGAGTTGAAAGCTGATAGTGAACACAAACTGGTTCCTAAGATTGGTCGCGCAAGGTACGAAACAGTGTCGACACGGTTTCAGGTGTGACCATGAATGTTCGCTGATAACTGTAGCCTTCGGACCGGACAACTGGACGACGATTCTACCGGAACGGATGTGGAGATACTTTACTAGCTGATATAGAGACGTACAAGGTTACGTATAAGAATTATAGATTCACCGTGTCGAGGGAGTTGTACAACGACGAATAACCACAATATTATGAAGACGCACTTGGTAGAGTATTGCACATAGCGGATTCCGTTTATTACTCTTGCATTACGATAACACTGCAACATGTACATAACATATTATGACGTTCATAGCTTCGTGAGTGATGGCTTCACAAACAGGTTGTCCATTTACTCGTGCGTAACGCAAGCTCGATAGGTCTACAAATGCAATCGCGTTTCTGTTGCTAACACGACTTCATAGGTTGCGTTCCGTTTGTTGAAATGAAGTGTACGCAACCTCATGAAGACAATTTAGTGGATGCTTTAAGGGGAAATACCGGTCCTGGTTTGAGATGGCCGTAAAAATGGCGGGGATAGCGATGTGCAATCCATAAGCTCAACGGACAACAGCCGTTCTGAAACACCCTGTATATTGTATATATTATACAGAGTGGCTAAGCCATGTCTCCGCAATATCCTTTCTTTCAGGAGTGCTAGTTCTGCAAGGTTCGCAGGAGAGCTTCTATAAAGTTTGGAAGGTAGGAGACGAGGTACTGTCAGAAGTAAAGCTGTGAGGACGGGGCGTGAGTCGTGCTTGGGTAGCTCAGATGTTAGGGTACTTGCCCGCGAATGGCAAAGGTCCCGAGTTCGAGTCTCGGTCCGGCACACAGTTTTAACCTGCCATGAGGTTTCATATCAGCGCACACTCCGCTGCAGAGTGAAAATCTCATTTTGGATACATCCCCCAGGCTGTGGCTAAGCCATGTCTCCGCAATATCCTTTCTTTCAGGTGTGCTAGTTATGCAAGGTTCGCAGGAGAGCTTTGTTAAGTTTGGAAGGTAGGAGACGAGGTACTGGCAGAAGTAAAGCTGTGAGGACGGGGCGTGAGTAGTTCTTGGGTAGTTCAGATGGTAGAGCACTTGCCCGCGAAAGGCAACGGTCCTGAGTTCGAGTCTCGGTCCGGCACACAGTTTTAATCTGCCAGGAAGTTTTATTATACAGGGTGTTAAAAATTACACCGACAGTTTCGAGGGGATGTAGAAGGTGTCTTAAGGAACAAAATGGGGACAGGAACCCACGTCCGGAATCATCGTCCAGCGACGCTACAGAGCGTCGAAATTATAGGCGCCTGCGCCTGTAAATAGTGTGTATGTACGTACAGTGTGAATCCATGATGATGTAACAAACCGTCAGGAATAATATAGAAGGGTAAATGAATCTACTTGCGGTAGGGGGCACTGGTCCGAAAAACGGAGGAGTCGGAATATATAAGCGAAATGGCTCTTGTACTTCTGGCAGTAGCATACATGTGTAGATACTGCTGTTGCTAAGATTGTAGGGTAAGCAACCCTCAGAGGTTACGGCCAAAACAAGAAAAAACATTCAGTAAGCTGGGGCTTTAGAATGCATACCACAGTAGCGGAGACGTGTTGCAAGGTTTGCGAAGATGAACACGTGCTCATAGCTCCTCAAGGTCTAGGTGCTCAGGCACGGGATTTGTGTGCCCCATCTGTCTGCATCTAGTATTGTCCTATCCATATGTGGGTACGTTTTCGAAATTTTTGGAATCGTGTAATTGGGGCAGAACGTCGGTAACAACCTGGTGTTCACCTAGTCGGATGTGGGAAACCGCTTTAAAACCACGTTTACGCTGGCCAGCCGACCAACCCCCGAAGTTAATCTGCCAGGCACTGAATCTCGGAAAGTAGCGTT
Organism: Schistocerca nitens; assembly: GCF_023898315.1. Lineage (NCBI taxonomy): Eukaryota > Metazoa > Arthropoda > Insecta > Orthoptera > Acrididae > Schistocerca > Schistocerca nitens. Next base: position 929,472,037 of record NC_064615.1, read on the forward strand.
CTAACATACGGGGCTATCCCGTTGGGTCCGTGACACATGAATACTTCACATTATTTATTTTATATATATGGTTGAGCAGAGTGCAGAGGTGCTGGTTGAGGTATAACAATGGGTTTTGATGCTAAAGGTCTTGTCGTCTATACTTCATAGCAAGGACAAGTGAATTGTGAGCATTGAAAGATTACAGAATGAACACCTTTAGTTTGGCTCGAATGAAATGGTAATTGCAGTGTGATGAAGGAAACTGTAAAGCTAAACCTCCAAGCAACACAATTGCGCGCTGGGCAACTGCTGAATGTGGTTTTCCAATGTGTTGCAGAATTCCGGCGGAGAATGCTGAATGGAAGGCATTTTAGTTGCTTCAAGAGTAAGAATGCGCAGTTGTGCAGCCCAGCCTACAGAACTTTTGTGGCAGTTACTTTAAGAGTATTGCGTGATAAGACATCGCTATGTTTAAAAGAGCTGAGGTACCTCCGGTTCAGATAACCGAAAGGGATACTGTTTGGAAGCGTTCTGGTACGGTAATAAGTGTATGGTTCTGAGCACTATGGGACTTAACAGCTATGGTCATCAGTCCCCTAGACCTTAGAACTACTTAAACCTAACTAACCTAAGGACATCACACAACACCCAGTCATCACGAGGCAGAGAAAATCACTGACCCCGCCGGGAATCGAACCCGGGAACCCGGGCGGGTAATAAGTGTAGTCAGGATGTTTAACGAGATGATATGGATAGAGATACAGGTATTCTTTGTTGATCCATGGGGTTTGGCAAGTGGGCTCCCACGTGTCTCACTAAGGACAGTGCACCAAGACTGACTTTGCGTCAGTTTATTACAAAATTTGGCAAGAATGAATATTCTCTCACAAGCTGCGACATTGTCGTGAATAAAAAACAGTGACCCAGTAAGTGTAGAATTTGTTTCTTTTATTCAAGGCTGTTATCATCCTAGTTGGCCGTCCTTTTAGGTGACGCTCAGCGTGTCTGACTGCCATACAGCGGGCCTCGGTTCGTTTCCCGGCCTGGTCGGAGATATTCTCCACTCAGGGATTGGGTGTTATATTGTCCTCATCATCATGTCAGCACCTTCGACAAGCAAGCGGTCCAATATGGCGTCAACAGAAAAGACCTGCAACTCGGCGATCGAACTCCCCAAACGGGGACACCCGGCTATCAGTGCCATACGATCATTTCATTTCATCACACAAATTGTCCTCAGACATCAGTATTCTCCAGTTTGCAAAAGCTGTTACAGACAAAAGACATATCTTCCTGTAAGACATTGTGCTCTACGTTTTGCCTCTATTGGGCTTGGATGACTGAACTGCGTGTACGACCATTGCCATCAATACGGCACTGGCGACATGGTGTTGAAAGCACATCGCAGAATTTTTAAATGAAATCATTCCGCTCTTGGCTATTATTTTTGGCTCCACTATTTAATGCGATTGCAATTTCGACACGTGGGCATTTTCAAGCATTATGAAAGCAGACTGCTTGCGACACAGACAAACGCTTAGACCAGGTTTCAGAAAGATCGCTGCGATTCACTCAGAAACCGGCAACACACACATTTATCACCTTCATACCATCATCGTCTTTGGTATAGGCGTGCAAACAAATTGCTGTCTTACAGCATTTCTTAGCTATACACCATATCATTAACGACTACGATCATAATGAAACTGTAACCGGATATTTATAAATGCAGTAACTGTGACAAAATTTCAGAAATTTTTCACGTGATCATTCTTTCCCAAGCATGAAATATCGTTTTATTTGTGTTTGTTACTCACCAAAAACGTCAGTAAGATATATAAATGTCTGAAACCTTCCCATTTTGCTACAACACATAAGATTTTTTATTCAGGGTACGAAATGAATCTGTGTGTTGAGCTACAAATGATGTCTGATATAACGTTTTACTGCCTTAAACAAAGATAATGATTTAAGGATGGCATAAATGCTTAGATACACGTTTGGGACATTAAAAAGTACAAATATTTTTGATTTGGAATATTGTATCTGCTTCATCATACTTTTTTTTGTCTGGAGATCCTCATGTGGGATGTATTAGCCACCAGCACAGCGCACAACTACCTTTAAGTTCCTTTCATCCAGTCCACAAAATGTAGAGGTTTTCATGGACATATATGTACAACATGAAAGAGAGAGGGTCAAGGGAAGGACTGATATCGGCATTCATCCACGAGTGCCGATAGCACTGACGGTTGCATTCACTGTTGATACCATCACTCGACACGTATGTCACTCTATAACGGACTGACACAGGGCCCATGTCACTCTCTATCGGCGTACCACAAGGGTCAGTGGCTTCACGGTCGTTTCCAATCTTGATTTCGACACTTGGTCAACGACATAGAGCTTTCTGCTAACTAGGGAATTTATCGATTCCCTCTTACAAAAACTAGATTTAGTTACTAATTCACAGACTAGGAACAGGCAAAGTCAACGTAGAACCGTTGGTTTATATTACAAGAAGCTGGTCTGTGGTTTTCTACCACCTTATTTAAAATGCCCTAGGTCTCCACCAGCGCCGGCCAGGGTGGCCGAGCGGTTCTAGGCGCTACAGCCCGGAACCGCGCGACCGCTACGGTCGCAGGTTCGAATCCTGCCTCGGGCATGGATTGTGTGATGTCCTTAGGTTAGTTAGGTTTAAGTAGTTCTAAGTTCTAGGGGACTGATGACCTCAGAAGTTAAGTCCCATAGTGCTCAAATCCATTTGAACCATTTTTTTCTCCACCAGCCAACGGCCTTGCGGCCGTCGTGATACCGGTTCTCGTCGGATTTCCTAAATTAAGCACAATCGGGCTTGGCTAGCACTTGGATGGGTGACCTTCCAGGTCTGCCTAGCGTTGTTGGTAAGCGGGGTGCGCTCAGCCCTTGTGATGACAACTGGGGAGCTACTTAAGTGAGAAACAGCGGTCATGAAATCTGAAAACTGCCGGGGATAGCGGTGTGCTGACCACATGCTCTTTCTCATCCGCACCCAGTGGCACTCATCGACTGAGGATGACACGGAGGTCGGTCGGTACCGTTGGACCTTCCGAGACCTGTTCGGATGGTGAGATTTCTATCTGTGCCAAGAAGGCATACAGGGCGAGTCAAAAAGGGCTTCACAACTTTGTAATGACATAGGAATTTATTGGGATAATTTACAGAAGCGGTAGATGTGTCATTTTGCAGCTAACACCCTCAAGTTTGATTCACGTAGCGCATAAGTACACCATTACGCCACCAGGAGCGCCAGACTACTACTTTCACTGATGCTGGGCGTGTTAGCTGTTTGTTTTGGTTTCATAAAACGAACTCTGAAACAATTGTTCGGCATCAGTTTCACGCTGAATATGCTAAAGAACCTCCAAGAAGGCCTGCAATTGACTCTTGGCGCAAGAACTTTATTGAGACGGATTATTGACCGCGACATGATAAATCACCAGGTCGCCCACATGTTGATGATTTTGTTGAACAGGTTAGGGAGAACTTTTCTCTCAGTCCACAAAAATCAACGCGACGTGCGTCTCGCGAGACTGGCACTCCACAAAAGTCTATTTGCCGAGTACAATGTAAAAGTCTGCAGTTGAAATCATACGTAACCACAATGGCAAAGCACATTAGTGATGCAGATTAGGCCGCTCGTGGGGAATTCTTTGCGGAAATGTTGCGTCGGATACAGGATGGCGACACATTCCTGAACACAATAATCTCCAACTGTTGTTGTTGTTGTGGTCTTCAGTCCTGAGACTGGTTTGATGCAGCTCTCCATGCTACCCTATCCTGTGCAAGATTCTTCATCTCCCAGTACCTACTGCAACCTACATCGTTCTGAATCTGTTTAGTGTATTCATCTCTTGGTCTCCCTCTACGATTTTTACCCTCCACGCTGCCCTCCAATAGTAAATTGGTGATCCCTTGGTGCCTCAGAATATGTCCTACCAACCGATCCCTTCTTCTAGTCAAGTTGTGCCCCAAACTTATCTTCTCCCCAATCCTATTCAATACCTCCTCATTAGTTATGTGATCTACCCATCTAATCTTCAGCATTCTTCTGTAGCACCACATTTCGAAAGCTTCTATTCTCTCCTTGTCTAAACAATTTATCGTCCATATTTCACTTCCATACATGTCTACACTCCATACAAATACTTTCAGAAACGACTTTCTGACACTTTAGTCTATACTCGATGTGAACAAATTTTTCTTCTCAGAAACTCTTTCCTTGCCATTGACAGTCTACATTTTATATCTTCTCTACTTCGACCATTATCAGTTATTTTGCTCCCCAAATAGCAAAACTCCTTTACTACCTTAAGTGTCTCGCATTTCCTAATCTAATTCCCTCAGCAGCACCCAACTTAATTCGACCACATTCCATTATCCTTGTTTTGCTTTTGTTGATGTTCATCTCCTATCCTCCTTTCAAGACACTTTCCATTCCGTTCAACTGCTCTTCCAAGTCCTTTGCTGTCTCTGACAGAATTACAATGTCATCGGCGAACATCAAAGTTTTTATTTCTTCTCCATGGATTTTAATACCTACTCCAAATTTTTCTTTTGTTTCTTTCACTGCTTTCTCAGTATACAGATTGAATAACATCGGGGAGAGGCTACAACCCTGTCTCACTCCCTTCCTCACCACCGTTTCCCTTTCATGTCCCTCGACTCTTATAACTGCCATCTGGTTTCTGTACACATTGTAAATAGCCATTCACTCCCTGTATTTTACCCCTGCTACCTTCAGAATTTGGAAGAGAGTATTCCAGTCAACATTGTCAAAAGCTTAATCTCCAGCTAAGAGTCAACATTTCATAACAGTGGCACGGCGAACTGCGAAATATGTGGCAGCGAAAATCCACATGCAAGCCTGAAACACGTTCGTGACAGTCCCAAAGTTAATGTGTTTTGTGCCCTTAGCAAATTTATAGTGTACGATTCTTTCTTCTTCATGAAGAAAACTGTATGTATAGCGTGTCTGGATATGCTGGAAAACTTTTTAATTTCACATATCGATGAAGAAGGCCGCGCCGGGATGGTGTGCTAGAAGAAAGACGGTGCACTACCTCATTTCCTCGCGGACGCTAGAGGTTTACTTGATAATCGCTTCTGATGTCGGTGTATTGGGAGTGAAGTGCCAGTCGCATGGTCACCTCGCTCGCCGGACTTGACAGCACTAGATTTCTTTCTTTGGTGTTTCATTAAAGACAGTGTGTATGTTTACCAGGCCTGAAAAATCGATTGTACGCTGCCATTGCATAAGTTATGCCAGATTTGCAGCAACGAATGTGGGAAGAAACAGATTACTGGTGGAGTGTTTGTCATGTTACAGATGGTAGTCGCGTCGAACCAAAATGACACGTAAAAGTTTTTGATGACGTTGAGCCAGAGTCACGCAATACTTTTTTGAAGAGAAATGTGGACACTTCGGCGCGTGTCTTGACCGACTGGAAGTTTGCCTTGAGACTGAAGATTCAAACACTGAACGTTTCTGAACATGAGTTGCTGTTTCCATACATTTACCCATATAGTACCTAACCTCAATACAAACGTTTCTGACAATCATTTGAAAGTGGCAAGATCATTTTGAATAACCCTGTGTTATGTACCTATCGCGGCAACGTCTGAGGGCAACAGATGCAATTGAGGCATTGAGATCAAAAACAGGACTTTTCATCATTTTAGGGTTACATAAGCTATTACTCTAGTTGTTGTTTTCACAAGATTCCACATCTGTTGATTCTATAATGGGACTTGTTCAGTGATTTTTTTTTCCCTGTCTCAACCAATGTTGAAGTTTTGTTTCGTACAGAAAGAGGACTTGACACAGAGACAAGTCGCTATATTGCACGAAAGCTCTGTGGCGGGATGCAGTAAACAGCTGCAAGATTACAAAATGGCTTCGGTGATAAAACCGTGATACAAGTTCGGGACTATTTACATGAATTAAGCATTCATAGATTTTCTGATGACGAAGCTTTCATGAACTAGGAAGTAACCTCAAAGAAGAGTCCTAATGCAGTGGTTTCTCTCCTTATGGACTTCATAACGAAAACATGTGGCCTCTGGTGTGAAAACTTTGTATACATTTTCAGATTCCTGTACAGGACAGAACAGTAATCACACAATGGTTCAATTTTGGCACACTTAGTTCATAGTGGAAGATTCTCCAACGTTTCCCACGTGTTTCCAACACGTGGACATTTCCACGATGTTTGTGATAGGGATTTGACAAGTTTGGAATTATGAAAAAGGAAACAGGACAGTATATATACCCCCCCAATGGTCTACAGTGCTACAGAAATTAAGGAAACACATGCATGTTGAAGTGTACACACAATACGCATTTATTGACTATCACAAACATCTAGATTCGTTTTTTAAGAAATCTGTAACATTGAATGGAGGGAATTTGCCTGTTAGAGATACATTGACGTCATTCCTCTGAAACCTGAGACACTACAGAAAGCTTCACGCATGATTGATGTTATCACTTTGCAGTTTCGTGAGTATTTTGATAATATTCTAAAGATGTGTGCCATTAATACAGTGACTGGTGGAGAGGAAGAGAATGAATATGGCAGAGAAGTTCGGGACAGTGACTGAGAGTGGCAAGTTTATGAACATACGAGTATGCTTCAAAATAGACAGGGTTGTTTATTAAATAAAGAAATGTGAACTTAACACTCACATGCTACAAGCTAAGGCACTAAAAAGGTTATTTACTTCCATTATATTGTCTATTTTGATATGAATTGTTTAAGTATGAATGTTTATAGAAATAATAGGAATGTTTATGAATATTTTGACATGGTTAAAAAGAATATTTTGCTTGGAAATGTACTCCTTTTTTAGTTACATGATGTTTATAATAAAATGAATGTTCTTTAAATCAAAAATGAAAGCTGTCAGTCATTTTCTATTAATATTTTCTGTTATTTGCCTTTGCTGAATGATTAAATACATTGGTTTACGATTGTATTCTTCCTGATGAGCCTGTGGGTGTAACTATAAGGTTTAAGAATAATACTGTTAGTGTTTATTCAGTTTTTTTCAATATATTTCAAAACTACTGTTCAGTGACATGCCCACTTTTGACCTCAGCACAATTATAATCATCTGCCACGGGGTCGACTCCTTTCCGCCACCAACAATGGAAGGTGAATCTTGGTTGTGGCATTCGGAAGCGACTTCCTGGCCTTTTCCTTATCTTCACGTGGCCGGCATTTTGAACTGCATTTGAGAATTTTAGGGGCAGAGGCTGGTCGGATGCCGTTCATGTCACCAACCCCCCCCCCCCCCTGCCACCCTCATCTGTCTACGTCTAGTGGTATTCCACGTGAAACTGTGAGATCGTTTTCGATACGTTTGGGAATTGTGTAAATGAGGTGGGACGTGAGTACCAGACCGATGTTCACTTAGTCGGATGTGGAAAACAGCCTAAAAACCGCCTCCAAGCTGGTCCTACTCGTTAATCTGCTTCGCAATGGGCCAACCGGCTTCAAAACATGGACAGATTAGGAAAAAAAATATGCACCTTCCGACTTTAGTCCCGCGAAGTTTTGTGTAGATAGTACTAGTGCGTACTTGGCCAAAGCTGCGGTGTCATTCCAGTCGATATAACACTTGCCGTGACACTGGACAGTGAACAGTGAATCGGACAGCGACTCATTTTTCAGGTACTGTTAGCGTGGCCTGTTTAATACATGACTATGATCCCCCCCTAGTTGTCAAAATAGGATGCATAGTACTCCAGAATGTGTGTTTATAACATGCAGTGACGTATATCAACATTAAACTACTACCGATATAAATTGTTGGCTACAAAATTTACTCTGCGTGGCTCTACTTTTGTAAATGGGTGTCCTGCTACCTTAATAGTGTTTTTAACGAGTTCAAATGCATTTGCGTGCGCATTTTTGCACGTTTTTAGTGGACGGTCGTTCTTCGACCCTGCAGCAGTGCCACATGGTAAAAATGGGTCCCTCATTATTACAATTATCTCGTAAATTAGTGACTGCACAAAAAAATGTTATAGGGTTTCCTGTAGAATCTTGGAGGGACATTCGTAATTGTAGTAATCATACTTACTCGGAAATTGGCCAATAATTTTTTCCAAGATTAAAATTTCTCTGAGTAATATTGTTTCTTTCGCAAAATGCTGCAGAATTATTCAAATTTTGTACAGAGAAACCTAAAACTAAAATATGTCTATTAAGGATTCTGAAAATAGTCTATATTTCTCGAAAGTCGAGTGTCAGCATCGCCGGACCCACAACATTCTGCAGTAATGCCCCTTGGCAACATCAGTCCACATAGTTTTGACGCCAGATATGCCTAAACCGAAGTTGCTCCGTTCCCGTTTGATCGTCCGTCTGAAGATGCGCAGGAAGCAGGGAATAGGATACCCAACTTTACCAAGGAGATTTTACACGCAAATATTCCCTTGATGAAACGATGCATGTCGCATTCTGGCATCTTCGTATCCACTCAGCCCGAGAGTCGAGAAAATAATAATTGAAGAAGATAAACATATGACACCTGCTTTTCGGACCTCTCCCGGTGGACAATCCAACAGTGACCCTTCTGGAAGCAATAAAGACACAAGTGACGAATGTGACTGTGATTTCGACTGAAAAACGTAAAGTATCGAATAAAATACACTCCTGGAAATTGAAATAAGAACACCGTGAATTCATTGTCCCAGGAAGGGGAAACTTTATTGATACATTCCTGGGGTCAGATACATCACATGATCACACTGACAGAACCACAGGCACACAGACACAGGCAACAGAGCATGCACAATGTCGGCACTAGTACAGTGTATATCCACCTTTCGCAGCAATGCAGGCTGCTATTCTCCCATGGAGACGATCGTAGAGATGCTGGATGTAGTCCTGTGGAACGGCTTGCCATGCCATTTCCACCTGGCGCCTCAGTTGGACCAGCGTTCGTGCTGGGCGTGCAGACCGCGTGAGACGACGCTTCATCCAGTCCCAAACATGCTCAATGGGGGACAGATCCGGAGATCTTGCTGGCCAGGGTAGTTGACTTACACCTTCTAGAGCACGTTGGGTGGCACGGGATACATGCGGACGTGCATTGTCCTGTTGGAACAGCAAGTTCCCTTGCCGGTCTAGGAATGGTAGAACGATGGGTTCGATGACGGTTTGGATGTACCGTGCACTATTCAGTGTCCCCTCGACGATCACCAGTGGAGTACGGCCAGTGTAGGAGATCGCTCCCCACACCATGATGCCGGGTGTTGGCCCAGTGTGCCTCGGTCGTATGCAGTTCTGATTGTGGCGCTCACCTGCACGGCGCCAAACACGCATACGACCATCATTGGCACCAAGGCAGAAGCGACTCTCATCGCTGAAGACGACACGTCTCCATTCGTCCCTCCATTCACGCCTGTCGCGACACCACTGGAGGCGGGCTGCACGATGTTGGGGCGTGAGCGGAAGACGGCCTAACGGTGTGCGGGACCGTAGCCCAGCTTCATGGAGACGGTTGCGAATAGTCCTCGCCGATACCCCAGGAGCAACAGTGTCCCAAATTTGCTGGGAAGTGGCGGTGCGGTCCCCTACGGCACTGCGTAGGATCCTACGGTCTTGGCGTGCATCCGTGCGTCGCTGCGGTCCGGTCCCAGGTCGACGGGCACGTGCACCTTCCGCCGACCACTGGCGACAACATCGATGTACTGTGGAGACCTTACGCCCCACGTGTTGAGCAATTCGGCGGTACGTCCACCCGGCCTCCTGCATGCCCACTATACGCCCTCGCTCAAAGTCCGTCAACTGCACATACGGTTCACGTCCACGCTGTCGCGGCATGCTACCAGTGTTAAAGACTGCGATGGAGCTCCGTATGCCACGGCAAACTGGCTGACACTGACGGCGGCGGTGCACAAATGCTGCGCAGCTAGCGCCATTCGACGGCCAACACCGCGGGTCCTGGTGTGTCCGCTGTGCCGTGCGTGTGATCATTGCTTGTACAGCCCTCTCGCAGTGTCCGGAGCAAGTATGGTGGGTCTGACACACCGGTGTCAATGTGTTTTTTTTTCCATTTCCAGGAGTGTACTTCAATGCGGCAAATTCAACTCCTGATTCGTTGTCAGCGATCTCAATGCTTTATACCCTAAGTTTTATTCCAATCCACTAAATCCAAATTTTTGATCTGCCAAACTGGAGATGTCATTTTGAATTTTATAATTCCGACATCGAATTCCTAATAAGCATCCCCAAGGATCTAATAAAAACACAGTTTTATAGGATTCTGTAGCCATTTTTTATAATGACCGGGTTTGGAAGCGAGTTAGCCGGATGTGGTGTGCTAGTGTGCGTAGTAAGGTGACACAACTCTGGTTGATATTTTTCACAAAATTGTCAGAGAAGTATGCTAAATTTGAAAGGCCAAACGGCCGGAGTCGGCTAAACCGGTGTAAACTCCGCCATGTGGGGCAAGGTTCTGTCCTTATATGCAACGAAAAGATAGGGCCTTCGGTGCCAAGATAAAACGTGTATCCTCTTGGCCTCTACTTTGCACGACACAGATAAAGGGTCAGCTACCAATCATGTAAACGGAACTCTGTGTTAACCATTAGCTTATCAGAATGTTGTTAGTAAAAATATTTAAACTGTTAAGAGCTGCTTTATACAACACACGCCCGCACCACATACTTAATTTTTGACTATTGATTTCGGTTAATTTCAGACCACCGACGGATCGTAAGACCTGTTTAACTGGGAATTCCACAACTGCAATGCTTACTCATTCAGAAAAGTACTAACCTGTGTAGGGGAATGTGGGGTAAAGTGTGCGCATACATCTACATCTACATCTACATGGTTACTCTGCAGTTCACACTAAAGTGCCTGGCAGAGGGTTCATCGAACCTTTTTCATACTACTTCTCTACCATTCCACTCTCGAATGGCGCGTGGGAAAAAGGAACACCTAAATCTTTCCGTTCGAGCTCTGTTTTCTCTTATTTTATTATGATGATCATTTCTGCCTACGTAGGTGGATGTCAACAAAATATTTTCGTATCCGGAAGAGAAAGATGGTGATTGAAATTTCGTAAATAGATCTTGCCGCAAAGAAAACCGCCTTTCTTTCAGTAACTGCCACCGCAACTCGCGTATCATATCAGTGATACTCTCACCCCTATTGCGCGATAACAGGAAACGAACTGCCCTTCTTTACACTTTTTCGATGTCCTCCGTCAATCCTACCTTGTAAGGATCCCACACCGCGCAGCAATATTCCAGCAGAGGACAGTCATGGGTAATGTAGGCTGTCTCTTTAGTGGGTTTATTGCATCTTCTAAGTGTTCTGCCAACAAAGCGCAGTCTTTGATTCGCTTTCCCCGCAATATTATCTATGTGGTCTGTCCAATTTATGGAGCTTGTAATTGTAATTCCTGGTATTTAGTAGAATTGACAGCTCTTAGATTTTTGCGATTTATCGTATACCCAAAGTTTATCGGATTTCTTTTAGTACCTATGTGGATGACGTCGCATTTATCTTTGTTTAGTGCCAATTGCCACTTTTCGCACCATACAGAAATTCTCTCCAGATCACTTTGTAATTGGAATTGATCGTCTGATGATTTTACTAGACGGTATATTACAGCGTCATCAGCAAACAATCTAAGTGAACTGCTCAGATTACAACCTAGATCATTTATGTAAATGAGGAACAGCACAGGGCCTATGACACTACCTTGCGGGACGCCAGATATCACTTCTGTTGTACTCGATGGTTTACCGTCTATCACGACGAAGTGTGACCTCTCTGAGAGGAAATCACGATTCCAGTCACACAACTGAGACGATACTCCGATACGCCTAAGCGAGACTGAAGTTTTACTAAACCACGATTAGTGATAGACGTTTGTCACTTACACATTTCGAATCTACATATTGTAACGTATCACACCAAATATTTTAAGTGAAAAAGAAAATAATTTATAGGAACTATGTGCATTTTTCTGAAGGCTTACATTCCCTGCGTAAGGGGATAATGCGGCCAAGGCCACCTCCATCTTGTTTGTTCTGAGTTCCGGATACATTTTCTAAGCATCTTGTTGTCCTAGTATGTGTAACAACATCAAGTGGCTGCAGCAGACGGTTTGCAATCGGTTATTTGTATTAGGTCGAATATTGCAGAGCAGAGACGGTTTTAAATAATATAAATTAATTACAATTTTAAACATGTCTGACAGCAACAACCGTAAAAAGAGACTTTCAATAAATGATTTATGCACCCAAAAAGTTACATAAACGCCGGCCGCTGTGGCCGAGCTGTTCTAGGCGCTTCAGTCCGGAACCGCGCTGCTGCTACGGTCGCAGGTTCGAATCCTACCTCGGGCATGGATGTGTGTGATGTCCTTATGTTAGGTTTAAGTAGTTCTAGGTCTAGGGGACTGATGACCTCAGATATTAGGTCTCATGTGCTTAGAGCCATTTGAACCAGTTACATAAACTCCGTGCAACCGGTTGGCTACATACGTCATTTACTGATAAATTAATTCAAAATCGTCACAAAAGGATACAATGACATATGATAATTTCGTATATAAAACGGTATACAGGTAAACCTGATACGTGTAGTATTATGTATCGTATATGAAAGTCACTGGATCTACTGTTTCTTATTGGGATAAACACCTTGGCTATTTTTCCTGAAGAGTAGCGTGACCATTTTTCCTGCCGGCACACGAAACTATCAGATCGAAAGAAACAACAAGGAACTACACTCTTAGGCCAAAATACGTGTTTTCAACATAGAATATGTAAAAGTAGCATTACTCTACGTGTAACTGAGGCAAGAAGAGTAATATATATGAGTTACCTTATATCAGACGACTGAAAAATCAGAAAATTGTTTTCTAGAAAAAAAAAACGTAACAAGCTTTTTCTATTAAAGTCACTGACAACAATGATAGTATACATTAGAACTAGTCTGAGAACATCTCGGCAGGTAGGAGCACTGTTTACAGCAAAATAAACCTCACCATATCCACCTACACAACATATTTACTACAGCTCTGTGTTTATACTCATGTTTAAGTGAATGGATTTTGTGGAAACAAGGGGAATAGACAGAGTCCTTGAAACATTGGCGGAGCCTGGAATGGGAGTCACCCTTGGAGGTGTGACAATACTCGTTTCCGGCCGCATGGAAATTCAATTTTAGCATGTTTCTCGGATATTTGTGCTATAGGTTTCAACGTCGACAGTAACTTGGGTTACATAGTTGCATTCCTGTTTCCAAGAGCTTTCGAATACCGCTAAAACACTTCGTTGTTCCTCTTAAACTAACATTCTTGCTTCAGTATCTCGGTTGATACAAGAGGTGAGAATACTGCCTATACAACGAAACTAACCTGCCCTCTGCCTACAACCACCAGTCAAAAACTTCGTTTCGATATTTCCAACGATTCACGAAATAAAAGGGGCGTCAGTTTCGGTTAATCCATCCGGCACACAACAATGAGCAGGAAGTCTCGTAACTGTGATCGTACTCCGAATTTATTTTTCACACACACAAAGTGAGGAAGGAAAATACCATAAATGAAAAAAAGAAAAACTGAGGAAACATTCAAATCTGTTAATTATGCCAATTTTGACGTCGCGTTGGCTCATGCAGTCAGGCTTCTCAGTCCTCCAGAAACAATTAATAGTGATCAGCGCTATCTGTCTCGCGGAAAACGGCAGACAAATTTAAACGGCCTGCTTTGCGTCGATAGATATTTATTCACACAGTACCATCCTTTGTGGAGTAGTATGTTTTAGTTTACATTTTGCTTAACACGGTATCATTTAAATGAACTAGCGGCGTCTGTCAACACGGGCATGTTTCGATTTCCTTGAGACGTCTCAGTGGTGATGATTTTCAGATTAATGATTTTTTTTTGTTTCTGTAATACTGAATCTACTGTAGCTGAAGTATTTTTGACAATTTTAATGGATGTTCTCACTCGCTTTTCACTAGATATCATGTCATGCAGAGGTATTGCTACTGACCGAGAGGCAAATATGACCGGAACTTTTTCTGGGTTGTAAGCAGAAATCAGGGAAAGTGAGCTGCCAGTTCTGCATGTTCACTGTCTGGCTTATTCTTTGACCCATGTGATTCAAGACACAATTTCGAATGAGACCATGGCGAGAATCTCAAATATGAAAGAAATGACCAATTTTGTACTCGCCCAGCCAAGCGACTGGCAATATTTAAGTCTCTACAAGCTGACCATGGTGCTAGCTTTGTTCATCGTATAGTTCTTCGACCTTTTCGCCATATCAGGCGGTGCTGATGAATAAGTCCGCTGGAAACTATTTTCCAGAATTACGAGCTTCGATTTGCTCTCCGAGGAGCTAGGGCTCGGAAAATCCGATACAGGTATTAAGGCTAAAGGTTTCTGAAACTTTCTGTGTTCCTTTGCATTTATCTTTGTCAGTACAAATCTTATTAAAATTTTAGAGCCAGTTGGAAATCTGAACGCTTTTCTGCAAAATTCATCTCGACAGCTCCAAAAGGCCATGGAATATTAGTAGAGTCCGAATTGTTGTGAAGTCATCACGAACTGATGAAGTTTCCATTAGGTATGGAGCTTTCGCTTGGAATTGGCCAAAAGATTTGATGTTATGATCCGGAACTTCCAAAGGTTCGAAAGATTTCTCTTGCTTCCGTGGTTATAACCTTAGAATTTATGTTGAGGTTTCAGACATTGTGATTCAGTGTTTCAAGGATCGATTTTCTAAAGCTACTTTGACTCACTTCAAAGAAACATAAACATATCTTCTTTCCAAAACTAAAGATGGCGTATACGTAACAGAATTTTATAAAGCCGACTTTAACCCAGAAAAATTTACTTTGCATAGAAATATGATGTTAAATGGGTGTAAATTTAAAAATTGTTTCTTTGAAAATACGGAAGACTTAGTGAGGTCCTTTTCCTTAAACATGCACGTGGGTGAATTGATAAAGATCGCTCTAATCCTTTACGAGTTTCAAAACTTACAGCAAAACTTTCTTTCTTCCCCCTTAGAAGATTGAAAACGTACTTGCTCAACACCACGAAGCAAGAGAAACTGAACTACAACGCCATCATGCATGCCCATAAACCAGAAGCGGAAAACAAATCCTTGACACTGTGGCGAAAATTATCGTCGAACGATCCATCATTCGTAGGAACACATTGTTTGTGCATTAGAATTAGAAATTACACAAAGATTTGAAAAAATAAAACAATTATATGTAGATTGTGGATTATTTTTTGTGTTAAATAGCTACTGTGGAAAAAAGAACGTAGTGAACAATAGTTTGTTTTCCTTTATCAAGCGGTGCTCATTCAAAAATACAAAGACAGGTTTTTAAGAAGGGATTGGTTTTCAACATTTGTGGCAAGCGCCAAAAAAGTAATATGCGAGTTACTGGTGAATTTCCTATGTAAATGTCAATGCCAATAACATTTGTTGCGACACAAGCGCCAAAACAGCGGGAAACAGTGTTTGTAGCTGTCTAAATACTGTACTCGTGTCTAAGACCAACATCGATGTTCAGTTAATGAGCCATGCGTCAGCTCTCTCTTAGTGTCTAGGCGTGCACATGTGTGAATTGATGGCAACTGAAGTAGCTCTATGCTTTGTATGTAGCAACAGGGCTTTTATTAAGTAATTATTATATGTAAATAACTCATGATATTCCGAAATGGAAAGGAAAAGTGCGCCAAATGGAGGAAGAGAGGCGAAGGTAGTGCTCGAAGTGAAAGGAAGAATGTAGGCAGCGAAGGAAAGGAATACACCCAAAATGACGATATTGTGGTTTCAGTTAATGTGTCTCCCAAGCACCAGGAGACCTTGACCGTGATTTTAATGTTTTTTACAAAACTTGGAATCAGCGCAGGTAATTCTAAAGTATTTTAATGCTATAGGGTTATAGTTAACTGTTTGCACAGATTCATTTACTTACCTAAGAGAAAAGGGTTATTTTACGGAAACGGAATATATATTTTTGGTGAAAGGACACTCTTTTATGTCTTGCTATCGTGATTTTGCTCACATTGAGAATCGAAAGAGGTTAACCATGTATGAGGTTTCGAAACGCTGAATCTACGCGCACAACACATGAATTTAACCAATACAATTATTTCAAAAGCACAGCGGACCAGACTGACTGCCGAACGGCTAGAGATCCTGAAAATTCGGTCAACTCTCAATGGAGGTAAAGAGTTCAAGGACATTACAATCTTGAAGAGGAACGTGAAGCCTTCTGATGTTCAATAGGTGCAGCTGGAAACACAACACCGTGAACTTGGGATGTCTGAAGAAAACAAAAAGGGCTTTTGGTAAAATGATTCCATTTGTAAAAGAGGAAAATAATAATCTTGTGAACCGAGTAAAAATGGATATGATTGCACTTGTATCGTTATTTACGTTAAGACCATTGAATATAGAACGATTCATTTTCTTAAAATTTTGTATAATTTTGCTCTTAAACCTAATAACGTAGAATAAAAACACTGATATTATATGAAACCTGTATATACGATATTGCACTGCCTGTGTTATTCTGATTACGATGCAAAGTTCCATTGGACATGTATGCATGTCTAAAGGAACTTGGCATCGTATTCAGAATAACATAGGCACTGCAATATCATATTTATCTGCCGATACCGGGTAAACGACTTTCAAGTACAACGTCTGATGTGTATACGAGTACAGGTCGTAGACGCATGGCTCACAACATGTAGATGTTTGGGTCTGGCCATAAGCCGTTTTCGGATAGCCTTACGGAAAAGCGACAGCTCGCGATAAACGAGAAATCCGGGTTCGAATCCCAGTCAGGCACACGTTTTTTATTGTCATCATTTCATTCTAGAGCTGATGGTTGTCATTCGCAATTGCGAATTCATTTAATGAAGCCTGTACAGTTATCGTGTTCGTGTCGCGACCCACGACTTTTACACTGCTTATGTATAGCTGCTATACACATTTTGTTGATCGTCTCTAAACCAGACTTTTTTCCGCTTGACCCAGAACCCAGCACTCACTTACACATTTGTGAACTGCAGTTTAGAGCACCCACATCAATTTAATTTTAATCTTAGAAGAAAGATTAAGAAAAGGCAAACCTACGTTTCTAGCATTTGTAGACTTAGAGAAAGCTTTCAACAATGTTGACTGGAATACCCTCTTTCAAATTCTGAAGGTGGCAGGGGTAAAATACAGGGAGCGAAAGGCTATTTATAATTTGTACAGAAAGCAGATGCCAGTTATAACAGTCGAGGGGTAGGAAAGGGAAGCAATGGTTGGGAAGGTGGTGAGACAGGGTTGTAGCCTATCCCCGATGTTATTCAATCCGTATATTGAGCAAGCAGTAAAGGAAGAAAAGTTTGGAGTAGGTATTAAAATCCATGGAGAAGAAATAAAAACTTTGATGTTCGCCGATGACATTGTTATTCTGTCAGAGACAGCAAAGGACTTGGAAGAGCAGTTGAACGGAATGGACAGTGTCTTGAAAGGAGGATATAAGAAGAACATCGACAAAAGTAAAACGAGGATAATAGAATGTAGTCGAATTAAGTCGGGTGATGCTGAGGGCATTAGATTAGGAAATGAGACACTTAAAGAAGTAAAGGAGTTTTGCTATTTGGGGAGCAAAAACACTGATAATGGTCGAAGTAGAGAGGATATAAAATGTAGACTGTCAATGGCAAGGAAAGCGTTTCTGAAGAAGAAAAATTTGTTAACATCGAGTATAGATTTAAATGTCAGGAAGTCGTTTCTGAAAGTATTTGTATGGAGTGCAGCCATGTATGGAAGTGAAACGTGGACGATAAATAGTTTATACAAGAAGAGAATAGAAGCTTTCGAAATGTGGTGCTACAGAAGAATCCTGAAGATTAGATTGGCAGATCACATAACTAGTGAGGAGGTATTGAATAGAATTGGGGAAAAGAGGAGCTTGTGGCACAACTTGACTAGAAGAAGGGATCGGTTGGTAGGACATGTTCTGAGGCATCAAGGGGTCGCCAATTTAGTATTGGAGGGCAGCGTGGAGGGTAAAAATCGAAGAGGGAGACCAAGAGATGAATACACTAAGCAGATTCAAAAGGATGTTGGCTGCAGTAGGTACTGGGAGATGAAGAAGCTTGCACAGGATAGAGTAGCACGGAGAACTGCATCAAACCAGTCTCAGGACTGAAGACCACAACAACAACAACAACATTAATTTTCAATAGCCGGCGCACCTGAACGTAATTGTTATCGGCACACGATCATTGTTAGCAACAAATGCGATCTACGAATGTGAGCCACCCTAGTGATCAATCAGACGGGAGCCTATATTTGGCGCAGTGGTTAGCACATACAGTACACATTCCTTAGGACCACGGTTCAGTTCTCCGTCCGGCCATCCAGATCTCAGTTTTCCGTGATTTCCTTGAATTGTTCAAAGCAATTTCCTACATCATCCTTCCCGAATCCGAGCTTGTGCTACTTCTCTACTGACCAGGTTGCCGATGGGGCGTAAAACTCTATCGCGTGAAGAAATTGATTAACTGTATGATGAGATAAAAGAAATTATTGAGGTAGTGAAGGGAGACGAAAATTTAATAGTCATGGGTGACTGGAATCCGAGAGTTGAAAAAGGGAAAGAAGGAAAAATAGTAGGTGAATATGGATTGGGGGTAAGAAATGAAAGAGGAAGACGTCTGGTAGAATTTTGCACAGAGCATAACTTAATCATACCTAACACTTGGTTCAAAAATCATAAAAGAAGGTTGTATACATGGAAGAATCCTGGAGGTACTAGAAGGTATCAGATAGATTGTATAATGGTAAGACAGAGATTTAGAAACCAGGTTTTAAACTTCCGTTTCTTCCGTTATATGTTTTGACGAAGTGGAACGCAAAATTCTGATCGGGAGCCGTTATCTAAAGCCATTAAAATAAAGGACTGACGCACACACTCACACACATATACACAGAGAGTAAAACGTAACAGCAGAGACGCGAGCGGGACGTACCTGCGTGGACCTCGGCAGCCTCAGGTTTGAACTGGGTGAGCGGTGAGGAGTAACTGGTCAGGCGGAGCGCTACTCGCTAGGCGGGCGTCGCGGCGCCTCCACCGCCACCTCCCCTGTCGTTATGAGCCTTATCGCGGGCAGACTTGCTCCGATACAGCCGTATTACCTTGTCCGTTCGCGGTTCTCAATACCCGGGTCGCCTTGCCGGTTGTTAAGTTACGCACTAAAACGTTGTTGCAGCGCATTATCACTTCTTCCCTAAATTGACGGCCTTCGTTATATCTGCCGGGGATAACATGGTAGCGCCAAGCGGCCATAGAATGGCTCCTTTGTCCTCGCCACCGTACAACTTCTTTGCGTAGAACCGTACTCACGCCGTAAAACAGGCACTCTGTCTCGGAACGAAAGTTTCTTTTCATTTCCTGTAGGGGTTTAATAACTCTCTGTCGATAGCGTCTACGGCTTTCTGGTTCAGGTAAGCAGTGGAAAATTCATTCTCTCAAGCAGGTGAACTGGAATCACGTGTCTCACTGCGTGCAGTTAACACAGTGGTCAAAAAATTGGTCACCATCAGGAGACGTCACGTTTAAGCCGTGTAACACAGCCTCTGATTTTTATAATTAGTCAAATTCGGCGAGGAGGAAAGTCCACAAGTTTTTTGAGCCTGCAAAACTCCGTTTGTGTGAGAATGTAGCAAGAATTAATCAAGAATTGGGTATATCCTTGAGATCCAGAGCTGAATAAAATGTACGCAACGAAATTACGAAGACTTCAATTTAATGTCCCTAGAAATGATAGGTTGAAGTTAAAGTTAGATTAATCGGAATTTGTGAAGTTCGGTGGCAGGAGGAATAAGACTTTTGATCAGGTGAATACACGGTTATAAATTCAAAATCAACAGGGGTAATGCAGGAGTATCAATTTAATGTCCCTAGAAATGATAGGTTGAAGTTAAAGTTAGATTAATCGGAATTAGTGAAGTTCGGTGGCAGGAGGAATAATACTTTTGAACAGGTGAATACACGGTTATAAATACAAAATCAACAGGGGTAATGCAGGAGTAGGTTTAATAAAGAATAAAAAAAATAGGAGTGCGGGTAAGCTACTACAAACAGCATAGTGAACGCATTATTGTGGCCAAGATAGACACGAAGCCCACGCGTGAAGAAACTGATTAACTGTATGATGAGATAAAAGAAATTATTGAGGTAGTGAAGGGAGACGAAAATTTAATAGTCATGGGTGACTGGAATCCGAGAGTTGAAAAAGGGAAAGAAGGAAACATAGTAGGTGAATATGGATTGGGGGTAAGAAATGAAAGAGGAAGACGTCTGGTAGAATTTTGCACAGAGCATAACTTAATCATACCTAACACTTGGTTCAAAAATCATAAAAGAAGGTTGTATACATGGAAGAATCCTGGAGGTACTAGAAGGTATCAGATAGATTGTATAATGGTAAGACAGAGATTTAGAAACCAGGTTTTAAACTGTAAGACATTTCCAGGGGCAGATGTGGACTCCGACCACAATTTATTGGTTATGAACTGTAGATTAAAACCGAAGAAACTGCAAAAAGGTGGGAAGTTAAGGAGATGGGACCTGGATAAACTGAAAGAACCAGAGGTTGTAGAGAGCTTCAGGGAGAGAATAAGGGAACAATTGACAGGAATGGGGGAAAGAAATACAGTAGAAGAAGAATGGGTAGCTCTGAGGGATGAAGTAGTGAAGGCAGCAGAGGATCAAGTAGGTAAAAAGACGAGGGCTAGTAGAAATCCTTGGGTAGCAGAAGAAATATTGAATTTAATTGATGAAAGAAGAAAATATAAAAATGCAGTAAATGAAGCAGGCAAAAAGGAATACAAACGTCTCAAAAATGAGACCAACAAGAAGTGCAAAATCGCTAAGTAGGGATTACTAGAGGACAAATGTAAGGATGTAGAGGCTTATCTCACTAGGGGTAAGATAGATACTGCCTACAGGAAAATTAAAGAGACCTTTGGAGAAAAGAGAGCCGCTTGCATGAATATCAAGAGCTCAGATGGAAACCCAGTTCTAAGCAAAGAAGGGAAAGCAGAAAGGTGGAAGGAGTATATAGAGGGTCTATACAAGGGCGATGTACTTGAGGACAATATTATGGAAAAGGAAGAGGATGTAGATGAAGATGAAATGGGAGATACGATACTGCGTGAAGAGTCTGACAGAGCACTGAAAGACCTGAGTCGAAACAAGGCCCCGGGAGTACACAACATTCCATTAGAAATACCGACGGCCTTGGGAGAGCCAGCCCTGACAAAACTCTACCATCTGGTGAGCAAGATGTACGAGACAGACGAAATACCCTCAGAGTTCAAGAAGAATACAATAATTCCAATCCTAAAGAAAGCAGGTGCTGACAGATGTGAAAATTACCGAACTATCAGTTTATTAAGCCACGGCTGCTAAATACTAACACGAATTTTTTACAAACGAATGGTATAACTGGTAGAAGCCGACATCGAGGAAGATCAGTTTGGATTCCGTAGAAATGTTGGAACACGTGAGACAATACTGACCTTACGACTTAACTTAGAAGAAAGATTAAGGGAAGGCAAACCTACGTTTCTAGTATTTGTAGACGTAGAGAAAATTTTTGACAATGTTGACTGGAATACTCTCTTTCAAATTCTAAAGGTGGCAGGGGTAAAATACAGGGATCGAAAGGCTATTTACGACTTGTACAGAAACCAGATGGCAGTTATAAGAGTCGAGGGGCACGAAAGGGAAGCAGTGGTTGGGAAGGTGGTGAGACAGGGTTGTAGCGTATCCCGATGTTATTCAATCTGGATATTGAGCAAGCAGTAAAAGGATACAAAAGAAACAGTCGGAGTAGGTATTAACATCCATGGTGAAGAAATAAAAACTTTGAGGTTCGACGATGACATTGTAATTCTGTCAGAGACAGCAAAGGACTTGGAAGAGCGGTTGAACGGAATGGACAGTGTCTTGAAAGGAGGATATAAGCTGAACATCAACAAAACCAAATTAGGATGATGGACTGTAGTCTAATTAAGTCGGGTGATGCTGAGGGAATTAGATTAGGAAATGAGACGCTTAAAGTAGTAAAGGAGTTTTACTATTTGGGGATCAAAATAACTGATGATGGTCGAAGTAGAGAGGATATAAAATGTAGACTGGTAATGGCAAGGAAAACGTTTCTGAAGAAGAAAAATTTGTTAACATCGAGTATAGATTTAAGTGTCAGGAATTCGTTTCTGAACGTATTTGAAAGGAGTGTAGCCATTATGGAAGTGAAACGTGGACGATAAATAGTTTGGACAAGAAGAGAATAGAAGCTTTCGAAATGTGGTGCTACAGAAGAATGCTGAAGATTAGCTGGATAGATGACATAACTAGTGAGGAGGTATTGAATAGAAATTCGGAGAAGAGGAGTTTGTGGCATAACTTGACAAGAAGAAAGGACCGGTTGGTAGGACATGTTTTGAGGCATCAAGGTATCATCAATTTAGCATTGGAGGGCAGCGTGGAGGGTAAAAATCGCAGAGGGAAACCAAGAGATGAATACACTAAGCAGATTCAGAAGGATGTAGGTTGCAGTAGGTACTGGGAGATGAAGAAGCTTGCACAGGATAGAGTAGCGTTGAGAGCTGCATCAAACCAGTCTCAGGACTGAAGACCACAACAACAACAACAGAAGTGAATCTGAAGCTGAGGTATTGACGTAATATTTATCATTTAAAGGGAGAGGTTGCGATAATTAACTAAACATTTTTATAATACTGTAGCTTATTATGAAACATACATGAGAAGTAATGCGACAGAACGCAATTATGTGGACAACAACTTTACGAGGGGCGTTCAGTAATGCAACACATATCCTTGCTGAAATCATGTTGGTTTTCTTCAGGATTCCAATACGCCATACCATTCCCCACACGTTTGGCTACAAAATCCTATTTTTCAACATAACGTCGGTTCATTGTGATGGCCTCACGCCACCTTACTGAGAGGGCTTGTAGGTACGCACGGTGCCACTCTTATTTGTCGATGTCGGAGCCAACGTCTTGCTGCGTCACTAACCTCCCCATCATCCACGTACTGCTTCCAGTAAGAGTGCACCCTTCATTGGGACACACAGATGGAAGTCGGAAGCTGCGAGGCCCACGCTGTAGGGTGAATGAATAAAAAAAGTCCAAAGAAGTTTTGTGAGCTCCTCTCTGCTGAGCGGACTTCTGTGAGCCCTCGCTCTGTCATTGCGAGGGAAAGTTCGTTTGCATTTTTGTGGAGACGATCTTAAAGAAGTCGCGTCTTCAATTTCCTGAGGGTAGCACAATGCACTTCAGAGTTGATCGTTGCACCATGAGGGAGGACATCAGAGAGAAGAAGCCCTTCAGAGTCCCAGAAGATCGTCGCCATGGCTTTACCGACTGAGGTTGCAGTTTTGCACTTTTCCTTAGGAGGAGAGTTGGTGGAGCACCACTCCATTGATTGTCGTTTTGTTTCCAGTTCGAAGTGATGAACCCACATTTCATAGCCTGTGACGGTGTTCGACAAAAAAGCACCACGATCAGCCTTGTAATGCGCAAGCGATTCCCCATAGATGGTCCTTCTTCGCTCTTTATGGTCTGTTGTTAGGTGGCAAGAAATCCAGCGGGCAAACACCCTTTACGACCTCAACCTGTGGACGAGGGTGTCAGCGCTAGTATTTGATTGTGATCCGTCGATCATTTCGAATGAGAGTGTTCGCGAGTTCCAACATTGCAGAAGCACAGCTGTGTGCCGCTGGCTGGCACACGGGAGATACGACAGGTTTGCCTGACCTTGTTGCGATGATGGCAGACGCCTCGCCCAACGACTGACAGTGATTTTGTTCACCGCCTCATCTTTTTAGACATTCTGCAAGCGCCTGTGAATATCCGCGATGCATCAATTTTTTACCAAAAGCAACTCAAAGATAGTTCTCTGCTTGGAACGCACGTCCGTTACAGACGCCATTTTGAAGCCTACATATAGCTCCGCCACTATCGGAACTTCATTAAACTACAGGAGCTGAAGCGAAATATTCCACGATGTTTCGCAACAAATCCTGCATTTTTTTCAACCGAAATTGGCAGAGGAAAACAACTTAATGAACAACCCTCGTCCAAAGATGTACCTTGCTATAAGAACTGCAAACTAAAGTTCTTAATTGGCAAAGTTACTGAAACAGATGGACTCACATAATATCTTGTATCTAAATCCGTTGAATGGGTGCAACAACCCCTCTATAACAATCACGGTGACTCTTTGTCTGGAACCAACACTCAATAATCCCGACGATCTGAGAAAGCACTGACAAACATGTACCAGCGATGGCTATCTTGCGATTGAACTGCAATACACACTCGCTTACCCTGATATTACGGAGCTGTAAGCGACGCTTACCACAGTCTTCAGTGTAATGTGAGCAGAGTGGAGGAGGCACAGCGCCTCAGTGATTTGAGAGAGCAGCATCTACTTAGCCTTCGTAGCCTCTCCGTGCCTTTAGCCCCGGAACTCCTCCAACATCCGTCTCTCCTCACCCTCTACGACCGACTGTATCCATCTCTCTTTGTTTTCCGTCTCCTCCCAGCAAACAGCTCTATGATGGCAACCACAGCTCGCAGGAATTGTGAATAACAATAAAAATGCATTCAGCATTCAGTAACAATCTAAATTGTCATAAAAATTATTACAATTAAAAAAAATTCAAGAATCTTGGCTTGTTTCCAAAAGCTGCATAGCTGCGTGATGGTGCTTTATTCACAGCTATCAGTTTCACGTCAGCATAGGGAAGTTGCCGTAGTTCGGGGGAACGAGTGAATAGAAAATTAATGACCTCAGCTGTTTGGTCACCTAAACACTTACTCAGCACCTGCCACACAGGCCAGTCGAACTGCGGTTTTACATCTACATCTACATCTACATCTACATGGATACTCTGCAAATCATATTTAAGTGCCTGGCAGAGGGATCATCGAACCACCTTCACAATTCTCTAAATTGTATATTTGTGGTTAGATCTTATGGGATCAAACTCGTTAGGTCATCGGTCCCTTAGCTTACACACTACTTAATCTAACTTAAACTAACTTACGCTATCGACAACACACACACTCAAGCACGAGGTAGGACTCGAACCTCCGACGCGGGTAGCTGCGCGGACCGTGAAAAGCCGCGTGAGACTGCGCGGCTACCCCGTGCGGCACAATTCTTTATTATTCCAATCTTGCATCGCACGCGGCAAGAACGAACACCTATATCTTTCCGTAGGAGCTCTGATTTCCTTTATTTTATCGTGGTGATCGTTGCTCCCTATTTAGGTCTCTGTCAACAAAATAATTTCGCATTCGGAGGAGAATTCGTGAGAAGATTCCGTCGCTCTTTTAATGATGTCCAGCTCAAATCCCGTATCATTTCAATGACACTCTCTCCCATATTTCGTGATAATACAAAAAGTGCTGCTCTTCTTTTTCGATGTTCTCCGTCAGTCCTACCTGGTAAGGATCCCACACCGCGCAGCAGTATTCTAAAAGTGGATGCACAAGCAAACTGTAGGCAGTCTCCTTAGTAGACCTGTCACATTTTCTAAGTGTCCTGCCAGTATCACGCAGTCTTTGGTTAGCCTTCCCCACAACATTTTCTATGTGTTCTTTCCAATTTAAGTTGCTCGTAATTGTAATATCTAGGTATTTAGTTGAATTTACGGCTTTTAGATTTGACTGATTCCTTTTACCGCTCATGTGGATGACCTCACACTTTTCGTTATTTAGGGTCAACTGTCAATTTTCACACCATTCAGATATCTTTTCTAAATCATTTTGCAATTTTTTTTGGATTTTCAGATGACTTTCTTGGTCGATAAACGACAGCGTCGTCTGCAAACAACCGAAGACGGCTGATCAGATTGTTTCCCAAATCGTTTATATAGATGAGAAACAGCAAAGAGCCTATAACACTACCTTGGGGAACTCCAGGAATCACTTCTGTTTTACGCAATGACTTTCCGTCAATTACTACGAACTGTTACCTCTCTGACAGGAACTCACAGATCCAGTCACATAACTGAGACGATATTCCATGGTTCAAATGGCTCTGAGCACTATGGGACTCAACTGCTGTAGTCATTAGTCCCTTAGAACTTAGAACTACTTAAACCTAACTAACCTAAGGACATCACACACATCCATGCCCGAGGCAGGATTCGAACCTGCGGCCGTAGCAGTCGCACGGTTCCGGACTGCGCGCCTAGAACCGCGAGACCACCGCGGCCGGCGATATTCCATAAACACGCAATTTCACTACAAGCCGCTTGTGTGACACAGTGTCAAAAGCCTTCCAGAAATACGGAATCGATCTGAAATCCCTTGTCAATAGCATTCAACACTTCATGTGAATACAGAGCTAGTTGTGTTTCACAGAAACGATACTTTCTAAACCCATGTTCACTGTGTGTCAATAGACCGCTTTCTCCGAGGTAGTTCATTATGTTCGAACAGAATATATGTTCCGGAGTCCTGCTGCATATCGACGTTAATGGTACGGGTAGGAGTCAGTGTACAATACCCAGTGTTACGTTTATTAATGTCATTTAGACTCGGTAAATTTAAGGTAGCAGTTTTTATAGTTTTATTAGGTCATTTTAGAATGCACGTAAACGCTTGTTTGGTTTACAAATACTAGGGATAATCAGTAGGTGCATCTTACCGTAGGTCACTGTTTAATTCGTTTATAATATTTAATAGACAGCCCCTAGCAGTTTACTGTAGGTCACTGTCTTATCCTTAAGTATTCACTAAATAGCCCCTATCAGGAAAATAAGCACCAGATCTCGCTTCTACCATAAATTTTTATTTTCATTATTGAGTGTCCTTTCTGCCAACTAGAGTGTAGCTGTTGACCTTGTGTGACAGTAGGTTTCCTCAAGTTTTTTATAGTAAATCAGTTATTAGCTAGATGGATAGAGACTTTGTTTGTTGTGTGCAGATGCAGGAGGAGTTGGCCAGATTCCAAACGCACCTCGAAGCTTTGTTGACCACAGTCAACAAGCTCCTGAGTGCCACCTTGAGGTGCGGTGGGGATGGGATGCCTGGGGCAGCCTCTGATGTACTAGATGTCCTGGGGGGGGATGTCACAGCTCTCTGTCGCTGAGCCGACCTCAGGTGCGACTAATCCGGCTGGCCCACTCTCACCTCAGTGTGGGTGGCAGACTGTGTCGAGGTCTCGAGCCTCAAGGCGAAGGGTGCATGGGGGACACAGGCTCCTGCCAAATCCCATGCGCTTTGCTAATAGATTCAGTGTGCTATCTGATGCTGGGGGGGGGGGGGGGGGGGCTGAGCCGGATCAAGCTGCATCTTCTGCCAGGATAGTGGCTGCTCCTTCAGCAAGGTCCGGACCAGCACGTGGGGGTAGGGGTTTGTTAGTTATTGGGAGCTCCAATGTTAGGCTGGTCATGGAGCCCCTCAGGAACATAGAGACTAGGGCGGGGAAGAAGTCCAACGTTCACTCGGTGTGCTTGCCGGAGGGCCTTGTCAAGCATGCGGAAGAGGCTCTTCCGGCGGCTATCGAGTGTGCTGGCGCAGACAGTTGCAGATCGTTGCGCATGTCGGCACCAACGATGCCTGTCGAAGGGGTTCCGAGGAAATCCTTGGGTCCTTTCGACGGCTGGCTAAATTGGCGAAGGCGGCCTCCATCTCTCGAGGGG
Organism: Schistocerca nitens; assembly: GCF_023898315.1. Taxonomy (NCBI): domain Eukaryota; kingdom Metazoa; phylum Arthropoda; class Insecta; order Orthoptera; family Acrididae; genus Schistocerca; species Schistocerca nitens. The sequence goes on from NC_064615.1 coordinate 929,499,817, forward strand.
TGGAAGCCAAGCTGACGATCTGCAGCATCGTACCCAGGGTAGACCTGGGTCCTCTGGTTTGGAGTCGAGTGGACAACCTAAATCAGAGGCTACGTCGACTCTGACGAAAATGGTTGTAGATTCCTCGACCTACGCTATTGGGTGGAAGGTTGTAGGACGCCCCTCGATAGATCATGGGTGCACTACACACAGGAAGCAGCTACATGGGTAGCACAGTACTTGTGGCATGCACATGGTTTTTTTTTAGATTAGGTTCCTCCCCATGGGAAGCAAACCACTGGCCCGAAAAATTACCAGTCCATGACACTGATGTGGGTGTGCCAACTGTAAAAATTCTTAGTACCCCTAAACAGGTCATTCCAAAGTATTTAAAAATGCTTAATCTCACGTTAGTAAATTGTCGAAGTGTCTGTAGCAAGATCTCCAGTCAATCTCCGAAATAAACAGTAGCAATGCCAATATTGTATTAGGTACCGAAAGCTGGTTGAAACCAGACATAAAAAGCAGTGCAATTTTGAACTCTGATTGGACAATGTTTAAGAAGGATTGATGCTGTGGGAGGTGGTGTGTTCATTGCAGTTAAAAGCTGTTTAAACGCAGTTGAGATCGATACTGCGTCGGACTGTGAAATAGTCTGGATAAAGCTGTCAATCAGACAAGGATTGATCATTGTATTAGGATGTTTTTATAGACCACCAGCATCCGCAACAAACGTCGCAGAACGTTTCAGGGAAAGTCTTGAACACATAGGAAGTAAATATCCAAATTATCCATTAGTTATAGATGGAGACTAATTTGGCATCCATTGACTGGGAAAATTACACGTTTATCACAGGGGGCAGAAGCAAAGATTCGTCTGAAGCTATTCTAGGAGCGCTCTCTACATAAAACCTTGAGCAATTGGTTATAAAACCAACTCGAGATGGGAACATATTAGTTATCTTGGCGACAATCAGACCTGATCTTTTTGAGGAAGTTAATCTAGGGGAAGGTATTAGTGACCATAAAGTCGTTGTGGGTTCTATGTCAGTGAAAGTTGGGAAAAAAAAAACAGCGTAGAGTTTTCTTGTTTGGGAAAGCAAATAAAAGTGTCATTAATGAATATCTTCATAGTCAGCTCCAAGCATTCTCCGCGGGACACAAAGATATTGAGCATCTTTGGTCAGAATTTAAAGGTATTGTCCACCATGTGCTAGAGAAGTATGTGCCTAGTAAAAGTATAGGGTGAGGAAAAAGATCCACCTTGGTACAACAAACATATTAGGAAGTTGCTGAGAAATCAGAGAATTTTGCACCGTTGTTTTAAACGTAGTCACTGCTCCGCTGACAAACAGAAATTGTGCGAAATGAAAGCAGCTGTCAGAAGGAAAATGAGAGACTCTTTTAACGAATTTTAAAGCAATATTTTATCTTCAGATTCTAAAAATAACCCCAAAAAATTTTGGTCGTACGTAAAATCTATGAACGCTACAAATATTTCAATACCTTCTCTTGCTGACAGTGTCGGTAATGTAACTGATGACGATAAACAGAAGGCCGAAATTCTAAACCTAGCTTTCAAAAACTCGTTTACGATAGAGGACTGCAGCACCATTCCCCCTTTCAACTCTCGAACAAACGAAAGGATGGCTGGCATAGTGTTTAGTGTATCTGGGATTGTAAAACAGTTAAGATCCTTAGACGCCAGAAAGGCATCTGGCCCAGACGGTATCTCCGTAAGATTTTATGTTGACTATGCTACAAATGTAGCACCATTCTTATCCGTCATCTGTCAGAGATCATTGGAACGGCGGAAAGTTCCACGGGACTGGAAGAAGGCTCAGGTCATAGCAATCTATAAAAAGGGTAGAAAATCGGATGCACATAATTACCGGCCAATTTCACTGACATCGATTTGTGTAGAATCATGGAACATATTTTGTGTACAGACATAATGACCTTTCTAGACTCTGAGAAGCTCATCTGCAGAAACCAGCACGGTATTAGGAAACAGCTGTCATGCGAGACACAGTTGGTCCTCTTCGTGCATGATATACAACAGGCTCTAGATACCGGCTCCCAGGTTGATGCCATATTTCTCGACTTTCGAAAGGCATTCGACTCAGTTCCGCACGGTCGCTTGCTACAAAAAGTGCGCGCTTACGGTCTATCCAATGACATATGCGGTTGGATAGAAAAGTTTTCTAACAGACAGGGAGCAGTATGTCGTTCTGAACGGGGTAACTTCAACAGAAACAACAGTAGCTTCAGGTGTGCCCCAGGGCAGCGTAACAGGTCCTCTGCTTTTTACGATTTACAAAAACGATTTCTGCAACAGTCTTCTGACCCGTTTGGTGTACCACGGAGAATCAGCTCCGTCGTTTGTTAATTTATTTGGTGTAAATGTCTGAATTGCTGCCGATACTATTTCTTTAAATTGAAGCCACATTTGGTCTACACTTATATTATTAATTTGGATGGAATGGAGATTGTCTCTCAGGAAGGCGTCAAGTGAATTTTTATCTGATTTTTTGAGTAGGTATATTTTTCGTTTACTTTTCGATGATTTGGGGGTTACAATACTCAATCTTGCTACGACAGCCCTGTGTTCACTAATCCCTGTATCCGTTTTGATGCTCTTTATTAATTCAGGATTATTTGTTGTTAAGAGGTCAAGTGTGTTCTCACAACCGTTTACTATTCCCGTAGACTCATGAACTAACTGCTTGAAATAATTTTCAGAGAATTCGTTTAACACAATTTCGGATGATGTTTTATGACTACCTCCGGAATTAAATACGTATTTTCGACAACATATCGAGGGTAAATCAAAGTCACCCCTACCTATAATCTGTGACTCGGTTATGTGTTTGAAATCAAACTCATGTTTTCTTTGAACCTTTCAGCACCTGTATAATCTGAATTGGGAGGTTGGTAAGAGGATCCAATTATTATTTTATGTCGGTTGCCAACATTGACCTCTGCCCATACTAACTCACAGGAACTAGTGTCTTCAATTTCGCGACAAGATAAACTACTTCTGACAGCAACAAACACGTCACCGCCAACCGTGCTTAGCCTATCCTTTCGGAACACCGTTAGGTTCTTCGCAAAAATTTCGGCTGAGATTATCTCCGGCTTTAGCCAGCTTTCAGTGCCTATAACGATTTGAGCATCAGTGCTTTCAACTAGCGCTTGGATCTCTGGTACTTTGCCAACACAGCTACGACAATTTACAACTGTTATACCGATGGTTCCTGTATCTACGTTCTTATTGTGTTCGGCGTGTCCTTCTTGTGTTTTCCCGAGACCCTCTAACCTAAAAAGCCGCCCAGTCCACGCCACACAGCCCCTGCTACCCGTGTAGCCGCCTCCTGCGTATAGTGGACACCTGACCTATTCAGCGGAACCCGAAACCCAACCACCCTTCGGCAAGTCGAGGAATCTGCAACCTACACGGTCGCAGAACCGTCTGATTCAGACCCTCCACTCGGCTCTGTACCAGACGTTCGGAATCGGTACTGTCGACTATAATGCAATTGGTCAGCTCTGCTTTAATCTTGCAAGTAAGACTGGCAGCCTTTACCACTTCTGTTAGCCGTTCGAAACCAGAGAGAATCTCTTCTGATCGAAAGTGACACACATCATTGGTACCGACGTAGCAACCACCTGCAGTTGGCTGCAACCTGTGCTCTTCATGGCATCCGGGAGGACCCGTTCCACATCTGGAATGACTCCAACCGCCATGCACACGGGGTGCACATTGGGTTTCTTTCCATTCTTGGCAGCCATGTCCCTAAGGGTCCCCATAACACGCCTTACGTTGGAGCTACCAACTATCAATAATCCCACCCTCTGTGATTGTCCGGATCTTGCAGGCTGAGAGGTGTCCTCTGAAACAGGAGAGGCGACGGCATCTGGCTCAGCGATAGTGTCAGCCACAGACAACACCTGGAGCCTTTTTGTCAGACAAACCGGGGAGGCCTTACGTGCGGCCGCCTGGGAAGTCTTTCGCAGCCTGCTAGGCCCCGGGGCGACCTCCCACTCGACCACAGGTGAGGGTCAACCTCAGTGAGAGCAGTAACTGGGCTGGCCACCGATGAGGACCGATCGAAGGATTCGGACGTCCTGGACGTCCGTTGGATTCCCACGGCCGGCCAACAACAGTGGTGCTCATCCATTGCCAATGGTTTTCAATGCTCGTTTAGGCAAATACTCGGCTGGCCCCAATCTCAGACTCAGAAAATACAATGTAACTTATAAAGAGTTAAATATAATAATACACTGATCAAAGATTTTCTCACACGGGCTGCGCACACCTCTTACCCCCATTAGGTTACCTGCCGTCTGTAGGCCAGGAAGCGGCTTCCAGCTACAAAGTTCAGATAATAAAGAAGTAGCCAAATCACGAAGACGTGGACGCCGAACGACGGGATGAACGCTAGCAAAGAGAGGTGGCAAACCGACATCTGCGCAGGTTGACTGGGGTTTGAACAACTGTCCTCTGGAATTAGACTCCTGCGTCTTACCCCTGTACCACTACACTCGGTCCACAGTACGAACTTGTCCATCGCCTCTAATGTCCATGCCGTCGTCGTCATGTTAACTCCTAATCTCCCTTCGAATCCATTTGACATAATGTGGACGCCATGGAGTTGGGAATTGTGTTGTTGAAAGTAGACATATAGGGCTAAACTGTCATATGTCGTCATGTTAACTCCTAATCTCCCTTCGAATCCATTTGACATAATGTGGACGCCATGGAGTTGGGAATTGTGTTGTTGAAAGTAGACATATAGGGCTAAACTGTCATATGTCAAAGTAACATCAGGTGCACTCAACAAGAGTTTTGTTGCCGAAACATGAAAGAGAGAGAGAGTATGTGTGTGTGTTTTCTTTGTTGTAATTTCATCCCACCCCCTCCCCCTCCCCAACCCCTGCCTCACAAGGGCACAGGGTGGGCTGTCAGAGGATACAATTTGCCGCTCTTCAGCGACATGTGGGAAAAATCTTAAAAAACATAACGTAAAAACTGAACATGACGTTTGAAAAAATAAACGCTTTGTACAATAAAAAGATAAATCGTCAGTTGCGTAAGTTAAAAGATAAAAGGCTGATTCGATGATTAATTAAAATATGGACACAGATGAATGGAAATTGAGTGTCGCACATGAAGATATGAAAACAGATAGACAGTTGCCTAAACTAAAAATGAACGGCCGATATATCACTTATTACAAGAGATACATGGATAATTGAATAGAGGAGAGAAAACAGACTGCCAGGGAGAAGGGAATCAGGAGAACATAGTATTTAAAGGTAGTGTATAGGAGGGGGTTTTTGTAGGTGGATGTCTGGGAAGGGATGGGGAAAGAGTGGAGAATGATGTAGTTCCAAACCCAGACTTAGGAAGTGGGCAGAGAGGAATGGAGGGGAAGGGAGCCCTGACTACAGGTTGGTGGTAGGGATCTCCTAGATCTGGTAGGATGGGTGTATAGCACCGCTGATCTCACGGTCGGATAAGGGAAGGCGATTACGATTAAAGTTTCTTTGGGAGAGAATGTGGAGTGTACGGGGGTTTAGTGTTGGGGGAGTGTGGTGATCGAGGTGTGGCAGAGTACCAGGATCACTTAGCAGTGAGGAAACTAAAGGTTCGGCACTGTCGAGATTACAGGTAACAAAAGGGTGTTTGGAGGTATTCGAGACAGAAGTATAGGCTGGGGAATTTGATAAATTGGTAGAGGATGCAGGTGGGGGAAGGTAAGTGGCTCAAAAAGGCTAAGCAGAGTGCATGGCATTCGAGGACATGTAAGGCGTGATAAGACGACAGAGGAGCGAAAATCCATGTCACATTAGCATAGAAGAGGATGGGTTGAATTAGGGCTGAATATGTGTAGAGCAGAGCATCGTAGAAAGATGCAATCCTTATGTTTGGCCGGTTAGTAGTTTTAGTAATTTTAGTCTGTTGCGGGCTTTCTGTTGAATAGTTAGTAGATGAGGCTTCAATGTAAGTTGGCGATCAAGTGTTAGTCTCAAATAAGAATGTGTGCGCCCTTGCTCAACATTCCTCTTCTCCGATTCTGAATTGCACGTTTGAGTTTTTTCAGAGTCTCACAGTACCTGTCAGCGTTAACTGTGGTCCCAATGATTCAGCTCCGACGACGAGGTGAAAGAAGAGGTTCATAGCTTTTTGAACTGCATGGCTGCGAGCTGGTATGATATGGGCATACAAAAACTGCCACAGCGTCTACAAAAATGCAACGACAGACATGGTGATTATGTCGAAAAATAGCTAAATGTTCAAGCTGTAAACTGATGTAAACCATTGTAGAAATAAACAGGTCTATGTGCTTATAAAAAAATAGGAGACCTCACTTTTGGGATTACCTTCGTATGTTAGTTAACTAGATAGGATGCTCGTAAATGATACGGTAAAAGTCGTGGTGACATAAGCTGCAGGTGGTTCGGCCTTTAATTGTTGCCTGTGTTTTGGTAGGGTTGATTTTGAAGAACCACTGGTTGCACCAGGAGGTGAACTGATTGACATGGAGCTGGAGTAATCGTCGGGATTTCTGGAAGACAGGGTAAAGGGCAATGAAGCAGTGTCCTTGACATTCTGGACGATATGAACAGGAGGAGGGGCCTTGGACATTATCGGCCGTGTATATGACATGCAGTAGAAGTGAGAGAACAGAACCTTGGGGCAACCAACAGTGAGGTAGAAGATATGGGAGTTGGAATGGTTGATGGTGACATAAGACAGGTGGTTAATGAGAAAGGAGACGATGAGGCACACAAAATTTATAGGAAGTGCAAAGATCAGGAATTTAAAGAGGAACCCACAACGCCATATACATTCATAAACTTTCTCAAGATCTAGGGAGACAGAAATGGCGGATTTTCAGTTGTCCATTTGGTGGGATATGAAATGAGTTCAGAATGGTTCAAATGGCTCTGAGCACTATGGGACTTAACATCTGAGGTCATCAGTCCCCTTATGAAATGAGTAAGGTACACGAGTTGGTCATCAGAGTAAAAATGGGACGAAAGTCACTTAGATGGACAGGAATGGCTAGGTGTTGTTGTAGGTGTTTATGGATACGTCAGGATAGAACTGACTCAAGGACATTGCTAAACATGGAGATCAGGCTGATGGGATGGTAGGAGGAGGTGTCAGTGGCAGATTTATTAAGTGTGAGGAAGAGGAGGATTTGAGTAGTTTTTCAAAGCTCAGGATAGAAACCCATGTGGAGGATTACATTGTAAAAGGAGGCTAGGATTTCCAAGGAAGGAGAGAGGGCATTCTTTCAGATGTCTGTAGGTGATGCAGTCATGACTGGGAGCCATGTTGCGTTTGTAATGGCGTATTTGTTTTAAATGTCATGTGTTGATCGTCGGTAAAGCAGATGCCAGACTGAGATTCATTGGAATAATCCTAAGGAAATGCAATCCGAAAACAAAGGAAGTAGGTTACAGTACATTTGTTCGCCCACTGCTTGAATACTGCTCAACAGTGTGAGATCCGTACTAGATAGGGTTGATAGAAGAGGTAGAGAAGATCCAACAGAGAGCACCGCGCTTCATTACAGGATCATTTAGTAATGGCGAAAGCGTTACGGAGATGATAGATGAACTCCAGTGGAAGACTCTGCAGGAGAGACGCTCAGTAGTTCGGTTCGGTCTTTTGTTGAAGTTTCGAGAACATACCTTCACCGAGGAGTCAAGCAGTATATTGCTCCCTCCTACGTATATCTCCCGAAGAGACCATGAGAATAAAATCAGAGAGATTAGAGCCCATACAGAGGCATACCGACAATCTTTCTTTCCACGAACAATACCAGACTCGAATAGAAGGGAGAACCGATAGAGGTACTCAAGGTACCCTCCACCACACTCTCTCAGGTGGCTTGCGGAGTATGGATGTATGGATATGTTGTTAACGGAGTATTGAGTTCTGTCCCTCGGATGTTATTGAGGTACTGGAAGCCAGGAGCAAGGATTTGGAGGGAGGTATTGGTACCCTAGTAGACTGTTGGGGATAAGGAGTAATCGAAGTGGGGGTCATCTGGGACGGTGAAGGTGTCAGAGAGGTAGGACACAAAGTGGTTGTCTTTGCTTAGGTTGTCGGGAAGAGGGTGATTATCATTCTGGAGGGTTAGGAGGGAGCTGAGCTGTTTCCAGTGTGGTGGTGATGTGCCTTCCAGTATCTGAAAGAGTTTGTGGCCAGTGTAGTGTTGAGGTTTGTGCATGTTTGGCGATAAAACCGGCGTTTCTTTACATTCAGCAGATTTCGGATGTGTCACAGATTTCGGATGTGTCGTAATTTTCAGGGGCATGTGAGTGTGTTTCGGTAATGGAACTGCAGAAAGGGTAGGTAAGGATAGGGGATAGCTTCTGAGTTTGATAGTAATGAATTTCCTCTAGGTATCCCAGCCAACACAGGAGAAGTCCTGGCTGTGTTTGGGAGAGGTGGGAGGAGTGGGTCCACTGGTAAGGAGTGTGGAGTGGGGGATGGTGGTTAGGACAGGAAGATGGTACCTTACGATGGGGTCGAGAGTTGTTGCAGTAATGGTCCAAAGGAGAGTAGAAGAGTCGAGGACAACTTCAGTACTGGAACTGCTTTCAGTGTGGGTATGTAGTGGGAGAGAGATACCAGCACTGGAATTCAGCATGGGACTGGCTGTGGATATTAAAGACAGCAGCAACAATATAGACTGAAATGGTATGGTCTGTGCAGGTGAGGAAGTCGTATCGAAAGGGATGGTGTAGCCAGATATAGTTAGCGCCACAGGTAACAGTTACGGCTTTGAGGGAGAGGATGAAAATAAGGTGTTCAGCCGGATTGTTGTAGAGTGGCCAAACAGAGAGATTCTTGTGATGGCCAATAGCAACCCCACCTCGGGCCATGGGAAATGGATTATCTGTTTGGTGGAGGATGTATGGCAAACTTCAGATAGTATGATGAGGCTGGAGGAAGTTTTCATTCAGGATGAAAGCATCAGCATGGTTGTAGGAGAGGTTGTGTGAATGAAGAGGTGTTCATTGGCTGAAAAGGAGCAGACATATTGTGGAATAGGATACTATACTGCAGTCGAGCCTCGATTTAGGAGAGAAAGGGTGATGGGGACGGATGGCTCAGATAGGTTTAAACCAAGGTATCGAGTTGAGGGAAAAGGAACTAGACCTTATTTCAGGAATAGGTGACTTGTGTATTGAGGTGGAAGACAGTGTGGGCAGCAAGGAAAATTTGGTGTAAGTTGTTTGGCCTCTGGAAAGGGTGAATTTTTTGAAGAACTACAGTCGTAAAGCAAATGATGTCTTCAGCTGTGGGAGAATTGGTTTGACGATGCAGGTTACAGGTATTACTTGACAGAGGGGAAGCAAGGTTAGGATACTGCTTAGGGAATTGTGGGACTTACAGTAGGGGCAGGTGGGTGGGATTTTGCAGTCAGTGGTTAGGTGGTCATTATACATTAGGCATCTTCAGCAGTGGTAGGATTGAGGATGGTATTTGGATGGCTCAGCAGCATGTCGTCATTTGTAGATCAGTGTCTCACAGAGGAGAAGGTGGTTCACTGTGGAAAGGGATTCATTGAAGATGTGAACTTGGAAGGTTGAGCCAGAATCATAAGAGATATGGAGTGCTTTCTGGACTGAGAGATCAGGATAGGAGTTGAGCTCAGACACCACTTCCTCCATTCTGGTCCCAAAGTCGATCCCTTTGATCATGGTGGTGAGGGTGTGGGGACAGCAAGGAGGTTGTGGCTGGTTGGTCCAGGTGGCTGTGGGAAAGTGTGCGAGGTAGTCATAGCAATCGAAAGTGACATGGTGGATCTTCTGAAGTTGTTCCTGTGGAATTGTGGATCAGAGGATTTCATTATGGAGACTCTTCTCAGGATGAGCTGATTGATGGGTAAGAAAAGGATATATTTTCTGATTTCGAGGACAAGGGTTTTGGATTTGAGGAAGGTGGATTCACGATGGGAGATAAGAAAGATGTGCAATTCAGTAAAAGTAATAGATGACCTCCCAGTCCAAGAAGTCTGGTGTTTTTTGAGATCAGGGATGGAGGCAGGAACAATACCGAGTCGTTTGGTGTTCTTGCGGATGGATGTGGGTAAGCAGGGCTTGATGGGCACAACTGGGGGTAACATATGATGGGATTGTTTGAAAGGGGGTTTGGATGAAGAGGGTACCACAGTCCAGGAAGCTGTTGCGGAAACATTTTGCTCAGCCGTTGGTGATAGCTCAGGTGGATCGATGTATGGTGACAGCAGTTCTCGTGACCCAGTTGTACATAATGATGCTGGTCCTTGTACTGGATCTAAAGAAAGTGCTACTGAGTATGGCGTGCCTGGAGAGAAGAGCACTGGGAAAGGGGAATAGTCCTTATGGAAAGAGGAAGTGCTCCAAGTGATGGTAGTAGGGGATTGGGAGGAGGAATTTAAACAATGGTAGTGGTTGGAGAAGGCATAGTGGCGTTGAATGCTTAACGAAAGTGGTGGTGGCAGTGGCGGTGGCGGAGGTGACGGTGATACAAATGGTTCAAATGGCTCTGAGCACTATGGGACTCAACATCTGAGGTCATCAGTTCCCTAGAACTTAGAACTACTTAAACCTAACTAACCTAAGGACATCACACACATCCATGCCCTAGGCAGGATTCGAACCTGCGACCGTAGCGGTCGCATAGTTCCACATAGAAGCGCCTAGAAGCGCTCGGCCACACCGGCCGGCCGGCGACGGTGGAACGGCAACGAAACAGTGGCGAGATGGCGACAGTGACGATGAACAGGCACACACGCACACACACACACACACACACACACACACACACATACACACACACACACGCACACACACTCACAGAAGAAGTCTTGAAGGCACAATAAACTGATGATAAACACGCATGCGCACGGAAGAAGTCTCGAAGGCACACTAAATTAAACGGACAAACAGACGCAAAGGATAGGGGAGTTGCCTCACCAGTCTATGGTACAAGAAAAACAATCGAACTAGTTGTAGTATACATTCCAGCCGATTGATATTAGTGTAAGGATGTGCAGTTTTTTTTGTTTTTTTGCACAGTGTGTGAAGTAGTACATAAAAAATGTCGCAATACCTGAAAATTGTTGCGAGAATAGTAAAAGCGCTGAAATGCTTAAAGAGATGACAAATAAAAGAGTGTGAGATCAATAATCTACCGTACTTATTTAAGTAGTGAAGATTTTATCATTGGGCTCTTTTTATTTGAAATAGGCCACTGTGGTACATTTGAAACTTTCAATGTCACAGGTAAAGTTTATGCTGCACATTTATTCCCTTCTAACGAGCGCCACAGCGTAACGTTTGAATAGGACGGAACTCCGCAGAAAATCTTGCACGTTGCCAGCAGCTGCTGTTTCGGCAATCGGCAATAACCACGTCCTTACCTGCTGCTTGAAACATCAACGTTCTCAAATTTTATTACCTATTTTTATGTGTGCTAGCAAAGGCTACTAAAAGCTTTATTACAATGGTACTAGCTTTGGCAATGTAGATAACTGAGTCTGGCAGACTTTATAGCTTAAAGCTGTTTGTGGGCTCGATGACGTTGTGCGATACACCGGGCCTATCTGCTTCCACAGCATTGATAAGACATTTATTTTACCATAATTGACTCACGGTATACATCATCATAACTCTCGCGCCACCATAAACAGAAACGCAAATTATTTCAATGAGAATTAGTTACATAAATGGTATCAAAATAGGCCCATGTAAGTGGGTTATTGTGTCGGTATCTCTACATTTACAACAGCTACCTGCCAGGAAATGAGATACAATTTCTAATTACTTAAATTAAAATTCAAGGTTCGGTGGAATTATAAGGTTTATTTTGATTGTTTGTGTTCACATGAGATAACCAAGGTATAGCAATTTGCAAATTTAGTCCCTGTCGTTTAGCGTCGCATGACATATGGTGGAATAATGAGATCACACCACACACAAACACTGAGGCTGTTAATCAGTACAACTGGAGGTGGCACGAATGTGCTAGTAATAGGAGACTGGTTACAGAAATCTAACTGTGCTGTTATAAATGAGCCACACCAACATTTACATATACTGAATGACGATTTCAGATTGGAAACAACTTGTGGTCCGATCACGCTTAAACTTCATTGTAGTCTCGAAGCCCCAAGGCGCAGACAATTCTTAAGAGTTGTGTACTGGAAATTGCAGCTGTAAGACGTGCATTGCCGCAACCGGACGAGCCTAAAACCTAATTGAGGGGCAGCCTAATGTCCCGCATCTCCGACATTCTTCCGCCTCTGCAGCCCATCAGCGACAAATTTTTCTAAGTCCGGGGTGACCACGAAGAGTGCTTCATGAAAACCAGAAACTGAGACAACTGCACTCCAAGAGTGCCCACTATGTAATTCCCCGGGGCTCCTCTGCTTCTCTGCTCCAGACTGCGGTACTGTAGTTTAGTGCACCTTCATCTGCCAGTCCGAGGGCTAATTTCAGTAGAATGGGAAGTTTAATAGCAAAGCTACCTCTCCCCCCTATGGAAATTTTCTGGGTCAACAAACGGACACAGACAAACAAGCAACCAAATCTTTTCCCAGGTACGGTGTCAGACTGGCACTTTTCGCCTCCATAAAACAGAAAAAAGGCATAGCCAAAAGTGGCACCCGCTTCACATGCAACACAGAAAAATGTCATCACGGTGGAAACATTATCACCCAGCATTGCAGGAGAGCACGCCTTTAACAAAAATTGGCTTTCACGTTTTCTATGGCCGGAGGACATCCTTGGAAAAGCAATATATGGCCCAGCCGAAATGCCAACATTGTCCTCCTCATATGTTTCTTGAGGCAGGGCAGCTCCTGATTCATACACTCCTGGAAATTGAAATAAGAACACCGTGAATTCATTGTCCCAGGAAGGGGAAACTTTATTGACACATTCCTGGGGTCAGATACATCACATGATCACACTGACAGAACCACAGGCACATAGACACAGGCAACAGAGCATGCACAATGTCGGCACTAGTACAGTGTATATCCACCTTTCGCAGCAATGTAGGCTGCTATTCTCCCATGGAGACGATCGTAGAGATGCTGGATGTAGTCCTGTGGAACGGCTTGCCATGCCATTTCCACCTGGCGCCTCAGTTGGACCAGCGTTCGTGCTGGACGTGCAGACCGCGTGAGACGACGCTTCATCCAGTCCCAAACATGCTCAATGGGGGACAGATCCGGAGATCTTGCTGGCCAGGGTAGTTGACTTACACCTTCTAGAGCACGTTGGGTGGCACGGGATACATGCGGACGTGCATTGTCCTGTTGGAACAGCAAGTTCCCTTGCCGGTCTAGGAATGGTAGAACGATGGGTTCGATGACGGTTTGGATGTACCGTGCACTATTCAGTGTCCCCTCGACGATCACCAGTAGTGTACGGCCAGTGTAGGAGATCGCTCCCCACACCATGATGCCGGGTGTTGGCCCTGTGTGCCTCGGTCGTATGCAGTCCTGATTGTGGCGCTCACCTGCACGGCGCCAAACACGCATACGACCATCATTGGCACCAAGGCAGAAGCGACTCTCATCGCTGAAGACGACACGTCTCCATTCGTCCCTCCATTCACGCCTGTCGCGACACCACTGGAGGCGGGCTGCACGATGTTGGGGCGTCAGCGGAAGACGGCCTGACGGTGTGCGGGACCGTAGCCCAGCTTCATGGAGACGGTTGCGAATGGTCCTCGCCGATACCCCAGGAGCAACAGTGTCCCTAATTTGCTGGGAAGTGGCGGTGCGGTCCCCTACGGCACTGCGTAGGATCCTACGGTCTTGGCGTGCATCCGTGCGTCGCTGCGGTCCGGTCCCAGGTCGACGGGCACGTGCACCTTCCGCCGACCACTGGCGACAACATCGATGTACTGTGGAGACCTCACGCCCCACGTGTTGAGCAATTCGGCGGTACGTCCACCCGGCCTCCCGCATGCCCACTATACGCCCTCGCTCAAAGTCCGTCAACTGCACATACGGTTCACGTCCACGCTGTCGCGGCATGCTACCAGTGTTAAAGACTGCGATGGAGCTCCGTATGCCACGGCAAACTGGCTGACACTGACGGCGGCGGTGCACAAATGCTGCGCAGCTAGCGCCATTCGACGGCCAACACCGCGGTTCCTGGTGTGTCCGCTGTGCCGTGCGTGTGATCATTGCTTGTACAGCCCTCTCGCAGTGTCCGGAGCAAGTATGGTGGGTCTGACACACCGGTGTCAATGTGTTCTTTTTTCCATATCCAGGAGTGTAGCTACTACTCCCTTGCACACTACAAGAAGAATAAAAAAATACATGCACTACAAAGGCAGTCGGTTGACGTGAAGTACATACACAGACAAACAAATATTACGGTTTCAGAAAAATTTTATGATTTTTTCAAGAGAACGAGCTTCACAAATTAAGCCAGTCAGTAACGCGTTGGTCCACCTCTGATCCACATGAAAGCAATTATCCGGCTTCGCATTCATTGATAGAGTTGTAGGATCTCGTGAGGATATTGTGCCAAATTCTGTCCAAATGGAGCGTTAGATGGTCAAAATCGTGAGATGGTTGGAGGGCTCTGCCCATAATGATACAAACGTTCTCGATTGAGAAGAGATCCGATGACCTTGCTGGCCAAGGTATGGTTTGGCAAGCATGAAGATAAAAAGAACTAACTATCGCCATGTGCATATGCACATTATCTTACAAGCCCAGAATGGCTTACTATGAAGTGCAAGTAAATGGGGTGTCAAATATCATCGACGTACCTCTGTGCCATAAGAGTGACGCGGATGCCAACCAAAGTGGTCCTGCTATGAAAAGAAATATCCTCCCAGACCGTCACTCCTGGTAGCTGTCAGGCCGTATAGCGGATAAGAGTCAATTTGGTATTCCTGTGCTGTCCAGTGACCCTCTGGAAGCGTCTTCGGCCTGGAATAACGTTGATTTGCGTACAATTTTCTTCAGTGATGAGACTCATTTCCAATTGAGCGCCGATGAGCAGCGAAGACGTGTCTGGACATGCCCCAGACAGTGGTGCCATATCAACCTGACAGTCAGCTGCTGTACAAAACGACGACCACAAGTAATGGTCTAGGTTGCCATTTCATTTCAGAGCAGGATCGTTTGGTTGTAGTCCTTACAATACAACAATACGTCGACGATATTCCACGACCAATTTTATTGCCCTTAATGGAAACCACCCTGGGCTTACATTTGCCCACACACTGTGAAAGCTTCTATTGCTTGTATAACCTTACTTGGCCAGCAAGGTCGCCGGATCTTTACCCCAATTGAGATCATTTGGAAAATTATTGGTAGGATCCTTAACCAGTTCAGAATCTTGACGATCTAAAGTGTCAGTTGGACAGAATTGGGCACGATATTCCCCAGGAGGACATCCAACAGCTCTATCAATCAGTGCCAAGCCGAATAACTGCTTGCGTGAGGGCACGAGGTGGACCAGCGCATTACTGACTTGTTCAGTTTGTGAAACTCTTTCTAATTCATTAGTTTGTCTCTACATCTCCATCATATCTATCGAACTTCATACCATTCTTACTATTGCTTCGTGGTGCGTCTTGTTTTTGTCTTTGTATGGGGGTCACTCCAAAAGAAATGCACACTATTTTTGTAAAAATTCAGTTTTCATGCTGCATGTGTGAAAGTTTTACAGTTTGTAGATACATCCTTCTTGCTTGTTTTCAAACTTAGTTCAACCTGCTCCCGTGAGTGGCGCCGTCACAGCATGTCTTCAAGATGGCTGCTACACTTGATGTTCGTCAGAAGCAAGGTGCTGTCATAGAATTGCGCTGTGAAAACGAAACAGTGGGAAACATTTTCAAGAGGTTTAAAAAGGTGTATGGAGCTGCTGCTGTCGATCGCAGTACAGTTAGTCGATGGGAAAGCAGGTTACGTGATGAAAGCGGGCACGGCAATATTGAGGATTGTCCTCGCAGCAGCAGGCCTCGTACTGCACACACTCCAGACAATGTGCAGAGAGTTAACGAAATGTTCACTACTGACAGACGCATCACAGTGAACGAATTGTCACCCTACGTTGGGATAGGGGAAGGAAGTGTTTGCAGAATACTGAACGTGTTGGCGTTAAAAAAGGTTTGTGCCAGGTGGGTTCCCAGGATGTTGATAGTGGCTCACAAAGAAACAAGAAAAACGGTATGCAGCGAACTTTTGGAACAGTACGAGAATGGTGGAGATAAATTTCTTGGAAGAATTGTGACAGGTGATGCAACATGGCTCCATCATTTTTCACCAGAGTCGAAGAGTCAGTTAATGGAGTGGCATCATGCAAATTCACCCAAGAAAGAAAAATTCAAAATCACACCTTCTGCTGGAAAAGTTATGGCTACAGTGTTTTTCTATTCCGAAGGACTCTTGCTGGAGGTCATCATGCCAAGTGGAACAACCATAAATTCTGAAGCATATGTGACGACACTGAAGAAACTTTAAGCTCGACTGAGTCGTTTCGACCACATGGGTAAAAATAGGATGTTTTGCTGTTGCACGACAATGCACGGCCACACGTCAGTCAAAAAACCATGGAAGCGATCACAAAACTCGGATGGACAACACTGAAACACCCGCCTTACAGTCCTGACCTGGCTCCATGTGACTTATCATCTCTTTGGGAAACTGAAAGACTTTCTTCGTGAAACAAGGTTTGAAGATGATGACTTCCTTGTGCACGCTGCCAAATAGTGGCTCCAACAGGTTGGTCCAGAATTTACCGTGCGGGTATACAGGCGCTGGTTCCAAAATGGCGTAAGGCAGTTAAGAGGGATGGAAATTATGTGGAGAAATGAAAATATTGTTCCTAAATGATGTATCTACACACTGTAAAACTTTCAAACATGTAGAATAAAAGATGGATTTTTAAAAAAATAGTGTGCATTTGTTTTGGAGTGACCCTCGTATTAGGGGGACGATCCACTTACAACGTCATCCCGGCACCTATTAATGCAATACTCGGCCGAAGATGATGACTCTAGGCCGGCACACCCCTGCTCTACTAGGATTCTCCTCTTCAGGATGACCACCAGGTAAACCACGATCGGCTTCCCCTTTCCACTTGTTCCCACAGTTCACACAGAAACACAATTCTAACATGCAATAGACGCTGTTAGGAAATATCACTACCAAACCAGAAGTTGACGTTCGTGGTAACAACGTACATTTCAGAAATTTTTCATGGGTGACGTTATCAATAGGGTTGCATTAACTACTGTTGAAAATAACATATTCTTTTGACATTATGTTGATAATTTTTGCTTTCGCGCAACTGAATGAAATAATTTTTGTGCATTCGCTTTTCGTCTTTATTCTTTGCAAGGTATCTTCAGTGGCCTGGAATATGTACATATTTTTCTTTATACTATTTAGTTTACGTTGTATATATAGGTTTTAAACAGTTCTGACAGTTTAATTTTCTGTGGTGCAATAATTCTTCTTATAACTGTCATCTGAAATTTTAGTTTTTAGACTTCACAGCACTAGGAACTGAACACTTGTTTTGATGTTACATTTTGGTATGTGTTGCCAACTGTCAAATGCTATTGCCAAAGATCGAACGTTATTGCCAACAATTGTGTGTATTTTCTATTTTTGTGATATCTGTGATCTGTTTGTGTGTGTGTGTGTGTGTGTGTGTGTGTGTGTGTGTGTGTGTGTGTGTGTGTGTGTGTGTGTGTGTGTGTGTGCGTGTGTGCGTGCGGGTGTGCGTGGGAGCGCTCTTCTGTGAGTGTATGTAATGGTATTAGTTTTCGTTTGATTATGTGATGGTATGTACGAGGGCTATTCCGAAAGTAAGGTCCGATAGGTCGCGAAATGGAAACCACGGTAAAAATCAAAAATGTGTTATTTGCAACAGTTAGATACACCTTGCAGCTACTTATCTCCATAGTCGCCGACCCGACTTAGACGTGTATCGTAGCGTTGTACCAACTTTCCCATACCCTCGCTATAGAAGGCAGCCGCCAGTGCTCTCCGCCAATTCTCTACGCTGGCCTACGGCTCGTTGTCTTGTGCCGAAATGTTGTCTTCATAACCAGCGGTTCATGTGACCAGAGCTGAAACTCAGAGGGAGACAATTACGGGCTGTATTGTGGGTACTCTCACATTTCCATTTGAAAACGATGCAGGAGCATCTTCATTGCCCCTGCAGAATGCGGCTGAGAATTGTCTTGAAGACGAAACAGCACGACAGTTA
The DNA here is from genome assembly GCF_023898315.1 of Schistocerca nitens. Taxonomy (NCBI): domain Eukaryota; kingdom Metazoa; phylum Arthropoda; class Insecta; order Orthoptera; family Acrididae; genus Schistocerca; species Schistocerca nitens. The sequence continues at coordinate 929,518,060 of NC_064615.1, forward strand.
TGTAATGTTAGCTGCATAGCTTCAGGGGAAATTTCTCACCAGGCCCCCGTACTTGGCGGCAGACACTGTTTTCTAGACATCTTTACGCACTCACTGCGAGCTCAGAAATGAGAAGAGCGACGTGATGCTAACTGGGGTTATACTAGAGACACTACCCAACACATCTGTGCAAAGCTTTATCGGATTTTCATAGTCGTTTCCATTTCGTGACCGATCGGACCTTACTTTCGGAATAGCCCTCGTACGTGATTTTCTTTTTCAAATGGCCATTATAAGATGAAGAGCGCCGAAAATGAAGAAAAACACAACATGTAGAAAAACATCCATGAAACCTGTAAATAGACCTTTAAATTATTACACGACAGAAAAGCAAACTGCGATAACTGTTTACATCCTATATATATTCATCGTCCCAAATGTAAACTAAATAGTAAATGATGACTAACTGAAAACCTCAGCTGCCGACAGGTGTTGATGATAAACCTCGATGTGGACAGCTGAAAATGTGTGCCCCGACTGGGACTCGAACCCGGAATCTCCTGTTTACATGGAAAACGCTCTATCCATTTTTTTTTATGAAGGAAGGTAGGAGAAACAGAAACCTTTATTATTCACAAAATAAACATAGTACGTCCTGCCACATGATAACTGTTCTGGAAGGATCCTCGCTGCCGTCCTACCATGCAGCATGAAATAACAACAAAATCGAAGTGGGGCCACCTCCGGCACCCTAAAGAAAAGTATGTTGGATATGAAAACAAAATTTGAAATACATCCATTTGATAACTGTTCAAGCGTGAGTTTTTCGTAGGTCGCATACTCGCATAGTGTTCTTAGTCGATCACTTTAACTTGGTCGGTTTCACAACGACAGCACCGCCGCTCATCTTTGCGCACCCGGCACACCCCAGGTATACGGCGGGTCCGCAAAAACCGTTACTAGGAAATTGGCATACCAATCCTTGTACTTTTGTAGCCGTAATAGTGTTGTGTGTCCATCTTGCAAGTATTGCCAGTAATCCAGGACGTTCAGTAAGTTCGTACGTGAGTCTCTATAGATGTAATGGACCGTCATACCTGTGATCCACGCCACCGCGTTCGTCTTATGACGCGGAAAATACGTTTCCTCTGGAAAAAATACTATGTCAGAAGAGACTGCTGTATAGATAGTGCGCCGCATGAACGCTATTATCTTTCTTGCGAGAGTCCAGACAGCCAATGCCTCGCCGCAGACCAGCCGATGGTCGTCCGTATCCAGCACGCCGCATTGCTGACACAAGGGCGAATCCGCCAAATGTATTGCGTACTTTTTATCATTTGTAGGGTATTTTCGGTTGACGACAATGTACCATGTTGATCTGACTGATGTAGGTAGGTGGGGGTGGTGGACCGTGCGCCACACCACGTGCCAATTAACAGCTGGATGTTTGCGTTCCACCCTATTCCGGGCGATCTGTCGAAGAAGCAGATGGTACACGTCCTTCGATGTCGACTGTCGGGTCGTCGGTAAACGCTCTCCAACGTAACTGTGTTCCACGATGAACGTGCGCACATACGTTAAAGGGGGCGATATATGGCCGACACTGACTGGAGGAAGATGCGATGTTGGTACGAGTTCTTCGATGATCGTCCCCGTAAGCGAGTGGTTCCTGTTGCGCCACCATTTGAGCATAGTATTAATAAACATGGCACGCGCCTTCTCGTGCACGTTCACTAAACCAACGCCCCCCTCTCGCGCTGGGAGGGTAAGCGTGTTGTACTGTACCTTAAAGAGTTGTCCCAGGCACACATAGTACCCAAAAGCCGCCTGAATTCTCATAGCCATCGTACGCGTCAAGGGGAGAAGGTGTGTCAGGTGGCACATCATGGGCGCGAGATAAAGGTTGACGAGTAACACTCGCTGCAGCATATCCATCGACCGTAGGGCGTTTAGTCGTACTGCCGTGCGGACTCTGAGTAACAGTCTTCGGTAGTTGTCCGCAGCCGTTCCCGCTGTCTCTTTATGAAAGGTGATACCCAAACAGCGGAGGGTTTCCACCGCAGGTAAGGGCCCTTCCGTTCCCGGTTCTAGTCCACGCCCCACATGCATGAATTGTGATTTTCGGTAGTTGACCACACTTCCAGCTGCCATCCCATACGTCTGTAGCCAATCCAGTGCTGTTTGAGTCTCCCTCTCATTCCGCACGAGGAACACAATATCATCCGCGTATGCTCTGCATTTGAATGATAAATGCCGTAGGGAGATCCCGGTAAGACGGCGGCGAAGGCCTGCGAGGCACGGTTCTAAGGCGATCGCATAAAGGAGGATCGACGAGGGGCAACCCTGTCTCACTGATCTTAAGATCTTAAAATACTCAGTTCTCCCTCCGTTGACCACCATCGCTGATCTGGCGCCGTGCAACAGCCGCATCACAGCATTGGTCAGTAATGGCGAGACACCCATCCTGTTCATCACCGCCGCGAGGTACACATGATCCACGCGATCAAAAGCATGATCGAAATCTACAGCAACCATCGCCCCCCGGAGGCGGCATGCAGCCGCGAGGGCGACGACGTCACGATAGTCTCCCAAGGCTGTGTGGATATTACTGATGCCGCCAAGACAAGTTTGATCTGCATGTATTCGATGCTCCAGCGACTTTTTGATACGACTTCCCAGGATGCGCATGAAGATCTTGTAGTCACTATTAAGGAGGGTCAAGGGGCGATAATCACAAGGCCGTTTGCCACCACGGGGCTTCGGTATCGGTATCATGAGCCCTTCCGTGAATTGAATGTGAACCGGTACTTCTTGCCGCAGAAGCTCATTAAACATACATAGCCACATCGGTGTCATAATGGGCACGAAGGCACGGTAAAATTCCAACGGGAATCCATATGGACCTGGGGACTTGTTGCAAGCACCTCGTGTAATCGCTTCCTCCAGCTCTTCACACGTAATTTCAGATAACCCGTCTGCTTCCCCGTTCACACTCGTCGCGTCTGGGATCTCTTCCAGGACGTTCCCCAGCTCCCTCTGACCCTCCCCGTTGCTCGCATAGAATCTGCTAAAATGATCCGTGAATGCCTGTGCTATGCCCCTTTGTGTTGTAAAACGACGGCCATCGCCGAGATCGATCTCATGTATTAAATTCCTGCGTCTTCTTCGTCTTTCCTTTATCACGTAATGCATCGAGGGAACCTCGTTGGGCAGGAAATCCTGCGACCTCGCGCGTATCATCTTACCTGCCATCCTCTGCTTCGCAAGTTGTACCAGCTTCGCCTTAACTCGGTGGACGGCCGTCTGGCGTTCTGATGTAGGTGGTTGAGCTAACAGTTCCCGGAGAGCCGTAAAGTAAAACTCAGTGGTCGTGCGCTGCCATTGAGAAACCTCCTTCCCGTAACCTATTAACGTCCTCCGTAAAGCTGGCTTCGCGCACTCGATCCACCACTGCAGGATAGAACCAAAAGAATGTCGACGACGGAGACAGCCATGCCACGCGTCCTCCACCATGCGTCGGCATTCTGCATCTCGCAGGTGGGAGACGTTCATCTTCCAATTACCCCTCCGTCTCCATACCTGCTGTCTATCAAGGTTAACCGTACAAATACGAGGCCTGTTCAGAAAGTAAGCTCCGATTGATTGCCAAATTGAAACCACAGTGAACATCAGAAATGTTTTACTTGTAACAATTAGCTACACCTTTCAGCTACTTCTCTACGTAGTCGCCGTTCTGACTTAGACTTTTGTCATAGCGTTGTACCAACTTTTCAATAGCCTCATCATAGAAGGCAGCCGCCAGTGCTTTCCGCCAATTCTCCACGCTGGCCTACACCTCGTTGTCTGTGTCAAAATGTTGTCTTCAAAGACAGCGGTTCATGTGGCCAGAGATGAAACTCAGGGGGAGACAATTGCGGACTGTATTGTGAGTAATCTCACATTTCCATTTGAAAACGATGCAGGAGCATCTTCATTGCCCCTGCAGAATGCGACTGAGAATTGTCTTGAAGAAGAAACAGCACGACAGTTATGTAATGTTAGCTGCATAGCTTCAGGCGAAATTTCTCACCAGGCCCTCGTACTTGGCGGCAGTCACTATTTTCTAGACATCTTTACGCACTCACTGCGAGCTCAGAAATGAGAAGAGCGACGTGATGCTAACTGGGGTTATACTAGAGACACTACCCAACACATCTGTGCAAAGCTTTATCGGATTTTCATAGTCGTTTCCATTTCGCGACCGATCGGAGCTTACTTTCTGAACGCCCCTCGTATATGCCTCGTGGTCCGTAAACGCTGTCGGCCATATTTCTGCGTCCACCGTCGACACTGCTAACGCCCTTGAAACGTAGATTCGGTCCAAACGGCCCGCGGAGTGGCTAGTAAAAAATGTATATCCTGGTTGGTTGCGATACTTCAGGTCCCATGTATCGACTAATTCCATCCCGTTGACCAGCTCCCTAAGTTCTGGGCTAGTAGTATAGTTAGGTTGTTGGTCCTTTCTGTCAAGCACACAATTAAAATCTCCGCCGAGTATGCAACCATCGTATCGTCCCTGGAATCATGGTGCAACCTCAAGGGCGTAAAAATCTGCTCTGTCCGTTCTCTTATCCGAGCCTGACGGTGCGTATATGTTGATCAAACGTATTCCTCCTATGGTCACGGCCGTACCACGGGCAGAAGGCAAATACTCTACTTCGTCTGCACGTATCCCTTCCTTTAATAATATAGCTGTGCCAACGGCTCTCTCGTCACACGGGGAACAGTAAACGTCGTAACCGTAAAAGTCCGAGGGGGGAAGTACCCGAACTTCTTGTAATAGTGCGATGTCTAAATCCGCAGCCTTTATCATGTTACTGAGCATCTTGATTTTTACCGGCATCCCAATGCTGTTGATGTTAACAGACCCTATCCGATAAGCTTGTTGCATGGCGGTCTACGTAGATAGGGTACCGTACGGTCGCTAATTTTGCCGTACATAGGCTGCTGTCGGACTAACGTCCCCCGCCGTCCCCTCATATGGTCTGCCATTATTCCGTGCACTCTGCCGATCTTACACCGGGAGAGTGCGTGGGAGCAGTTCCTCCGGCATCGTCTGTCCCCCACGGGGGTGGCTCTTCTGACCAGTCCCCTAGTGTCCCATCGTTGTCGTGCGGTGCAGGCGACGTAGACTCCTCAGTAGCCTGTTGCCGTCTATTGAGCTCCTTCGCTGTGTCTGGAGCATCATCAGCGGTAGGTCGTGCCGCCGTCCCGCTGGCCGCCGTTGCATCCACGCGAGGCAGTTCTTCAGTATCCATGGTCGCCTGTTCTGTACCCGTAAACTTCTCAGAATTATCTGCTAGATCAGAGTGGTCGTTCTCCACCGTGAGGCGGCGCTTCTTCCGGCGTTTTGGTGAGCGCTGTTTACGTTGCCGGGCCTCGGAATCAGAGGTCAGCATGGTCTCCAGTTGTTCGTGGGGGACGTCAGAATCGTGCGCCGTCGTATTATCGACGTCTCCAAGTGCCTTATCGGAAGGGGCCGCAAGCGCAACCGAAGAGAGGGCGTCCTGTGACTGCTGCAGGCGGTCCAGCGCAACGTCGTCTTTATGTGGCTCGCCACGATCCGCCGCTGTCTGTGTGTTCTGGTACGCGTCTGTCTCGCGGCCCACGTCATCGCGTAATGCGGCGACGTAAGTCATGGGGAGCACAGTCGGATGCGGCGTGAGGGGTGGATCATCCCGTGGCAGCTGTAATAACCTTCGTTGAGCACACTCAGAACGTATGTGTCCCTCCTTCCCACATCCAGAGCACGTCCTTGGTTGTCCGTCGTAAATGACAATCGTCCTACAACCGGCGATGTACAAGTATGACGGGACGTGTTTTCGGAGTTCAATCCGTATTTGCCTGACGCCATTGAGGACAGGATACGTCTTGAAACTCGCCCATTTTTCAGCCACGTGGGATAGGACCGTACCGTAAGGACGCAGGGCGTCTGTCACCAATTCTTCTGGCACTTCGAATGGAAGCTCAAAGACGCGGATCGTTCGGAGTCCCATGCCGGCGTGTTCAACTGTTACCGCTCCAACATTCCCGTCCGAATGACAGAAACGAAGTCCTTGTCGGTGTCGAAGTAGTAGTTCGTCACATGCCGCTTCATTTATAAGCTTGACATAAACCACGCTGCTGACTATAGATAAGTGTATTCCAACTAGAACGTCAGGTTCGATTTTCACCTCGTCCCGTAAATAACGTTCGATCTCGTAAGCCTTCGGTCGAGCATATTCGTTAACAAAACTAAATTTCAGTGTCGATTTGCGGAACGAGAAGGCCATGATTCGTTCTATGTATTACCGCGACACACCGCTACCCACGTAACGTAAACACCTCTCGCGCAGACGTGCGGTAGGGACGTAAACACCGTCCGAACCGCTGCGCCGCCGAAGGCTGACTGTCTGAGCCACCGAGGACACAGATGAATAGCGCGACTGCAGGGACTTATCCCTTGCACGCTTCCCGTGAGACTCACATTCCCAACTGTCCACAATTCTACATATGTATTGTACCCTATAGACATTTGCCCACCCACTAATTACTCGCGCACGCTTTGGCGATTCCCGTAAGAGTTTGGGCAACCTGTACGCATTCGCATCGAGTTATATCATCAACACCTGTCGGCAGCTGAGGTTTTCAGTTAGTCATAATTTATTCCGAGGAAAAGCTGCACGGTCATCAGCAGTAACTGTTCTTTCGAGAACAAGTTACTGTCTTCGTATATATAGTTAAAGGCTACCCAGCCATGGACCTTCGTCTGTGCGAATGCGCACAGGTTGCCCAAACTCTTACGGGAATCGCCAAAGCGTGCGCGAGTAATGAGTGGGTGGGCAAATGTCTATAAGGTACAACACTTATGTAGAATTGTGGACAGTTGGGAATGTGAGTCTCACGGGAAGCGTGCAAGGGATAAGTCCCTGCAGTCGCGCTATTCATCTGTGTCCTCGGTGGCTCAGATGGATAGAGCGTCTGCCATGTAAACAGGTGATCCCGGGTTCGAGTCCCGGTCGGGGCACACATTTTCAGCTGTCCACATCGAGGTATATCATCAACACCTGTCGGCAGCTGCGGTTTTCAGTTAGTCATCATTTATTCCGAGGAAAAGCTGCACGGTCATCAGCAGTAACTGTTCTTTCGAGAACAAGTTACTGTCTTCGTATATAACTAAATAGTATGTACGAAAAGGTAAATACTATCAACGTACCGCAATGTTATAAGCAACTGAGGATGACGGAACTACAAAAGTTGAAGATGTTAACATATTCTTCATTGGAGTCGTGGGGAGCCATCATTTTCTTCAGTTCACATCGAGGGGGACCACAGTTTGCATTTCCCCACAATTGGTAGTTTCCTTAGGAAACATAGTGTCAAAATATGTAGGTGGAAGGCAAATAGCAACCTTGAAAACACGAAGACTTAAAAAAAACGGCTAGATCAAACTTGAAACAAGTAGACTTAGCCCGCATCTCGTGGTCGTGCGGTAGCGTTCTCGCTTCCCACGCCCGGGTTCCCGGGTTCGATTCCCGGCTGGGTCAGGGATTTTCTCTGCCTCGTGATGGCTGGGTGTTGTGTGCTGTCCTTAGGTTAGTTAGGTTTAAGTAGTTCTAAGTTCTAGGGGACTGATGACCACAGCAGTTGAGTCCCATAGTGCTCAGAGCCATTTGAACCATTTGAACCAAGTAGACTTAACAAAACTACTAGATTTCATTCCTACATTTACCTGATTCTCATGGCGGAAAGCGTGCTTTATGAAAATGATGATAATGAGGACCAAGAAATGTTGGGATCGATCATAGTTGCGTGAGTGCTACATTTAGTATCTGTTCTTTATGTTCTGATTCTAGTTTCGTATTAATTATAAACTACACAATAATCGAAAAGACACTATTGCCGCTAGCCCATATAGGAAAAATTTGTGGATTAACATGAACACTATTAATCCTAAATATTAACTAAAATTTCGTAGTACAAAGTGGGTACATGATCTTTGTATGAATTACAGGATGTAGAGGCTTGGTTAAGAAACAAGTCAAACCTATGAGTTTGTATACAAATTTGATTTTCACAAACACCTATTTCTCTTAAAACTTTGTTTCTATTCCTCGGGCTCTTATGATTATTCTCTGTGTCTCGATTAGATTCAAAATTTGCTCATCAGAATGAAGAAATGAATTAACTATGAGAGGAGGCAGCCTAGCCTCAGGCTGACGCCTCTCAGCTGATGATTACGCAGATGCTGGAAATCACAGGTGTGCACATTTCAGGTAATGTCGGTAACCACGTTGAAAGATTTCACTGGCCATAGTGCGAGAGGCAGCTGCAATAACCCCCTCGCCTAAACGTAATGGGCTGCCTCGCCTGATGACTGACATCACCTGTGGTCGTCTCGTTCAACATCCGGAGCTGCACCTTGGCTTGGAAGTGGACGGATAGCACCATTCCTGACAACAACAAAAAAAACGGTTTACCAGAAATTCATAACTTATTTCATCAGATTGCCACCAGCATCATGTCGGTCTGTGCGTTTTTGGTAAAAACACGTTAAAGCTACTGACAGTATGGATTCCTGGCATGATCATTCAGAGCAGGAGGCGATCTATAATTTGGTATTGTAGTCTGTTTTTTTTAACTAATTTATTTTCCAGGATTACTGAATTACTAGTTTCGGCAATATGTATTCTATCTTCAGACCCATAAAACCGGACAGCGGTAGTTACGTCATAAAAAATGTTTACACAATACTGTCACATGAAGTGTGTACAATATTCATAAAATATTGAGGTATTACAGTGACATGATCGAACACCAGGGCATATCATTGTAATTCCACTAGTTTTTATGAATATGGTATATTTTTCATGTGACAGAGTGGTTTAAGCACTGTACGACGTAATAACCACTGCCCAGTTCAATGAATGGAAGGATGGCAATATATAACACCGAAACCAGCAATCCAGTGATAGTGTCTGTTGTGTCCGACTTCTTGGACACTGAGGTGGCTAGCAATAATTAGAACATCAAATGCCGGCCGGTGTGGCCGTGCGGTTCTAGGCGCGTTAGACCGCTACGGTCGCAGGTTCGAAGCCTGCCTCGGGCATGGATGTGTGTGATGTCCTTAGGTTAGTTAGGTTTAAGTACTTCTAAGTTCTAGGGGACTGATGACCACAGATGTTAAGTCCTATAGTGCTCAGAGCCATTTGAACCAATTTTTTTGAACATTTGTTGTAGAATGAAATGACGACAGTGAACATTTGTGCCTGACCGGGACCCGAACCCGGATTTTCCCCGTATCTTGGGCGGTCGCCTTACCATTTGGCTATCCTTGCACGACCCACGGCCACATCCAAATCTCCACGTGCCCTCAGCCATGCGACTACGACCTGTACCCGATGCACGTCTAAAGGACCTTTCCACTGTAATCAGAATAATGCATGCACTACGTTATCGTATATATCTGCCGATAACGGGCAACCGACTTTTAAGTACTCGTGCACGGGTAGCCGAATGCTAAGGCGTCCGCTCGCGATAATCGGGAAATCCGGTTTCGAGTCCCGGTAAGGTAAAAATTTTCATTCTCGTCATTCTATTCTACTGCCGATGGTAGTCCTTACTTGCATTTGCGAATTCACTTGATGTGTTTTGAAACGGCTGTGGTCTTCGGAATGCCTGTTCCTTTGGACAATCATGCGTGTGCAAAGGAACTTTGCATCGTAATAAGAATAACACAGGCATTTTCACTATCGTAACAATTAGAACACTCTGAATAAGTAATGCTTTATTTAGTACAAGTTAACTTATCTTTGTTCGCCAAGCTCGGCTGCAACTACACTACTGGCCATTAAAATTGCTACACCACGACGATGACATACTACAGACGCGAAATTTAACCGACAGGAAGAAGATGCTGTGATATGCAATGATTAGCTTTTCAGAGCATTCACACAAGGTTGGCGCCGGTGGCGACACCTACAACGTGCTAACATGAGGAAAGTTTCCAACCGATTTCTCATACACAAACAGCAGTTGACCGGCGTTGCCTGGTTAAACGTTGTTGTGATGCCTCGTGTAAGGAGGAGAAATACGTACCATCACGTTTCCGACATTGATAAAGGTCGGATTGTAGCCTATCGCGATTGCGGTTTATCGTATCGCGACACTGCTGCTCGCGTTGGTCGATATCCAAGCACTGTTAGCGGAATACGGAATCGGTGGGTTCAGGAGGTTAATACGGAACGCCGTGCTGGATCCCAACGGCCTCGTATCACTAAGCAGTCGAGATGACAGGCATCTTATCCGCATGGCTGTAACGGATCGTGCAGCCACGTCTCGATCCCTGAGTCAACAGTTGGTGACGTTCGCAGGACAACAACCATCTGCACGAACAGTTCGACGACGTTTGCAGCAGCATGGACTATCAGCTCGGAGACCATGGCTGCGGTTGCCCTTGACGCTGCATCACAGACAGGAGCGCCTGCGATGGTGTACTCAACGACGAACCTGGGTGCACGAATGGCAAATTGTCATTTTTTCGGATGAATCCAGGTTCTGTTTACAGCATCATGATGGTCGCATCCGTGTTTGGCGACATCGTGGTGAACGCACATTGGAAGCATGTATTGGTCATCGCCATAATGGCGTATCGTCCGGCGTCATGGTATGGGGTGCCATTGGTTACACGTCTCGGTCACCTCTTGTTCGCATTGACAGCACTTTGAATAGTGGACGTTACATTTCAGATGTGTTATGACCCGTGGCTCTACCCTTCATTCAATCCCTGCGAAACCCTACATTTCAGCAGGATAATGCACGACCGCATGTTGCAGGTCCTGTACGGGCCTTTCTGGATACAGAAAATGTTTGACTGCTGCCCTGGCCAGCACATTCTCCATCTCTCTCACCAATTGAAAACCTCTGGTCAATGGTGGCCGAGCAACTGGCTCGTCACAATACGCCAGTCACTACTCTTGATGAACTGCGGTGTCGTGTTGAAGCTGCATGGGCAGCTGTACCTGTACACGCCATCCAAGCTCTGTTTGACTCAATGCTCAACGCCCAGGCGTATCAAGGTCGTTATTACGGCCAGAGATGGTTGTTCTGGGTACTGATTTCTCAGGATCTATGCACCGAAACTGAGTGAAAATGAAATCACATGTCTGTTCTATTGTAATATATTCGTCCAATGAATACCCGTTTATCATTTGCATTTCTTCTTGGTGTAGCAGTTTTAATGGCCAGTAGTGTATGAAACTGCACACATGAACATGCGGTTCAGAACACACTAAATGACCCGGGAGTACCGAGTGGCGAATTGTTACAAGTTCAGAACGGCCGTAATGTGGCTTCACCATAGTCACTAGAAAACGCAAGTTCGTAGACACTTTTTGACACAGCTCTGACAGCGTTGGTGCGTAGGCACGGTTCATAGGAGACGGAAGCTTCTTCACTCTCCGACTGTTGACACTGTCTGTGTCACGGCGAGTAGGCAGCACAACGACGCTACTTCCTGGATGTGAACAGGATCCTACTTCGAACAGAACTACCCTCCTGGCCTCTCGCGACGCTGTTTCAGGGCAGAGACGAAGAGGTGGCACCTCGGAACTACGGGAGGTACGGCTTCTTCCCAGCACCCCATTGGCGCCTCGTGATACCGCTTTGCTGTGCAGCATCTCTACGGTAGTCGATACTTCTTGCGCCGCTCTAGATATTCGACGTCAACGCAGTGGTAACATAGCGGTCTTGACATGTAAATTGGTCTTCAAAAGCAAACTAGAATACTACTGTGAATACGTGTTTAATTAATCTTACGTCTTTTTTTTTTGTTACTTTTATAATGCAACTCAATCGAATGGTGTTTACATGTCAGTGGCACGTTAGATGGATACGCCGTATTCGACGAATATTTACTATTTGCACGATTACGAGAGAGAATTGTCAGAGCATGTGTTTCAATAAGTGCCGATGTGATAAGGAATACCACCCAATCCATGATAAGAAGATTGCAGCACTGCATTGATACCAATGGTCATCACTTCGAACAACTTCTGTATATGGACGCTCATGCCACTTTCTAACGTTCGTTGATCTTCAAAGACGTTACTGTTACATATTACTGGATTCGTCTCGATAGCCGCTATCAGAAAATGAGTACCAGACTATAGCATACCATTTAAATAAACAAAGATGACCTTCATATCTCCGACGCGACTCACCTAACAACAAAAAACCAACGTCATATTGTAGCCCCCATTGTACCATGCAACATTTGTCCCACAAACTTTTCAGCTGCTTTCATACTTCCGGAGATATTCTAGGTGGCAATAGTTAGTGACTCACACTGTATTGTTCACACTGTCATTTGTAAGGCCAAAAGAGGTGATGAAGGATTTCGATCGCCCATTTTACATACGATAAATACTTCTCAGTACTCTAAGTAGAATCTAAAGCAGAGATCTCTTTCTTTTTATCTCTTGAATTATCGACGTGCTTCTTCTAGCCTTTATGTCATCGTAAAGAGTCCGCTGTTTTCATGATCTCGCAAGTTTATTTTTATTTTACCACCTTCCTGTCAATTAACCTAAGGCAGAAATGTCCTGCGCACCTTTTGTCTGTGAGTCATGTTAACTTTGTTTTGTATATTATCCTATTGTGTTTCACATTTTCTGAGGCTGACATTATGGAGCAGCTGTGTATTTGCGTAAACAAGGTTGGAAAAGCGCCTGAAAAACCACTCGGGATAGCTGCTGTAGCAAACCAACGACCGTAATACAACTAAAGTACGATGGATCGCCCTGTTCATTTGTGGCATTTAAATAATAAATTCTATATTACTGGCACGGTAGATCAGAGTGTTTGGTCAGCATACTGAGTGAAGTTTGGTAAGATGTCTTGCGACACCCGCGAAGAACCACTGAAGACACAAAGATGGAGAGACAAATCTAAGGTAAGAGAAAAAAAAAATGGCCAGGTGCGATTAGGACTTGCGCGCTGAGGGTTTCGTACAGACAGTTCATCCATTCCGTGAATCGAGAATCTCGATTATTTTTGTCTGTCATCAACACTAATACTCGCAAGATACTGTTCCAAGCAATTCCAAGACTTTCGAAAATGTTTTGATGTCAAGTTTGAAACAGGACAACAAAAGAAATATTTTCTGCTGCGACGTAATTACCAATTAAAAATTTTCGGAATTTTTTCCTTCACTTGTACTGTGAAACCATGCTTCTAGCCAAATTTAATCATTCTGTGTCAATGAGAAATGCCCTGTATGTTTTAATGAATACTCCTGCAAGTATCAAAATATGTGACACACATGGACGATCGTTTGATCACACTGACTTAGCAGCTCATCTTTTTCCACCACCAAAGAACCATACGCGCCGGCCGGTGTGGCCGAGCGGTTCTAGGCGCTTCAGTCTGGAACCGCGGGACCGCTACGGTCGCGATTTCAGTATGTGACATAAATATTAACTTGATATGACTACCAGTTTCTGAGAAAAACAAATGGAAGAACAGACAAACAGGATGACAATATGAAACTTCCTGGCAAATTAAAACTGTGAGCTGGACCGAGACTCGAACTCGGTACCTTTGGTAGGAGACGAGGTACTGGCAGAATTAAAGCTATGGGGGCGGAGCGTGAGTCGTGCTTGGATAGCTCAGATAGTTTGCCGGCAGGGTAGCTCAGCGTGTTCGGTCAGAGGGTTAGCTGTGCTCTGTAATAAAAAAACTGAGTGAAAGGATCAACGACGAACTTCAACGGATGTCATGTGACATCCGCTACGACCAAACGCAACGAACAATAACGATCAAAATGAAAAAAAAAGATGGTAGAGCTCTTTCAAGCGAAAAGCAAAAGTCCCGAGTTCGAGTCTCGGTCCGGCACACAGTTTTAATCTGCCAGGAAGTTACATATCAGCGCGCACTGCACTGCAGAGTGAAAATCTCATTCTGGAGGCTGATAATAAATGACAATTTTTTTCCTCGTGATCTAAGTACAAATTAACAATCTTCTTTTTTTTTTTCTTACGAAATTTCATGATTCTAGATCAATGGGAAACACCTTTTCGGTCTTCATCAACTTCGTGAGAAAAGGGGTCTTAACAGACGGTCAGACAGACTGCCTGATAACAAATGACAAAAACTTTTTCGTGTGATATAATTACAAATTAACAAGTTTTCGATTTTTTCCTTTGGTAGTGAGACCTTGCTTCTTACCGAATTTCATGATTCTAGATCAACCGAAGTATCCTTACAGGTTTTAACCAGTGAGTTTACGAGTGTCAAAATATGTGACGTATCTGTTGATTGCATTGACTTAGAAGCTTCAGTTTCTTACTACCAAAAAGGAACCGTAGAGCTTCATAAGTGCCATAAATTTCATCTTTACACCTATCCTTGTTCCAGACAAAAAGGGTTTTTAACAGTAGGACAGACAGACATGCAGAAGGACGGACAACAAAGCCGTCCAATAATGGTTCCGTTTTTGCACATTGACGCACAGATTGCCAATTGTGGAGCTACTTGAATGACAAGCATCGACTCTAAGGTCTGAAAAGTCGACAATGGCCGGCAGAACGGTGTGTTCACCACATGCCCCCCTCCCCCTTCCCCATACCGCATCTGCTTAACGCCACGTGGGAGAGCATGAACGGCGGTTGGTCGACATGGCTTGGTCTACGGAGCCTGATGGCGGAGTTCAGTTTAGTTTTCATTTCTGGAAAAACTGATAGTTCTCATATTAGGAAATGCTTATCCGTTACAGAAAAACGCTTACATAAACAGCAATAGCGTCGACATTTCGGTGGTTCGACTACTGACTCAGAATGAAAACCATACTGTAATTTACAAAGGCGGCAGATACCTTCCAGAAAAACAGAGATAGGAAACAACACACATATGTTGGATAATTTATTGTGGTTCCTGCCTGGCCTTGTCAATGTTAGACGGCCATTTGTAGGCGCTAGCAGAGCTCTTTATCTCGCAACTTCGAGAAAGACGTAATTACTGTCGATAACAAAAGTAGTTTACGCCAAAATATGCACACGTGTGTCTTGCATCAAAATTAACTAATTACTGATACTCACTATTTCCTATTTTCTTCTTCAATGATTCCGCTTTATGACTGTACAATACAGTATGTTTGTAAGAAGTCGATCTATTGCCATTTCGCAGTCAACAAAATAGCTTCCAGATTGGATTTTTAGTAAGAGAGAAGGAATAGAAAAAAATCAAGATGTTGAGAGCTGCTTTTGAAGAAAACGTGGTAGCAATGTGTAGATAGTTTTCGTATCAAATATGTGTCGGTTCAAGTTTATGAATTGCCCAAAATATCTACATAGGTGTTTACCATCATTACATCATACCCACAAAGTAAGGCTTTTAAAGAAAATTTTAAAGTATTACTGGCGTCCGTTTCTCTATATTTCTCCACAAATATTTAGCGGGAATCTGAAGAAACGTAGGTGGATAAATAAAACAGCTAATATCATTACACGAGTGTACTTCATTCTGAGATGGAACTATTACTGATTGATAAATATATCATTGGCCTCGTAGACGACATCTGTAGCTCTCTTTCGCAATTATCAGTCTTCATTACTGAATACACAGGGCTGAGAGATGCAGAAAACCCTGCAGATTATCGACACTTAGTTCACAGACATTTTATTTATTTGTCACTTATTTATAATACAATGGCGTACAGTCTTCGTAAGGCGCTGCAGTCATGGACTGTGCGGCTGGTCCCAGCGGAGGTTCGAGTCCTCCCTCGGGCATGGGTGTGTGTGTTTGTCCTTAGGGTAATTTAGGTTAAGTAGTGTGTAAGCTTAGGGACTGATGACCTTAGCAGTTAAGTCCCATAAGATTTCACACACATTTGAACATTTGAACAGTCTTCGTAATGAAGTGAACTGAACTCCGCCCGAACAGGCCATGAAGGCCCAAAGGTACCGACCGGCCACTGTGTCATCCTCAGCTCCTAGACGTCAATGGATGTGTGTATGGAAGGGCGTATGGTCAGCACACCGCTCTCCCCGCCGTATGTCAAATTTCGAGACCGGAGCCGCCTCTTCTCGACCAAGTGGCTCCTTAGCTTGCCTCACATGGGCTGAGTGTACCCCGGTGGCTAACAGAGCTCTGCAGACCGGATGGTCACTCATCCAAGTGCTAGCCCAGCCCCACAGCGCTTAACTTCGGTGATCTTCGTAAAGAAACCCATAAACAAACAGCGACTGCTTCACAATAGGTGTAAGACAAAGGTACAGACAGAGATTGCGATGGTGTAATATTAATAGTAGTACTGGTAGTTCTGTGCTTGCGCGTGTGGATTCCGCGCAGTGGGAACACCAGAGGATCGTGATTTGCTTTCTACTGCTCAAACAGAATTGATACCCACCCACACCATTTCACCTCGGTGCTCTGTCGCATAACGGACGCACTCATCCACAGCATAAGGCATGTGAAACAATATTAATAAGGATTAATAAAACGCCGACGTTGCTACTGGGCTCCCAGTCCGGAATAAACAAAGTTAAAAGAAAACTGCCTTCTATTATTATTGGTATCACAAACAATCTACAATACATATCCTCAGTTAACGTAGCTCAAGTCCTATTCATATCTATATTGGCAATTCATATCTATATCGAAATTATCTAGGCAGCAATCTCTTTTTAACAGGGAAAACCAATGGAGCAAGGCAATCGGCACACATCATCTTACCAACCATTGAAATATCATAAACAAAGCACAAAGAGCTTACTAATTATTTAACATCAAATAATCTTTTAGACGAATAGCAGTCCCGCTTTTTTTTTCAGCAAATGAGCAGCAGGACGACTAGTCTTATAAAAATACATGAAATGTATCTACAGGTGCAAATATTGACCACCATGTACTAGAATGACGGCAATGAAAATTGGTGGTGAACCGGGACTCGAACCCGGATTTCCGCTTATCGCTAGCGACCGCCTTACCAGTGGGCCATTCAAGCACCCTTCACGGCCTGATCCAAACTTTCATATGTCGTCAACCATGTGTTTACAACCTGGACTTGTACGTCCATTATGTATATTCCCGTACAGGAGACACATTTTCATTGAAAGTCGCTTACCCAGCGTCGGTGGATAAATACGTTATTGTGTCTGTGTTGTTCAGAACAACTGAGGCACTGCAATATAGTGTTACAAAAGTGACTGACGAACTGAAATAAGCTATGGAGAAAAAAACTGGTGACTTTTATGTTCTTTTCGGATTTCAGCGAAGCTTACAACACTGTCGACTTTGACATTCAACTTGTTAATTTCACAAGTCATAGTTTTTCTACAAGTGCTGTGCACTGGTTCCACTCGTACCTTACATCTCGCCAACGGTATGTGATGAGTGGAACAAAATGGTCACAACTGAGGGATGTGGTATCAGGGGTCCCAAAAGGATCAGTATTAGGCCCTTTACTCTTTTCATTGTATGTTAATATGACGTCAACTATTCTCTCACACTGCAAGCATCACCTATAGCCATCCAGCATGTAAACGCTGATTTATTTGCCCTATCAAGTGTGTGCAGAGCATAGGTTTGAAACTTGACCCATCTAAAATACAATTAGTCGCACACAGAAGACATATTACCCCACTGTTCAAGAATCTCTTACACCATGAATCCTAAACGGCACAGAATTAACCTTTTCTTCTTCTGCAAAGAGCTTGGGGATAATTCACTTAGACGGCAATGAGCGTACACACATCAAAAAAAAAAAAAAAAAGCTTTGCATCACCTGTGTTCTGAGAGTTCCGGAACCTGTACAGAAAATTGGAATAGAGATCAACATAAACGTCATTTCCGCCATTTTTATTGCTCATGAAAACCACACATTGCATGTTGTACCACAATACAGCGAGACCTTCAGAGGTGGTGGTCCAGATTGCTTTACACACCGATACCTCTAATACCTAGTACCACGTCCTCTTGCATTGATGCATGCCTGTATTCGTCGTGGCATACTATCCACAAGTTCGCCAACGCACTGTCGATCCAAATTGTCCCACTACTCAATGGTGATTCGGCGTAGATCCCTCAAAGTGGTTGGTGAGTCACGTCGTCCATAAATAGCCCTTTTCATACCCCAGGCATGTTCGATAGGGTTCATGTCTGGAGATCATGTTGGACACTCCAGTCGAGCGATGTCGTTATCCTCAAGGAAGTCATTCACAAGATGTGCACGATGGTGGCGCGAATTGTCGTCCATGAAGACGCATTCTCCGCCAATATGCTGCCAATATGGTTCCACTATCGGTCGGAGGATGGCAGTCACATACCGTGCAGCCGTGACGGCGCCTCCCATGACCATCAGTCGCGTACGTCGGCCTCACATAATGCCACCCCAAAACAACTGGGAAGCTCCACCTTGCTGCAGTAGCTGGACAGTGTGCCTAAGGCGTTCAGTCTAGCTGGGTTACCTCCAAAGACGTCTCTGACGTTTCGTTGAAGGCATATGCGACACTCATCGGTGAAGAGAACGTGATGCCAATCCTGAGCGGTCCATTCGGCATGTTACTGGGCCCAACTGTACCGCGCTACATGGTGTCGTGGTTGCTCAACTTGGTTGCGCTGCTGTCAGGGTTCCCCCGAGCCATAACCTGTAGGTAGCGGTCATCCACTGCAGTAGTAGCTCTTGGGCGGCTTGAGCGTGGCATGTCATCGGCAGTTCATGTCTGTCTCCATCTCCTCCATGTCAGAACTACATCACTTTGGTACACCCCGAGGCGCCTGGACACTCCCCTTGTTGAGAGCTCTTCCTGGCCCAAAGTAATAATGCGGACGTGATCGAATCGCGGTATTGACCGTCTAGGCATTGTTGAACTACAGACAACACGAGCCGTGTACCTCCTTCCAAGTGGAATGAGTGGAACTGATCGGCTGTCGAACCCCTCCGTGGAATAGGCGCTGTTCATGCATGGTTGATTACATCTTTGGGCGGGTTTAGAGACATATCTGAACAATCAACGGGACTGTGTCTGTGATACAATACCTACAGTCAACGTCTATCTTCAGGAATTCTGGCAACTGGGGGTGATGCAAAACTTTTTGATGTGTGTATAACTGGAGCCTGTAAGAAGGTATCGGTTCACTTCACTCGCAGCAGAAGTGTAGAAAAGTAATTTATTTCGAACTTAAAAAGAAGTTTCTAGAGACATTTAAGCTCTCCTTACTCGACTACGATGATACCATTTTCCAAGGACTTTGGTACGAAACCTTACACAGGCTGGAACTGGTGATGAATCTTTATCTGCGACACATTTGTGACATACGCTTTTCCGACCTATCAAACCAGCCTACAAACAATTATCATGGCTACGTGCCGATAAGCGTAGAGACCAACACAATCTGTGTTTGGTCTACCGTTTCTCAGTCACTGCAATCCCTTTTGTTACTCTTTAACTCTTACACTACCATCTCAATAGCACAACAGAAATACTCTTTACCATCAGATAACAATGACACGTTCCTTAAGTCAGTTTCTGTATCAGCAATCCGACTTAGGAGCAGTCTTCCTCGAAATATAAAAGCAGTTAAATTCCTTCCAAACTTAAAAACACACGTGTATCACAATAGCCATCTCTTCCATATTCTATGCAGCTCACGCGCATCTGTCCCCTTCCTCGACAACTTTCTTATTTCCCTAGTTGGCAGAGTTCTCCATTTATATTCTGTTCGTTCCTAACAGAGACTTTCAGTGTCATTTCAATCTTCTCCTATTCCTTCATCCATTCCGCTTCTCATAATACTAAACACGGCTTCAAATTTGCTAAGTTAATCTATGTAATTCTAAATGCCCTTTACCATTATTATTATTATTATTATTATTAATGGGAATGTTTTGTAAAATATTTGGTATACGTTGTTCCTGGTCAGAAGTACGAGAGGATCCTAAGACCCTAATCTGGTCAGGCTAAATAAGTAATAAATAATCTTGCTTGCATTGGCCACGCGTCCTGGAAGAGTATACCCACTGCCCGCAAGCATTAAAGAAGAAGTCTATTTCATTTGTGGTCTCGTCAAAAGTCTAGTTCGCTCAAAAGATGTTTGTTCCAGCCAATCTGGCACAAGTTCCTCCTACCACATTACTACTATTTTTAATTAAATCTGTAATATCTGTGATCTGAGAAAATTACTACACCTTTCAAGATGACTTTGTGGGACACAGATTCTCTTCGGCTATTTTAATCGTACAATATACCATAGCGAAATGTTAGTAATGTGCGATATATTGTATCTTTGCCATACATTTATGCAACTTTTCACAGGTGCTTGATGCGCTCAGTTTGAAACACTCACGTCTTCTAACATTACTTGCTGATTACTAAGAACTACACTGACGGAAAAATCGCACGGAGTTGTGCGACAGACAGGTTTCTACTGTACGAAGTTATGCACCCTGACTGTTGAAGCACTTTAGTGACAGGTACCTGTCTTCACGTTACTTTCTACTCCTGCCCCAACACATTCTGAGCATAGCCACAGCACAAAAATTGAGCTTTATGGTTAGTTAGTTAAGCGTTTCGTTCCGCTACAAGATGCTGACTGAAACGAGCTTTGGTGTCAAAAGGGCTATGCGTGAAGCCTTCGACGGCTACTGGCAACAGAATATTACCGAAACGTCGCAAAACCCATTGAAATTCTGATCATATGCAGCTGCTCTCCCCCAAGAACCATGAACCTTGCCCCGGCGAGGAGCCTTGCATGTCAAACGCGTGGTTTCCGAAGAGGGACGACAGACTTTTCAGTAGTTGCAGGGACAGCGGTCTGGATTATCGCCTGATCTGACCTTCTAACACCAACCAGCGTGTCCTTGCTGTTGTGGTACTGCGAACGGTTGAAAGCAAGAGCAAATTACAGCCGTGATCTTTCCCAGGGGCATACAGCTCCACTGCATGGTTAAAATATGGTGGCATTCTCTTGGCTAAAATGTTCAGGAGGTAAAATTGTCCCCCATTTGGGTCTCTGGCAGAGACTACTCAGGAAGTTGTCGATATAAAGACAGACAAAACTGGCATTCTACAGGTCGGAGCGTAGGATGTTAGATCCCTTGTTACAACAAGTAGGCTCAAAAATCAAAAACGGGAAATGAATAGGGTGAAGTTATATGTTGTGGGGACTAGTGAAGTACGGTGGCAGAAGGAACAGAACTTCTGGTCAGGTCAATATAGTGTCAAAAATATAAAAAAAATGAGAGTAATGCAGGGCTAGGTTCAATAACGAAGATGAAAATAGGATTGCGGGTAAGCTACTATGAATAGCATAGTAAACGCCTTGTCGTAGCCAAGAGAGACAATAAGCCCACACGCACTGCCGCAGTAGAAGTTTATATGACAATTAGTTACGCAGATGAAAAAATTGAAGAAAGATATGATGAGATAAAAGAAATTATTATTCAGCTAGTTAATGGGGACGAAAATTTAACTGTGATAGTGGATTGTAATTCCATAGTAGGAAAAGGAAGAGAAGCAAACGTAGTAGGTGAATACAGGCTGGGAGAAGGAAATGAAAGAGGATGCCGTCAAGTAAAATTTTGCGCAGAACATAATTCTATCATCACTAACACTTGGTTTAAGAATCATGGCAGAAGGCTGTACACGTGGAAGAGTGTTGCGGACACCGGGAGGTTTCTGGTTGATTACCTAATGGTAAGGCAGATTTCGGAATCACATTTTGAACTGTACGACATTTCCAGGAGAAGATGTACACTCTGACCACAATTTTAAGTTTATGAACAGCAGATTAAAACTGCTCAAATTGCAAAAGAGTGGGAAATTAAGCTGATGGGATCTGGATAAGTTGAAAAAAAGCAGAGGTTGTTGAGAGAGTCAAAGGGAGCATTAGGCAACGGTTCACTACAACAGGGAAATACAGTGCAGTAAAAGTTGAATGGGTAACTTAGAGATATGAAATAGTGAAGGTAGAAGAGGGTCAAACAGGAGAAGTCTTTGGATATCACAGGAGACATTTAATTTAATTGGTGTCAAGAGAAAATATAATAATGAAGTAAATGAAGCAGGTGCAGTGGAATACAAACGTATAAACGTGAGATTGACACGTAGTGCAAAAATGGCTAAGGATGAATGGCTGCAGGACAAACATAAGCAAATGAAAGCTTGTACCACTAAGGGGAAAGATAGATGCCGCGTATGAGAAAATTTAAGAGACATCCCGAGAAAAGAGAAGTAGCTATATGAATATCAAGAGCTCAGATGTAAAACCGGGACTAAGCAAAGAAGGGAAAGCTGAAAAATGCAAGGAGTATGTAGAGGCGCTATGCAGGGGATATCAACTTGAGCCAGTATTATAGAAAGGAAGGAGGACGTAGATGGAGATAAGAGATATGATACTGCGAGAAGAAACTGATGGAGCACTGACAGACCTAAGTCGAAACAAGGATTCGGGAACAGACAACATTCCGCCAGTACTGCTAATAGCCTTGCAAGAGCCAGTCATGACAAAACTATTCCACCTAGTGTACAAAATGTATGAGACAAGAGAACTACAAATCAGGCGCTAACAGATGTGGACGTTATCGAACTATCAGTTTAATAAATCATGGTTGCAAAATACTAACATGACTTATTTGTAGAAGACGACTGGATAATCTGGTAGAAGCCGACTTCTGGGAAGATCAGTTTGGATTTCGGAGAAATATAGGAACACAGGAGGCAATACTGACCCGACGACTTCTCTTAGAAGACAGGTTAAGAAAAGGCAAACCTGCGTTTATAGCATTTCTAGACTTAAAAACATATTTTGAAGTTGTTGACTGCACTACACTCTTTGAAATTCTGAAGAGAGCACAGGTAAAATACAGGGAGCGCAGGGCTGTTTACAACCTGTGCAGGAGCCAGACGGCAGCTACAAGAATGGAAAGGCATGAAAGGGGCTGATGATAAGGGAGTGAGACGAATTGTAGCCTATCCCCGATGTTATTCAATCTGTACAAACATAAAGCATTAAAGGACACCAAAGAAAAACTAGGGAGTAGGAATTGAAGTTCCTGAAAAAGAAATAAAAACTTTGAGGTTTGCGGATAACATTATGATTCTGTTAGAGAGAGCAAAGGACTTGGAAGAACAGCTGAATGGAATGGACAGTGTCTTGATTGGAGGAGGTATGTGAACATCAACAAGAGCAATGGAATGTAGTCTATTTAAATCAGGTGATGCTGAAGATATTAGATTACTAAACGAGACACTAAAAGCAGTAGAAGAACATTGCTTTCTGAGCAGTAACATAACTGGTGATGGCCGAAGTAGAGAGGATACAAAATGAAAACTGGCAATGGCAGCAGAAGCGTTTCTGAAGAAGAAAAATTTGTTATTATCGGATCTAGAATTTTGTGTTAGGAAGTCTTTTCTGAAGGTATTTGTCTGGATTGTAGCTTTGGATGGAAGTGAAATTTGGACGATAAACTTTTTAGACAAAAAGAGAACAGAATTTTTGAAATGTATTCCTGCAGAAGAATGCTGAAGATTAGATGGGCGATCATGTAACCAATGAGGAGGTAATGTATAGGACTGTGGAGAAAAGAAACATGTGGCACAACTTGAGTAAAAGAAAGGATCATTGATAGGTCACCCTCTGAGGCATCAAGAAATCACCAATTTAGTATTGAAATATTGGAGGGATGTGTGTGTGTGTGTGTGTGTGTGTGTGTGTGTGTGTGTGTGTGTGTGTGTGTGTGTGTGGGAGGGGGGGGGGCGTAAAAATTGTAGAGGTTAGGCCAAGAGACTAGTATAGTAAGCACTAATTACTCGGAGATGAAGAGGCATGTACAGGATAGCGTAGCATGGAGAGTTACATCAAACCCGACATCGGGCTGAGGACTGCAACAACAACAACAAAATGCAAACTCTGTAGGTGGCCTAAAAGTTAGTGTCAGATACTTATGGATGACAAGAATTGAAATATTGGATAGCAAAAAATGGCTCTGAGCATTATGGGACTTAACATCTGAGGTCATCAGTCCCATAGAACTCAGAACTACTTAAACCTAACTAACCTAAGGACATCACACACATCCACGCCCGAGGCAGGATTCGAACCTGCGACCGTAGCGGTCACGCGGTTCCAGACTGAAGCGCCTAGAACCGCTCGGTCACACTGGCCGGCTATTGGATAGCAAAGCAAAGTCAAAAATACATGGCTTCGCATTCAGATGTTCCTTTCCCAAGTAACATACAGGAGTATAGTCCTTAGTTAATTCCCGAAACACTAGAAAGATGAGTGACGTAGATATTACACCGAGGTGGCAAATGAGATGGGATACTGATGTGGATATATGCAGATGGCGGCAGTACCGCGTACTCAACGTATAAAGGGGCATTGTCTTAGGTGCCAGTATAATTTTGGTTTGTGAATTTTTGGTATATGAATCAATTGTGAGCGAGCAGCCATGTTGTAAGCTGTATCGCAGAAGTTAAGCTAACATCCTTGAGCTGCGTGAGAGCGCAGAGGGAGCAGACAATGTTTAGCTCTGGTAACGAGTGGTGTCGAAGTAGAACTGTGTTAGAGTTTTAAGCAGTGTTAGTGAGGAACCTATGGAATTATTACGATTCAAATTAAAATGTATCTTTTGTTCAATCAACATGATTATGAGACTGATTTGCGACGGAAGAAATCGATTGGGCCGGCCGCGGTGGCCGTGCGGTTCTAGGCACTTCAGTCCGGAACCGCGTGACTGCTACGGTCGCAGGTTCGAATCCTGCCTCGGGCATGGATGTGTGTGATGTCCTTAGGTTAGTTGGGTTTAAGTAGTTCTAAGTTCTAGGGGACTGATGACCTCAGCTGTTGAGTCCTATAGTGCTCAGAGCCAATTGAACCAAATCGAATGGAATGTCAGGTAAATACAATAATGGTGTTATTGAAACTTCCTGGCAGATTAAAACTGTGTGCCCGACCGAGACTCGAAATCGGGACCTTTGCCTTTCGCGGGCAAGTGCTCTACCATCTGAGCTACCAAAGCAAGACGCACGCCCGGTACTCACAGCTTTACTTCTGCCAGAATCTGTAAAGCTGTGAGTACCGGGCGTGAGTCGTGCTTCGGTAGCTCAGATGGTAGAGCACTTGCCCGCGAAAGGCAAAGGTCCCGAGTTCGAGTCTCGGTCGGGCACACAGTTTAAATCTGCCAGGAAGTTTCATATCAGCGCACACTCCGCTGCAGAGTGAAAATCTCATTCTGGAATGGTGTTATTACTTTTCACTATTGCTGCGCCATCGAAGGAATTTGGTTACTGTACCGAAAGACGTTACATTTGAGAGATAGGGAAGTGTGTTGTTTGGATGTTAATAAGTTCATTACATTTAAAATCTGCATTGAGCACTTTTTCTCAATATACGAAGAAAACAGACTGTTGTCACTTATGCACACATTTCATTTTATTACCAACATTTCTCTTATAATTCTTTTTAATGGAAGATCCAAACAAGTATGTACGAAGAACTCTTTGCACCTCGCGAGTGTCTCTGCAGATAGATAGTAATTTGCAGCTTTAGCAAATGGCTCTGAGTACTATGGGACTTAACATCTGACGTCATCAGTCCCCTACACTTAGAACTACTTAAACCTAACTAACCTAAGGACATCCCACACATCCATTCCCGAGGCAGGAGTCGAATCTGCGACCGTAGCAGCAGCGCGGTACTGGACTGAAGCGCCTAGAACCGTTCGGCCACAACGGCCGGCGCAGCTTTAGCATAGAGGCGCGCAAGACAGAGCAGTAGAGCAACGCATTATCCAAATTTACGCAGATTAGAGGTAAGGAGAAAATATTTTGATTGTTTTATTCATTCAGTCAGGGCCAACGTACGATATTGAGAGACAGTTTTCGTGATCGAATTTTGCAAAGCAATTGCCTCTAGGTTTTATGTCCAAGTCAATTATTCAGGCAATTTATACTGTTCAAAATTCTTGCAAACAGATTGCTAACTTTTACAGTATGAAAGACTTCCCTTTTCATTATGACAAAGTCCCGGCGGAGATCGAGTCGTCCCTCGGTCATGGGTGCGTGAGCTTGTCCTTAGGATAACGAGTCGTTCCTCGGGCATGGGTGTGTGAGCTTGTCCTTAGGATAACGAGTCGTCCCTTGGCGGAGTTCGAGATGTCCCTCGGTCATGGGTGCGTGAGCTTGTCCTTAGGATAACGAGTCATTCCTCGGGCATGGGTGTGTGAGCTTGTCCTTAGGATAACGACCCTCGGCGGAGGTTCGAGTCATCCCTCGGGCATGGGTGTGTGTGCTTGTCCTTAGGATAATGAGCCGTCCCTCGGACATGGGTGTGTGAGCTTGTCCTTAGGCTAATGAGTCGTCCCTCGGCGGAGGTTCGATTCGTCCCTCGGGCATGGGTGCATGCGCTTGTCCTTAGGATAACGAGTCGTCCCTCGGGCATGGGTGTGTGAGCTTGTCCTTAGGATAACGAGTCATCCCTTGGCGGAGTTCGAGTCGTCCCTCGGGCATGGGTGCGTGAGCTTGTCCTTAGGATAACGAGTCGTTCCTCGGGCATGGGTGTGTGAGCTTGTCCTTAGGATAACGACCCTCGGCGGAGGTTCGAGACGTCCCTCGGGCATGGGTGCGTGCGCTTGGCCTTAGGATAACGAGTCGTCCCTCGGGCATGGGTGTGTGAGCTTGTCCTTAGGCTAATGAGTCGTCCCTCGGCGGAAGTTCGAGACAAACCTCGGGCATGGGTTGCGTGCGCTTCTCCTTAGGATAACGAGTCGTCCCTCGGGCATGGGTGTGTGAGCTTGTCCTTAGGCTAATGAGTCGTCCCTCGGCGGAAGTTCGAGTCATCCCTCGAGCATGGGTGCGTGCGCTTGTCCTTACGATAACGAGTCGTCCCTCGGGCATTGTTGTGTGGGCTTGTCCTTAGGATAAGGAGTCGTCCCTTGGCCACGGGTGTGTGAGCTTGTCCTTAGGATGACGAGTCGTCCCTCGGCGGAGGTTCGAGTCATCCCTTGGGCATGGGTGTGTGAACTTAGGATAACGAGTCGTCCCTCGGCGGAGATTCGAGTCGTCCCTTGGGCATGGGGGCGTGCGCTTGTCCTTAGGATAACGAGTCGTTCTTTGGGCATGGGTGTGTGAGCTTGTACTCAGGATAACGACCCTCGGCGGAGGTTCGAGTCGTCCCTCGGGCATGGGTGTGTGAGCTTGTCCTTAGGATAGCGAGTCGTCCCTCGGGCATGGGTGTGTGAGATTGTCCTTACGATAATGAGTTGTCCCTCGGCGGAGGTTGGAGACGTCCCTCGGGCATGGGTGTGTGCGCTTGTCCTTAGGATAACGAGTCGTCCCTCGGTGGAGGTTCGAGTCGTACCTCGGGCATGGGTGTGTGAGCTTGTCCTTACGATAACGAGTCGTCCCTTGGCCACGGGTGTCTGAGCTTGTCCTTAGGATAACGAGTCGTCCCTCGGCGGAGGTTCGAGTCGTCCCTCAGGCATGGGTGCGTGCGCTTGGCCTTACGATAATGAGTTGTCCCTCGGCGGAGGTTGGAGACGTCCCTCGGGCATGGGTGTGTGCGCTTGTCCTTAGGATAACGAGTCGTCCCTCGGTGGAGGTTCGAGTCATACCTCGGGCATGGGTGTGTGAGCTTGTCCTTACGATAACGAGTCGTCTCTTGGCCACGGGTGTCTGAGCTTGTCCTTAGGATAACGAGTCGTCCCTCGGCGGAGGTTCGAGTCGTCCCTTGGGCATGGGGGCGTGCGCTTGTCCTTAGGATAACGAGTCGTCCCTCGGGCATGGGTGTGTGAGCTTGTCCTTAGGCTAATGAGTCGTCCCTCGGCGGAAGTTCGAGTCATCCCTCGGGCATGCTTGTGTGAGCTTGTCCTTAGGAGAACGAGTCGTCCCTCGGCGGAGGTTCGAGTCGTCCCTTGGGCATGGGTGCGTGCGCTAGTCCTTAGGATAACGAGTCGTCCCTCGGGCATGGGTGTGTGAGCTTGTCCTTAGGCTAATGAGTCGTCCCTTGGCGGAGATTGGAGTCGTCCCTTTGGCATGGGGGCGTGCGCTTCTCCTTAGGATAACGAGTCGTTCCTCGGGCATGGGTGTGTGAGCTTGTACTCATGATAACGACCCTCGGTGGAGGTTCGAATCATCCCTCAGGCATGAGTGTGTGAGCTTGTCCTTAGGATAACGAGCCGTCCCTCGGGCATGGGTGTGTGAGCTTGTCCTTAGGATAAAGAGTCATCCCTCGGCGGAGGTTCGAGTCGTCCCTCAGGCATGGGTGCGTGCACTTGTCCTTACGATAACGAGTCGTATCTCGCTGGAGGTTGGAGTCGTCCCTCGGGTATGGGTGCTTGCGCTTGTCCTTAGGATAACAAGTCGTTCCTCGGGCATGGGTGTGAGAGCTTGTCCTTAGGCTAATGAGTCGTTCTTCGGGCATGGGTGTGTGAGCTTGTCCTTAGGATAACGAGTCATCCCTCGGCGGAGATTCGAGTCGTCCCTTGGGCATGGGGGCGTGCGCTTGTCCTTAGGATAACGAGTCATCCCTCGGGCATGGGTGTGTGAGCTTGTCCTTAGGATAACGAGTCGTCCCTCGGCGGAGATTCGAGTCATCCCTCAGGCATGGGTGTGTGAACCTGTCCTTAGGATAACGAGTCGTCCCTCGGCGGAGATTCGAGTCGTCCCTTGGGCATGGGGGCGTGCGCATGTCCTTAGGATAACGAGTCGTTCGTCGAGCATGGGTGTGTGAGCTTGTACTCAGGATAACGACCCTCAGCGGAGTTTCGAGTCGTCCCTCGGGCATGGGTGTGTGAGCTTGTCCTTAGGATAACGAGTCGTACCTCGGCGGAGGTTCGAGTTGTCCCTCGGGCATCGGTGCATGCGCTTGTCCTTAGGATAACGAGTCGTCCCTCGGGCATGGGTGTGTGAGCTTGTTCTTAGGATAATGAGTCGTCCCTCAGCGCAGGTTCGAGTCATCCCTCGGGCATGGGTGCGTGCGCTTGTCCTTAGGATAACGAGTCGTCCCTCGGGCACGGGTGTGTGAGCTTGTCCTTAGCATAACGACCCTCGGTGGAGGTTCGAGTCGTCCCTCGGGCATGGGTGCGTACATTTGTTCTTAGGATAACGAGTCGTCCCCTGGGCATGGGTGTGTGAGCTTGTCCTTAGGATTATAAGTCGTCCCTCGGCGGAGGTTCGAGTTGTCCCTCGTGCATGGGTGCGTCCGCTTGTCCTTATGATAACGAGTCCTTACTCGGGCATGGGTGTTTGAGCTTGTCCTTAGGATAACGAGTCGTCCCTCGGGCATGATTGTGTGAGCTTGTCCTTAGGAAAATGAGTCGTCCCTCTCCGGAGTTTCGAGTCGTCCCTTGGGCGTGGGTGCGTGCACTTGTCCTTAGGATAACGAGTCGTCCCTCGGGCACGGGTGTTTGAGCTTGTCCTTAGCATAACGACCCTCGGCGGAGGTTCGAGTCGTCCCTCGGGCATGGGATCGTGCGCTTGTCCTCAGGATAACGAGTATTCCCTCGGGCATTGGTGTGTGAGCTTGTCCTTGGGATAATGAGTCGTCCCTCGGCGGAGATTCGAGTCGTCCCTCGGGCATGGGTGCGTGCAATTGTCCTTAGGATAACGAGTCGTCCCTCGGGCATGGGTGTGTGAGATTGTCCTTAGGATAACTAGTCGTCCCTCTCCGGAGTTTCGAGTCGTCCCTTGGGCGTGGGTGCGTGCACTTGTGCTTAAAATAGCGAGTCGTTCCTCGGGCATGTGTGTTTGAGCTTGTCCTTAGTTTAACGACCCTCAGCGGAGGTTCGAGTCGTCCCTCAGGCATGGGTACGTGCGCTTGTCCTTAGGATAACGAGTCGTCCCTCGGGCATGGTGGGTGAGCTTGTCCTTAGGATAAAGAGTTGTCCCTCGGCGGAGGTTCGAGTCGTCCCTCGGGCATCGGTGGGTGCGCTTTTCCTTAGGATAACGAGTCGTCCCTCGGGCATGGGTGTGTGAGCTTGTCTTTAGGATAACGAGTCGTCCCTTGGCGGAGTTCGAGTCGTCCCTCGGGCATGGGTGCGTGAGCTTGTCCTTAGGATAACGAGTCGTTCCTCGGGCATGGGTGTGTGAGCTTGTCCTTAGGATAACGACCTTCGGCGGAGGTTCGAGACGTCCCTCGGGTATGGGTGCGTGCGCTTGGCCTTAGGATAACGAGTCGTCCCTCGGGCATGGGTGTGTGAGCTTGTCCTTAGGCTAATGAGTCGTCCCTCGGCGGAAGTTCGAGACAACCCTCGGGCATGGGTTGCAAGCGCTTCTCCTTAGGATAACGAGTCGTCCCTCGGGCATGGGTGTGTGAGCTTGTCCTTAGGCTAATGAGTCGTCCCTCGGCGGAAGTTCGAGTCATCCCTCGAGCATGGGTGCGTGCGCTTGTCCTTACAATAACGAGTCGTCCCACGGGCATTGTTGTGTGGGCTTGTCCTTAGGATAACGAGTCGTCCCTTGGCCACGGGTGTGTGAGCTTGTCCTTAGGATGACGAGTCATCCCTCGGCGGAGGTTCGAGTCATCCCTTGGGCATGGGTGTGTGAACTTAGGATAACGAGTCGTCCCTCGGCCGAGATTCGAGTCGTACCTTGGGCATGGGGGCGTGCGCTTGTCCTTAGGATAACGAGTCGTCCCTCGGGCATGGGTGTGTGAGCTTGTCCTTAGGATAACGAGTCCCTCGGGCATGGGTGTGTGAGATTGTCCTTAGGATAAAGAGTCATCCCTCAGCGGAGGTTCGAGTCGTCCCTCAGGCATGGGTGCGTGCGCTTGGCCTTACGATAATGAGTTGTCCCTCGGCGGAGGTTGGAGTCGTCCCTCGGGCATGGGTGTGTGCGCTTGTCCTTAGGATAACGAGTCGTCCCTCGGCATGGGTGTGTGAGCTTGTCCTTAGGATAACGAATCATCCCTCGGTGGAGGTTCGAGTCGTACCTCGTGCATGGGTGTGTGAGCTTGTCCTTAGGATAACGAGTCGTCCCTTGACCACGGGTGTCTGAGCTTGTCCTTAGGATAACGAGTCATCCCTCGGCGGAGGTTCAAGTCGTCCCTCAGGCATGGGAGTGTGAACTTGTACTTAGGATAACGAGTCGTCCCTCGGCGGAGATTCGAGTCTTCCCTTGGGCATGGGGGCGTGCGCTTCTCCTTAGGATAACGAGCCGTTCCTCGGGCATGGGTGTGTGAGTTTGTACTCAGGATAACAACCCTCGGCAGACGTTCGAGTTGTCCCTCGGGCATGGGTGTGTGAGCTTGTCCTTAGGATAACGAGTCGTCCCTCGGACATGGGTGTGTGAGCTCGTCCTTAGAATAAAGAGTCATCCCTCGGCGGAGGTTCGAGTCGTCCCTCAGGCATTGGTGCGTGCGCTTGTCCTTACGATAACTTGTCGTCCCTCGGCGGATGTTGGAGTCGTCCCTCGGGCATGGGTGCTTGCGCTTGTCCTTAGGATAACGAGTCGTCCTTCGGGCATGGGTGCGTGCGCTTGTCCTTAGGATAACAAGTCGTTCCTCGGGCATGGGAGTGTGAGCTTGTCCTTAGGCTAATGAGTCGTCCTTTGGGCATGGGTGTGTGTGCTTGTCCTTAGGATAACGAATCATCCCTCGGCGGAGGTTCGAGTCGTCCCTCGGGCATGGGTGCGTGCGCTTGTCCTTAGGATAACGAGTCGTCCATCGGGCATGGGTGTGTGAGCTTGTCCTTAGGATAACGAGTCGTCCCTTGGCCACGGGTGTGTAAGCTTGTCCTTAGGATAACGAGTCGTCCCTCGGCGGAGGTTCGAGTCGTCCCTTGGGCATGGGGGCGTGCGCTTGTCCTTAGGATAACGAGTCGTCCCTCGGGCATGGGTGTGTGAGCTTGTCCTTAGGCTAATGAGTCGTCCCTCGGCGGAAGTTCGAGTCATCCCTCGGGCATGGGTGTGTGAGCTTGTCCTTAGGAGAACGATTCGTCCCTCGGCGGAGGTTTGAGTCGTCCCTTGGGCATGGGTGCGTGCGCTAGTCCTTAGGATAACGAGTCGTCCCTCGGGCATGGGTGTGTGAGCTTGTCCTTAGGCTAATGAGTCGTCCCTCGGCGGAGATTGGAGTCCTCCCTTCGGCATGGGGGCGTGCGCTTCTCCTTAGGATAACGAGTCGTTCCTCGGGCATGGGTGTGTGAGCTTGTACTCTGGATAACGACCCTCGGCGGAGGTTCGAATCGTCCCTCAGGCATGAGTGTGTGAGCTTGTCCTTAGGATAACGAGCCGTCCCTCGGGCATGGGTGTGTGAGCTTGTCCTTAGGATTATAGTCATCCCTCGGCGGAGGTTCGAGTCGTCCCTCAGGCATGGGTGCGTGCACTTGTCCTTACGATAACGAGTCGTATCTCGCTGGAGGTTGGAGTCGTCCCTCGGGTATGGGTGCGTGCGCTTGTCCTTAGGATAACAAGTCGTTCCTCGGGCATGGGTGTGAGAGCTTGTCCTTAGGCTAATGAGTCGTTCTTCGGGCATGGGTGTGTGAGCTTGTCCTTAGGATAACGAGTCATCCCTCGGTGGAGGTTCGAGTCGTCCCTCGGGCATGGGTGCGTGCGTTTGTCCTTAGGATAACGAGTCATCCCTCGGGCATGGGTGTGTGAGCTTGTCCTTAGGATAACGAGTCGTCCCTTGGCCATGGGTGTGTGAGCTTGTTCTTAGGATAATGAGTCGTCCCTCAGCGCAGGTTCGAGTCATCCCTCGGGCATGGGTGCGTGCGCTTGTCCTTAGGATAACAAGTCGTTCCTCGGGCATGGGTGTGAGAGCTTGTCCTTAGGCTAATGAGTCGTTCTTCGGGCATGGGTGTGTGAGCTTGTCTTTAGGATAACGAGTCGTCCCTCGGCGGAGGTTCGAGTCGTCCCTCAGGCATGGGTGTGTGAACCTGTCCTTAGGATAACGAGTCGTCCCTCGGCGGAGATTCGAGTCGTCCCTTGGGCATGGGGGCGTGCGCTTGTCCTTAGGATAACGAGTCGTTCGTCGAGCATGGGTGTGTGAGCTTGTACTCAGGATAACGACCCTCAGTGGAGTTTCGAGTCGTCCCTCGGGCATGGGTGTGTGAGCTTGTCCTTAGGATAACGAGTCGTACCTCGGCGGAGGTTCGAGTTGTCCCTCGGGCATCGGTGCGTGCGCTTGTCCTTAGGATAACGAGTCGTCCCTTGGGCATGGGTGTGTGAGCTTGTTCTTAGGATAATGAGTCGTCCCTCAGCGCAGGTTCGAGTCATCCCTCGGGCATGGGTGCGTGCGCTTGTCCTTAGGATAACGAGTCGTCCCTCGGGCACGGGTGTGTGAGCTTGTCCTTAGCATAACGACCCTCGGTGGAGGTTCGAGTCGTCCCTCGGACATGGGTGCGTACATTTGTTCTTAGGATAACGAGTCGTCCCCTGGGCATGGGTGTGTGAGCTTGTCCTTAGGATTATAAGTCGTC
Organism: Schistocerca nitens; assembly: GCF_023898315.1. Lineage (NCBI taxonomy): Eukaryota > Metazoa > Arthropoda > Insecta > Orthoptera > Acrididae > Schistocerca > Schistocerca nitens. The sequence goes on from NC_064615.1 coordinate 929,551,469, forward strand.
CCTCGGCGGAGGATCGAGTTGTCCCTCGTGCATGGGTGCGTCCGCTTGTCCTTAGGATAACGAGTCCTTACTCGGGCATGGGTGTTTGAGCTTGTCCTTAGGAAAACGAGTCGTCCCTCGGGCATGATTGTGTGAGCTTGTCCTTAGGAAAATGAGTCGTCCCTCTCCGGAGTTTCGAGTCGTCCCTTGGGCGTGGGTGCGTGCACTTGTCCTTAGGATAATGAGTCGTCCCTCGGGCACGGGTGTTTGAGCTTGTCCTTAGCATAACGACCCTCGGCGGAGGTTCGAGTCGTCCCTCGGGCATGGGATCGTGCGCTTGTCCTCAGGCTAACGAGTATTCCCTCGGGCATGGGTGTGTGAGCTTGTCCTTGGGATAATGAGTCGTCCCTCGGCGGAGATTCGAGTCGTCCCTCGGGCATGGGTGCGTGCACTTGTCCTTAGGATAACGAGTCGTCCCTCAGGCATAGGTGTGTGAGCTTGTCCTTAGGATAACTAGTCGTCCCCCTCCGGAGATTCGAGTCGTCCCTTGGGCGTGGGTGCGTGCACTTGTGCTTTAAATAGCGAGTCGTTCCTCGGGCATATGTGTTTGAGCTTGTCCTTAGTTTAACGACCCTCGGCGGCTGTTCGAGTCGTCCCTCAGGCATGGGTGTGTGCGCTTGTCCTTAGGATAACGAGTCGTCCCTCGGGCATGGTGGGTGAGCTTGTCCTTAGGATAATGAGTTGTCCCTCGGCGGAGGTTCGAGTCGTCCCTCGGGCATCGGTGGGTGCGCTTTTCCTTAGGATAACGAGACGTTCCTCAGGCATGGGTGTGTGAGCTTGTCCTTAGGATAACGACACTCGGCGGAAGTTCGAGTCATCCCTCGGGCATGGGTGCGTGCGCTTGTCCTTGCGATAACGAGTCGTCCCTCGGCGGAGGTTCGATTCGTCCCTCGGGCATGGGTGCGTGCGCTTGTCCTTAGGACAACGTGTCGTTCCTCGGGCATGGGTGTGTGAGCTTGTACTCCGGATAAGGACCCACGGCGGAGGTTCGAGTCGTCCCTCGAGCATGGGTGTGTGAGCTTGTCCTTAGGATAACGAGTCGTCCTTCGGGCATGGGTGTGTGAGCTTGTCCTTAGGATAAAGAGTCATCCCTCGGCGGAGGTTCGAGTCGTTCCTCAGGCATGGGTGCATGCGCTTGCCCTTAGGATAACGAGTCGTCCCTCGGCGGAGGTTGGAGTCGTGACTCGGGCATGGGTGTATGCGATTGTCCTTAGGATAACGAGTCGTCCCTCGGGCATGGGTGTGTGAGCTTGTCCTTAGGATAACGAATCATCCATCGGCGGAGGTTCGAGTCGTCCCTCAGGCATGGGTGTGTGAGCTTGTCCTTAGGATAACGAGTCATCCCTTGCCCACGGGTGTGTGAGCTTGTCCTTAGGATAAGGAGTTGTCCCTCGGCGGAGGTTCGAGTCGTCCCTCGACCATGGGTGTGTGAACTTGTCCTTAGGATAACGAGTCTTCCCTCGGCGGAGATTCGAGTCGTCCCTTGGGCATGGGGGCGTGCGCTTGTCCTTAGGATAACGAGTCGTTACTCGGGCATGGGTGTGTGAGTTTGTCCTTAGGATAACGAGTCGTCCCTCGGCGGAGGTTCGAGTCATCCCTCGGGCATGTGTGTGTGAACGTGTCCTTAGGATAACGAGTCGTCCCTCGGCGGAGATTCGAGTCGTCCCTTGGGCATGGGTGCGTGCGCTTGTCCTTAGGATAACGAGTCGTCCCTCGGGCATGGGTGTGTGAGCTTGTCCTTACGCTTATGAGTCGTCCCTCAACAGAAGTTCGAGTCATCCCTCGGGCATAGGTGAGTGAGCTTGTCCCTAGGATAACGAGTCGTCCCTCGGCGGAGGTTTGAGTCGTCCCTCGGGCATGGGTGCGTGCGCTTGTCCTTAGGATAACGAGTCGTCTCTCTGGCATGGGTGTGTGAGCTTGTCCTTAGGATACTAAGTCGTCCCTCGGCGGAGGTTCGAGTTGTCCATTGGGCATGGGTGCGTCCGCTTGTCCTTAGGATAACGAGTCATTACCCAGGCTTGGGTGTTTGAGCTTGTCCTTAGGATAACGAGTCGTCCCTCGGGCATGGGTGTGTGAGCTTGTCCTTAGGGAAATGAGTCGTCTCTCGGCGGAGGTTCGAGTCGGCTCACGGGCATGGGTGCGTGCACTTGTCCTTAGGATAACGAGTCGTCCCTCGGGCACGGGTGTGTGAGCTTGTCCTTAGGATAACTAGTCGTCCCTCTCCGGAGTTTCGAGTCGTCCCTTGGGCATGGGTGCGTGCACTTGTGCTTAGAATAGCGAGTCGTTCCTCGGGCATGTGTGTTTGAGCTTGTCCTTAGTTTAACGACCCTCGGCGGAGGTTCGAGTCGTCCCTCAGGCATGGGAGCATGCGCTTGTCCTTAGGATAACGAGTCGTCCCTCGTGCACGGGTGTGTGAGCTTGTCCTTAGGATAATGAGTCTTCCCTTGGCCGAGGTTCGAGTCGTCCCTCGGGCATCGGTGGGTGCGATTTTCGTTAGGATAACGAGACGTTCCTCAGGCAGGGGTGTGTGAGCTTCTCATTAGGATAACGACCCTCGGCGGAAGTTCGAGTCATCCCTCGGGCATGGGTGCGTACACTTGTCCTTACGATAACGAGTCGTCCCTCGGCGGAAGTTCAATTCGTCTCTCGGGCATGGGTGCGTGTGCTTGTCCTTAGGATAACGAGTCGTCCCTGGGACATGGGTGTGTCAGCTTGTCCTTAGGCTAATGAGTCGTCCCTCGGCAGAAGTTCGAGTCATCCCTCGGGCATGGGTGCGTGCGCTTGTCCTTACGATAACGAGTCGTCCCTCGGGCATGGGTGTGTGAGCTTGTCCTTAGGATAACGAGTCGTCCCTTTGCCACGGGTGTGTGAGCTTGTCCTTAGGATAACGAGTCGTCCCTCGGCGGAGGTTCGAGTCGTCCCTCGGGCATGGGTGTGTGAACTTGTCCTTAGATAACGAGTCGTCCCTCGACGGAGATTCGAGTCGTCCCTTGGGCATGGGGACGTGCGCTTGTCCTTAGGATAACGAGTCGTTCCTCGGGCATGGGTGTGTGCATTTGTACTCAGGATAACGACCCTCGGCAGAGGTTCGAGTCGTCCCTCGGGCATGGGATCGTGCGCTTGTCCTCAGGATAACGAGTCGTCCCTTGGGCATGGGTGTGTGAGCTTGTCCTTGGGATAATGATTCGTCCCTCGGCGGAGATTCGAGTCGTCCCTCGGGCATGGGTGTGTGCACTTGTCCTTAGGATAATGAGTCGTCCCTCGGGCATGGGTGTGTGAGCTTGTCCTCAGGATAACAAGTCGTCCCTCTCCGGAGTTTCGAGTCGTCCCTTGGGCATGGGTGCGTGCACTTGTGCTTAAAATAGCGAGTCGTTCCTCGGGCATGTGTGTTTGAGCTTGTCCTTAGTTTAACGACCCTCGGCGGAGGTTCGAGTCGTCCCTCAGGCATGGGTGCGTGCGCTTGTCCTTAGGATAACGAGTCGTCCCTCGGGCATGGTGGGTGAGCTTGTCCTTAGGATAATGAGTTGTCCCTCGGCGGAGGTTCGAGTCGTCCCTCGGGCATCGGTGGGTGCGCTTTTCCTTAGGATAACGAGACGTTCCTCAGGCATGGGTGTGTGAGCTTGTCCTTAGGATAACGACCCTCGGCGGAAGTTCGAGTCATCCCTCGGGCATGGGTGCGTGCGCTTGTTCTTGCGATAACGAGTCGTCCCTCGGCAGAGGTTCGATTCGTCCCTCGGGCATGGGTGCGTGCGCTTGTCCTTAGGACAACGAGTCGTTCCTCAGGCATGGGTGTGTGAGCTTGTACTCCGGATAAGGACCCACGGCGGAGGTTCGAGTCGTCCCTCGAGCATGGGTGTGTGAGCTTGTCCTTAGGATAACGAATCGTCCCTCGGGCATGGGTGTGTGAGCTTGTCCTTAGGATAAAGAGTCATCCCTCGGCGGACGTTCGAGTCGTTCCTCAGGCATGGGTGCGTGCGCTTGTCCTTAGGATAACGAGTCGTCCCTCGGCAGAGGTTGGAGTCGTCCCTCAGGCATGGGTGTGTGCGATTGTCCTTAGGATAACGAGTCGTCCCTCGGTCATGGGTGTGTGAGCTTGTCCTTAGGATAACGAATCATCCCTCGGCGGAGGTTCGAGTCGTCCCTCAGGCATGGGTGTGTGAGCTTGTCCTTAGGATAACGAGTCGTCCCTTGCCCACGGGTGTGTGAGCTCGTCCTTAGGATAACGAGTCGTCCCTCGGCGGAGGTTCGAGTCGTCCCTCGGGCATGGGTGTGTGAACTTGTCGTTAGGATAACGAGTCGCCCCTCGGCGGAAATTCGAGTCGTCCCTTGGACATGGGGGAGTGCGCTTGTCCTTAGGATAACGAGTCGTTCCTCGGGCATGGGTGTGTGAGCTTGTCCTTAGGATAACGAGTCGTCCCTCGGCGGAGGTTCGAGTCATCCCTCGGGCATGTGCGTGTGAAATTGTACTTAGGATAACGAGTCGTCCCTCGGCGGAGATTCGAGTCGTCCCTTTGGCATGGGTGCGTGCGCTTGTCCTTAGGATAACGAGTCGTCCCTCAGGCATGGGTGTGTGAGTTTGTCCTTAGGTTTATGAGTCGTCCCTCGGCGGAAGTTCGAGTGATCCCACGGGCATGGGTGTGTGAGCTTGTCCTTAGGATAACGAGTCATCCCTTGGCGATGGTTTGAGTCGTCCCTCGGGCATGGGTGCGTGCGCTTGTCCTTAGGATAATGAGTCGTCCCTCGGGCGTGGGTGTGTGAGCTTGTCCTTAGGATAGTAAGTCGTCCCTCAGCGGAGGTTCGAGTTGTCCCTCGGGAATGTGTGCGTCCGCTTGTCCTTAGGATAAAGAGTCGTTCCTCGGGCATGGGTGTGTGTGCTTGTCCTTAGGATAACGACCCTCGGCGGAGGTTCGAGTCGTCCCTCGGGCATGGGTTCGTGCGCTTGTCCTCAGGATAACGAGTCGCCCCTCGGGCATGGGAGTGTCAGCTTGTCCTTGGGATAATGAGTTGTCCCTCGGCGGAGATTCGAGTCGTCCCTCAGGCATGGGTGCGTGCACTTGTCCTTAGGGTAACGAGTCGTCCCTCGGACATGGGTGTGTCAGCTTGTCCTTGTGACAATGAGTCGTCCCTCAGCGGAGATTCGAGTCGCCCCTCGGGCATGGGGGCGTGCGCTTGTCCTTAGGATAACGAGTCGTTCCTCGGGCATGGGTGTGTGAGCTTGTCCTTAGGAAAATGAGACGTCCCTCGGAGGAGGTTCGAGTCGTCCCTCGGGCATCGGTGGGTGCGCTTTTCCTTAGGATAACGAGACGTTCCTCAGGCAGGGTTGTGTGAGCTTGTCATTAGGATAACGACCCTCGGCGGAAGTTCAAGTCATCCCTTGGGCATGGGAGCGTGCGCTTGTCCTTGCGATACCGAGTCGTCCCTCGGCGGAGGTTCGATTCGTCCCTCCGGCATGGGTGCGTGCGCTTGTCTTTAGGTTAACGAGTCGTCCCTCGGGCATGGGTGTGTGAGCTTGTCCTTAGGCCAATGAGCCGTCCCTCGGCGGAAGTTCGAGTCATCCCTTGGGCATGGGTGCGTACACTTCTCCTTACGATAACGAGTTGTCCCTCGGCGGAAGTTCGATTCGTCTCTCGGGCATGGGTGCGTGTGCTTGTCCTTAGGATAACGAGTCGTCCCTGGGACATGGGTGTGTGAGCTTGTCCTTAGGGTAATGAGTCGTCCCTCGGCGGAAGTTCGAGTCATCCTTCGGGCATGGGTGCGTGCGCTTGTCCTTACGATAACGAGTCGTCCCTCGGGCATGGGTGTGTGAGCTTGTCCTTAGATAACGAGTCGTCCCTCGGCGGAGATTCGAGTCGTCCCTTGGGCATGGGGGCGTGCGCTTGTCCTTAGGATAACGAGTCGTTCCTCGGGCATGGGTGTGTGAGCTTGTACTCAGCATAACGACCCTCGGCGGAGTTTCGAGTCGTCCCTCGGGCATGGGTGTGTGAGCTTGTCCTTAGGATAACGAGTCGTCCCTCGGGCATGGGTGTGTGAGCTTGTACTTAGGATAAAGAGTCATCCCTCGAAGGAGGTTCGAGTCGTCCCTCAGGCATGGGTGCGTGCGATTGTCCTTACGATAACGAGTCAACCCTCGGTGGAGTTTGGAGTCGTCCTTCGGGCATGGGTGTGTGCGATTGTCCTTAGGATAACGAGTCGTCCCTCGGGCATGGGTGTGTGTGCTTGTCCTTAGGATAACGAATCATCCCTCGGTGGAGGTTCGAGTCGTCCCTCAGGCATGGGTGTGTGAACTTGTCCTTAGGATAAGGAGTCGTTCCTCGGGCATGGGTGTGTGTGCTTGTCCTTAGGATAACGACCCTCGTCGTAGGTTCGAGTTATCCCTCGGGCATGGGTTCCTGCGCTTGTCCTCAGGATAACGAGTCATCCCTCGGGCATGGGTGTGTGAGCTTGTCCATAGGATAACTAGTCGTCCCTCTCCGGAGTTTCGAGTCATCCCTTGGGCATGGGTGCGTGCGCTTGTCCTTAGGATAACGAGTCGTCCCTCAGGCATGGGTGTGTGAGCTTGTCCTTCGGTTTATGAGTTGTCCCTCAGCGGACGTCCGAGTCATCCCTCGGGTGTGGATGTGTGAGCTTGTCCTTAGGATAACGAGTCGTCCCTCGGCGGAGGTTTGAGTCGTCCCTCGGGAATGATTGCATGCGCTTGTCCTTAGGATAACGAGTCGTCCCTCGGGCATGGGTGTGTGAACTTGTCCTTAGGCTAATGAGTCGTCCCTCGGCGGAAGTTCGAGTCATTCCTCGGGCATGGGTGCGTGCGCTTGTCTTTACGATAATGAGTCGTCCCTCGGGCATGGGTGTGTGAGCTTGTCCTTAGGATAACGAGTCGTCCCTTGGCCACGGGTGTGTGAGCTTGTCCTTAGGATAACGAGTCGTCCCTCGGCGGAGGTTCGAGTCGTCCCTCGGGCATGGGTGCGTGCGCTTGTCCTTAGGATAACGAGTCGTCCCTCGGGCATGGGTGTGTGATCTTGTCCTTAGGATAAAGAGTAATCCCTCGGCGGAGGTTCGAGTCGTCCCTCAGGCATGGGTGCGTGCACTTGTCCTTTCGATAACGAGTCGTCCCTCGGCGGAGGTTGGAGTCATCCCTCGGGCATGGGTGCATGCGCTTGTCCTTAGGATAACAAGTTGTTCCTCGGGCATGGGTGTGTTTGCTTGTCCTTAGGCTAATGAGTCGTCCTTCGGGCATGGGTGTGTGAGCTTGTCCTTAGGATAACGAGTCATCCCTTAGCGGAAGTTGGAGTCGTCCCTGGGGAATGGGTGCGTGCGCTTGTCCTTAGGATAGCGAGTCGTCCATCGGGCATGGGTGTGTGAGCTTGTCCTTAGGATAACGAGTAGTCCCTTGGCCACGGGTGTGTGAGCTTGTCCTTAGGATAACGAGTCGTCTCTCGGCGGAGGTTCGAGTCGTCCCTCGGGCGTGGGTGTGTGAACTTGTCTTTAGGATAACGAGTCGTCCCTCGGCGGAGATTCGAGTCGTCCCTTGGGCATGGGGGCGTGCGCTTGTCCTTAGGATAACGAGTCGTTCCTCGGGCATGGGTGTGTGCGCTTGTACTCAGGATAACGACCTCGGCGGAGGTTCGAGTCGTCCCTCGGGCATGGGTGTGTCAGCTTGTCCTTAGGATAACGACCCTCGGCGGAAGTTCGAGTCATCCCTCGGGCATGGGTGCGTGCGCTTGTCCTTGCGATAACGAGTCGTCCCTCGGCGGAGGCTTGAGTCGTCCGTCGGGCATGGGTGCGTGCGCTTGTCCTTAGGATAACGAGTCGTCCCTCGGGCATCGGTGTGTGAGCTTGTGCTTAGGATAATAAGTCGTCCTTCGACGGAGGTTCGAGTTGTCCCTCGGGCAAAAGGTATGTCCGCTTGTCCTTAGGATAACGACTCCTTACTCAAGCATGGGTGTTTGAGCTTGTCCTTAGGATAACGAGTCGTCCCTCGGGCATGGGTGTGTGAGCTTGTCCTTAGGAAAATGAGTCGTCTCTCGGCGGAGGTTCAAGTCGGCCCTCAGCCACGGGTGCGTGCGCTTGTCCTGAGGATAAGGAGTCGTTCCTCGGGCATGGGTGTGTGTGCTTGTCCTTAGGATAACGACCCTCGTCGTAGGTTCGAGTCATCCCTCGGGCATGGGTTCGTGCGCTTGTCCTCAAGATAACGAGTCATCCCTCGGGCATGGGTGTGTGAGCTTGTCCATAGGATAACTAGTCGTCCCTCTCCGAAGTTTCGAGTCGTCCCTTGGGCATGGGTGCGTGCACTTGTGCTTAGAATAGCGAGTCGTTCCTCGGGCATTTGTGTTTGAGCTTGTCCTTAGTTTAACGACCCTCGGCGGAGGTTCGAGTCGTCCCTCAGGCATGGGTGCATGCGCTTGTCCTTAGGATAACGAGTCGTCCCTCAGGCATGGGTGTGTGAGCTTGTCCTTTGGATAATGAGTGGTCTCTCGGCGGAGGTTCGAGTGGACCCTCGGGCATCGGTGGGTGCGCTTTTCCTTAGGATAACGAGACATTCCTCAGGCATGGGTGTGTGAGCTTGTCATTAGGATAACGACCCTCGGCGGAAGTTCGAGTCATCCCTCGGGCATGGGTGCGTGCGCTTGTCCTTGCGATAACGAGTCGTCCCTCGGCGGAGGTTCGATTCGTCCCTCGGGCATGGGTGTGTGCGCTTGTCCTTAGGATAACGAGTCGTCCCTCGGGCATGGGTGTGTGAGCTTGTCCTTAGGATAAAGAGTCATCCCTCGGCAGAGGTTCGAATCGTCCCTCAGGCATGGGTGCGTGTGCTTGTCCTTGCGATAACGAGTCGTCCCTCGGCGGAGGTTCGATTCGTCCCTCGGGCATGGGTGTGTGCGCTTGTCCTTAGGATAACGAGTCGTCCCTCGGGCATGGGTGTGTGAGCTTGTCCTTAGGATAATGAGTCTTCCCTTGGCGGAGGTTCGAGTCGTCCCTCGGGCATCGGTGGGTGCGATTTTCTTTAGGATAACGAGACGTTCCTCAGGCAGGGGTGTGTGAGCTTCTCATTAGGATAACGACCCTCGGCGGAAGTTCGAGTCATCCCTCGGGCATGGGTGCGTACACTTGTCCTTACGATAACGAGTCGTCCCTCGGCGGAATTTCAATTCGTCTCTCGGGCATGGGTGCGTGTGCTTGTCCATAGGATAACGAGTCGTCCCTGGGACATGGGTGTGTCAGCTTGTCCTTAGGCTAATGAGTCGTCCCTCGGCAGAAGTTCGAGTCATCCCTCGGGCATGGGTGCGTGCGCTTGTCCTTACGATAACGAGTCGTCCCTCGGGCATGGGTGTGTGAGCTTGTCCTTAGGATAACGAGTCGTCCCTTTGCCACGGGTGTGTTAGCTTGTCCTTAGGATAACGAGTCGTCCCTCGGCGGAGGTTCGAGTCGTCCCTCGGGCATGGGTGTGTGAACTTGTCCTTAGATAACGAGTCGTCCCTCGACGGAGATTCGAGTCGTCCCTTGGGCATGGGGACGTGCGCTTGTCCTTAGGATAACGAGTCGTTCCTCGGGCATGGGTGTGTGCATTTGTACTCAGGATAACGACACTCGGCAGAGGTTCGAGTCGTCCCTTGGGCATGGGATCGTGCGCTTGTCCTCAGGATAACGAGTCGTCCCTTGGGCATGGGTGTGTGAGCTTGTCCTTGGGATAATGATTCGTCCCTCGGCGGAGATTCGAGTCGTCCCTCGGGCATGGGTGTGTGCACTTGTCCTTAGGATAATGAGTCGTCCCTCGGGCATGGGTGTGTGAGCTTGTCCTCAGGATAACTAGTCGTCCCTCTCCGGAGTTTCGAGTCGTCCCTTGGGCATGGGTGCGTGCACTTGTGCTTAAAATAGCGAGTCGTTCCTCGGGCATGTGTGTTTGAGCTTGTCCTTAGTTTAACGACCCTCGGCGGAGGTTCGAGTCGTCCCTCAGGCATGGATGCGTGCGCTTGTCCTTAGGATAACGAGTCGTCCCTCGGGCATGGTGGGTGAGCTTGTCCTTAGGATAATGAGTTGTCCCTCGGCGGAGGTTCGAGTCGTCCCTCGGGCATCGGTGGGTGCGCTTTTCCTTAGGATAACGAGACGTTCCTCAGGCATGGGTGTGTGAGCTTGTCCTTAGGATAACGACCCTCGGCGGAAGTTCGAGTCATCCCTCGGGCATGGGTGCGTGCGCTTGTTCTTGCGATAACGAGTCGTCCCTCGGCAGAGGTTCGATTCGTCCCTCGGGCATGGGTGCGTGCGCTTGTCCTTAGGACAACGAGTCGTTCCTCAGGCATGGGTGTGTGAGCTTGTACTCCGGATAAGGACCCACGGCGGAGGTTCGAGTCGTCCCTCGAGCATGGGTGTGTGAGCTTGTCCTTAGGATAACGAATCGTCCCTCGGGCATGGGTGTGTGAGCTTGTCCTTAGGATAAAGAGTCATCCCTCGGCGGACGTTCGAGTCGTTCCTCAGGCATGGGTGCGTGCGCTTGTCCTTAGGATAACGAGTCGTCCCTCGGCAGAGGTTGGAGTCGTCCCTCAGGCATGGGTGTGTGCGATTGTCCATAGGATAACGAGTCGTAACTCGGTCATGGGTGTGTGAGCTTGTCCTTAGGATAACGAATCATCCCTCGGCGGAGGTTCGAGTCGTTCCTCAGGCATGGGTGTGTGAGCTTGTCCTTAGGATAACGAGTCGTCCCTTGCCCACGGGTGTGTGAGCTCGTCCTTAGGATAACGAGTCGTCCCTCGGCGGAGGTTCGAGTCGTCCCTCGGGCATGGGTGTGTGAACTTGTCGTTAGGATAACGAGTCGTCCCTCGGCGGAAATTCGAGTCGTCCCTTGGACATGGGGGAGTGCGCTTGTCCTTAGGATAACGAGTCGTTCCTCGGGCATGGGTGTGTGAGCTTGTCCTTAGGATAACGAGTCGTCCCTCGGCGGAGGTTCGAGTCATCCCTCGGGCATGTGCGTGTGAAATTGTACTTAGGATAACGAGTCGTCCCTCGGCGGAGATTCGAGTCGTCCCTTGGGCATGGGTGCGTGCGCTTGTCCTTAGGATAACGAGTCGTCCCTCAGGCATGGGTGTGTGAGTTTGTCCTTAGGTTTATGAGTCGTCCCTCGGCGGAAGTTCGAGTGATCCCACGGGCATGGGTGTGTGAGCTTGTCCTTAGGATAACGAGTCGTCCCTTGGCGATGGTTTGAGTCGTCCCTCGGGCATGGGTGCGTGCGCTTGTCCTTAGGATAACGAGTCGTCCCTCGGGCGTGGGTGTGTGAGCTTGTCCTTAGGATAGTAAGTCGTCCCTCAGCGGAGGTTCGAGTTGTCCCTCGGGAATGTGTGCGTCCGCTTGTCCTTAGGATAAAGAGTCGTTCCTCGGGCATGGGTGTGTGTGCTTGTCCTTAGGATAACGACCCTCGGCGGAGGTTCGAGTCGTCCCTCGGGCATGGGTTCGTCCGCTTGTCCTCAGGATAACGAGTCGCCCCTCGGGCATGGGTGTGTGAGCTTGTCCTTGGGATAATGAGTTGTCCCTCGGCGGAGATTCGAGTCGTCCCTCAGGCATGGGTGCGTGCACTTGTCCTTAGGGTAACGAGTCGTCCCTCGGACATGGGTGTGTGAGCTTGTCCTTGTGACAATGAGTCGTCCCTCGGCGGAGATTCGAGTCGCCCCTCGGGCATGGGGGCGTGCGCTTGTCCTTAGGATAACGAGTCGTTCCTCGGGCATGGGTGTGTGAGCTTGTCCTTAGGAAAATGAGACGTCCCTCGGAGGAGGTTCGAGTCGTCCCTCGGGCATCGGTGGGTGCGCTTTTCCTTAGGATAACGAGACGTTCCTCAGGCAGGGTTGTGTGAGCTTGTCATTAGGATAACGACCCTCGGCGGAAGTTCAAGTCATCCCTTGGGCATGGGAGCGTGCGCTTGTCCTTGCAATACCGAGTCGTCCCTCGGCGGAGGTTCGATTCGTCCCTCCTTCATGGGTGCGTGCGCTTGTCTTTAGGTTAACGAGTCGTCCCTCGGGCATGGGTGTGTGAGCTTGTCCTTAGGCCAATGAGCCGTCCCTCGGCGGAAGTTCGAGTCATCCCTCGGGCATGGGTGCGTAAACTTCTCCTTACGATAACGAGTTGTCCCTCGGCGGAAGTTCGATTCGTCTCTCGGGCATGGGTGCGTGTGCTTGTCCTTAGGATAACGAGTCGTCCCTGGGACATGGGTGTGTGAGCTTGTCCTTAGGGTAATGAGTCGTCCCTCGGCGGAAGTTCGAGTCATCCTTCGGGCATGGGTGCGTGCGCTTGTCCTTACGATAACGAGTCGTCCCTCGGGCATGGGTGTGTGAGCTTGTCCTTAGATAACGAGTCGCCCCTCGGCGGAGATTCGAGTCGTCCCTTGGGCATGGGGGCGTGCGCTTGTCCTTAGGATAACGAGTCGTTCCTCGGGCATGGGTGTGTGAGCTTGTACTCAGCATAACGACCCTCGGCGGAGTTTCGAGTCGTCCCTCGGGCATGGGTGTGTGAGCTTGTCCTTAGGATAACGAGTCGTCCCTCGGGCATGGGTGTGTGAGCTTGTACTTAGGATAAAGAGTCATCCCTCGAAGGAGGTTCGAGTCGTCCCTCAGGCATGGGTGCGTGCGCTTGTCCTTACGATAACGAGTCAACCCTCGGTGGAGTTTGGAGTCGTCCTTCGGGCATGGGTGTGTGCGATTGTCCTTAGGATAACGAGTAGTCCCTCGGGCATGGGTGTGTGTGCTTGTCCTTAGGATAACGAATCATCCCTCGGTGGAGGTTCGAGTCGTCCCTCAGGCATGGGTGTGTGAACTTGTCCTTAGGATAAGGAGTCGTTCCTCGGGCATGGGTGTGTGTGCTTGTCCTTAGGATAACGACCCTCGTCGTAGGTTCGAGTCATCCCTCGGGCATTGGTTCCTGCGCTTGTCCTCAGGATAACGAGTCATCCCTCGGGCATGGGTGTGTGAGCTTGTCCATAGGATAACTAGTCGTCCCTCTCCGGAGTTTCGAGTCATCCCTTGGGCATGGGTGCGTGCGCTTGTCCTTAGGATAACGAGTCGTCCCTCGGGCATGGGTGTGTGAGCTTGTCCTTCGGTTTATGAGTTGTCCCTCAGCGGACGTCCGAGTCATCCCTCGGGTGTGGATGTGTGAGCTTGTCCTTAGGATAACGAGTCGTCCCTCGGCGGAGGTTTGAGTCGTCCCTCGGGAATGGGTGCATGCGCTTGTCCTTAGGATAACGAGTCGTCCCTCGGGCATGGGTGTGTGAACTTCTCCTTAGGCTAATGAGTCGTCCCTCGGCGGAAGTTCGAGTCATTCCTCGGGCATGGGTGCGTGCGCTTGTCTTTACGATAATGAGTCGTCCCTCGGGCATGGGTGTGTGAGCTTGTCCTTAGGATAACGAGTCGTCCCTTGGCCACGGGTGTGTGAGCTTGTCCTTAGGATAACGAGTCGTCCCTCGGCGGAGGTTCGAGTCGTCCCTCGGGCATGGGTGCGTGCGCTTGTCCTTAGGATAACGAGTCGTCCCTCGGGCATGGGTGTGTGATCTTGTCCTTAGGATAAAGAGTAATCCCTCGGCGGAGGTTCGAGTCGTCCCTCAGGCATGGGTGCGTGCACTTGTCCTTACGATAACGAGTCGTCCCTCGGCGGAGGTTGGAGTCATCCCTCGGGCATGGGTGCATGCGCTTGTCCTTAGGATAACAAGTCGTTCCTCGGGCATGGGTGTGTTTGCTTGTCCTTAGGCTAATGAGTCGTCCTTCGGGCATGGGTGTGTGAGCTTGTCCTTAGGATAACGAGTCATCCCTTAGCGGAAGTTGGAGTCGTCCCTGGGGAATGGGTGCGTGCGCTTGTCCTTAGGATAACGAGTCGTCCATCGGGCATGGGTGTGTGAGCTTGTCCTTAGGATAACGAGTCGTCCCTTGGCCACGGGTGTGTGAGCTTGTCCTTAGGATAACGAGTCGTCTCTCGGCGGATGTTCGAGTCGTCCCTCGGGCGTGGGTGTGTGAACTTGTCCTTAGGATAACGAGTCGTCCCTCGGCGGAGATTCGAGTCGTCCCTTGGGCATGGGGGCGTGCGCTTGTCCTTAGGATAACGAGTCGTTCCTCGGGCATGGGTGTGTGCGCTTGTACTCAGGATAACGACCTCGGCGGAGGTTCGAGTCGTCCCTCGGGCATGGGTGTGTCAGCTTGTCCTTAGGATAACGACCCTCGGCGGAAGTTCGAGTCATCCCTCGGGCATGGGTGCGTGCGCTTGCCCTTGCGATAACGAGTCGTCCCTCGGCGGAGGCTTGAGTCGTCCGTCGGGCATGGGTGCGTGCGCTTGTCCTTAGGATAACGAGTCGTCCCTCGGGCATCGGTGTGTGAGCTTGTGCTTAGGATAATAAGTCGTCCCTCGACGGAGGTTCGAGTTGTCCCTCGGGCAAAAGGTATGTCCGCTTGTCCTTAGGATAACGACTCCTTACTCAAGCATGGGTGTTTGAGCTTGTCCTTAGGATAACGAGTCGTCCCTCGGGCATGGGTGTGTGAGCTTGTCCTTAGGAAAATGAGTCGTCTCTCGGCGGAGGTTCAAGTCGGCCCTCAGCCACGGGTGCGTGCGCTTGTCCTGAGGATAAGGAGTCGTTCCTCGGGCATGGGTGTGTGTGCTTGTCCTTAGGATAACGACCCTCGTCGTAGGTTCGAGTCATCCCTCGGGCATGGGTTCGTGCGCTTGTCCTCAGGATAACGAGTCATCCCTCGGGCATGGGTGTGTGAGCTTGTCCATAGGATAACTAGTCGTCCCTCTCCGAAGTTTCGAGTCGTCCCTTGGGCATGGGTGCGTGCACTTGTGCTTAGAATAGCGAGTCGTTCCTCGGGCATTTGTGTTTGAGCTTGTCCTTAGTTTAACGACCCTTGGCGGAGGTTCGAGTCGTCCCTCAGGCATGGGTGCATGCGCTTGTCCTTAGGATAACGAGTCGTCCCTCAGGCATGGGTGTGTGAGCTTGTCCTTTGGATAATGAGTTGTCTCTCGGCGGAGGTTCGAGTGGACCCTCGGGCATCGGTGGGTGCGCTTTTCCTTAGGATAACGAGACATTCCTCAGGCATGGGTGTGTGAGCTTGTCATTTGGATAACGACCCTCGGCGGAAGTTCGAGTCATCCCTCGGGCATGGGTGCGTGCGCTTGTCCTTGCGATAACGAGTCGTCCCTCGGCGGAGGTTCGATTCGTCCCTCGGGCATGGGTGTGTGCGCTTGTCCTTAGGATAACGAGTCGTACCTCGGGCATGGGTGTGTGAGCTTGTCCTTAGGATAAAGAGTCATCCCTCGGCAGAGGTTCGAATCGTCCCTCAGGCATGGGTGCGTGTGCTTGTCCTTACGATAACGAGTCGTCCCTCGGCGGAGGTTGGAGTCGTCCCTCGGGCATGGGTGTGTGCGATTGGCCTTAGGATAACAAGTCGTCCCTCGGGCATGGGTGTGTGAGCTTGTCCTTAGGATAATGAATCATCCCACGGCGGAGGTTCGAGTCGTCCCTCGGGCATGGGTGTGTGAGCTTGTCCTTAGGATAACGAGTCGTCCCTTGCCCATGGGTGTGTGTGCTTGTCCTTAGGATAAGGAGTCGTCCCTCGGCGGAGGTTCGAGTCGTCCCTCGGGCATGGGTGTGTGAACTTGTCCTTAGGATAACGAGTCGTCCCTTGGCGGAAATTCGAGTTGTCCCTTGGGCATGGGGGCATGCGCTTGTCCTTAGGATAACGAGTCGTTCCTCGGGCATGGGTGTGTGAGCTTGTCCTTAGGATAACGAGTCGTCCCTCGCCGGAGGTTTCTAGTCATCCCTCGGGCATGTGTGTGTGAACTTATCCTTAGGATAACGAGTCGTCCGTCGGCGGAGATTCAGGTCGTCCCTTGGGCATGGGTGCGTGCGCTTGTCCTTAGGATAACGAGTCGTCCCTTGGCCACGGGTGTGTGAGCTTGTCCTTAGGACAACGAGTCGTCCCTCGGCAGAGGTTCGACTCGTCCCTCGGGCATGGGTGTGTGAACTTGTCCTTAGGATAACAAGTCGTCCCTCGGCGGAGATTCGAGTCGTCCCTCAGGCATGGGTGCGTGCAATTGTCCTTACGATAACGAGTCGTTCCTCGGCGGAGGTTGGAGTCGTCCCTCGGGCATTGGTGCATGCGCTTGTCCTTAGGATAACAAGTCGTTCCTTGGGCATGGGTGTGTGCACTTGTCCTTAGGCTAATGAGTTGTCCTTCGGGCATGGGTGTGTGAGCTTGTCCTTAGGATAACGAGTCGTCCCTCGGGCATGGGTGTGTGATCTTGTCCTTAGGATAAAGAGTCATCCCTCGGCGGAGGTTCGAGTCGTCCCTCAGGCATCGGTGCGTGCAATTGTCCTTACGATAATGAGTCGTCCCTCGGCGGAGGTTGGAGTCGTCATTCGGGCATTGGTGCATGCGCTTGTCCTTAGGATAACAAGTCGTTCCTCGGGCATGGGTGTGTGCGTTTGTCCTTAGGCTAATGAGTTGTCCTTCGGGCATGGGTGTGTGAGCTTGTCCTTAGGATAACGAGTCATCCCTCAGCGGAGGTTCGAGTCGTCCTTCGGGCATGGGTGCGTGCGCTTGTCCTTAGGATAACGAGTTGTCCCTCGGGCATGGGTGTGTGAGCTTGTCCTTAGCATAACGTCCCTCGGTGGAGGTTCGAGTCGTCCTTTCGGGCATGGGTGCGTGCGTTTGTTCTTAGGATATTGAGTCGTCCCTCGGGCATGGGTGTGTGAGCTTGTCCTTAGGATAATAAGTCGTCCCTCGGCGGAGGTTCGAGTTGTCCCTCGGGCATGGGTGCGTCCACCTGTCCTTAGGATAACGATTCCTTTCTCGGGCATGGGTGTTTGAGCTTGTCCTTAGGATAACGAGTCGTCCCTCGGGCATGGGTGTGTGTGCTTGTCCTAAGGATAATGAGTCGTCTCTCGGCGGAGGTTCGAGTCGGCACTCGAGCATGGGTGCGTGTGCTTGTCCTTAGGATAAGGAGTCGTTCCTCGGGCATGGGCGTGTGTGCTTGTCCTTATAATAACGACCCTCGGCGGAGGTTCGAGTCGTCCCTCGGGCATGGGTGCGTCCACTTGTCCTTAGGATAACGAGTCCTTTCTCGGTCATGGGTGTTTGAGCTTGTCCTTAGGATAACGAGTCGTCCCTGGGGCATGGGTGTTTGAGCTTGTCCTTGGGATAATGTGTCGTCCATCGGCGGAGGTTCGAGTTGTCCCTCGGGCATGGGTGCGTGCACTTGTCCATAGGATAACGAGTCGTCCCTTGGGCATGGGTGTGTGAGCTTGTCCTTAGGATAACTAGTCGTCCCTCACCGGAGGTTCGAGTCGTCCTTTGGGCATGGGTGCGTGCCCTTGTGCTTAGAATAGCGAGTCGTTCCTCAAGCATGGGTGTGTGAGCTTGTCCTTAGTTTAACGACCCTCGGCGGAGATTCGAGTCGTCCCTCAGGCATGGGTGCATGCGCTTGTCCTTAGGATAACGAGTCGTCCCTCGGGCATGGGTGTGTGAGCTTCTCCTTAGGATAATGAGTCGTCCGTCGGCGGAGGTTTGAGTCGTCCCTCGAGCTTGGGTGGGTGCGCTTGTCCTTAGGATAACGAATTGTCCCTCGGGCATGGGTGCGTGCGCTTGTCCTTAGGATAATGAGCGTTCCTCGGGCATGGGTGTGTGAGCTTGTCCTTAGGATAACGACCCTCGGCGGAGGTTCGAGTCTTCCTTCGGGCATGGTTGCATGAGCTTGTCCTTAGGATAACGAGTCCTCCCTCGGGCATGGGTGTGTCAGGTTGTCCTTAGGATAAAGAGTCATCCCTCAGCGGAGGTTCGAGTCGTCCCTCAGGCATGGGTGCGTGCGCTTGTCCTTACGATAACGAGTCGTCCCTCGGCGGAGGTTGGAGTCGTCCCTCCAGCATGGGTGTGTGCGATTGTCCTTAGGATAAAGAGTCGTCCTAGGGCATGGGTGTGTAAGCTTGTCCTTAGGATAACGAGTCATCCCTCAGCGGGGGTTCGAGTCGTCCCTCGGGCATGGTTGCGTGCGCTTGTCCTTAGGATAACGAGTCGTCCCTCGGGCATGGGTGTGTGAGCTTTTCCTTAGGATAACGAGTCGTCCCTTGGCCACGGGTGTGTGAGCTTGTCCTTAGGATAACGAGTCGTCCCTCGGCGGAGGTTCGAGTCGTCCCTCGGGCATGTGTGTGTGAACTTGTCCTTAGGATAACGAGTCGTCCATCGGCGGAGATTCGAGTCGTCCCTTGGGCATGGGGTCGTGCGCTTGTAATTAGGATAACGAGTCGTTCCTCGGGCATGGGTGTGTGAGCTTGTACTCAGGATAACGACCCTCGGCGGAGGTTCGAGTCGTCCCTCGGGCATGGGTGTGTGAGATTGTCCTTAGGATAACTAGTCGTACCTCGGCGGAGGTTCGAGTTGTCCCTCGGGCATAGGTGCGTGCGCTTGTCCTTAGGATAACGAGTCGCCCTCGGGCATGGGTGTGTGAGCTTGTCCTTAGGATAATGAGTCGTCCCTCAGCGCAGGTTCGAGTCGTCCCTCGGGCATGGGTGCGTGCGCTTGTCCTTAGGATAACGAGTCGTTCCTCGGGCATCTGTGTGTGAGTTTGTCCTTAGGATAATGACCCTCGGCGGAGGTTCGAGACGTCCCTTGGGCATGGGTGTGTGCGCTTGGCCTTAGGATAACCAGTCGTCCCTCGGGCATGGGTGTGTGAGCTTGTCCTTAGGCTAATGAGTCGACCCTCGGCGGAAGTTCGAGACAAACCTCGGGCATGGGTTGCGTGCGCTTCTCCTTAGGATAACGAGTCGTCCCTCGGGCATGGGTGTGTGAGCTTGTCCTTAGGCTAATGAGTCATCCCTCGCCGGAAGTTCGAGTCATCCCTCGAGCATAGGTGCGTGCGCTTGTCCTTACGATAACGAGTCGTCCCTCGGGCATTGTTGTGTGGGCTTGTCCTTAGGATAAGGAGTCGTCCCTTGGCCACGGGTGTGTGAGCTTGTCCTTAGGATGACGAGTCGTCCCTCGGCGGAGGTTCGAGTCATCCCTTGGGCATGGGTGTGTGAACTTAGGATAACGAGTCGTCCCTCGGCGGAGATTCGAGTCGTCCCTTGGGCATGGGGGCGTGCGCTTGTCCTTAGGATAACGAGTCGTTCTTTGGGCATGGGTGTGTGAGCTTGTACTCAGGAAAACGACCCTCGGCGGAGGTTCGAGTCGTCCCTCGGGCATGGGTGTGTGAGCTTGTCCTTAGGATAACGAGTCGTCCCTCGGGCATGGGTGTGTGAGATTGTCCTTAGGATAAAGAGTCATCCCTCGGCGGAGGTTCGAGTCGTCCCTCAGGCATGGGTGCGTGCGATTGGCCTTACGATAATGAGTTGTCCCTCGGCGGAGGTTGGAGACGTCCCTCGGGCATGGGTGTGTGCGCTTGTCCTTAGGATAACGAGTCGTCCCTCGGTGGAGGTTCGAGTCGTACCTCGGGCATGGGTGTGTGAGCTTGTCCTTACGATAACGAGTCGTCCCTTGGCCACGGGTGTCTGAGCTTGTCCTTAGGATAACGAGTCGTCCCTCGGCGGTGGTTCGAGTCGTCCCTTGGGCATGGGGGCGTGCGCTTGTCCTTAGGATAACGAGTCGTCCCTCGGGCATGGGTGTGTGAGCTTGTCCTTAGGCTGATGAGTCGTCCCTCGGCGGAAGTTCGAGTCATCCCTCGGGCATGGGTGTGTGAGCTTGTCCTTAGGTGAACGAGTCGTCCCTCGGCGGAGGTTCGAGTCGTCCCTTGGGCATGGGTGCGTGCGCTAGTCCTTAGGATAACGAGTCGTCCCTCGGGCATGGGTGTGTGAGCTTGTCCTTAATCTAATGAGTCGTCCCTTGGCGGAGATTGTAGTCGTCCCTTCGGCATGGGGGCGTGCGCTTCTCCTTAGGATAACGAGTCGTTCCTCGGGCATGGGTGTGTGAGCTTGTACTCATGATAACGACCCTCGGTGGAGGTTCGAATCATCCCTCAGGCATGAGTGTGTGAGCTTGTCCTTAGGATAACGAGCCGTCCCTCGGGCATGGGTGTGTGAGCATGTCCTTAGGATAAAGAGTCATCCCTCGGCGGAGGTTCGAGTCGTCCCTCAGGCATGGGTGCGTGCACTTGTCCTTACGATAACGAGTCGTATCTCGCTGGAGGTTGGAGTCGTCCCTCGGGCATGGGTGCTTGCGCTTGTCCTTAGGATAACAAGTCGTTCCTCGGGCATGGGTGTGAGAGCTTGTCCTTAGGCTAATGAGTCGTTCTTCGGGCATGGGTGTGTGAACTTGTCCTTAGGATAACGAGTCATCCCTCGGTGGAGGTTCGAGTCGTCCCTCGGGCATGGGTGCGTGCGTTTGTCCTTAGGATAACGAGTCATCCCTCGGGCATGGGTGTGTGAGCTTGTCCTTAGGATAACGAGTCGTCCCTTGGCCATGGGTGTGTGAGCTTGTCCTTAGGATAACGAGTCGTCCCTCGGCGGAGGTTCGAGTCATCCCTCAGGCATGGGTGTGTGAACCTGTCCTTAGGATAACGAGTCGTCCCTCGGCGGAGATTCGAGTCGTCCCTTGGGCATGGGGGCGTGCGCTTGTCCTTAGGATAACGAGTCGTTCGTCGAGCATGGGTGTGTGAGCTTGTACTCAGGATAACGACCCTCAGCGGAGTTTCGAGTCGTCCCTCGGGCATGGGTGTGTGAGCCTGTCCTTAGGATAACGAGTCGTACCTCGGCGGAGGTTCGAGTTGTCCCTCGGGCATCGGTGCATGCGCTTGTCCTTAGGATAACGAGTCGTCCCTTGGCCATGGGTGTGTGAGCTAGTTCTTAGGATAATGAGTCGTCCCTCAGCGCAGGTTCGAGTCATCCCTCGGGCATGGGTGCGTGCGCTTGTCCTTAGGATAACGAGTCGTCCCTCGGGCACGGGTGTGTGAGCTTGTCCTTAGCATAACGACCCTCGGTGGAGGTTCGAGTCGTCCCTCGGGCATGGGTGCGTACATTTGTTCTTAGGATAACGAGTCGTCCCCTGGGCATGGGTGTGTGAGCTTGTCCTTAGGGTTATAAGTCGTCCCTCGGCGGAGGTTCGAGTTGTCCCTCGTGCGTGGGTGCGTCCGCTTGTCCTTAGGATAACGAGTCCTTACTCGGGCATGGGTGTTTGAGCTTGTCCTTAGGATAACGAGTCGTCCCTCGGGCATGATTGTGTGAGCTTGTCCTTAGGAAAATGAGTCGTCCCTCTCCGGAGTTTCGAGTCGTCCCTTGGGAGTGGGTGCGTGCACTTGTCCTTAGGATAACGAGTCGTCCCTCGGGCACGGGTGTTTGAGCTTGTCCTTAGCATAACGACCCTCGGCGGAGGTTCGAGTCGTCCCTCGGGCATGGGATCGTGCGCTTGTCCTCAGGATAACGAGTATTCCCTCGGACATGGGTATGTGAGCTTGTCCTTGGGATAATGAGTCGTCCCTCGGCGGAGATTCGAGTCGTCCCTCGGGCATGGGTGCGTGCAATTGTCCTTAGGATAACGAGTCGTCCCTCGGGCATGTGTGTGTGAGCTTGTCCTTAGGATAACTAGTCGTCCCTCTCCGGAGTTTCGAGTCGTCCCTTGGGCGTGGGTGCGTGCACTTGTGCTTAAAATAGCGAGTCGTTCCTCGGGCATGTGTGTTTGAGCTTGTCCTTAGTTTAACGACCCTCAGCGGAGGTTCGAGTCGTCCCTCAGGCATGGGTACGTGCGCTTGTCCTTAGGATAACGAGTCGTCCCTCGGGCATGGTGGGTGAGCTTGTCCTTAGGATAAAGAGTTGTCCCTCGGCGGAGGTTCGAGTCGTCCCTCGGGCATCGTTGGGTGCGCTTTTCCTTAGGATAACGAGTCGTCCCTCGGGCATGGGTGTGTGAGCTTGTCCTTAGGATAACGAGTCGTCCCTTGGCGGAGTTCGAGTCGTCCCTCGGGCATGGGTGCGTGAGCTTGTCCTTAGGATAACGAGTCGTTCCTCGGGCATGGGTGTGTGAGCTTGTCCTTAGGATAACGACCCTCGGCGGAGGTTCGAGACGTCCCTCGGGTATGGGTGCGTGCGCTTGGCCTTAGGATAACGAGTCGTCCCTCGGGCATGGGTGTGTGAGCTTGTCCTTAGGCTAATGAGTCGTCCATCGGCGGAAGTTCGAGACAACCCTCGGGCATGGGTTGCGTGCGCTTCTCCTTAGGATAACGAGTCGTCCCTCGGGCATGGGTGTGTGAGCTTGTCCTTAGGCTAATGAGTCGTCCCTCGGCGGAAGTTCGAGTCATCCCTCGAGCATGGGTGCGTGCACTTGTCCTTACGATAACGAGTCGTCCCTCGGGCATTCCTGCGTGGGCTTGTCCTTAGGATAACGAGTCGTCCCTTGGCCACGGGTGTGTGAGCTTGTCCTTAGGATAACGAGTCGTCCCTCGGCGGAGGTTCGAGTCATCCCTTGGGCATGGGTGTGTGAACTTAGGATAACGAGTCGTCCCTCGGCTGAGATTCGAGTCGTACCTTGGGCATGGGGGCATGCGCTTGTCCTTAGGATAACGAGTCGTCCCTCGGGCATGGGTGTGTGGGCTTGTCCTTAGGAAAACGAGTCCCTCGGGCATGGGTGTGTGAGATTGTCCTTAGGATAAAGAGTCATCCCTCGGCGGAGGTTCGAGTCGTCCCTCAGGCATGGGTGCGTGCGCTTGGCCTTACGATAATGAGTTGTCCCTCGGCGGAGGTTGGAGTCGTCCCTCGGGCATGGGTGTGTGCGCTTGTCCTTAGGATAACGAGTCGTCCCTCGGCATGGGTGTGTGAGCTTGTCCTTAGGATAACGAATCATCCCTCGGTGTAGGTTCGAGTCGTACCTCGTGCATGGGTGTGTGAGCTTGTCCTTAGGATAACGAGTCGTCCCTTGGCCACGGGTGTCTGAGCTTGTCCTTAGGATAACGAGTCGTCCCTCGGCGGAGATTCGAGTCGTCCCTTGGGCATGGGGGCGTGCGCTTCTCCTTAGGATAACGAGCCGTTCCTCGGGCATGGGTGTGTGAGTTAGTACTCAGGATAACAACCCTCGGCAGACGTTCGAGTTGTCCCTCGGGCATGGGTGTGTGAGCTTGTCCTTAGGATAACGAGTCGTCCCTCGGACATGGGTGTGTGAGCTCGTCCTTAGAATAAAGAGTCATCCCTCGGCGGAGGTTCGAGTCGTCCCTCAGGCATTGGTGCGTGCGCTTGTCCTTACGATAACTTGTCGTCCCTCGGCGGATGTTGGAGTCGTCCCTCGGGCATGGGTGCTTGTGCTTGTCCTTAGGATAACGAGTCGTCCTTCGGGCATGGGTGCGTGCGCTTGTCCTTAGGATAACAAGTCGTTCCTCGGGCATGGGAGTGTGAGCTTGTCCTTAGGCTAATGAGTCGTCCTTTGGGCATGGGTGTGTGTGCTTGTCCTTAGGATAACGAATCATCCCTCGGCGGAGGTTCGAGTCGTCCCTCGGGCATGGGTGCGTGCGCTTGTCCTTAGGATAACGAGTCGTCCATCGGGCATGGGTGTGTGAGCTTGTCCTTAGGATAACGAGTCGTCCCTTGGCCACGGGTGTGTAAGCTTGTCCTTAGGATAACGAGTCGTCCCTCGGCGGAGGTTCGAGTCGTCCCTTGGGCATGGGGGCGTGCGCTTGTCCTTAGGATAACGAGTCGTCCCTCGGGCATGGGTGTGTGAGCTTGTCCTTAGGCTAATGAGTCGTCCCTCGGCGGAAGTTCGAGTCATCCCTCGGGCATGGGTGTGTGAGCTTGTCCTTAGGAGAACGAGTCGTCCCTTGGCCACGGGTGTGTAAGCTTGTCCTTAGGATAACGAGTCGTCCCTCGGCGGAGGTTCGAGTCGTCCCTTGGGCATGGGTGCGTGCGCTAGTCCTTAGGATAACGAGTCGTCCCTCGGGCATGGGTGTGTGAGCTTGTCCTTAGGATAAAGAGTCGTCCCTCGGCGGAGATTCGAGTCGTCCCTTGGGCATGGGGGCGTGCGCTTCTCCTTAGGATAACGAGTCGTTCCTCGGGCATGGGTGTGTGAGCTTGTACTCTGGATAACGACCCTCGGCGGAGGTTCGAATCGTCCCTCAGGCATGAGTGTGTGAGCTTGTCCTTAGGATAACGAGCCATCCCTCGGGCATGGGTGTGTGAGCTTGTCCTTAGGATAAAGAGTCATCCCTCGGCGGAGGTTCGAGTCGTCCCTCAGGCATGGGTGCGTGCACTTGTCCTTACGATAACGAGTCGTATCTCGCTGGAGGTTGGAGTCGTCCCTCGGGCATGGGTGCGTGAGCTTGTCCTAAGGATAACAAGTTGTTCCTCGGGCATGGGTATGAGAGCTTGTCCTTAGGCTAATGAGTCGTTCTTCGGGCATGGGTGTGTGAGCTTGTCCTTAGGATAACGAGTCATCCCTCGGTGGAGGTTCGAGTCGTCCCTCGGGCATGGGTGCGTGCGTTTGTCCTTAGGATAACGAGTCATCCCTCGGGCATGGGTGTGTGAGCTTGTCCTTAGGATAACGAGTCATCATTTGGCCATGGGTGTGTGAGCTTGTTCTTAGGATAATGTGTCGTCCCTCAGCGCAGGTTCGAGTCATCCCTCGGGCATGGGTGCGTGCGCTTGTCCTTAGGATAACGAGTCGTCCCTCGGCGGAGGTTCGAGTCGTCCCTCAGGCATGGGTGTGTGAACCTGTCCTTAGGATAACGAGTCGTCCCTCAGCGGAGATTCGAGTCGTCCCTTGGGCATGGGGGCGTGCGCTTGTCCTTAGGATAACGAGTCGTTCGTCGAGCATGGGTGTGTGAGCTTGTACTCAGGATAACGACCCTCAGTGGAGTTTCGAGTCGTCCCTCGGGCATGGGTGTGTGAGCTTGTCCTTAGGATAACGAGTCGTACCTCGGCGGAGGTTCGAGTTGTCCCTCGGGCATTGGTGCGTGCGCTTGTCCTTAGGATAACGAGTCGTCCCTTGGGCATGGGTGTGTGAGCTTGTTCTTAGGATAATGAGTCGTCCCTCAGCGCAGGTTCGAGTCATCCCTCGGGCATGGGTGCGTGCGCTTGTCCTTAGGATAACGAGTCGTCCCTCGGGCACGGGTGTGTGAGCTTGTCCTTAGCATAACGACCCTCGGTGGAGGTTCGAGTCGTCCCTCGGGCATGGGTGCGTACATTTGTTCTTAGGATAACGAGTCGTCCCCTGGGCATGGGTGTGTGAGCTTGTCCTTAGGATTATAAGTCGTCCCTCGGCGGAGGTTCGAGTTGTCCCTCGTGCATGGGTGCGTCCGCTTGTCCTTAGGATAACGAGTCCTTACTCGGGCATGGGTGTTTGAGCTTGTCCTTAGGATAACGAGTCGTCCCTCGGGCATGATTGTGTGAGCTTGACCTTAGGAAAATGAGTCGTCCCTCTCCGGAGTTTCGAGTCGTCCCTTGGGCGTGGGTGCGTGCACTTGTCCTTAGGATAACGAGTCGCCCCTCGGGCACGGGTGTTTGAGCTTGTCCTTAGCATAACGACCCTCGGCGGAGGTTCGAGTCGTCCCTCGGGCATGGGATCGTGGGCTTGTCCTCAGGATAACGAGTATTCCCTCGGGCATGGGTGTGTGAGCTTGTCCTTGGGATAATGAGTCGTCCCTCGGCGGAGATTCGAGTCGTCCCTCGGGCATGGGTGCGTGCACTTGTCCTTAGGATAACGAGTCGTCCCTCGGGCATGGGTGTGTGAGCTTGTCCTTAGGATAACTAGTCGTCCCTCTCCGGACATTCGAGTCGTCCCTTGGGCGTGGGTGCGTGCTCTTGTGCTTAAAATAGCGAGTCGTTCCTCGGGCATGTGTGTTTGAGCTTGTCCTTAGTTTAACGACCCTCGGCGGCGGTTCGAGTCGTCCCTCAGGCATGGGTGGGAGCGCTTGTCCTTAGGATAACGAGTCGTCCCTCGGGCATGGTGGGTGAGCTTGTCCTTAGGATAATGAGTTGTCCCTCGGCGGAGGTTCGAGTCGTCCCTCGGGCATCGGTGGGTGCGCTTTTCCTTAGGATAACGAGACGTTCCTCAGGCATGGGTGTGTGAGCTTGTCCTTAGGATAACGACACTCGGCGGAAGTTCGAGTCGTCCCTCGGGCATGGGTGCGTGCGCTTGTCCTTGCGATAACGAGTCGTCCCTCGGCGGAGGTTCGAGTCGTCCCTCGGGTATGGGATCGTGCGCTTGTCCTCATGATAACGAGTATTCCCTCGGGCATGGGTGTGTGAGCTTGTCCTTGGGATAATGAGTCGCCCCTCGGCGGAGATTCGAGTCGTCCCTCGGGCATGGGTGCGTGCACTTGTCCTTAGGATAACGAGTCGTCCCTCGGGCATGGGTGTGTGAGCTTGTCCTTAGGATAACTAGTCGTCCCCCTCCAGAGATTCGAGTCGTCCCTTGGGCGTGGGTGCGTGCACTTGTGCTTAAAATAGCGAGTCGTTCCTCGGGCATGTGTGTTTGAGCTTGTCCTTAGTTTAACGACCCTCGGCGGCGGTTCGAGTCGTCCCTCAGGCATGGGTGCGTGCGCTTGTCCTTAGGATAACGAGTCGTCCCTCGGGCATGGTGGGTGAGCTTGTCCTTAGGATAATGAGTTGTCCCTCGGCGGAGGTTCGAGTCGTCCCTCGGGCATCGGTGGGTGCGCTTTTCCTTAGGATAACGAGACGTTCCTCAGGCATGGGTGTGTGAGCTTGTCCTTAGGATAACGACACTCGGCGGAAGTTCGAGTCATCCCTCGGGCATGGGTGCGTGCGCTTGTCCTTGCGATAACGAGTCGTCCCTCGGCGGAGGTTCGATTCGTCCCTCGGGCATGGGTGCGTGCGCTTGTCCTTAGGACAACGTGTCGTTCCTCGGGCATGGGTGTGTGAGCTTGTACTCCGGATAAGGACCCACGGCGGAGGTTCGAGTCGTCCCTCGAGCACGGGTGTGTGAGCTTGTCCTTAGGATAACGAGTCGTCCCTCGGGCATGGGTGTGTGAGCTTGTCCTTAGGATAAAGAGTCATCCCTCGGCGGAGGTTCGAGTCGTTCCTCAGGCATGGGTGCATGCGCTTGCCCTTAGGATAACGAGTCGTCCCTCGGCGGAGGTTGGAGTCGTGCCTCGGGCATGGGTGTATGCGATTGTCCTTAGGATAACGAGTCGTCCCTCGGGCATGGGTGTGTGAGCTTGTCCTTAGGATAACGAATCATCCATCGGCGGAGGTTCGAGTCGTCCCTCAGGCATGGGTGTGTGAGCTTGTCCTTAGGATAACGAGTCATCCCTTGCCCACGGGTGTGTGAGCTTGTCCTTAGGATAAGGAGTTGTCCCTCGGCGGAGGTTCGAGTCGTCCCTCGATCATGGGTGTGTGAACTTGTCCTTAGGATAACGAGTCTTCCCTCGGCGGAGATTCGAATCGCCCTTGGGCATGGGGGCGTGCGCTTGTCCTTAGGATAACGAGTCATTACCCGGGCTTGGGTGTTTGAGCTTGTCCTTAGGATAACGAGTCGTCTCTCGGGCATGGGTGTGTGAGCTTGTACTTAGGATACTAAGTCGTCCCTCGGCGGAGGTTCGAGTTGTCCATTGGGCATGGGTGCGTCCGCTTGTCCTCAGGATAACGAGTCATTACCCGGGCTTGGGTGTTTGAGCTTGTCCTTAGGATAACGAGTCGTCCCTCGGGCATGGGTGTGTGAGCTTGTCCTTAGGGAAATGAGTCGTCTCTCGGCGGAGGTTCGAGTCGGCTCACGGGCACGGGTGCGTGCGCTTGTCCTTAGGATAAGGAGTCGTTCCTTGGGCATGGGGGTGTGTGCTTGTCCTTAGGATAACGACCCGCGGCGGAGGTTCGAGTCGTCCCTCGGGCATGGGTTCATGCGCTTGTCCTCAGGATAACGAGTCGTCCCTCGGGCATGGGTGTGTGAGCTTGTCCTTAGGATAACTTGTCCTCCCTCTCCGGAGTTTCGAGTCGTCCCTTGGGCATGGGTGCGTGCACTTGTGCTTAGAATAGCGAGTCGTTCCTCAGGCAAGAGTGTTTGAGCTTGTCCTTAGTTTAACGACCCTCGGAGGAGGTTCGAGTCGTCCCTCAGGCATGGGTGCGTGCGCTTGTCCTTAGGATAACGAGTCGTCCCTCGGGCATGGTGGGTGAGCTTGTCCTTAGGATAATGAGTTGTCCCTCGGCGGAGGTTCGAGTCGTCCCTCGGGCATCGGTGGGTGCGCTTTTCCTTAGGATAACGAGACGTTCCTCAGGCATGGGTGTGTGAGCTTGTCCTTAGGATAACGACCCTCGGCGGAAGTTCGAGTCATCCCTCGGGCATGGGTGCGTGCGCTTGTTCTTGCGATAACGAGTCGTTCCTCGGCAGAGGTTCGATTCATCCCTCGGGCATGGGTGCGTGCGCTTGTCCTTAGGACAACGAGTCGTTCCTCAGGCATGGGTGTGTGAGCTTGTACTCCGGATAAGGACCCACGGTGGAGGTTCGAGTCGTCCCTCGAGCATGGGTGTGTGATCTTGTCCTTAGGATAACGAGTCGTCCCTCGGGCATGGGTGTGTGAGCTTGTCCTTAGGATAAAGAGTCATCCCTCGGCGGAGGTTCGAGTCGTTCCTCAGGCATGGGTGCGTGCGCTTGTCCTTAGGATAACGAGTCGTCCCTCGGCAGAGGTTGGAGTCGTCCCTCGGGCATGGGTGTGTGCGATTGTCCTTAGGATAACGAGTCGTCCCTCGGTCATGAGTGTGTGAGCTTGTGCTTAGGATAACGAATCATCCCTCGGCGGAGGTTCGAGTCGTCCCTCAGGCATGGGTGTGTGAGCTTGTCCTTAGGATAACGAGTCGTCCCTTGCCCACGGGTGTGTGAGCTCGTCCTTAGGATAACGAGTCGTCCCTCGGCGGAGCTTCGAGTCGTCCCTCGGGCATGGGTGTGTGAACTTGTCGTTAGGATAACGAGTCGTCCCTCGGCGGAAATTCGAGTCGTCCCTTGGACATGGGGGAGTGCGCTTGTCCTTAGGATAACGAGTCGTCCCTCGGGCATGGGTGTGTGAGCTTGTCCTTAGGATAATGAGTCGTCCCTCGGCGGAGGTTCGAATCATCCCTCGGGCATGTGCGTGTGAAATTGTACTTAGGATAACGAGTCGTCCCTCGGCGGAGATTCGAGTCGTCCCTTGGGCATGGGTGCGTGCGCTTGTCCTTAGGATAACGAGTCGTCCCTCAGGCATGGGTGTGTGAGTTTGTCCTTAGGCTTATGAGTCGTCCCTCGGCGGAAGTTCGAGTGATCCCACGGGCATGGGTGTGTGAGCTTGTCCTTAGGATAACGAGTCGTCCCTTGGCGATGGTTTGAGTCGTCCCTCGGGCATGGGTGCGTGCGCTTGTCCTTAGGATAACGAGTCGTCCCTCGGGCTTGGGTGTGTGAGCTTGTCCTTAGGATAGTAAGTCGTCCCTCGGCGGAGGTTCGAGTTGTCCCTCGGGAATGTGTGCGTCCGCTTGTCCTTAGGATAAAGAGTCGTTCCTCGGGCATGGGTGTGTGTGCTTGTCCTTAGGATAACGACCCTCGGCGGAGGTTCGAGTCGTCCCTCGGGCATGGTTTCGTGCGCTTGTCCTCAGGATAACGAGTCGCCCCTCGGGCATGGGTGTGTGAGCTTGTCCTTGGGATAATGAGTTGTCCCTCGGCGGAGATTCGAGTCGTCCCTCAGGCATGGGTGCGTTCACTTGTCCTTAGGGTAACGAGTCGTCCCTCGGACATGGGTGTGTGAGCTTGTCCTTGTGACAATGAGTCGTCCCTCGGCGGAGATTCGAGTCGTGCCTCGGGCATGGGGGCGTGCGCTTGTCCTTAGGATAACGAGCCGTTCCTCGGGCATGGGTGTGTGAGCTTGTCCTTAGGAAAATGAGACGTCCCTCAGAGGAGGTTCGAGTCGTCCCTCGGGCATCGGTGGGTGCGCTTTTCCTTAGGATAACGAGACGTTCCTCAGGCAGGGTTGTGTGAGCTTGTCATTAGGATAACGACCCTCGGCGGAAGTTCAAGTCATCCCTTGGGCATGGGAGCGTGCGCTTGTCCTTGCGATACCGAGTCGTCCCTCGGCGGAGGTTCGATTCGTCCCTCCGGCATGGGTGCGTGCGCTTGTCTTTAGGTTAACGAGTCGTCCCTCGGGCATGGGTGTGTGAGCTTGTCCTTAGGCCAATGAGCCGTCCATCGGCGGAAGTTCGACTCATCCCTCGGGCATGGGTGCGTACACTTCTTACGATAACGAGTCGTCCCTCGGCGGAAGTTAGATTCGTCTCTCGGGCATGGGTGCGTGTGCTTGTCCTTAGGATAACGAGTCGTCCCTGGGACATGGGTGTGTGAGCTTGTCCTTAGGGTAATGAGTCGTCCCTCGGCGGAAGTTCGAGTCATCCTTCGGGCATGGGTGCGTGCGCTTGTCCTTAGGATAACGAGTCGTTCCTCGGGCATGGGTGTGTGAGCTTGTACTCAGGATAACGACCTCGGCGGAGGTTCGAGTCGTCCCTCGGGCATGGGTGTGTCAGCTTGTCCTTAGGATAACGACCCTCGGCGGAAGTTCGAGTCATCCCTCGTTCATGAGTGCGTGCGCTTGTCCTTGCGATAACGAGTCGTCCCTCGGCGGAGGCTTGAGTCGTCCCTCGGGCATGGGTGCGTGCGCTTGTCCTTAGGATAACGAGTCGTCCCTCGGGCATCGGTGTGTGAGCTTGTCCTTAGGATAATAAGTCGTCCCTCGACGGAGGTTCGAGTTGTCCCTCGGGCAAAAGGTGCGTCCGCTTGCCCTTAGGATAACGACTCCTTACTCAAGCATGGGTGTTTGAGCTTGTCCTTAGGATAACGAGTCGTCCCTCGGCGGACGTTGGAGTCGTCCCTCGGGCATGGGTGTGTGCGATTGGCCTTAGGATAACAAGTCGTCCCTCGGGCATGGGTGTGTGAGCTTGTCCTTAGGATAACGAATCATCCCTCGGCGGAGGTTCGAGTCGCCCCTCGGGCATGGGTGTGTGAGCTTGTCCTTAGGATAACGAGTCGTCCCTTGCCCATGGGTGTGTGTGCTTGTCCTTAGGATAAGGAGTCGTCCCTCGGCGGAGGTTCGAGTCGTCCCTCGGGCATGGGTGTGTGAACTTGTCCTTAGGATAACGAGTCGTCCCTCGGCGGAGATTCGAGTTGTCCCTTGGGCATGGGGGCATGCGCTTGTCCTTAGGATAACGAGTCGTTCCTCGGGCATGGGTGTGTGAGCTTGTCCTTAGGATAACGAGTCGTCCCTCGCCGGAGGTTTCTAGTCATCCCTCGGGCATGTGTGTGTGAACTTTTCCTTAGGATAACGAGTCGTCCCTCGGCGGAGATTCGAGTCTTCCCTTGGGCATGGGTGCGTGCGCTTGTCCTTAGGATAACGAGTGGTCCCTCGGGCATGGGTGTGTGAGCTTGTCCTTAGGCTTATGAGTCGTCCCTCGGCGGAAGTTCGAGTCATCCCTCGGGCATGGGTGCGTGCGCTTGTCCTTACGATAATGAGTCGTCCCTCGGGCATGGGTGTGTGAGCTTGTCCTTAGGATAACGAGTCGTCCCTTGGCCACGGGTGTGTGAGCTTGTCCTTAGGATAACGAGTCGTCCCTCGGCAGAGGGTCGACTCGTCCCTCGGGCATGGGTGTGTGAACTTGTCCTTAGGATAACAAGTCGTCCCTCGGCGGAGATTCGAGTCGTCCCTCAGGCATGGGTGCGTGCAATTGTCCTTACGATAACGAGTCGTCCCTCGGCGGAGGTTGGAGTCGTCCCTCGGGCATTGGTGCATGCGCTTGTCCTTAGGATAACAAGTCGTTCCTCGGGCATGGGTGTGTGCGCTTGTCCTTAGGCTAATGAGTTGTCCTTCGGGCATGGGTGTGTGAGCTTGTCCTTAGGATAACGAGTCGTCCCTCGGGCATGGGTGTGTGATCTTGTCCTTAGGATAAAGAGTCATCCCTCGGCGGAGGTTCGAGTCATCCCTCAGGCATGGGTGCGTGCAATTGTCCTTACGATAACGAGTCGTCCCTCGGCGGAGGTTGGAGTCGTCCCTCGGGCATTGGTGCATGCGCTTGTCCTTAGGATAACAAGTCGTTCCTCGGGCATGGGTGTGTGCGCTTGTCCTTAGGCTAATGAGTTGTCCTTCGGGCATGGGTGTGTGAGCTTGTCCTTAGGATAACGAGTCATCCCTCAGCGGATGTTCGAGTCGTCCTTCGGGCATGGGTGCGTGCGCTTGTCCTTAGGATAACGAGTTGTCCCTCGGGCATGGGTGTGTGAGCTTGTCCTTAGCATAACGTCCCTCGGTGGAGGTTCGAGTCGTCCCTCGGGCATGGGTGCGTGCGTTTGTTCTTAGGATATTGAGTTGTCCCTCGGGCATGGGTGTGTGAGCTTGTCCTTAGGATAATAAGTCGTCCCTCGGCGGAGGTTCGAGTTGTCCCTCGGGCATGGGTGCGTCCACTTGTCCTTAGGATAACGAGTCCTTTCTCGGGCATGGGTGTTTGATCTTGTCCTTAGGATAACGAGTCGTCCCTGGGGCATGGGTGTTTGAGCTTGTCCTTGGGATAATGAGTCGTCCATCGGCGGAGGTTCGAGTCGTCCCTCGGGCATGGGTGCGTGCACTTGTCCATAGGATAACGAGTCGTCCCTTGGGCATGGGTGTGTGAGCTTGTCCTTAGGATAACTAGTCGTCCCTCACCGGAGGTTCGAGTCGTCCTTTGGGCATGGGTGCGTGCCCTTGTGCTTAGAATAGCGAGTCGTTCCTCGGGCATGGGTGTGGGAGCTTGTCCTTAGTTTAACGACCCTCGGCGGAGATTCGAGTCGTCCCTCAGGCATGGGTGCATGCGCTTGTCCTTAGGATAACGAGTCGTCCCTCGGGCATGGGTGTGTGAGCTTCTCCTTAGGATAATGAGTCGTCCGTCGGCGGAGGTTTGAGTCGTCCCTCGAGCATGGGTGGGTGCGCTTGTCCTTAGGATAACGAATTGTCCCTTGGGCATGGGTGCGTGCGCTTGTCCTTAGGATAATGAGCGTTCCTCGGGCATCGGTGTGTGAGCTTGTCCTTAGGATAACGACCCTCGGCGGAGGTTCGAGTCTTCCTTCGGGCATGGTTGCATGAGCTTGTCCTTAGGATAACGAGTCCTCCCTCGGGCATGGGTGTGTCAGGTTGTCCTTAGGATAAAGAGTCATCCCTCGGCGGAGGTTCGAGTCGTCCCTCAGGCATGGGTGCGTGCGCTTGTCCTTAGGATAACGAGTCGTCCTAGGGCATGGGTGTGTAAGCTTGTCCTTAGGATAACGAATCATCCCTTGGCGGAGGTTCGAGTCGTCCCTCGGGCATGGGTGTGTGAGCTTGTCCTTAGGATAACGAGTCATCCCTCAGCGGGGGTTCGAGTCGTCCCTCGGGCATGGTTGCGTACGCTTGTCCTTAGGATAACGAGTCGTCCCTCGGGCATGGGTGTGTGAGCTTTTCCTTAGGATAACGAGTCGTCCCTTGGCCACGGGTGTGTGAGCTTGTCCTTAGGATAACTAGTCGTACCTCGGCGGAGGTTCGAGTTGTCCCTCGGGCATAGGTGCGTGCGCTTGTCCTTAGGATATCGAGTCGTCCCTCGGGCATGGGTGTGTGAGCTTGTCCTTAGGATAATGAGTCGTCCCTCAGCGCAGGTTCGAGTCGTCCCTCGGGCATGGGTGCGTGCGCTTGTCCTTAGGATAACGAGTCGTCCCTCGGGCATGGGTGTGTGAGCTTGTCCTTAGCATAACGTCCCTCGGTGGAGGTTCGAGTCGTCCCTCGGGCATGGGTGCGTGTGTTTTTTCTTAGGATATTGAGTCGTCCCTCGGGCATGGGTGTGTGAGCTTGTCCTTAGGATAATAAGTCGTCCCTCGGCGGAGGTTCGAGTTGTCCCTCGGGCATGGGTGCGTCCACATGTCCTTAGGATATTGAGTCCTTACTCGGGCATGGGTGTTTGAGCTTGTCCTTAGGATAACGAGTCGTCCCTCGGGCATGGGTGTGTGAGCTTGTCCTTAGGATAATGAGTCGTCTCTCGGCGGAGGTTCGAGTCGGCCCTCGAGCATGGGTGCGTGCGCTTGTCCTTAGGATAGGGAGTCGTTCATCGGGCATGGGCGTGTGTGCTTGTCCTTAGGATAACGACCCTCGTCGGAGGTTCGAGTCGTCCCTCGGACATGGGTGTGTGCGCTTGTCCTCAGGATAACGAGTCGTCCCTCGGGCATGGGTGTTTGAGCTTGTCCTTGGGATAATGAGTTGTCCCTCGGCGGAGGTTCGAGTCGTCCCTCGGGGATGGGTGCGTGCACTTGTCCTTAGGATAACGAGTCGTCCCTTGGGCATGGGTGTGTGGGCTTGTCCTTAGGATAACTAGTCGTCCCTCACTGGAGGTTCGAGTCGTCCTTTGGGCATGGGTGCGTGCACTTGTTCTTAGAATAGCGAGTCGTTCCTCGGGCATGGGTGTGTGAGCTTGTCCTTAGTTTAACGACCCTCGGCGGAGGTTCGAGTCGTCCCTCAGGCATGGGTGCGTGCGCTTGTCCTTAGGATAACGAGTCGTCCCTCGGGCATGGGTGTGTGAGCTTGTCCTTAGGATAATGAGTCGTCCCTCGGCGGAGGTTCGAGTCGTCCCTCGGGCATGGGTGGGTGCGCTTGTCCTTAGGATAACGAGTTGTCGCTCGGGCATGTGTGCGTGCGCTTGTCCTTAGGATAACGAGCGTTCCTCGGGCATGGGTGTGTGAGCTTGTCCTTAGGATAACGACCCTCGGCGTAGGTTCGAGTCGTCCTTCGGGCATGGGTGCGTGCGCTTGTCCTTAGGATAATGAGTCGTCCCTTGGGCATAGGTGTGTGCGCTTGTCCTTAGGATAATTTAGGTTAAGTAGTGTGTAAGCGTAATGACTGATGACCTTAGCAGTTAAGTCCTGTAAGATTTTACACACACTTGAACACATTATGACAAATAATTACTATCGCAGTTCAGCTTTGATTTCACTGTACGATAGTTGATTTACTGTAGCAGCTGAGGCTTTCAATAAGAAACTCAATTCTTCGGACCATACTTATATATTTACATAACCTTCAATTGCACTGGCGGAGCCGTCATTTGTACATGAGGCGTCTCATGTGAAACGCTTTCCGACGTGAATAAGGCCTCACAGACTCTGACCGTAGAATGATAGTTGGAGCTAGATGCACGGGACATTCCATTTCGGAAATCGTTAGAGAATTCAGTGTTCAAGATCCACAGTACCAAGAGTGTGCCGAGAATACTACATTTCAGGCAACGCAGCGGCCAGCGGCCTTCATTTAACCACCGCGAGCTGCGGCGTTTGCTTAGAGTTGTCAGCGCAAACAGACAAGCAACACTGCGGCAGGTAATCGCACAAGTCAATTTCGAACGTACGATGATTTTATCCCTTAGGACAGTGCCGCGAAATTCCGCGTTAATGGGCTACGGCAGCAGACGACCGACGCGAGTGCCTCAGCTAAGAGCACATCGCCTGAAGCGCCTCTCCTGGGCTCGTGACAATATCACTTGAACCCTAGACAACTGGAAAACCGTGGCCTGGTCTGATGAGTCACAGTTTCAGTTGGTAAGAGTTGAGGGTAGGTTTCGAGTGTGACGCAGATCTCAAGAAGCCATGGCCTCAAGTTGTCAACTAAGCAGTATGCAAGCTGGTGGTGGCTCCATAAAGGTGTGGGCTGTGTTTACGTGGATCGGGCTTGGTCTTCTGATCCAACTGAACCGGTCATGGACTGGAAATGGTTGCATTCGGCTACCTGGAAACCATTTGGAGCCATTCATGGATTTCGTGTTCCCAAACACAGTTGTTCACATTTGGCTTGAAGAACGTTCTGGACAATTAGAGAGAATTATTTGTTCACTCAGATCGCCTGACATGGATCCCATCGAACATTCATGGTATATGAAACTTTCCAGCAGATTAAAACCGTGTGCCGACTGATTTGTGAGGATGGGTCGTGAGTCGTGCTTGGGTAGCCCAGACAGCAGAGCACTTGACTGCGAAAAGCTAAGGTCCCGAGTTCGAGTAGCGGTCCAGCACACAGTTTTAATCTGCCAGAAAGTTTCATACCAGCGGAAACACCGCTGCAGGGTGAAAATTTCATTACAGGACATAATCGACAAGTCAGTTCGTGCACAAATCCTGCTCCAGCAACACTTCCGCAATAATGGGCGACCTGTAGAGGCAGCATGGCTCAACATTTCTGCAGTGGACTTACAACGACTTGTTGAGCCCATGCCACATCCAGTTACTGCATTACACCGGGCAAAAGAAGGTCCGATATAATGTTTGGGAGTATAATTGGCGTTGAGAAACAGCTGAAATCGTTCAATTTGAATAAGACCCCACAATCCGTAGGAATCCCTATTAGATCCCATGCGGTACTTTCGGTAGGGTTAGCCCGAATTTGAACCGTGAAATATTGCAGATCTCATGAACAAAAATAGCGGTCAGTAATTAAAAGTAAGTAGAGGTCACACGCGGTTACAAGAAGCGAAGCAGATGTTCATATGGTTCAAATGGCTCTAATCACTATGACACTTAACATCTGAGGTCATCAGTCCCCTAGACTTGAATTACCGAAACCTAACTAACCTAAGAACATCACACACATCCTTGGTCGAGGCAGGATTCAAACCTGCGACCGTAGCAGCAGCGCGGTGAGGACTGAAGCGCCTACAACCGCTCCGTCAAAGCGGCCGGCGAAGCAGATGTAATCCATAAAACTGCCGTCCACTGTCATTGAGATCCGTCACTTATAGGAACTTGGAACACATTCTGAACTCGAACCCAATGAGGTATCTCGAATAGACCGTCCACTTCCATGCTAACCAATAGGGATTTCTAAAATATGGGTTATGTGAAACTCAACTCGCTCTTTTTTTTCCCTTACGTGACCATGCGTCTCTGTAGTCAGATCAATGCAGTGTTTCTTGACCTCCGAAAAGCGTTCTATTCAGCACCGCCGGCCGGAGTGGCCGAGCAGTTCTAGGCGCTACAGTCTGGAACCGCGCGACGGCTACCGTCGCAGGTTCGAATCCTGCCTCGGACATGGGTGTGTGTGATGTTCTTAGGTTAGTTAGGTTTAAGTAGTTCTAAGTTCTAGGAGACTGATGACCTCAGCAGTTGAGTCCCACAGTGCTCATAGCCATTTGAACCATTTGAACCTATATTTCTGGCCTTCTGCATCGCACAGTGGCAAGAAAAGCGACCCAAGTCGAAAATCGCCAATTTTTAGTTTGTCGCCGGCCGAAGTGGCCGTGCGGTTAAAGGCGCTGCAGTCTGGAACCGCAAGACCGCTACGGTCGCAGGTTCGAATCCTGCCTCGGGCATGGATGTTTGTGATGTCCTTAGGTTAGTTAGGTTTAACTAGTTCTAAGTTCTAGGGGACTAATGACCTCAGCAGTTGAGTCCCATAGTGCTCAGAGCCATTTGAACCATTTTTGAACCATTCAGCACCACGGTGACCCTTACAAAAAAAAAAAAAAAATGTTATCATATGCGCTATCAAGCGAAATTTACGACTGGATTTCTTCTTAGGATGGATGCAGAGTCATCGGTAGATGTAGTAATAGCTTCAGGTGCTTTTTGGAAACCTTGCATTTGATGTTTCTTAATAGTGACCTTCTAGATTCGATATGCACAGACAGCGGCCAGCGGTGGCGTGCGAGGATGCTACCAACTATTTATCGGATGGTGGTCTGAACCTCACCATTCGTTCTCGTAATTTTTTTTTAACTCACCTTTCACGCCCTCCCAAAATGGGGAGAGCAGACCCTTATACAAGTTAGTTCTTTTGACCCCAGTCTAGCTGGCACTGAGGCTGGGGTATCCCATCTCGGAATTGTAAGCTGCCTCATGGCACAATATTTTTGAACTTGCGGTTCTCGCGTAGTCACACTATGGGGTTTGTGGCCCATGGTTTTAGCAAGTGTATACACCCCTGTTGCAGAGGAAGGCGTCACGAAAAAGCTGAAAAACATGAACTGTCAGAATGGTGTTGAAGATAAGCGCCATCTACCACATGAAAGTCTACTTACCAAGTTTCAAGCCCCAGTGTGTGATGAGTAATCGGAGTAGAGACCGGGAAGACAGAGAGCGCTCTGCTCCTCTATCACCGCAGCAATTCACAGCAGCCATGTGAAACTATTAGGCAGTTGCCACTATGGCTTCGAAGAATGTCACTTCTATAATCCGTTACGGCCTATTTTTCTGGCCGACCGGAGTGGCCGTGCGGTTCTAGGCGCTACAGTCTGGAACCGCTCGACAGCTACGGTCGCAGGTTCGAATCCTGCCTCGGGCATGGGTGTGTGTGATGTCCTTAGGTTAGTTAGGTTTAAGTAGTTCTAAGTTCTAGGGGAAGTTGAGTCCCATAGTGCTCAGAGCCGTTTGAACCATTTTTTTTAGTTCGTCGCTGAAAAAAATACGAGGGTCAGTCAAAAAGTAATGCCTCCTATTTTTTTCTCCTTAAATCAAGTTTTTTAAGTGAAAATATTGAATTTGGCACCGCTCTGCAAAGCTCCTTCTCCAGTCCACCGCAATAGTAACTTTCTGCGTTAACAGATTCCAGTAATGCAGTCGCTTGCAAAACGGCCGACATAGATTTTTGCGCTAGACAGCGTTCTTTGAGTGAATTCTTCAATGCAAAATGTCAAACTCCCATTCACATTCGTAAAAGACTGAAAAATGTGTAAGGTGATGCAACAGTAGATATCGACACTGTTAGACGATGGATTCGTCGCTGTAACAAAGCTGAAGGGCGTCAAAGCCTTCCGAAGCAGGACCAACTGGAATACATGCCCTTGTTAGAAGATGGACCAAAACTCTGGTAATGGACGGATATTATACTGAAAAGTCATAAATTGTTCTTCAAAGTTGATACTTTTAACCTATGTACTTACATTTGAAACTCTTGAAAAATAAATAAAACTGAAGGCATTAGTTTTTGACCGACCCTTGTGTGATGGATTTTATTGTCAACAATACTTACTTGAAATTTAAAGGAAGCTTATTATAAGTTTAAGAGAAGCAATTAATTAAGTCGAGTTTTCTTAAGTATTGCATTTCTAAGTTGTGTCACTGTTCTTGCCAGCGAGCGATATGTTACAGACAACGAAGTAATGCCGTTCAAGACCTATCATTAACGCCACTGTTCACTTTGGATGGACAACAACATGAATTCGAGGAAGGTAACAAAATTTCATAGCTGTCTGGGCGAAGATGTTTAAAACAACATAGTCCAGGCAACTTAACAATATTCCGAGTTCCTTGATTCATGTGAAATGTATGCTCTTTTTAGAAGGCAATACATGTAACGACTTCAAGAAACGAAAACTCATTTATAATTGCAAAGCAGAAAGCAGTTCGACGACAATGCACTGACGGGTTATTATCAACAAACCGATGACGTCCGCATGTGCTTCCTGTGCGTCAGTTGAGTTTTCAGTTGTATCGTGGTAATTGAGATGTACTGTGGCTAAGGTGTGATAGCAAAAATGAATAACACAGGAAATGATATGCATACTAAAGTTGACAAACATGTGGTCTCCATTCAATAAATTAAACAGATATATACGATTTTATACAAGACGAGTACAACATCTAACATGCTAGACTATCTAAGGGAACGATGAAAACTTCTGGAGCCATAATTTGTTATTAAAACGCATGATGTACACAAATAACGTGAAACTATGGTAACGTTTGGCTTTTATGTCTGTAAGAAGTAACTTTGAAAATGAACTGAGTCATCAGTTTTTTGAGTGGTTTAATGCGGCCCGCCACGAATTCCTGTCCTGTATCAATCTCTTCATCTCAGAGTAGCACCTGCAGCCCAATTATTTGTTGGATGTATTCCAGTATCTTCCTCTCCAGTTTGTACCCTCTACAACTCCCTCTAGTACCATCGAAGTTATTCCCTGATGTCTTAACAGATGTACTGTCATCCCGTCCGTTCTTTTGTCAGCGTTTTCCATACGTTTCATTCCTCTCTTAATCTGCGCAGAACTTCCTCATTCCTTACCTTATAAGTCAACCTGATTTCCAACATTCGCCTGTAGTACCACACATCAAACGCTTCGATTCTCTTCCGTTCCAGTGTTCCCACAGTCCAAGTTCCAATACCACACAACGCTGCGCTCCAGACGTTTATTCTCCGATATTTCTTACTCAAATTAAGGCCTCCGTTTCATACTAGTAGACTTCTCTTAGCCTGGAATGCCCTTTTTGCCAGTGATAGTCTACTTTTGATGTCCTCCCTACTCCATCTGTCATTCCTTAACATCGTGATCATCAATCCTGATGTTAAATTTCTCGCTGTTCTCATTTCTGCTGTTTGTCGGTACTTTCGTCCTTCTTCGATTTACTCACAGTCCTCATTCTGTAATCATTAGACTGTTCATTCCCTTCAGCACATCATGTAAGTCTTCTTCGCTGTCACTGAGGATAGCAATGTCATCACCGAACTTTTTCGTTGATATCCTTTCACCTTGAAATTTAATTCCATTCTTGAAACTTGTTTTATTTTCATCATTGCTTCTTCGATGTACAGATTGAACAGTAGAGGTTAAAGACTGCATCCTTGTCTTACACCCTTTTCAATCCGAGCACTTCGTTCTTTGTCTTCCACTCTAATTATTACCTTTTGGCTCCTCTAAATGTTGTATATTACCCGTCTCTGCCTGTAGCTTACCCCTCAGAATTTCAAACATCTTGCACCATTTGACATTGTCGAACGCTTTTTCCAGGTCGATAAATTGTATGAACGTATCTTGATTTTTCTTCATTCTTGCTTCCATTATCAACAACAATGTCAGAATGGCTCTCTGGCGCCTTTACCTTTCCTAAAGCCCAACTAATGTTCTTGTAAGACATCCTCAGTTTTGTTTTCCATTATTCTGTATATTATACTTGTCAGCAACTTAGATTCATGAGCTGTTAAGCTAATTGTGTGATGATTCTAGCACTTGTCAGCTGTTGCAATCTTCGGAATTGTGTCGACGATATTTCTCCGAAAGGCAGGTGGTATATCGCCAGACTCACGTATCCTACATACCAACGTGAATAATCGTTTTGTTGCCACTTCTTCTGTTCTGATGGAATGTTGACTATCGCTTCTGCTTTATTTCATCTCAAGTCTTAAAAAGCTCCTTTAAATTCTAGTCCTAATACAATATCCCTTATCTCTTCTATATCGATTCTTGTTTCTTCTTCCATCGCATCAGACAAATCTTCCCCCTCATAGAGGCCTTCAATGTACTCCTTCCACCTATTCGCTCTCTTCTGCGCCTAACAGTGAAATTCCCACTGCACTCTTAATGTTACCACCGTTGCTTTTAATTTCACCGAAGGTTCTTTTGACTTTTCTATAGCCCGAGTCAAGCCTTTCCCACTCATTTCCTTTTCAGTGTGTTCACATTTTTCATGCAGGCATTCCGTCTTAGCTTCCCTGCATTTCCTGTTTATTTCATTTCTCAGCGGCATGCATTTATCTGTTCTTGAATTTCCCGGAACGTTTTTGTCCTTCGTTCTTTCATCGATCAGCTGAGTTATTTCTTCTGTTACCCATGGTTTCTTCGCAGTTACATTCTTTGTAACTATGTTTTTCTTTCCAGCGTCCGTGATTACCCTTTTTAGAGACAGCCATTCCGCTTCAACCGAAGTGCCTGCTCAGCTATTCTTTATCGCAGTATCTATAGTCTCAGAGAACTTGAAGCGTATTTCTTGATTCATTAATATTTCCGTATCCCACTTCTTTGCGTATTTATTTCTCCTGAATAGTCTTTTGAACTTCAGTCACTCTTCACCACTACTAAATTGTGATCTGAGTCTCTGTCTGCTCCTGGGTACGCCTTACAATCCAGTATTTGATTTCGGAATCTCTATCTGCCCATAACGTAATCTAACTGGAATCTTCCCATATCTCCCAGCCTTTTCCAACTATACCTCCTCCTCTTGTGATTCTTGAACAGAGTATTCGCTGTTACTAACTGAAATTTATTGCAGAACTAAATTGATCTTTCTCCCGTCTCATTCCTAGTACCAAGCCCACATTTTCCTACAGCCCTTTCTTTTCTTCCTTCCCCTACACATATATTCCAGCCTCCCATGACTATTAGATTTACATCTTCCTTTACGTATTGAATTACCAGTTAAACATCCTCATATGCATCCTCTGTCTCTTTATCTTCAGCTTGCGACGTTAGCATGTATATGTGAACTATCGTTGCCGGTGTTGGTTTGCTGTCAATTCTGATGAGAACAACTATATCACTGGACTGTTCACAGTCACAGAACCTCTGTCCTACCTACATCTACATCTGCATCTAGATGGATACTCTGCAAATCACACTTAAGTTCGTGGCAGAGGGTTAATCATACCACCTTCACAATAATTCTTTATTATTCCAGTCTCGAATAGCTTCCACCTTCCTATGCATAACGAATTCTACTCACGTTATACCATTTTCTGCTGCTTTTGATATCACCCTAAACTCATCTGAAAGAAATCACTGATCCCTACTATATCTAGATTGAACCTTTGCATTTCCCTGTTCAGATTTTCTGACTTTCCTACCAAATTCAAACTTCTGACATGGCACGTCCCGACTCGTACAACACAGTCCTTTCATTGGTTATCCAATCTTTTTTCTCATGGTCACCTTCTCCTTGGCGTTCCCCTCCCAGAGACCCAAAACGGGAAATATTATAGAATATTTTGTCATTGGAGAGATCATGATGACTTTTTTTTTCAGTTACAGGCAACATGTCTTGTGTATACACATTATGTGCCTTTAATGCAGTGTTTTTCATTGCCTTCTGCGTCCTCATGCAGTTAATGATTGCTGATTCTTCCGCCTTTAGGGGTAGTTTCCCACCCCAAGGGCAAGACAGTGGCCTGAACATCTTTCTGCTCCTCTGCCCTCTTTGATAAGGTTCTTTTCACTTTACAGTATAGTATTTTGTACAATAACTTCATACAAGTATACAGAGTCATAGGCCATACTCCGTTTAATTATTCAGAAATCCTATAAAAATCTGATTATTGTAATTTTGTTGGTTTAGGTACTCCTTCAGGTATATTAAGGCATAAATAACTAGATCAGAAATTAATCCCAGTATCGAAAGTATTTTGGAGGTGGAAGAAACACTGGAGTCGTAAAACTAGAGCGAAATAAGTGTGGAATCATTGTCTTCTTTCCATTTCACTTCACTGACCCCCACTATATTCCACAATAAGCAGCTTTGGCTAAAAGTATATCAAGATCATAGGGTTATCGGAGATGTCATTGCAAAGTGTGTGTAAAGCCAGTAAGTGTAAATGTCACACACAAAATTTCACGTAATTAAAAGTTTCATGGTATGTTTTGTTGTGAAAACAAAAGGAAATGCCATGGAGGTTTTGGTGTTAAGAAAGCCAGGTTAAAATATCCCATATATCGAAACAAGGAAACCGCATGGCTGAAAGTGTTTGAAAGAAATACTATATTTCGACATAACTTTTGGTTGTCCTGTATTTATCAACACTGCCCAATAGCAATTGGTCGTTAACATCGTTGTCCGGCCAACGTGTTAAAAAAATTTCAGTTTTCCATAAAATATACAGGAATTCCCTAAGCACTTACGTAAATACTTGGCTATTAACATTACTACATAGATGTATAGAGGAGTAATGGTATATGGCGCTACTATCCGGGAAATAATGTTATTTCCTGTTTTACTTCACTGGCCGTGATATATACAGCACAATCTCAACCACATGAGAGATGAACAAAAACAAGAGTAAAAAAATAGTGAAACCAGCTGTTGCTTTCTTCTAAACAGAAGATAAAGGAGTATAATGGGAAAACGACCGTTGCGCGTGACGCTGCTGTTAAGTGTAGTCCTATTAAAATGACTTGATAACTGACGTCTGACACTTGCCGCTACAGTGTTGCCGCATCGGCTGCCGGCTACTGCTCGGTTACAAGTGACACAAACAGGGCGGGTCACTTTACAAATGTTAATGTGTAATGGGCAGGAACGCTGGTGGTGGCCGCAGCGAGGTATTTCGGATATATGAGATGCTCTGTCGACAGCTAATTTTAAGTGAGCAATGACTGAACTGCAGTAGGCGATGCATTTTGCAGTCCTAAGCTAACCGCAACCTCGTGATGTGTAATGTATCCGAGAAAACGGCAGTCAATAGTCTCCAGCAGAACTAAAATCACTATGCTCTGTTGACGGCGATTGATGCTAACCTCTAAGAGAAAATTTAAGACAGAAAAAAACCAGTTTCGACGCTAAAACCAAACTGTTATTTCACGCTGTCACTGGTTACTTGAAACTCTCCCCACACAAGCTACACGAGCTGGCTCTTGGTTGCAGATTACAGGCACCGCAGGCAGATTCCAAACGAAAAACGGATGATCTGAAGGAAAACAAGAGTAAATAAAGTCAATACGACGATGAAAATGACGCGACAAGGAGCTACAAATTAAAAAAAATTACAATTAAATCAGTTAACTGAATAAAAATAATACTCAGCCTCATTTGATTTAATTTAGATATAAAAGAATCTTGCTAATTTTGACTAGATTCTAACCCACGACCTTCAAAATTTTTATTTTATTTTTTTTATTCTGATCTTTATTGTCCTCGGCATTTGGTCTGGGCGGACATCACATGACACCTATTCAAGTTGATTGCTCAATACGTCATTCAGTTTCCTTTATTATTTCACAGGACAGCCAGCTCTCTTTCTTTCGCAACACCCCACCTTTTTTTAGTTTTATTTTCTTGGTTTTTATTTTATCTCCCCTGGACAGGAAAGACAACCATAAAAAGGATCTACTTGCCACCGTTACT
The DNA here is from genome assembly GCF_023898315.1 of Schistocerca nitens. NCBI lineage: Eukaryota > Metazoa > Arthropoda > Insecta > Orthoptera > Acrididae > Schistocerca > Schistocerca nitens. Next base: position 929,596,240 of record NC_064615.1, read on the forward strand.
TGTGTCCTAAGAAAAAAATAGAACTGCACCTCTTCAGACGTTGGAGTCTTTGTATGTCTATCACGAAACAACTAACCTATTGCTAAATTGGGGCAAGAAAGGAAGAAAGTAAGGGAGGAGAACACACAGGGGAGCTATGAAAATAAAGGGTGTATGGGCTTTTTTGTGTTTGATTTAATTTTTTATTTTTGTTGTATTAATTTTTTATTTTTTCTTATTTTATTTTTTATTTTTTAATTTTTTTTGTTCCAGAAACTACCCGTGCCTTCGGATGGTTTTCTCGAAATTTTTACGGGGATTCCGTTTGTAGTTCGGTCAGAGTGGCATATCGGTAAAATAAGCATCAGCACGTCGTGTTCAAAAATGGCTCTGAGCCCTATGGGACTTAACATCTGAGGTCATCAGTCCCCTAGAACTTAGAACTACTGAAACCTAACTAACCTAAGGACATCACACACATCCATGCCCGAGGCAGGATTCGAACCTGCGACCTTAGCAGTCGAGCGGTTCCGGACCTAGAACCGCTCGGCCACAGCATGTCGTGTCTAGGATGTTCCAGCTGGAAGGCGGGTTATGTAAGGCGCTCCATAGAAAACTGGAAAAGAACTACTTTTATCTAGGGTTGGGTGTAAGTACACACTGTCAGCCATTAACATACGTCAAATGATCCAGTTCCGATTACTCGCAGGGACCAAAAAGTTATCGGAACCTATGGCCACGGCTCCAATTCACAGCGTTAGTTTCCGGTGCGGGTTAATGAATCACATCCGGGAAAAAAAGCGTCTGGAAAGTAATCGTAGCATGTGCCTGATGGATAAGGAAAGCCGAGATAACGCTGTGCGAGCTTCCAGACGCAGAAGCTGGACCACCAGAGCATCGGTGGGCGTCTGTGTCGTCCACACCGCAGTGAACATACGGGGCTGTGTCAGCGTGGTGGATGCGGTCCAAACGGGACTGGCTGATCTTTTTGCCATTGACATATACCAAGCGGAAAGGACGTTGGTATCGAGAAAGCCTGGGTGCACCGCTTTCTATACACGACGCCATTTTCTCTGGGGAAACTAGTGTTCGACGGGACTGAGGGGATGCATTAGTAACGCGTCGTGTACAGGCTTTGTCCAGAGTATTCGTGGAAGTAATAAGGAGTGGTGGGTCTAACTTAATTCCAGAAAGATATTCCGAAAGTGATAAAAGGGGTGTGGAATGTCTAATAACACAACTGGGGCTGTCTTGGAGGCCGGCGTATCCGATGGGAGCTAACAAAAAGTGTCGTAACTTGTCTGGCACGCGGAATAAGCCAACCCCCCGTGCTCCTGTGGGAAGGCTAGGGAGGCATATTGGACTTCAACTAACATCACGGTACATACAAAGGATCTGATTGGCATCAACATACGACAGGTGAGGATAATCGGGCTGGGAACACTTGTACCATGTGAGGGATACGAGAGACATGGTGGACATTCAGATATCGTGCACGTGTCGAGGGATACAAGCCGGTGATCAACAAGGCCAGCCCTGATCGTTTGGAAGAGAAGTCTGCTGTTTGTTACCGCCGAACGACGATCATTCGTAAAATCATTGCCCAGACAGTAGATGGTGGTGGCCACACTTAGAGGAGCGAAACATCTCTCAGGTAGGCCCTCACCAATGAGCAGAACCTGCAATTTGGAAACGTTGAGAGAACTGCCCAATGCCTCACCAAATGTCGCCACCCATGTCAGAGCCACGCAGGCATCATCTGCACTGCGTAGGTAGGGGACTAGATCGTCAGCATTGGCCGTAGAACAGACACGGTGTCCGTGCGATGACAGTCGCATTGACCTTCGCAAAACCCCTGGAATAAGGGTTCTAACACCAAACCGTACAGTATCGTGAAAAGTGGGCTACCGTGTCAGACGGAGCGCTCGAACGCTAGAGGCGTGGAGAGGCGCCCGTTTACTCCAGATATCGTGCCGCTCGACAGGCGCATTACCACTACTACTACTACACTGAAGAGCCAAGGAAACTGGTAAACCCGCCAAATAAAGTGTATGGCCCCCACGAACACGCAGAAGTGCCGCAACACTATGTGGCGTGTACTCGACAAATGTCTAAAGTTGTGCTGGAGGGAACTGACACGATGAATCCTGCAGGGCTGTCCATAAATCCGTAAGGGCACGAAGGGGTGGAGAACTCTTCTAAACAGCCGCGTGGGATTAGCCGAGCGGTCTAAGGCACTGCAGTCATAGACCGTGCGGCTGATCCCAGCGGAGGTTCGAGTCCTCCCTCGGGCATGGGTGTGTGTGTTTGTCCTTAGGATAATTTAGTTTAAGTAGTGGGCAAGCTTAGGGACTGATGGCCTTAGCAGTTAAGTACCAAAGATTTCACACACATTTTTTTCTGTTCTAAACAGCACGTTGCTAGGGATCCCAGATATGCTCAACAAGTTCATTCTTGGGAGTTTGGTGGCCAGCGGAAGTGTTTAAACTCAAAAGAGTGTTCCTGGAGCCACTCTGTAGCAATTCTGGACGTGCTTGGCGTCGCATTGTCCTGCTGGAATTACCGAAGCCCGTCGGAACGCACAACGGACATAAATGGATGCAGGTGATCAGACAGGATTACAGATCCTCCACCAGTTTGACCAGTCCCCGGCTGACGTTCAGGGTCCATGGATTCATGAGGTTGTCTCCATACCCGTACATGTTTATCCGAGTGACACAATTTGAAACGAGACTCGTCCGGCCAGGCAACATGTTTCCAGTCATCAACAGTCCAGTGTCGGTGTTGACGGGCCCAGCCGAGGTGTAAAGTTTGTTTCGTGCAGTCATCAACGGTACCCAAGCGAGCCTTTGGCTCCAAAAGCCCATGATGTTCCGTTGAATGGTTCGCATACTGACACTTGCTAACGGTCCAGCATTGAAATCTGCAGCAATTTGCGGAAGGGTTGCGTGTCCGTCACGCTGAACAATCCTCATTGGTCCCGTTCTTGCAGGATCTTTTTCCGGTAGAAGCGATGACGGAGATTTGATGTTTTGCCAGATTCCCGATACTCGCGGTACACTCGTGAAATGGTCGTACGCGAAAATCCCCAGCTCATCGCTACCTTGGAGATGCTATGGCCCATCGCTCGTACGCCGACCATCACACCATGTTCAAACTGACTTATATCTTTATAACATGCCATTGTAGCAGCAGTAACCGATCTAACAACTTACCCAGACACTTGTTGTCTTATGTAGGCGCTGCCGACCACAGTTCCGTGTTCTGCTGTTTACATACCCCTGTATTTGAGTACTGATGCCTGTACCAGATTCTTTGGCGCTTCAGTGTACATGAACCGGAAAACCCATATATTGGAGGACTATCTTCAAACATGTGTGATCGACACAGTCGAATGCCTGACTGAAGTCAAGAGATGCTAATGCACCAGGCAGATGTCGCGTCCTGGCGAGTACTATCATGTCCCTGTAACGGTAAAGGGCCGTTTGAATATTCTTGTCACCACCCAGGGAAGTCTGATGAAGGGACGTGACGTATCGTGTTGCCTTCTTCAGTTGTGATGTAAACAAACGAGTAAAAATTTTCATGTCGCTATTGATGTCGCTATTGAATAGGTAGAGCCCCCCCATGAACCATGGACCTTGCCGTTGGTGGGGAGGCTTGCGTGCCTCAGCGATACAGATGGCCGTACCGTAGGTGCAACCACAACGGAGGGGTATCTGTTGAGAGGCCAGACAAACTTGTGGTTCCTGAAGAGGGGCAGCAGCCTTTTCAGTAGTTGCAGGGGCAACAGTCTGGATGATTGACTGATCTGGCCTTGTAACATTAACCAAAACGGCCTTGCTGTGCTGGTACTGCGAACGGCTGAAAGCAAGGGGAAACTACAGCCGTAATTTTTCCCGAGGACATGCAGCTCTACTGTATGATTAAATGATGATGGCGTCCTCTTGGGTAAAATATTCCGGAGGTAAAATAGTCCCCCATTCGGATCTCCGGGCGGGGACTACTCAAGAGGACGTCGTTATCAGGAGAAAGAAAACTGGCGTTCTACGGATCGGAGCGTGGAATGTCAGATCACTTAATCGGGCAGGTAGGTTAGAAAATTTGAAAAGGGAAATGGATAGGTTAAAGTTAGATATAGTGGGAATTAGTGAAGTTCGGTGGCAGGAGGAACAAGACTTTTGGTCAGGTGATTACAGGGTTATAAATACAAAATCAAATAGGGGTAATGCAGGAGTAGGTTTAATAATGAGTAAAAAAATAGGAGTGCGGGTTAGCTACTACAAACAGCATAGTGAACGCATTATTGTGGCCAAGATAGACACAAAGCCCATGCCTACTACAGTAGTACAAGTTTATATGCCAACTAGCTCTGCAGATGATGAAGAAATTGATGAAATGTATGACGAGATAAAAGAAATTATTCAGGTAGTGAAGGGAGACGAAAATTTAATAGTCATGGGTGACTGGAATTCGTCAGTAGGAAAAGGGAGAGAAGGAAACATAGTAGGTGAATATGGATTGGGGGGAAGGAATGAAAGAGGAAGCCGCCTTGTAGAATTTTGCACAGAGCATAACTTAATCATAGCTAACACTTGGTTCAAGAATCATGAAAGGAGGCTGTATACATGGAAGAAGCCTGGAGATACTGACAGGTTTCAGATAGATTATATAATGGTAAGACAGAGATTTAGGAACCAGGTTTTAAATTGTAAGACATTTCCTGGGGCAGATGTGGATTCTGACCACAATCTATTGGTTATGAACTGCAGATTGAAACTGAAGAAACTGCAAAAAGGTGGGAATTTAAGGAGATGGGACCTGGATAAACTGAAAGAACCAGAGGTTGTAGAGAGTTTCAGGGCGAGCATAAGGGAACAATTGACAGGAATGGGGGAAATAAATACAGTAGAAGAAGAATGGGTAGCTCTGAGGGATGAAGTGGTGAAGGCAGCAGATGATCAAGTAGGTAAAAAGACGAGGGCTAATAGAAATCCTTGGGTAACAGAAGAAATATTGAATTTAATTGATGAAAGAAGAAAATATAAAAATGCAGTAAATGAAGCAGGCAAAAAGGAATACAAACGTCTCAAAAATGAAATCGACAGAAAGTGCAAAATGGCTAAGCAGGGATGGCTAGAGGACAAATGTAAGGATGTAGAGGCTTGTCTCACTAGGGGTAAGATAGATACTGCCTACAGGAAAATTAAAGAGACCTTTGGAGAGAAGAGAACCACATGTATGAATATCAAGAGCTCAGATGGAAACCCAGTTCTAAGCAAAGAAGGGAAGGCAGAAAGGTGGAAGGAGTATATAGAGGGTTTATACAAGGGAGATGTACTTGAGGACAATATTATGGAAATGGAAGAGGATGTAGATGAAGACGAAATGGGAGATAAGATACTGCGTGAAGAGTTTGACAGAGCACTGAAAGACCTGAGTCGAAACAAGGCCCCGGGAGTAGACAACATTCCACTAGAACTACTGATGGGCTCGGGAGAGCCAGTCATGACAAAACTCTACCATCTGGTGAGCAAGATGTATGAGACAGGCGAAATACCCTCAGACTTCAAGAAGAATATAATAATTCCAATCCCAAAGAAAGCAGGTGTTGACAGATGTGAAAATTACCGAACTATCAGTTTAATAAGTCACGGCTGCAAAATACTAACGCGAATTCTTTACAGACGAATGGAAAAACTGGTAGAAGCCGACCTCGGAGAAGATCAGTTTGGATTCCGTAGAAATGTTGGAACACGTGAGGCAATACTGACCTTACGACTTATCTTGGAAGAAAGATTAAGAAAAGGCAAACCTACGTTTCTGGCATTTGTAGACTTAGAGAAAGCTTTTGACAATGTTGACTGGAATACTCTCTTTCAAATTCTGAAGGTGGCAGGGGTAAAATACAGGGAGCGAAAGGCTATTTACAATTTGTACAGAAACCAGATGGCAGTTATAAGAGTCGAGGGGCATGAAAGGGAAGCAGTGGTTGGGAAAGGAGTGAGACAGGGTTGTAGCCTCTCCCCGATGTTATTCAATCTGTATATTGAGCAAGCAGTAAAGGAAACAAAAGAAAAATTCGGAGTAGGTATTAAAATTCATGGAGAAGAAGTAAAAACTTTGAGGTTCGCCGATGACATTGTAATTCTGTCAGAGACAGCAAAGGACTTGGAAGAGCAGTTGAACGGAATGGACAGTGTCTTGAAAGGAGGATATAAGATGAACATCAACAAAAGCAAAACGAGGATAATGGAATGTAGTCAAATTAAGTCGGGTGATGCTGAGGGAATTAGATTAGGAAATGAGATACTTAAAGTAGTAAAGGAGTTTTGCTATTTAGGGAGTAAAATAACCGATGATGGTCGAAGTAGAGAGGACATAAAATGTAGACTGGCAATGGCAAGGAAAGAGTTTCTGAAGAAGAGAAATTTGTTAACATCGAGTATAGATTTAGGTGTCAGGAAGTCGTTTCTGAAAGTATTTGTATGGAGTGTAGCCATGTATGGAAGTGAGACATGGACGATAACTAGTTTGGACAAGAAGAGAATAGAAGCTTTCGAAATGTGGTGCTACAGAAGAATGCTGAAGATAAGGTGGGTAGATCACGTAACTAATGAGGAGGTATTGAATAGGATTGGGGAGAAGAGAAGTTTGTGGCACAACTTGACTAGAAGAAGGGATCGGTTGGTAGGACATGTTTTGAGGCATCAAGGGATCACAAATTTAGCATTGGAGGGCAGCGTGGAGGGTAAAAATCGTAGAGGGAGACCAAGAGATCAGTACACTAAGCAGATTCAGAAGGATGTAGGTTGCAGTAGGTACTGGGAGATGAAGAAGCTTGCACAGGATAGAGTAGCATGGAGAGCTGCATCAAACCAGTCTCAGGACTGAAGACCACAACAACAACAACAACAACAACATTGAATAGAGCGATTGGCCGGTAATCAAATCCGCGATTCATCATTTGGGGGTTCGGAATAGTTGTTGAGTACGTCAATTCACAATAAATCGAAGTCCAAGTAGGTATAAATAGATAGATAAAACACTTGCAAAACTTGATGGGAAGGCTGTTAGGTCCAGGGGACTCACTGGCGGCTCCCGCCTCGATGGCATCTAATACTTCATCCATGGCCACGTCTTTCTAAAGTTCTTGAGCTACGTTCTCTGGCACGGTGTTTACAGTGAGTGCCGCTACCTCCTCAATTAAGGTCGGGTGTGAGACCAAGAACAAGGATCGGACTTAATTTAAAGAAATCACGTGGAAGTGTAGTACAACACGACGCGTCATTCCTCATTACCAAATATTTTTATTTAATAACAATTCAATCTGACAGATACCAAGATTATTGCGACGATCGTGTGAAACCTAGCTTGCGCTATTCGTCCACGAGACTCAGAGGGCCATAGACACTGGTTCCCAGGTAGATGCCGTGTTTCTTGACTTCCGCAAGGCGTTCGACACAGTTCCCCACAGTCGTTTAATGAACAATGTAAGAGAATGTGAACTATGAGACCACTTGTGTGATTGGATTGAAGAGTTCCTAGATAACAGAACGCAGCATGTCATTCTCAATGGAGAGAAGTCTTCCGAAGTAAGAGTGATTTCAGGTGTGCCGCAGGGGAGTGTCGTAGGACCGTTGCTATTCACAATATACATAAATGAGTGTGGATGACATCGGAAGTTCACTGAGGCTTTTTACGGATGATGCTGTGGTATATCGAGAGGTTGTAACAATGGAAAATTGTACTGAAATGCAGGAGGATCTGCAGCGAATTGACGCATGGTGCAGGGAATGCCAATTGAATCTCAATGTAGACAAGTGTAATGTGCTGCGAATACATAGAAAGAAAGATCCCTAATCATTTAGCTACAATATAGCAGGTCAGCAACTGGAAGCAATTAATTCCATAAATTATATGGGATTTGGCATTAGGAGTGAATTAAAATGGAATGATCACATAAAGTTGATCGTCGGTAAAGCAGATGCCAGACTGAGATTCATTGGAAGAATCCTATGGAAATGCAATCCGAAAACAAAGGAAGTACGTTACAGTACGCTTGTTCGCCCACTACTCGAATACTGCTCAGCAGTGTGGGATCCGTACCAGATAGCGTTGATAGAAGAGAGAGACAAAATCCAATGGAGAGCAGCGCGCTTCGTTACAGGATCATTTAGTAATCGCGAAAGCGTTACGGAGATGATAGATAAACTCCAGTGGAAGACTCTGCTGGAGAGACGCTCAGTAGCTCGGTACGGGCTTTTGTTGAAGTTTCGAGAACATACCTTCACCGAAGAGTCAAGCAGTATATTGCTCCCTCCTACGTATATCTCGCGAAGAGACCATGAGGATAAAATCAGAGAGATTAGAGCCCACACAGAAGCATACCGACAATCTTTCTTTCCACTAACAATACGAGACTGGAATAGAAGGGAGAACCGATAGAGGTACTCAAGGTGGCTTATGGAGTATGGATGTAGATGTGTATGTAGATTAAATACAGACAAACAGTTAAGATTTTTAAATTAAGTTTACAGTTGTTTAGGACGTTTGCATTATACGTAAAATTACAAATAGTACTCAAAAATGTCAACTGTGCAACACAAGTAGTGGCTCGACTACGAACAGTTAATTAATTATATAAGCCTGCGGCGACACTCTGTCCCCGCAACACAACTGTGGTCTAATCCCACAATAGGACTTGAATATAAGTTCAACGAACATTAAATGAAAACATTAAAATGCATCCATCTGCACTGGTTATGCAAGATACGGTCAAGCTGCCTAAAGACTATCGTCTTGTGAAGCCGAAGCAACAGTGATACTTCACTGCCGGCCGGTGTGGCCGAGCGGTTCTAGGCGCTTCAGTCTGGAACCGCGGGACCGCTACGGTCGCAGGTTCGAATCCTGCCTCGGGCATGGATGTGTGTGATGTCCTTAGGTTAGTTAGGTTTTAGTAGATCTAAGTTCTAGGGGACTGATGACCTCAGATGTTAAGTCCCATAGTGCTCAGAGCCATTTGAACCATTTTTTGATACATCACTGATTGGCCACAAGCCTGTTCCACGTAAATAATGTTAACTGCTTAAATAAACTACTGAGCCCCTAAAACACAATTAAAATGATAATGACAATTAAACCCTTAGTTTTTTAAAGGAATCAAGAACTCAGTGCTCAGTCTGCCCGACGACTTCATCACACGCCCACAAGGATCTTACGATAACACAATTACTGAAGCAACTACTTCCTAATGCAGCTACACACCCGCCGTGGCGCGGTACCAAATGAATAGCAACAAACTACTCAACTTGAGACTGGAACGGGAGATCCGCAGAATCGCGTGTGACCTGCCAACGCTCGTGTGATGACAGGAAAACTGCTGAGGCGGAAGGAAAACGTGCAAGTAGGCTGTTTAGGTTTTTTTATTGGTAACGCCACCTCAGTATGAAAATCACTGGCTGTGCCGTGTGCAGTCTGTGGCTGCGTTGCATTGTTGTAATACTCGCCATTGTAGTGTTAGGCAGCTGGCTGCGAACAGCGCGTAGCGTTGCGCAGTTGGAGGTGAGCCGCCAGCAGTGGTGGATGTGGGGAGAGAGATGGCGGAGTTTTGTAATTTGTCATGAACTGCTATATATATGATGATATCAAGGTAAATACATTGTTTGTTCTCTATTAATATCTTTCATTTGCTAACTATCCCTATCAGTAGTTAGTGCCTTCCATAGTTTGTATCTTTTATTTAGCTGGCAGTAGTGGCGCTCGCTGTATTGCAGTAGCTTGAGCAGCGAAGATTTTTGTGAGGTAAGTGATTTGTGAAAGGTATAGTTTAATGTTAGTCAGGGCCATTCTTTTGTAGGGAATCTTGAAAGTCAGATTGCGTTGCGCTAAAAATATTGTGCGTCAGGTTAAGCACAGTCTAGTAAAATTGATAAAAGGGGACGTTTGAAACGCTTCCCTGCCCCCCGGTCCAGCAGAACAGCAGCATGTCAACCGCTGCCGGTACAAAGCTATCAACGTATTGAACAAACAGCAAAACAAATTCAATAAAAATTAACGTACACAGTAATCCTCAAATGAGCAATTCAAAATTCAGCTCTTAAAACTTCAGCGTGCGAGCGGCCCGCTCATAACACTGCACGTTAACCTTTCCAGCAATAACAAGATGCAATGTAGAAGGTCTTTGAAAGAACAATTACGTAATAATTCAAACAAGTTTTAAAAGACCAACGTCTATCTTTACCGGGGCCTCTTAGGGGCTAATAGACACTGTAATTGAGATATGCAAAAATGGCATACGGCCGTTTAAACTGTGCACCTATATCCCGAATGTCTACTCAACGCTGAGTAAGAGAGTGTGCAAATACTAGCACGCACACACACATTCGTGCGTAGGTTTAGGCTGAGCGCACACAACATTGGTACAGGACAAGTTCAATAACTCGCCCCAGGAAGGGCGACGAAGTCTACAACAAACAGAAATTACGATAAGTAGTATCAAATACTCTCTAATAACAAACCGTAATTTCGAGTACAAGATTAACATTGCAAAATACCAGCTTGTCGCTTACAGAAACCTCTGGATTGAGACACATATCCCCAAAGGGATCACAGAAAAGCAAAAGAAACTGGATTCCTGGCCAGATCACATTTGTCAGAATTGATAATCTTTAAGTATAGTACTTACTAACCAGTCTTCACAGATAGTTTCAAGAAAATGCCAAGGAGGCCAGTAGATTCAGGACTCCAGGTAGGCACCGTGTAATACTGTCCTGCTGCTCGTGACTGCTAACAAATTGTTCAATACTTCTCCGTGTATTTAGCACACTACAGTTTATTGATGTACCTCGTAATCAGGCTGCACGCAACGAGAGCGGCTCCTTGCCCACTCAACTCGCTAGTGACAACGGTCAACGCCGCAGGAAAACGCGGGCCCCCTCGTCCAACGGTCAATGGTGTTAACTCGCTGCAATCGCCAGGACGCCTAGTATTCAGGCACATCCGTCCAGCTTCATGACAGACACACCACTCGCCATCATACAGATCCAGAGGGAACACATAATCCAGCAAAGATTATACAGCGAGAGCCAGAGTCGATGCAATGCGCGCACAATGGCCAATAGGTTTGTCCGTGCACCCTCATGGAAGCCACCATGGCTCAGGTGAAGCGGGACAGCTGCGGACACCTGGGGGTAATGTGAATTGAAAGCATGATCTATGGCGCACTGCACAGAATATCGTCGTCCTTCTGTATCAGTGAGATTGTGTATGAGAGCTCGACGACGACACTGGCATTCTTTGAGGAAGTGGTACATCAATGGCCTTTCCTGAGGCATAAAGTCTTGAGTGCAGGACCTGACAAGCCTCCCTTTCAAGCATCGTCGTATGAATGAAGTAATCCTCGCTTTAGCACAGTGCTCTATCACCTGACAGACAGGAGGAAATGTCACTGAACTGCTGTCATGTAGGATTGGGTAATAAAAGTCCATGGTGCTCGTTTGTCAAGCGTTGACGTCTTTGCCACCTCCCAACAACGCCCTGCGTAGAACCGGTTTCGAGAAGTATAGCCACCAAGATAGCATCAATGTGTAGGTAAGTCGAAGTCGACGACAAAGGGCCCACGATCTGTCGGCAGTCATGGACACTCAGGTGGCAATGTTTAATGTCCATATGGCAGGCGAGAGCGACATCACTGATGTAGGTCTTATGGTCGGAGAAAGCCAGAGGCCAAATATCAGCATGTCGAGCGTCATCCACAAGGGAACGTGTGAGGTAGATATGGTCGATGTGACTGGACGAGTGCGTCATATAGTATCTGAAACCTGCATAGGTGCCATGAACCTTCGTCCATGTGTCGATAAGTTGAAGTTGGTCGATGATGGCAAAGAGGGCCGCACATGGAGAATGTCGTGAGAGATGATCTGTAGGGCCTGTGTGGAGCTGAAGTCCCCACTGAGGACATCATTCAGGCGACCCTCTAAAAGCGGCGTTACCTCGCCAACAAAGAAAGTATGTTGCTCGTGACAAGCATTGGAGTCAGACAGAGCATATACATTTAGGATGCCGAGCAGTGTGAGGGCCATACTTCAATAGGAAGGTACACTATATCTTCAGAGAGGCTGAGGCATGGGAGATGGGAGCTTTGTATTTGGCGGGAGTGTCGAAATCAGAGATCTACCTCTACATACATACTCCGCAATCCACCATACGGTGCGTGGCGGAGGGTACCTCGTACTACAACTAGCATCTTCTCTCCCTGTTCCACTCCCAAACAGAACGAGGGAAAAATGACTGCCTATATGCCTCTGTACGAGCCCTAATCTCTCTTATCTTATCTTTGTGGTCTTTCCGCGAAATATAACTTGGCGGCACTAAAACTGTACTGCAGTCAGTCTCAAATGCTGGTTCTCTAAATTTCCCCAGTAGCGATTCACGATAAGAACGCCTCCTTTCCTCCAGAGACTTCCACCCGATTTCCTGAAGCATTTCCGTAACACTCGCGTGTTGATCGAACCTACCAGTAACAAATCTAGCAGCCCGCCTCTGAATTGCTTCTATGTCCTCCCTCAACCCGACCTGATAGGGATCCCAAACGCTAGAGCAGTACTCAAGAATAGGTCGTAATAGTGTTTTGTAAGCGGTCTCCTTTACAGATGAACCACATCTTCCCAACATTCTACCAATAAACCGAAGACGACTATCCGCCTTCCCCACGACCGCCATTACATGGTTGTCCCACTTCATATCGCTCTGCAGTGTTACGCCCAAATATTTAATCGACGTGACTGTGTCAAGCGCTACACTACTAATGGAGTATTCAAACATTACGGGATTCTTTTTCCTATTCACCTGCATTAATTTACATTAATCTATATTTAGAGTTAGCTGCCATTCCTTACACCAACCACGAATCCTGTCCAAGTCATCTTGTATCCTCCTACAGTCACTCAACGACGACACCTTCCCGTACACCACAGCATCATCAGCAAACAGCCGCACATTGCTATCCACCCTATCCGAAAGATCATTTATGTAGATAGAAAACAACAGTGGACCTACCACACTTCCATGGGGCACTCCAGATGATACCCTCACCTCCGATGAACACTCACCATCGAGGACAAAGTACTGGGTTTTATTCCTTCAGAAGTCTTCGAGTCACTCACATATTTCGGAACAAATCCCATATCCTCGTACCTTTGTTAGGAGTCTGCAGTGGGACACCGAGTCAAACGCTTTCCGGAAGTCAAGGAATATGGCATCCGTCTGATACCCTTCATCCATGGTTCGCAAGCTTTCATCTGAAAAAAGGGCGATTTGCGTTTCGCAGGAGCGATGCTTTCTAAAACCGTGCTGATGCATGGACAGCAACTTCTCTGTCTCAAGGAAATTCATTATCTTCGAACTGAGAATATGTTCGAGAATCCTGCAACAAACCGATGGTAAGGATATTGGTCTGTAATTTTGAGGATACGTCCTTCTACCCTTCTCATATACAGGCGCACCTGCGCTTTTTTCCAGTCGCTCGGGACTTTACGTTGGGTAAGAGATTCGCGATAAATGCTCTCTGTAAAACCGAATTGGAATCCCATCAGGACCTGGCGATTTATTTATTTTCAATCCATTCCGCTGCTTCACAATCCCAGGGATGCCTATAACTATGTCCTCCATACGGGAATCTGTTCGAGACTCAAACGGCGGTATGTTTGTACGATCCTCCTGCGTGAAAGATTTCTCAAATGCTATATTTAAAATTTCAGCTTTCGTTTTGCTGTCTTCAGTTGCCAGGCCAGACTGATCAGTGAGTGACTGGATGGAAGCCTTCGACCCTCTTACCGATTTTACGTAAGACCAGAATTTCCTTGGATTTTCAGCAAGATCTTTTGCTAAGGTGTGACGGTGGTAGTGGTTGTATGCTTCGCGCATCGCTCTTTTTACAGCAGCACGAGTCTCTACTAACTTTTGCCTGTCCTCATTCTCCCGATCTTTCTTGTACCGCGAGTGCAACCGTCTTTGCTTCCTGAGCACTCTCCGAATTGCGCTGTTAAACCACGGTGGGTCTTTTCCGTCCGTAACCCTCTTTTTCGGCACATACTTCTCCAATACGTGATTAATAATGTGTTTAAAATTTGCCCATAATTCTTCCACGTCCATCGTACCGGAAATAAATGAAGTCGATTCATTTACTAAGTAGGATGCTAACAACTGCTTATCTGCTCTTTCTACTAAGAATACTCTCCTAGCCTTCTTGACCGACTTTCTAACTTTCGTAACCATAGTCGTATTGACAACATCATGATCACTAATCCCTGTCTCAACACTGACACCGTCGATGAGGTCTGGTCTGTTCGTGGCTACCAGATATATTTCCATTACGCGTTGGCTATCGATTTAGCTGCTCAAGACAGTTTTCGGATAATGTGTTCAAAAGTAATTCACACGACGGCCTGTCTGTACCACCTATAATGAATCCATAGACATCCCAGTCTATACTAGGTAGGTTGAAGTCGCCTCCGACTAATATAGCATGATCCGGGTACTTCTGCGATACAGAGTGTAGACTCCTTTTGAATGATTCTAGAACGGTCACGGTGGAACCTGGTGGCCGGTAATAACACCCAACAATTAACTTTGTTTCTCCTAGCCCTGTGGCCTAGTGCTGATGCCTCAGTCAGAGCCCAATACGTCGCTTTTCATCTAGTGGCATAGTTTCCTTTCCCGCGAAGCTGTGTTTGTTCCACTTCACCGCCATGCATTTGGGTCAGTCGAATGTAGACTTATTGAGCTTAGTTCTTGTCACTCCTTGGAGGTGGGGAATGTCGACATCAGCAGCATAAATGGTATCTCTGCACATGGCCCAAATAGTGACCAGATCCATCACTGTGATACGATAATACTCTCTGCACGCTTCCCCTATTGGTGCAGAGGGTCTTGCAGAGACGTCAGGCTGGCGTGAAACATCCGGTGTAGCCAGTGTGGTCGCAATCACTGGGTGGAAGCTGGGTGGGGTCCCACCATGGGGCACTCCCCGATGGGTGGGCATCACCCCAATCTGCTTTACCGTTGACACCGTCAGCCCAAGAGATGTCATGAAGGGGACCTCCCTCCACAGGATACGTCAGTGTCAGGTGGAATCATAGGCAATGCAAAGGGCACTCCCCCTATGGGACATAGCCCGCATCTCGTGGTCGTGCGGTAGCGTTCTCGCTTCCCACGCCCGGGTTCCCGGGTTCGATTCCCGGCGGGGTCAGGGATTTTCTCTGCCTCGTGATGGCTGGGTGTTGTGTGCTGTCCTTAGGTTAGTTAGGTTTAAGTAGTTCTAAGTTCTAGGGGACTGATAACCATCGCTGTTAAGTCCCATAGTGCTCAGAGCCATTTGAACCCTATGGGACATAGGGAGCGGCCACTCTAGTTATCAGGGCACTCAAAGGGATATCACTATATGGTATCTGATCCACTGCCTGTGCCATATGAAGGAGTGTGTCCTCGGAGGACGTTTGACTTCGCTTCTTCCATTTTTGGGGCGATCGCTGCTTCCAGAGCTGCTGTTCCATATCGGGAAGTGACTGTTCGTTGTGTGACGTCGTTCCATCTGAAGGCGAACAGAGGTAGGCGCCACACTCGGTTCGATGTCAATCACTGTTTATCAAGCTTTCGAGAATTGTTGGTCTTGTCGCTGTCAGAGGACTGGTGTCAGTGAAGTTCCATCCACACTGTCGTTCCCGAGGGGAAGAGCTAAGAGAAGAACAGCGACGCATCCGGTTTGTGCATGGCCGAGGCTTAGGTATGTGGTAAGAAGTGACCGTTGCTTTCAGAGCTGAGACGCTGATCAAGATTTGGAGCAAACGGCGACGGAGGCAATCGGACCTAGGTGGCCCTCTTGTCCACACTCTGCACATGTCCACAGTTTTCAGCATACACGTATGAGAAGGTAGGATGGTACATGTTTGGACAGTTCAATCCTGATGTGCGAGACACCATTTAACTCGTGGTATGTCGCGAATGTTTGCCATTTTCCTGCGATATGGCCCACAACTCTGCAATAGGGTTGGAAGGCTTCAACGGCTACGTCGTGGGGCATCTCGAAAGGGAGCTCAAACGCCCGAGTCGTTCGAAGACCGAAACTAGCGTGGTCTACCGTCACCTGCCCAATACACCCGTCAGAATGTTCAATTTTAGTCGATGTGCATGTTGTCGTACTACATCAGCCATGCTTCTTCCGTCGTCATTTTAATGCAGGCGATGCTCCCGGTGATAAAGAAGTGAATACCTACCACTTCTTGTGGTTCCAGGGGTATCTCTTCGTGAACGAATTGTTCGATTTCATAAACGTGTGTTCGTGCATGTTTTGCTTGGAATGTTACTTCAAGTGTCACACGGCGCTAAGAGTGCATCATGTGGTCCAATATACATACACTAGTAAACACCTAAATTAGCGGAGCGCTGCCCTGTGCGCGCAGCAGGCCCGCATGCGACCATGGCCGAAAGCCGACTTTTTCTCTGACCAAACATGCTGAGCTACTGTGCCGGCATTTTTAAGCTATGCCACAACATAAGGTTAAACATTATATTTATGCCTGTGTTGCTCCAGTCACGACAGTGAATTGCAGCCTTCAAAGATTCGGCTTCACCCAATGTCCTGCGAAGCTTATCTAACGTAAACCGAGCTCTGTGGTTATGATAACTGTATATGTGGCGCTAAAAGTGCCAGATTCATGACTCGGGATCAGAACACACCGAGAAAGAATGCCGAACAAGGAATTGGAAGTGAACTGACAAATTTTGGCTGTATAGCAACTGTGAACGGTTCCGACTTGACGTTGAGCGCTCTGATTGGAGGAAATCAGACCGAACGCTTGAAGTGTCAAGTAATTTTAAACGGACTATAGTGCTGATGCCTCAGTCAGAGCGCAATACGTCGCTTTTCACCTAGTGGCATAGTTTCCTTTCCCGCGAAGCTGTGTTTGTTCCATTTCACTGCCATGCATTGGAGTCAGTCGAATGTAGAATTATTAAGCTTAGTTCTTGTTAACTGCCATCCCTCATCTTCGCTGTGGTGCCCCGTGTATAGTTACTCCTTGCCTTCTCTGAGAATATAAGTTGGCTAGTGAATTTCCTTAACAAATCCTCTTGGCTACTGTCGGATACAGATATGCCTTGCCTTCCTGAGAATAAATTGGCTAGAGAATGTCCTTAGCAAAATCCTCTTTTACTGTTACGTCGCAGACATTTCTACCTCTTGCCTTGCCTCAGAACGCTTGCTGTAGTTCATGAATCCTTAGTTACGGTTGTTGTTGTCCACCTACCAATTCGGTCCAAATACTTATAATATGCTAATTTTGTTAATCATAGTCGATTATTGACAGCCTCCAAATGTCAGAAACGATTTAATAATAAAGAAACATTGCGCCAGTTACATTCTTTGGTGCACAGCACGACACATTTAAGGAATTTATTCCCATTTTCAACTGCTTCCATCTGCATTAGTATTGTGTGTGGCGTATGGAGACCTTAAGATACTCCATAACTTCTAGAAATCAATATAACGGACATAAGGAAGGAGTCAGAAATTTTAGTACACCAAAAAAGTCAGGAAAAACAATCTGAATAGTAATGTAGAAGCCGCGCGGGATTAGCCGAGCGGTCTAGGGCGCTGCAGTCATGGACTGCGCGGCTGGTCCCGGCGGAGGTTCGAGTCCTCCCTCTGGCATGGGTGTGTGTGTTTGTCCTTAGGGTAATTTAGGTTAAGTAGTGTGTAAGCTTAGGAACTGATGACCTTAGCAGTTAAGTCCCATAAGATTTCACACACATTCGAACAGTAAGCTAGAAAGTAAATCGATCAGTTTCTTCAAATGTTTGTCTTGTAAATAATAAGTATAGTAATTCTGTAGATACGTTCGTTCCTACATACATTTCACTTAACATATAAAACAAGATGATACAAAAATAGAACGTGAATCATAATTGTTATATAAAGCCAGTGCTGTCATTGATAAAGTTATAAATGACAGTTTAACGTAGATAGTATAATACGCTGAAATAGAACACCTCTGGCTTAACCAAACTCTTTGTCCAGTTAAATTGTCGCAATATCTTTGTACAAATTACCAAGCTATGATTTTACGTAAAGAAACAATGTGAGTGGTGGTTTGCGTGTGTGTGTGTGTGTGTGTGTGTGTGTGTGTGTGTGTGTGTGTGTGTGTGTGAATTTCTGCACGCTGAAGGAGCAGAATACCTGTAAGTAGATACAAAAAAGTTATTTTTTAACTTTAGCATATAAAAATTTCAATGTTTATATTTTCCGAAAGCAGTAAAACAACGCATAGACGACTGCAAGTGAAGAGAAGCAGCACAACGCATGCGGAGACACGTCATACAACACCAATGTAAATATTAGCACTTAAAATGGGAATAAATTCGTGCAGTGCATAACATAGCTTAAATGGTTCAGCGTTCTATTGTTAAATCATAGACAGTATGGCCCATGGGCAGAAACGTCTATATCATTTTCGTATTACTTTCTCAAAATGTGTGAACACATGCCTTTCATTTACTTGAGGAAGATACTAAACGAACTGTTCGCTATATCTGAGAAATTTTACCCCTACTGTCAATCTGCAAATATGAAATTAATGAGCTCTGTTGTATTCGTTGCAGGTTCCTAACAATTTCTTTTGCTTTTCTATACTGTTCCTTGTTAGGACGATAGAGCGCACCCAGCTACTTTCATTTCTAAGTCAGAAACACATTACACCATACTGCAGCAGTAGGGCTGACCAGCTGTAATCTTTTGTGCTGAAAAGTAGTAAAACAGCGGTAATTTGGGTATAAACTAACAGCATTCTCTTATCTGCAGAGGAGGAGAACGGAGATCAAGATCGGTAGTTAAAGTAGACACCATTTCTCTTATTCTCTCTCCTCCTTTTTTTTTTTTTTTTTTTTTTAATGTCTGCCAGAAAGATCATGGGTTTGAGTGTGTGACTACAGGCGATCGCGAAGCTGTCATGGCTCGATCAGCTGATCCATAACTTACTTGTGTCAATTGAGTTCGCCCACTATCCTTGCCAAGGCGCGAGAAGTACAGTGGTTTTCGAGTGATATATTTTTAAACTATTCCGCTGTTGACTACTTTCGGAGATTCTTGCTCTTAGTCTGTCAACGACTTGTTTCCTCTAGTTATGTTAATTGCATTTTCATCTCAGAGCAAGACATTCGAAGAGAGGGAAGTTACTCTGTCAACGGACTTTCAACTTCTTAACCAGTATTATACGAAATGGAGTCTCTGTCCAAAACCAAATAAAACTGAGGTAAGCGTATTCTTCCTGAGCAATCATGAGGCAAGACGAGAGTTACAAGTGACAGTCTGCAATGAGCGATTGACGCACAACAGCTATCCAAAATATCTAGGAATAACTCTTGACCGATCACTAACCTATAAAAAACACCTAGAAATAACCAGTCAAAAGATAAAAAATCGAAATAACATACACTCCTGGAAATGGAAAAAAGAACACATTGACACCGGTGTGTCAGACCCACCATACTTGCTCCGGACACTGCGAGAGGGCTGTACAAGCAATGATCACACGCACGGCACAGCGGACACACCAGGAACCGCGGTGTTGGCCGTCGAATGGCGCTAGCTGCGCAGCATTTGTGCACCGCCGCCGTCAGTGTCAGCCAGTTTGCCGTGGCATACGGAGCTCCATCGCAGTCTTTAACACTGGTAGCATGCCGCGACAGCGTGGACGTGAACCGTATGTGCAGTTGACGGACTTTGAGCGAGGGCGTATAGTGGGCATGCGGGAGGCCGGGTGGACGTACCGCCGAATTGCTCAACACGTGGGGCGTGAGGTCTCCACAGTACATCGATGTTGTCGCCAGTGATCGGCGGAAGGTGCACGTGCCCGTCGACCTGGGACCGGACCGCAGCGACGCACGGATGCACGCCAAGACCGTAGGATCCTACGCAGTGCCGTAGGGGACCGCACCGCCACTTCCCAGCAAATTAGGGACACTGTTGCTCCTGGGGTATCGGCGAGGACCATTCGCAACCGTCTCCATGAAGCTGGGCTACGGTCCCGCACACCGTTAGGCCGTCTTCCGCTCACGCCCCAACATCGTGCAGCCCGCCTCCAGTGGTGTCGCGACAGGCGTGAATGGAGGGACGAATGGAGACGTGTCGTCTTCAGCGATGAGAGTCGCTTCTGCCTTGGTGCCAATGATGGTCGTATGCGTGTTTGGCGCCGTGCAGGTGAGCGCCACAATCAGGACTGCATACGACCGAGGCACACAGGGCCAACACCCGGCATCATGGTGTGGGGAGCGATCTCCTACACTGGCCGTACACCACTGGTGATCGTCGAGGGGACACTGAATAGTGCACGGTACATCCAAACCGTCATCGAACCCATCGTTCTACCATTCCTAGACCGGCAAGGGAACTTGCTGTTCCAACAGGACAATGCACGTCCGCATGTATCCCGTGCCACCCAACGTGCTCTAGAAGGTGTAAGTCAACTACCCTGGCCAGCACGATCTCCGGATCTGTCCCCCATTGAGCATGTTTGGGTCTGGATGAAGCGTCGTCTCACGCGGTCTGCACGTCCAGCACGAACGCTGGTCCAACTGAGGCGCCAGGTGGAAATGGCATGGCAAGCCGTTCCACAGGACTACATCCAGCATCTCTACGATCGTCTCCATGTGAGAATAGCAGCCTGCATTGCTGCGAAAGGTGGATATACACTGTACTAATGCCGACATTGTGCACGCTCTGTTGCCTGTGTCTATGTGCCTGTGGTTCTGTCAGTGTGATCATGTGATGTATCTGACCCCAGGAATGTGTCAATAAAGTGTCCTCTTCCTGGGACAATGAATTCACGGTGTTCTTATTTCAATTTCCAGGAGTGTATTAAGAAAGCCGACTAGAGCCTCCTGGGGAGCTCAAGCTAACGCCCTACGCACCGCAGCACAATCTCTTATTTACTCAGTGGCAGAATACTGCGCCCCAATCTGGTACAAGAGCACACACACAAAGGAAATAGATGTCCAGCTTAATACCACCATGAGGATCGTCTCAGGAACTCTGCAATCAACCCCACTTCCCTGGCTTCATGCCCTTTGCAATGTAGCTCCTCCCTTCCTCAGAAGGCAACAAGCAGCTATCCGAGAATGGAAGAAAATTAATGACCCCTCTGTCTCTGAAGATATACCTATCCGAAAAATTTTGGACCATCTACCAAGTACCCGCGTAAAATCCAGGAAACCTATATGGGAAGACGAAGTCCTCAAATTCCC
The DNA here is from genome assembly GCF_023898315.1 of Schistocerca nitens. Lineage (NCBI taxonomy): Eukaryota > Metazoa > Arthropoda > Insecta > Orthoptera > Acrididae > Schistocerca > Schistocerca nitens. The sequence goes on from NC_064615.1 coordinate 929,617,516, forward strand.
AGAAAAGTACGACATAGCAAGGGAATGGAGACAATACCGGTCGCTGAATAATCACCATCCTCTCATCACTGATTTTGATCCTTCGATACCGGTGGAAGGTATGAAAATGCCCAGAAGAACTTGGTGCAGACTTAATCGTGTGAGGACTAACCACGGCAGACGTAAGGCCATTCTCCACAAATGGAAACTCACTTATGACCCACGATGCTACTATGGTGCAGAAGAACAAACAGTCCCTCACCTGATCTTCGAATGCCCTGCGAAGAGGTTCAAAATGGCTCCGAGCACTATGGGACTATGGGACTTAACTTCTGAGGTCATCAGTCCCCTAGAATTTAGAACTACTTAAACCTAACTAACCTAAGAACATCACACAGCCGGCCGGGGTTGCTGAGCGGTTCTAGGCGCTACAGTCCGGAATCGCGCGACTGCTACGGTCGCAGGTTCGAATCCTGCCTCGGGCATGGGTGTGTGTGATGTCCTTAGGTAAGTTAGGTTTAAGTAGTTCTAAGTTCTAGGGGACTGATGACCTCAGAAGCTGTCCCATAGTACTCAGAGCCATTTGAACCATTTGACATCACACACATCCATGGCCCGAGGCAGGATTCGAACCTGCGACCGCAGCGGTCGCGCGGTTCCAGACTGTAGCGCCTAGAACCACTCGGCCACCCCGGCCTGCCCCTGCGAAGAGGTTTGAAGGAGAATGGAGGGATATCATGAATGCTACTCCGCGTGCTGTTCAGTGGGTGACCTGCTTAGATGTGGACTTGTAATAACTGCAGTGGCTGTCTCCTAATCTTTCACATATTGTTTCTTTCAATCAATCATTTAATAATATATTTGTAATTCGTTTATTGTATTAATTAATAGTATGTGTGCAGTTTTACTCTGTAAATGCCATACGCTAAATAAAATAAATGTATTTTCATATTCCCTTGTGATTTCTGTACTTTGGAAGCACTAGGGAAATAAAGTGCACTGAATGTAGGAGCCGCCTGAACGCAATTCTTCCAAAATAATAACATGAAATTATGCTGCAAGCGTCACGTACAGCACGACTTGCGAGAGTGGTGACACCGACGTTATTTGTGGTCGAGAATACGATTCACAAGGCTCAAAAACATCGCATTCACCAATAGAAACATTCCAGAGACAAATGCACTCGCCGTCTGAAGACTGGCAGTACGGTTACCACCGCTCTGACCTCACAGTCCACGTTATGGTTCGCGCAGGTATGACGTCTGATTCCACCATCTTTAGTTTAGTAGTTAGTCAATGGCATCATCGATATGCTGCCGAAGTGCAAGACATTACAACTTCACGCAGGGCCGTCTTTATCTGATGGGGTGGACGGGGTGCGTTTCGCCAGGGTGTAATTACCTGGGTTATGAAAATTATTGAACAAACATTCATTAATCCTGTAAAAATAAAGACACCAATATTGTTTACAAATACGCTTCACGGAGCTTTCGGCATCTTTGAGAATTGTGGCGGGTAAGTTAAAGTGACACAAAAGCAGAAGGCCGTTCGCGTAGGTAGGTGGTGGAATGAAAGGAATAACTTGACTGCCGTTGCGCTGAGTGGAGACATGCGACACGAAATGTTAACACTAAACGTTGCCAACACAAATAGTAACGCTTAGATTACCCACACAATAATGGTACCGTAGCGTCTAGCCCGTAGCCTGTTGGAAACAATCGCCAAAGCAAGTAGTTCTGCTTGCTGGTCACAGACTTAATCATTGGGTGTGATATATACCGAATATATGGTTGATATAACACTGAACCGGAATTTTCGTTGGCACTTCGTAATCCAGACTTTCTGCTCTTGAATGTCATTCGAGAATGAATGATGAATTAAATCCGTACATTTTGCCATTCTACTGTATAACAGATTCCCCATGAAAACAGCAAGTCATTTTAAGAAGGTGCTTCACACCGCAATAGCACCAGAAACTAAACCAAAAAATAACACTACCTTGTTACCGCAACTCAATACACGATGGAGCAGCGTACTCCTCAAGGTAGGGTGTCCATTCGTCCCGTTTTTCCCGGGACAGTCCCGCTTTTTACCAAAATGTCCCGCTGTCCCGAAAGTTTTTTTGGGGACGCTCAAATGTCCCGTTTTTTTATGATTCCGCTTGGCTAGAGTATTTTACGCTACTGGTTGTTTGACTTGCTATTAACAGCGCAATTATTTACGCTAGAAAGCGTGCGATGACTTTCATCATACCCCAAACATGTACCGAACTGTCAAAAGTCGCAAGTAATTTCAAACGCACTATAGGTTACGAATAACAACGAAGATTCTTCTCTTCTAAATCGATCCACTGAATCCGTCCTTTCGGTCCAGAGATACTCTGCACCACTGATGCTTGCTCTCTGGCTTTCGTCACCACTCTGTTAATGTTTTGCACTGTACATCACTGTTTCGTTATGCCAAAACGAAAGTGTAATTTTAACAGCAATATAAAAAGCGAGTTTCCTTTTATCACTGGTAGTGGAGAAACTGTAGAATGTACGTTGTGCAGATCAAAATTTGCTATTGGTCATGGTGGAAGGTCTGACATTGTGAATCACATTAAGACGACGAAAGATCGCATGAGTGATCAAACGAAAAGAGCAAATAAATGCATGAGTGACTACTATGTAAACTTAAAATCAGTAACAGAAATGGATAGGAAGTTGGCAGCACAAGAAGCTACGTTTGCATACCACAGTGCAATGCATAACCATAGCTTTAAGTCAATGGACTGTACTATAGCAGTTGTTAAAAATCTTTTCAATCCTAAATTCACTTGTGGACACTGAAGATGTAATGCAGTCATTTCAAATGTTATTGCACCGTATGCAGCTCAGAAGGTTTTAAATGAACTGAAAAGTGCTCGATTCATTTCTGTAATGATTGGTACATCGAATCATCTGGATTTGAAGTTGGTTCCTCTCCTTACCAGGTATTTTCACCCTGAAAATGGCATCACGGTGAAAATGCTTGAATTGATTAATTTAGCTGGAGGAACTTCAGATTTACTTCAGAATTATGTGCTGGAGGTTTTAAAGAAATATGATCTTGAGGGAAAGGTGATTGCAGTTTCTGCAGACAACACTAACACCAATTTTGGTGGTAAGCAGAGGAAAGGAAAACACAATTTGTTCTATAAACTGCAGCAAAACACAGTGAATAATATAGTAGGTGTTGGCTGTCCAGCACATGTGGTGCACAATTCCTTACAAACTGGCTCAGATTGCCTACCCATCGACTGCCAATTAATGGTAAACAAAATCTACCAGCATTTACACATATATACAGTACGGGTTGAATCTCTGAAGTCATTCTGTAAGTTGACTAAAACTGAATACAAAACTGTACTTGGGCACAGCAAGACAAGGTGGCTATCTCTGCTACCAGCATTGGAAAGAATTGTAGAGATATTTCCCGCTTTGAAACAGAACTTCATAAAAAGTGAAGAAGGAGCCAAAGAAAGTGTTAGTGCAACGTGGTGCAAAATATTTGCTTATCTCAAAAGTAAAAACACTAACATGAAAAACATGATTCATTCGGTGGAGTTTGTCTGGCAATTGCTGGGTCAAATGCTGCTGTGGAACGTGTGTTTTCGTTAGTGAACTCTTTGTGGTCACATGAAAAAAACAACAGAATGAAAGATAAACAGTGAGGGCCTTGCTCACTGTCAAAACACACTTTCATGGTGTATCGTGTACTGACTTTTGTGATACAATTTCAAACGAAAATGCACTTCTTGATAAAGTACATAAAAGTGAAAAGTACGGTGATAGTGTGGCATAATAATTGTAAAAAGTGATTTGGGATCATCTGAGTGCACGTTGAAAAGGTAAACTTGTATGTGTATTAAATTTAGTCAATACAATATTTATGTCCCGTTTTTTTTTTCTTCATTGTCCCAGGTTTTTCTCTAATTTATTTTAAACGTCCCCTTCTTCAATGAAAATGAAATGGAAACCCCATCTCAAGGCCTACGAGAAAGACAGGCCCCTGCGAATTATAGTTACGTCAGCATCTCAGGCCACAGCATAGCTTGTTTGTGTGCCTCGTGTTAGGTGTCAAGTATGTTTGTCTGTGAGTTTTATGCGAGTGAGGATATATAGTGTAAGTTATTTTCACCCAAATATGTTCTAATGTGTACAATGAAATGATTCAACGCTTCAACAATTTTGTAATAATGAAATAGGCACATGTGGCAGTATAAAAATCAGAAGTGTGCGTAAGATCAATCACATCGACTTTACTTAACCGTCTAATTACTTTCAGTGCTACTTTTAAAATAAGTACATCGTATTATGCAAGCCACTGATGTACTGGCTGTCCAAGAGTGCACATGGCTCTATAGCTTTTCGTGATTTTGTACGGAAATGTTTAGAAGTAAATACTTCTATCAAGAAAGTATGTAACATTAAAGTTTCGTCTAGAGTGCTCCAGTTAGAATACACGTTATCATTAATAAGCTGCAGTACACAAATTAATTGTGACAGGTATTTCGAAATCGTATATTAATTTTATTTCATATTGTTTATCGATATTGTGAAATACGAAATGCCACGCAAGTGCAATATATTTGGAAGCAGATGGAATTACAAATCAGAAACTGACATGCCTCATTGGCTAAAAATCGCATCGCAATGGATTTCTCTAAACTAAAACAACCAGATATATGTGAGAAACATTTCGACGAATCATACGTAATTCGAGTAGACAGAATGATGGGCAAAGGTGAACTGAAAGTGCTTCCAAGAATAATCCCGAAACTAACAGAAGATATTGTGTTGACTATATTTCCACACAAGCCATCCTATTGTTCTAAAACCGTCACAGAAGCAAAACGCCTTGCTGATGTAGAAGAAGACAATCTGCGAAAAACCATTCAGGATGCCATTGAATTCAATAACAACTATCTTCCACAGCACGCACAATAAAGCTTAAATGATATGAGTGCACTTTTACAGACCAGAAATATTAGTAGTAGTAAGTGGTTCGTGATTAATGATAACAATATATAGGATCTTTGTCTATTGGGAGTTGATAGAGGAGTCCCTTGTATTACATCCTTCATCAGAGTAACTTGTGATCTGAGTTACAGTTTAAAGGTTAATGCTGCCAGTAATCTCTTTGCTGATGCTTCTTCAAGTAACTCAAAGAGACTCAGTTCTATAAACACTTTAGATAGCATTATGTAGCAAATGGATGAAAAGAAGATAGTGCCAGATGTTAGAAGTAAGTTAGACTATGCCACGCAATGTCTGCAAACCTTACCCGACTAAAATTTTTTGTTAAACAATTTGAACTGTCACAGACATCAAGAAACAATAAGCAATATGGTAACAAAACCATGATATTAGCATGTTGTTTATATGTGTATTTGCTCTCTGCTTACGGCGCTCTGAGAAAATGTAATTTTATGTTTCTTCCACGTTCTTGCATCTTATAGAAACTTATTTGTAATTACCAGCTAGTAAGTTCTTCACTTTAAAGTAGTCAGTATTTGAAAAATAGTATTCAATATTTAGAACAACATGAAATGTTAGTGTCTCATTTAATGGACAAGAATTATGTGCAGCCACAGCTTTCAATTTAGTATGGTGAAATATGTGGAAGTAATACTTTTGATGGTGAGACATGTGCTAAGGCACCCCAGGTTTTTATAATTTCTTCTCTTCTATCTAAATATGTTAATGTAATGGTTGTTGCACCTTTGCAGGCATGACAGCAGATCAGTTAAAGTCTTTAACCAGTAATGTTCTGCATATGGTAGAAGAGATACGATTCAAAGTTTTCACCCTCAGAGCTGATAATAACTGTGTGAACAGAAACGCTTTTGAACTCTTCATTCCCAACAAAATCCTACAGAGCAGTATTGTACATACCCTGGATTCTTCTAGAAATTTATTTTTTTATTTTTGATGCAGTGCATGTATTAAAATCTCTAAGGAATATCTGGGAGTCTAAGAGAAATGTGAATAAGACTCTGCAGTTTCCTGACATGAATAACCATTCAGCACAATTTGGTCATCTAGAACTACTTTTTGAAAAAGAAAAAAACTCATTAGTTAAGTATGGTCACACACTTTCATCCAAAGTTTTGTATCCATTTTCCATACAAAAGCAGAATGTAAAGCCCAACACATCTAGAGAGATAAATCAGACTGCTGTTTTCCTTCAGACTATAGTGCTCCGGTGAAAAATTGTTAATGTTAACCTTGTGTTTGAAGGCCAAAGGTTCAATGATCCACACAGGGAAGTTGTTAGAATTACCTCTGGTAATCAGATTAGGTTTTCCCTGACATGCCTCATTGGCTAAAAAATTGGAGACTGTCTGTCCCATCAAATTTTCCTCTTTCACCACAGACATCTCAATCTTTGGTTTTAGCCACACAATCTTTTCTTGAAGTAATTTTTATATTTATTCAACAAACATGGGTTGGATTACGTTCTGTTAGCGAAATTAAAAATCCGATAATTTTGAGAGTAGATTTGGACCATACCGTCAGCTGAGTGGTGCCAATCATTACAAAAGTTACATTCAGCTTTTAGAAAATGAAAGAAAGATTACATATAAGAATGATGTACTGTTTGCTGCTCAAAATGACGCTGTACAGCTAAAAACTTTGATTCCTATGCAGCAGAGCGAAGATCGGTATATTGATATACATTTGTTTGCAGATATATTAAGTGAGAGTTTCAAATTAGAGGACATAACTCATGATACCTTCCCTCTACTGAACTATATAAGAGGTTACACAGTTAGGAAAGTCTTACAGAAGTCAAAATGTGAACTATGCACTGCATGGTTGCAGTTGGATGAAGAAATGGAAGTAGATTCTTCGTATGGCTTTGTTAATGACTTGAACAGAGGCAGACTAATTTTACCCTCTGAGGAAGCAGTATTTACTGTGGCTCTAGCATAGCACACAGTATCGTCACTCCTCAAAAATCATCTGCAGCAATTCATGATATGTGGGAAACAGCTCTGACTTGCACATAATATAAATTACAGAAGATTAGTGATCTCTAAGGTCATTGATGCTAGATGCAAATGTGTTTTGCGTAACACCCTGTTAAACAAACTAGAGAATATTTCTCTATGTACAAACAAAACTCTTCTCAATAGTTTTGAGAAGCTTTATAATGATAAAAGAACAGATTTCTGTGATGGTTCCCGAAAAATTAAAAAAATATGTCTATTCTACACACGTTACAAAATTGTGTAACAGATAAATGTACATCACTGCATCTTAAATAAATGTAATTATTTATTTCATTATATATTTATAAGTATACTGGACCTAAAATCTGCCTTTCCATTTACTGATCATTTATTTTAAAGCTGCGTGTGTGTATGTGAGTGTGTGTGTGTGTGTGTGTGTGTGTGTGAGAGAGAGAGAGAGAGAGGGGGGGGGGGAGGGAGGGAGAGAGAGGGAGAGAGAAGAAGCAGTTTCTCTTTCTTTAAAACAAAAAAAAAGAGAGATTGAGTTCCAGCTTTGGAACAGATACAATCATTTGGGCTTCCTTGAATACTTCTGTCCCTGTGCCTGGCGGAAAAAAACACTATGATCTTCTTAGTGATGAATAAATTCATTATAAATATAGTACACAGGAATAATCTCTGACACAGCTTATTAGTCTAAGAAAGTTCAGTACTGTGTGAATTAAAATAATCTGCCATTTCCTGCAAGGTAAAACTTACATAGACAATTTTTTAATGTTCCTGCTGTTGATTTTGAAAGTTTTTCCTTTAATTATAGTTTCACTTTCATTCAAGTGTACATGTCAATAGCTACTGTAAATGTTCTTTCTTTCTTTATTGTCTTACATGATTACACATCATGAGTCTACAGGTGGTTTTTTTTTACCAAGGTGAGGGGAAAGCTGATATCCTGAAGTGATAGTATGTCTATTGCATTTATCTTCTCTAATCTGTGAATGAGCAGTAGCTCTATCAGAGACTTCCCCCACTTTAATATTGCAAAGACAGTTAACTACCAACCTCAACCACAATTTGATCTTTTATATACAGGGCTGAAGTATTAAAAATGCAGCATACCACAGAATTTTAGTTGCTTGTCGTTTATTTTTGCAACTCAGGAAAGTAAGTTGAAGCTAGAAATTACTTAAGAACTAATAAAATCTGTGTAAGTCAGTTTCTTTTCAAATTAATCAGCTCTGAATGATAAATGTGGCCTCATGGCATGATGCCTTGCTTGGTACCAGTTGCTCCAGTTCATGTACCTGAAACGGCGAAGGAAGAATGCATTTATTACAGTACTGATTGAAATAATATTTCCTTTATCAGAATTGGTGACTCCTCCCTTGTTGGTTTGTAAATTTCGGCTTATAGTGACCAATCTTCCCTGTATCTGTTGTATGTGCAGTTAAATAATAAATAAATTTCATACATCTGATGAGAGATGTAAATTGGTTCATATTTGCATCAGGTAGCTAATCTTTAATGTAAAATAGACAAATGGCGTTCTCTGGGAGAATCCTTTCAATGATGTGCATAATTTTTAATTTATCTTACGTTTTTATGCAGGGATAATTCAGAGTTCCAGAGACTCATTGGTAATTTGTCATGTGTGTGCTGTGTACAATAAAACGAAAGAACATTGCAAAAGGATTATCTGTTGCTAGAGGCACTACATGTAGTATGAAATAACAGCTGTTCAGAAGAAGAGACTGAAAACTAAGAACATGCAGTTACATCATTTATGTTGAGTGTGTGTCTCAAATTACACTACACTGGAAGGTTATGTTCCGCTGCAGTACTACTAATAATCAAGAGCCCAAAATAGCGGAATGTAGTAAAAGATGCATTTCTCGTTCGTAAGTAAACAGCAAATCACGAGTCGAAATATTGAGAAACATCAATCGCTTGCTGATACGAGCCAGTGCGCTCAGGCCTACACCAGTCACGTGACAGTCAATTTGTGACGTATGGGCTGGGGCCTGTCTTTTTCGTCGGCTACGGTGTTCCTATGCCGACGTCATGAGCAGAACGACAAACAGTTGCGCGATCTGCGCGTGCCATTTGAGCTCCCCCTGAAAGAGACAACAAAGACAATCGGCACAGTCATAGAGACTGTGCAGCTACATTGTTAATCAACTATCGAAATTTACAGAATGTACCATCTGACTGTATCTACTTTATACTGAAAGCAAGTTACTAAATTAGTGTACTGAAATGCTGATTTTGAGCAAGGGATATGTGTGAAATTGTGTAAGTCTGTTACAGTTTTAAAGGTATCGGTGAGATGCACAAATAAAACGTAGATTATTTTGTTATATGCAGTATGACAAGCTGCGATAATAAATGTTTGTGTGTGATACATTTTATCGTACAAGGTTTTGTTGTTACTGAATTATCTGGTGGTAAAATGAAACTAGCAGGTGCTCAAAATAATAAAAAGAAAACTAGAGAAAGAAGAAAAAAGCTGACATCTCCAACTAAGTTTTTCTCTACCAATTAAGTTCATTTTAGTCAAGTTTAAAACGAACTGTGTGTTATGGATGTTGGAATTGGATACATTTGTTTCTGGTAGGCTACTTGGGACGGCTGAATAGGTAGACAGAAATTTTAGGTAATTTTCCAGTTGAGAGAAATAAATATGGAGCGTGTGTAACTTTTTTATTGCGATTAGCGCCCCCGACTGCGTTTGTTTCATATTAATAAGCGTTATTGCTATACATGTTAAATGTCAATGAAACAATGACATCATTTAGTCTAAAACAAGCACAGGCGAGAGCGCTATACGTAATACGAAAAAGACTCAGATGTGCAGGCTCAATGTTTATTCCCCACACCTGGAAATTACCAAATAAGTTTAATAACCAGTTAATTATTTAGTACAATACGACGCCTTGGTAATTTGTTAGCACGCTTGGCAAACGGTAAATCTCGACCGTTTGACTACCGTGCATCGAGGTATCGATTGTTTCGCAGCGCGCACATTGTTATCTGCTCTCCCGAGTGATGTTATGCTGCGTTACATAAAAAAAACTTGTTGTAGTCGAACATATGTTGTAATAAAACTTTTTTAATGTATGGGACGTTAATTATGTTATACAAACAGACGGTTCCTATCAGGTGCGATGTTTTGTTTATTTACATATTTTTCCAATAAATTTTGACTACAGTGCTCAGGGGACACATTTAAAATCAGAAAACGCTTTCCTGAAAAGGTGTTGTTCACACAAGCACCATAATTTAAAGCAATGGCTGCATCCACACAACAGTAAATAAGAATAAGAAGCTATCGTGAAGAGTAGTTTGCTGATGTTGTGGGATATCTAATACGGCTACATTGGCTTTAAGGCGAAACACTGCGAAGGCCTGCAGTGCCATCTCCATTATTATACCTACATGTAACTAACATCTTATGAACTTTTACATTCATTAAGAGCAGTCGAAAAAGCCATTTCTTCTTTGGCGCTGCATGTCAGGAAGTGCTACTTCGCAATGTAAACATAAGGACTCAAGTCTGTGCATGATAACATTATGCTTTTCCAGAAACACAGCTTCGCACTGAAAGGTAACTCTGATGGGACTATTTAATTAATTGAGAATGTTGGCAAAATTTAGAGTACTAATAACATTTATTTTCCCAAACAAGACATAAATTATACTAAGCAAGTTATATATTGAATACCCTAAACAACTAACAGATGCTTTAACACTGCACTGGGTGGATCCTGGGTGGCAGAGACAGTTTAACTAGGTGATCAGTGAGTCAAGTACTCTGGCCCTAAAAATGTGGTTAACGCAAGCTGAATTGATCTGACGCTGAGCCTACATTGATTGACTGAATCTACTGAAGTTTCTCTACGTAGGTGTAGCTGAGAGTAAGAGGCGATTGAGATCTGTACGCCCTGACAATGCCGGAGTGGCAGTATGTTAACCTGTGTACATCGTCCAGCCATGTGACTTGCAGCTGGCGGGATGTGTGCAGCAGAGGAAGTGAAATGTGGAGGCGGCACCTGTGAATCGATCGCGGCAACGAAAGAAATGGAAAAATCTACCAATCAGGCAGATGGATTGCAATTTACTCTCTACCAGAGCCCTGAAACCGCAGTAGGTTTCAGTGTGTGACACACCCGTTCGCTGGTCGTACCAAGGACCAATTTGGCTCACTTAAACGACAGGGCTAACAAGGATACCAAACATCAAGACTGGTTAACCAAAAACGAACAAGTGTGCCCTCAGCAGACGAGTAGTCCGAGATGTTTGAAGTCGCAGTGTCGGTACAAAAAGAGCTTCACCACAGGCTCTCCAGTCTAAACTACTTGCAAGTGAAGTCATTCCCAGGACAGGTCCAAGCACCAACCACACGTGTCAGAACTTTGACCAGAAGTGCTTACCAGACCAAAGTCCTGCACCCGAGTGCTTCATACCTCTCTTGAAAAACAATTCCGTTTTCTCGCAAAGTGCATGAACGACACCGCCTTCACCCCGTCTTGAGCCAATCGCAAGGCACTAGAGGCGCTAAATCTCCTCTCCCACACGACAGCACAAACTCATGTCGAAGAGTTAAGAAACCTGTGTATCTGAATAAAAAAAGAAACCGTCAATTACTGGCTTTTCTAAGTTTTCGCAGAGGGGGAAGAGGTGACTTTTTCCGAAGTCATGTCACTTCCCATGGCAACAAGCAAACAGATAAAATATAGAAGATCTTTATTTAAATCGCCTGTGCCTCGGAGCTTGTTAGTCCCAGCTATGAGGTGTAGTAAAGATTCTATCTCTAAACGTTTCCCAGACGCCGCAGTTTTCTTATACAACTGAGGCGGCCAAGGGAAGTGATTCACTGGCCTACTTGCACTATCAGTGAATTTTTATTACACATGGCTCTGCACACAATGCCTGGTTTACGACTCCACTGTGTAGACGCATTCCTTTAGACTGTCGCCCCAGCCGAGGCTTCAGCTGGCGCTGTGGCTGGTATCACAGCATTGTTCTGCTGGAGACCTGTCTCGACAAGGGGCTGCCCTGTCCGCCCTGTACAGCTGTTTGCCTGTCCAGCAAGATTTACTAAGGGATGGGCTCGCCGGCAATTGCTTTTAACTCCCAACAAGTCGTTTCTACGAGCTAAGAATCATAAAAATACCTCATGCTTTTAGCGCCCTACAAGGCTCCATCAACGTCTGCCCAGGCTGTTAACTTTCTTGAGTCTCACTCAAGGTGCATCAGTTTGTAATAAAATCTTTAATAATTTCCTGCATGTGAAAAATAGGAGAGAAAGTAACTTGTCCTCTCCCTGTACTTAACTGAGAATTAAAGAGAGAAGTTTGACTGCAATGTTTACTTTAACATCGAAATTATCCTCACAGACAGAAACATTTGAAACATCGGCTACATCTTTTAGATCTCTACAAACGAGTTGAAAGCATGTTTTGCATATATTCCCATTCTTTGCAATTTTAAATAGAAGTTCCCAGAATTTTTATAGGTGTACAGTATGGTACCAGATACCATATGTAACTCATTTTCTGCAGCGTACATACGAGAGCTAGGCACTACTGTGTATCACCTTATGTATTCCTAACTTTGATAACACACTATCAGAACACATTGCACGAATTCGAACTGCTCGGCACCATATGTCCCATTATCTTTTTCATAATATTCAAAATGATTTAATTTCCAAAAAAATTAACACTACTATAGCAGATCATTTAAAACAATCTAAATACCATTCTGTGATTCTTGATTTCACACCTGAAATTTCATACATAGAGCAATTTATTGTTATTGTAAGATTCATTTATTTTAAGCCATCAAGAAAACTTGCTCAGGTAAGAGAACATTTTTTTAGGATTTTTACTTGTAATTGATACTATGGGACAAGGGTTAGCAACTTAACTGTTAGATTTCTTAAAATTAAGCTAGACTATTTATAAGGCAAAGGACATGATAATGGGACAAATATGAGAGGAAAAAATATAGGCCTCCAAAATAAGTAATGGATATGAATCCTCATACATTTTACATTCCGTGTGCCGCTCGTACGCTCAGTTTGGTGATAAATGATGCCGTTACAATTTCATTGGAATTCTCAACTTTTTTTTGTTGTTCAGGAAATACATGTATTTTTTCGGCATCACGTTGGGATGCCGTTATGAAGCAGATACCTACATTGACATTAGAGCATCTTTCAAATATATGATGTGACAGTAGAGCTGATGCTTTAAGAAATCTTCATTTTACTATGGCAAAAAATTATGAAGCATTACACTCCATTCATATCAATGTATGACAGTGATGCAAGAAACATGGAGCGTTCATTAACGTCAAAACTAATGACTTACTTATTCATATGTTCAGCTGTAACGTAGCACAACATTTTATCACAAATTAAGACTGTAATCAAAATTTTGCAAAAGTCAGATATTCTTTCAGATACGGTCAAAGTGATTGGTCTAGTCAAGAAAGGTTCAGAAGTATATGGCACAGACAGTGCATTTGAACAGTTGCTAGTTGAACCAAAATTAATGGCTCAAGATTTAGAATGTCCACCCGAATTCACCGAAACTGCTCGTCCACGTCCTCGAAAACGATATTTTAATTATAAAGCTGCTAATGAGCCCCTATTAGGCCCAAAAACGGAATTCAAATTTAAATTTTTATTTCTTGGTACTTGGCACGGCGATCTTACAGTTAAGTGAAAGATTTGATTTGTTAACATAACACATCAACAGGTTTTCATTTTCGCAAAGAATTGAAAACCAGAGTGAATTAGAGAGAGACAAAAGAAAAACGCAATGTCTCCACCTAGAATAAAAATTAAAAAATGAAAATAGATCACATATTGATGCAGAAGACCCCTTTAATGAGTTGGAATTTCTCCCTTTATCTTTTGTAAAGAAAACTCAACTCCACTCAATGTGATAATTAATAATTTAATGACTATATTTCCAAATGTCTCAACATCTTTACACATATATTTAATACTTCCTGTGACATTATAATAAAGCAAAATGTCATTTTTCAACTGTTTATGATCAACTATGACCCAAGACAGACTGAAAAATTTGGCCATCTTAAGTATCGAATCGAAAGTAAATTTCAAATCAGCTGGTATCATTAAAAAATTTGCAGAGTTAAAGTCCAGAAAAAATAAATTCGATGTTTGAAAATGAACCCAACTTTTTTTAGAATAAGTACTAAATAAAAAATGGAGCATAAAAATTAAATTTTGTGGGTTTTTTCCTTCGTTGGGGAAAGGGGGGGAGGGCAGGGGTAGGCTCATTTTTCGTACTCTGGTTTTAAGATTGTTCTTACTTCACCACTTGATACAGAAACATATCTGAAACTCAAGAAGGAATTAATGCAGAGAGAATCGGCGTCACAAGAAGAGACTGCAGCAAGTACTAACACAAGAGGCTATAGAGGACAAGAAACCATCACAATCTCCGTCACTTGAGGAGCAAAGTCGACATATGCACGGTTCCAGACACACCGCTTCCTTTCTTGTGGAGCAGTAGATTGCCGGTTCAGGTGAAAGCTATCTTCATATCATAAATGGATATGTCGCTCGACCCCATAGCCCATCTGGCTTACCGTGTTCAAGCTGCATCTGTGTCTTACTTCCTTTTCTGATCCGGCGACGGCATGTAACAGTGCTTCGATGGGAACCAGATCCGACCATGACACTCTATTGGATAACGTCGAGGCATTGAACAAGCAGCTGAATGACAGCCTCTTGAGCAAGGTCGAAGCCCTCAGTAAACAGAGAAGGGAGCTGCTCGCCGGCTGGAACGTTAGAGGACAGACACGACGGAGATCATGGAGTCACTTATCGTCAAACGCAACCTCTTCTGGCGGCTCACTGTCAGCGAGTGTATGATGGTGTCACCAGCAATTTGGAGACCAGGCACACAAATGTAGTCTGCCTTGGGCTTTCATCAGCCATAAACGTCAGTCGGAGGTAGATGTAACAGGTCGTCCTTCGGTACACCTACATAACAGGTCGGAAGTTAGGACGAAAGTTTTTGATAGATACGGGATCTGATCTCAGTATTCTTCTGTGGGAAAAACTGCACAAGTAACTACCACTCACAATGTTCCAACTGTCGACCACTAACAGCTATTCTACTGCGACATACAGTGTGCAGCACTTGGATCTGGACCAGGGACAGAGGTGTAATTTGGTATGGACCTTCATAGTTGCAGTCTTCTCGGTTTTCAAGCAATGCCAGTTCGAATAAAATTCTCGAGCTTTCAACAGCTATCTCCGCCATCAGTGTCAGGAGTAAAGCCACTGGTTGCCAGGGCTGTTTTTTTTTTTTTTTCGTTATTGTGATTTCAATTCCGCATCCGAGGCTGGCTGGCAGCAGCACAGGTGTTGCTCTTCAGACGAGAGGACATTTAAAATAATAAAAAGGAAAAACATGGGTGAACATAGACATAAATGAGGGGGGACCTAATGGGAGAAAGCATACAAAGAGAAAGGGTGACTGTAAAATGGAGATTGAAAATAAAAATATTTTATAGGAAAAAACACACACTGTGAGTATTAAGACACAAGTCCAAATACGACAGGAGCACAACAAGTCACAGAACAATTAAAACAGCCATACGATGGCCAGCGGAGCATGGAAAGACCATGCACAACAAAACTTTATACAAGTCGAGCAGGCGATTAAGAAGCACACCATCTGGCGACACTGTAGAAATGCACCAAAATGAACAATGATGCAGCACACTTGATGATGAATAAAATACTTGGAGGATCTGCCAGGGCTGGGGACACAAAGGAGAAGGAAATAGGGGGGAAGGGGTGGCTTGATAGAGGGAGTAGAAAAGGGGAATGGGGTATGGGGTGGAGGGCACACCGGAGGGTGTCGGGGAGGGAAGAATGGGAGAGGATAACAGCCGAGGAGGGAGTGCAGAGACTCAGGGTGGGGGAAGGGAAAAGCCACTCAGGTGGAAGGGGGTATGGGAAAGAAGGGGGTAGTGGGGTGCGGAATGGGAACCAGTAAGGTGATGGAAGGCAGACCAGTACTTGGAGGAGTTTATAGGGAGGGATGTTGAGTCATGTACAGGACTAGCGCCAGTCCTGGTGTTTCTTTGCTGTAACGAGGTTCCAAACATGTGGCTGTAGTTGCCAGTGGTAATGGAGTGAATCCCTGTCATGATCGCACAGGAAGGAGTGATAGAAAAGAACAGCCCATGGAGGGAGAGTGGGGGTGGATGGTTTTAGTAGGGACATGGGCCTCCATGGCGTCAGCAATGGTCTTCTGGAGGAAGGACAAGGCATGGGTGATGTCATTGGGATGATGATAGGTAAGTGAATGGCTTTCGACCTGGGTGGCGATGGATAAACTGTAGGCATCCCAGCTGGTGCAACAGTAGTCATGGACTACCTTGAGAGTGTGTACAGGGTGGAGGACCAGAGGCAGGTGGTGAGCAGATGTTATAGTGAGAACAGGAAGGTGGTCACTACCTGTGGGACCATGGGTGTCTAAGGCGATACACCCAAGGAGGTAGGCAGAGGCAATGATAACATTGGGAGTGGTGTTGCTTTCAGGGCAGGTGTGCTGAGGAAGAGGAACGAGGTTACCTTTGATCGGGGGGAGGAACTGATACCACTGCGGAAAGGTGCGAGGGAAGTGGCTGTGGATGTTGATGTTGGCGGCAATCACATAGGTGGAGAAGGTATGCTCATTGTGGGAGATGAAGTCATAGGGAATAGGAGCAGTGGAGCAGACAGAGGTGATGGCACAGGTGATGGTGAGGGAGGGGAAAAACATGCTGAGGATAAGATATTCAGTGGGGTCTTTGACAATGGGTTGTGGCAGATGGGGAAGGTGGCTTAAGGTGGCCAATGGTGACTCCACCTTGCGCTCAGGAAGCAGGATCATCTGTTGGGTGGAGGATATAGGGAGAGGTGCGGACAGTATGGTGGGGCTGGAGAAAGGTTTCATTCAAGAGGAAGGTGTCAAACTGGTGTTGGAAGAGGGTGTTTTTTGGTGTGGAAGGAGCAGATGTTCTGGATGAGGAAGTGACACTCGTGCTGCACCATGACTCGGGAGAGGAGGGTGAAGGGAGAGGAGAGGAGAGGCCAGTGAAGGTAAAGTAGGCTTGGTTGTGGGAGTAGGTAGCAAAGGTATTGAGTTGGAAGATGGAGAGGGCAGTGGTGGAGATCTGTTGGCGGTTTTGGGGTGTTGGAAAGGGTGGATGTCTTGGAGGACTATGGTAAAGAACTGGATGATCTCTTTTCCTGGGGGGGTGGGGCATATAGAGGGAGTTGTTGGAGTGGATAGGGGGGTTGATGGGACAGATGAGGACAGTAAGATTGAGAGGGGGCAGGAGGGGTTTAGCCTTGCATTTGTAGGAGTAGGTGGGATGTGGTCCATTGCAGGTGTTACAGGAAGGAGGGGTGGCGAGGTTGGGACAGTTTTTGAGGAAATTGGAGGCCTTGCAATGGTGACAGGTGGGGGGATTTTTACAGTTATGGGTCAGGCAGACATTATACATTAGACAGCACTTGGAGCAGTATCATTTGGGAGGGGGTTTGGAGGATTCAACTGGGTGTCAGCAATGAAAAATCAAGGCACACTGGGTGAGGAGGTGGTCAATGGAAGAGTTGGACTCCGAAAAGACCCACATGAGGTAAGAGGGACTGGTGCCATTGTGGATATGGCAAGTACAGAGGATTCCTACATCAGGGTGAGAGTTGAGTTCAGCCAGCACATCATCCCCTGTGATCACTGGGCTGAGCTTGGTGATCACAGCAGTGTAAGTTGGGGGCGATAGGGAGGCTGGGGTTGGTGAGAAGAGAAAGAGAAGGGGAAGGGTGTTAGGGATGCATGGGGGCCACACATGATTCACAGGAGTTTATGGAGAAGGTCTGTATGAAATAAGGGGAGGGGGATTTGATACGGGCTGTCACTGAGGGGAATCAGTTGGAAGATGGAAGAAGGAGATACTTTTGTATCTCCATGGTGAGGGTACAGGTTTTGAGGAACTTGGGGTCTGGGGTCGGGAGGACAAAGGTGTAGAGGGTGGGAGCAAGGGCGTGGATGACAAGAAGAGGAGTGGTACGCATGGAGATGATGGTGGGAGGGGGCAGTGATTTTTTGTTGGAAGTGGAGGGAGCAGAGTTGGCATTAGAGCGCTCCTGAGGTTTTTTGGTGAGGGTAGCCTGGGAGGAGGGAAGAGGGACAGGGAGGAGGAGGAGGTGGCAGGTGGCAGATCCTTCAGACGTGGCAGAGGTGAGAGGAGGTGCAGAGGGTTCCGAGTGGTGGCCTTGGCGGCGGCGTGCACCGGGTGGCGACGGTGGCAGTGACGGCGACGAGAAACAGGCGGTGCTGGCCGCGGCGGAGAGCACCTGGCGGCGGCGCCGGCCGGCAGACGGACGGCAGCTGTAGACGGTGTAAGTCGGCTGTATAGATTTTTTTTATTGGTAACGCCACGTAGCGCTCTGTACGAAAATCACTGGCTGTGCTGTGTGCAGTCTGTGGCTGGTTTGCATTGTTGTTGGCTATTGTAGTGTTGGGCAGTTGGCTGTTAACAGCGCGTAGCGTTGCGCAGTTGGAGGTGAGCCTCCAGCAGTGGTGGATGTGGGGAGAGAGAAGGCAGAGTTTTAAGAGCGGATGATCTCGACGTGTGTCCATCACAGACAGTAAATTTGTAAGACTGGATGTCATGAACTGATATATTATGACTTTTGAACACTGTTAAGGTAAATACATTGTTTGTTCTTTATCAAAATCTTTCATTTGCTAATTATGCCTATCAGTAGATAGTGCCTTCAGTAGTTAGAATCTTTTATTTAGCTGGTAGTATTGGCGCTCTCTGTATTGCAGTAGTTTGAGTAGCGAAGATTTTTGTGAGGTAAGTGATTCATGAAAGGTATAGGTTATTGTTAGTCATGGCCATCCTTTTGTAGGGATTATTAAAAGACAGATTGTGTTGCGCTAAAAATATTGTGAGTCAGTTTAGTGTTTATCAGAATAGGTAAAGAGCGAAACGTCCGAGTACGTTCAGTTCTGCTCAGCTGTTTGAAAATCAAATAATGTAAGAGGTTTATCAGCACAGTAATTCATTAAGTTTTCTAAGGGGACGTTTCATAAGGCGACCCTAAGCCGAGGATACCTCACTGGAATCTTCTGATTTTTTCTTGTAGTTGGTGTAATTAGTGTAGCTTTTGTTTATTGCTAGCGCGTAATTGTAGAGAGAATCTCCTTTGTAGATACAGTCTTTCGTTGTTGTACAGTAAAACAGTTGTGGCATGCATGTACATTTGCACCAAGTATTTCGCAGCTGCGCTTGCGATTAACTAGATATTATTTTCAGTCCGATGTTAATGGGTTTTCTTATTTTTGCTCTTCAAATTGTGCTTTTCTGTGTTATCGTGTGAAATATTGTGACAATTATGGCGTGTGAAAAACGTAATACTAGGCTCCAAAGTAAACTGAGAAATGCCAGTGAAGACGAAAGCAGTGTGTTAGCGCCACCGTGTAATGAATTAACTAATGTCCAACATAGTAATTTGGTAATTGTGCATAGGGAAATGGAGCGGGTGGCAAACAATGGTGCAGACAGTGAAACAATTAGTGAACAGGGAAGCATTATCGATCTATCGGTCCGCAACAGCTCGCCTGAGGAATCGGGAATGACAGGACACAATCTTGCAAGTACTGCAGACTCAGCTTTTGGGTCCTCACCCCTTTCTCAAATAAGTCAAGACACATTTTCTGCTCGTCAAAATGTGAATGTTGCCGGTGCAAATTCACTGCCGAAAAGCACTGAGGAACATGTTTCAGACACCAGTGCATTGTTATTACAATTAATACAACAAATAGGACAAAAGCTTGAAAAGTTAGACACAATGGAACAAAATAAGAGACAAACACAGCAAAAGCTTCAAAAGTTACACACAATGGAACAAAATCTTCGAAAGTTAGACACTATGGAACAAAATCTTCAAAAGTTAGACTCAGTGGAACAAACGTGTGAACAAACACGTGAAGATTTAACTGCAGAGTTACTTAAAATCGAATATAAATGTCGAAAAGTCTGTAATGACGTAAAAACACAAATTTGTGAGCATTTTCAACCTAGTTTTTCGCGTCATGAAAATGCATTACAGTATCATGAAGCAACCATAAAAGAACTACAAACTATTGTTCATGAAAATCACGACACCTTGCAAGCTAAAATTGACTCAGTTGCATCTACCGATTCGGTTGCGCAACTTGCAAAAACTCAGGAACACTTAAAGAACACAGCAGATACGATTTCAACACAAATGGACACTCTGAAACTTGGTTCAGAAAAACGCACTGAGGAAATCAGTTCACTATCGGAGAAAGTAGCTGAACTCTCGGATCAGTTCACTAACTTATCTACAAAGGCAGATGATGATCTGAATGACACAAGACCCGAAGCCTTCACTGACACAGAAGAATACGAACAAATTAGGAAATTCAAACAAAATCAGAATCAAATCAATACACATTAAAAAAAGAGAAATCCGGGAAGTACAAGATCAGTTGACGCAGGTAATACAAGAATTACATATTTCAGAGACACTCGCGCTCCAACACGGGAAGAGGGACTTAGAATACGGAAAAGTCACAAAATAATAACACAGGGCATTTCGGAAATTATGAAAGAAATTGGCAAGACGCACCGAATTTTGAGATGAAACCGCCGAAACGACGTAACAATGACCGACATGTGACTCGCTGACATGATGATTTTGACTATAAGCTGTTTATTACTACACATAAATTCAAAACATTTAAGAATTCCGTCAACGACATTCATCCACAAGCGTGGCTTCATCAATTCTCTCATTGTTTTCCTCCCAACTGGTCATTAGAGCACAGATTAGAAATTTTGTGTGGCTATTTAGAGAATGAACCAGCTGTAGGAATAAGATCGGTCATTCACGATTGTCACAGTGAAGGAGAATTTTATCATGCCTTCCTCTCAGCATATTGACCTCAAGCTACACAAGACCGAGTAAAACATAGCATCATAATGATGAAACATTTCGAACAGTCTGAATTTTCCAGTCTTGTCAAATATTTCGAAGACATGTTACATAAGAATCAGTATCTTTCAAACCCATACAGCCCCCCAGAACTCATCCGTATTTGCTTAATCAAATTGCCAGAACATTTACGACATGTTATTTTAGCAGGACGTTGCAAAGACGACATTGAAGCTTTTCAGGAACTGTTACAAGAATTGGAAATCGACACTGACAATCGCAGGACGCGAAAACAGGAACACAACAATTACAGGTCACATCCGTCACAATTCCCCGATGAAAGAAATAATAACTGGACACGACAAGGCTATTCTCACAACACAAATCGTGATCAAAACAGACACCACCTGTATGACAACCGTTGGCAGAATAATATTTACAGAGCAAGATCGCACTTCCGTAGTAATGAATATGACAGAGATAACCATAGAAACAGACAATATGGGAACCAAAACAATTATTATCAAGAGAGACAGAATAACTTCAGACGCAACAGTTCGGCGCGCAGTTACGACTCAGGGAGAAGTTTTCCACCACGTGACCGACAAGAAATTAATTACAGAAATTACCGACATGACGACAGACGATATAATCGTAACGACAGACCTGAATTGCATCAGAACTGGCGGCATTCAAACAGGGCAGGGCCCTCTCGACAAGGTGAATTTGTAGAAGTTAGGTCTCCTAATCCCAATAACGACGCGCGCCAACAAAGAGACAGACAATGACTTGCACCGTAGACAGCCACGTGCGCCGGCTGGCTCAGCAAAAAATAACATAGACGCAAACCTTGAGAAAAATTTTAGCATTCCTTACCGACGTATAAAACATGATAATTACTTTGAGTTGAAACTCTGCGCGTTAGAAAGGGTAACCACATTTCACATGTAAAACCGTTTATTGAAAGATAATCTGCTTTTTAACTTTGTCTTTGCCATAAAACTTTTCACTTCACGTTAGTAGTACTCTTTGTCACACTTAGAAACTGTTAACATGCAACTATGTTTTAAAATTAACTATCCAGTCTAGAACCTAGGGAACATATTTAGACAATAATTACGAATGTATTGTTATAGTGAACAGACGACACAGTGTTATTGTGTGTGTACATTCTTGCTTGTTAGTTGCACAATTACGTAACGACTATAAGGCTTACATACTTAGAACATATACCAGTACTGCTAATGAAATATTACTGCAACATTTTGGTTTACTTGAAAATACGTTATGGATTTCAAGTGCTTTCTGAGAGATACCAGATGATACAGTGGTTAGTTTATTTGACAGCTACACGACTATATCACGACGCTACTAATGTGTGACACAATTTACATGGTTGCTTTTGCGGTGTATCTGTTTTATATCTGCACAGTTTTTCTGAATTCTTCTGGAAAGGAATACATGTTTTAGTAGTAACTTTTGTGGTATAGCTACAATGAGACAGCCTTTTCTGTAGCACAACAATACGTTACAGTACAGTACTTACTTCATCACGGCAATAAGCGTAACAACTACGATATCTATACGCATAGCAATTCACTTTGTTTATTACGAGGTAAGTACATTGACTTCTACAGAACTTTGCTTACAGACGATGATAATTACGACACTTGGCACATTTTTTACCCTTAAGTAATGACAGAGATTGTCTTACAACAACAGGCACAGTTTAGCGCTACAGTACACGTATTTGAGTGATTGATTTTGTACTTAAAACATTTATGTTTAAAGATTTTTGAATTACAATGATACAAAGGTTTTCCGTGATACATTTCATTCCATTGCTGTAATCTGTAACACGTGAGGGTATAATCACATTAATCCTCAGGGGGATACACGCTTAAATTGTGTACGATGTGTTTGGCAAGCACAAGGAGCCCTAGCTAATATGGTATTTGCTTATACAACTTTACACATCAGTACCATATTTCTCTAACACAGAATTACACAGCTATCTGATTATTTAACAGAGAAACAAAAATTTTTTTACTACATTAGTGACACATGTTTACGCAATTACACAGTTGGATAACTTCACACTTACGAAATTGTATTTTGTCTGTACTTTGTGAACTGTTCATATTTTTTGGAACCATTGTGATACTATGAGAGCTTTGAATGATGTATTTGGTATGGGATCATGATTTTCAAAGTACGTTTGAGGTAGATGACACTATTGAAATGAGCAGAGCATTCTTTTTAGGTTTTGACATTATTGCAGAAAGGTACGACGTTTTTGAGATTTGACTGAGGTGTTATGATGTTATTTTTATGACGACAATTTGTATTACGCTGTTGAGGTATGTTTATGATCAATAAGCTGATGCTGTATGAGGAATTTGATTATGCTATGTATTTATTATGATGAAATATTGAAGAAGTGTCGACAAATATGTATATGTGTAATAAGGTAAGGAGTAATGAGTAGTGGTTATGGACTCTAATTTGTGAAAAAGGATGTTGGAAACCAAGAATCGTAATTTAAGAGTTATGAAATGTGTGTAAATGCGTGAATGTATCACAATGCCAACAAATATTTTTTGGACACTGTAATTGTAACGCAAATTCTCCACCTGTGAAATTTTTATATGAGACCGTCACTGTAATGCAAACAGGTGTCGTAAATATTTCGGTAAGAAAGCTAAGTGACCTTGACGTAATGCACTGTAGGGGCCAAGCTATGCGACAGTCGCCTGGGAAAAAAAGCCGTGCCCTTCAGAGGCACAACAAAAAAAGGAGAGGCCATTAACCTCACTATTCACATTCCTTTCTAGAAAGCATCTAAAATACGACACGCTCATTACTTGGAAAGATACTTACATCTGCACACCTGATTATGACAAGTGTCTTTCTAAGAGAGTTGAGAGAATTTCTACTAACTTATGAAATGCCACATGACTATTGAATGATATTTTTATGCTTTACTTTGTAGATAGTTGCTTATTTCATTTGATATCTGGTTTCCAGCAGTGTTGCAGCATTCGTTTTATAAAATAAAATTAAATGCATTTGCTAATGTGAACACTTTCTGCCAACAAATCTAGTAAATAATAATTTTATGATCCATATTCTTCAAAAAACGAGCACTTGGAAAGGAAAGAACAATAAGAAGGAACTAATAACAGTAACAGCATACATAATTTTCATATCAAGTATTTGGTAATACTTTTTTGTAGAATAAGTTGTGGTGCACCACTTTAATTACATAGACATTAAGATGTGAATAGACATTTCCCTTATCTGCATTGTTGTCTTTAGTGTACTATTTTTTTACTTGTGGGTTTGTCATGATTAGATATAAGTTATTGCATTTGCTGCTGCTGTTTGCCAGATATGGTGTTACTGAATTTCACTTTTTATTACTCTGTTAAGCCAGTTTTACTACTGTTTTTTTTTTCTTGTTTGCGGCACAGTGCCTTATATTAGTTGTAATATTGCAATTGCTTTGCTAATTTAGATTTACTGCTGCTAGCTTTGCCAATTTGTATTTTTTGTCATTGCTGTTTGTGTTAATTTGTTGTGTGTTGATGCATTGCCTCGTCCGTTAGTTTAGCACCTGAGCTTAGTAGATTTAAGTTAGCTTAAGAGGGGGTAGACTATATAAGAAACTAACTATGAAGAATAGGGAAAGAATGCATTGAGAAGTTATATGGAAAAGATTTGGGCAAAAAATGAGTATTGTACAATGAGAAATATTTATTTAATAGGGTTAGATAGGATTTTTTTTGCAGGAGCAAATGTTGAAATAAGAGGAAAGATCTATGGAATGAAGTTTTGGGTTGGACTGCAGTACCAAATGTTACAGTGAAAACGAAACCTGTCCTTTCCTTTTGTATTATTTCGCTAGGTGTTTGTGTACCCTTGTGTATTTGGGTTTTCCTGTCTTTATGTGTTTAGCTAATAAGATTTATGTTGTAGAATTTTTCTAGTACTAAGTTACATTCACTATGATGAGGAATACTGTTATCCTCAAATATAATTTGAATTAATAATATGTTATTTACTTTGTAAAGATGTTTAGACATTATTAATTCTGTTTTGTTTCAATGCTCATGTGTGAAATTAATGTTTCGAAAACTATTCTCATTATTTTTTATATTTACTAATGTCATAATTCCTGTAACACTGATGTATATGTTTATTTCTATTCTTTTGTAAAGCCTGTGTTACTACAAATGTTATCTGTATTGTTATGTTCTTTAATGATGTATTTTGTACCTTTGTAATTGTATTCTTATATTGTAAATTTATAATTGTATAGACACCAGTTCTTCAAATTAAGTATCATTTCACTGCACACGTTTCTGTTGGTCATAATATATGCACAGTATGTGAGAAGTTGCGACTGTTAGAACTTGCACGTGTGTTAATAATTCAGCAAGGGACTGGTTATCAGCATTGCTGGTTCTAAGGACGTTAAAAAAAATTTTTTGTGAGTGTACAAGTGGTGGTTCATGGACTTGCTATATTGTCCGCAAGACTCTTCAATGGTGATTATGCACCTGCACAGTCGGAAAAGATGGCTGCTGGCTGTCTCTACAAGGACTACAGTGGGTCTGCACCTTTGATGGCCCACCAGTACCATTATCTATACAAGGACTGCAGTGGGTCTGTACCTCTGGTGGCCCACCAATACCATAATCTCTACCAGGACTACAGTGAGTCTGCTTTGTGATGACCTACCTACCAATATTCTTCAAAACTTCGACTGACTCTGTGGTGGGTTTGCTCTGTTGTGGCCCATTACCTGTCTGCATGTCAAGAGTCAGCACTGTCTTTCCATTGGAAGGACAACAATACTTCTTCAAGACTGGATGGAAATCCACTACTTCCATGTGCATTTTCTTTTACTGCTCAGGCTTTGAGAAAAAAAAATTCAATTTTACTGTGATGGATGATCAGGACTGTCTATATGGACTGTGAGAAAATTTTAGCTTTTGACGAACATTGTATCAATAAGTGTGTGCATTTGATATTTTTGTTATTGTAATTATAATTTTTTTCCAATCTGTATTGGCCATGGCCCAAAACTATTTGTAAATTTTTTTGGGGGGGAGCATGGGGGCTATGTAAGTAGGCTGTATAGATTTTTTTATTGGTAACGCCACGTAGCACTCTGTATGAAAATCATTGGCTGTGCTGTGTGCAGTCTGTGGCTGGTTTGCATTGTTGATGGCTATTGTAGTGTTGGGCAGTTGGCTGTTAACAGCGCTTAGCGTTGCGCAGTTGGAGGTGAGCCGCCAGCAGTGGTGGATGTTGGGAGAGAGATAGCGGAGTTTTGAGAGCGGATGATCTGGACATGTGTCCATCAGAGACAGTAAATTTGTGAGACTGGATGTCATATATATATATATATATATATATATATATATATATATATATATATATATATATATAATGACTTTTGAACACTGTTAAGGTAAATACATTGTTTGTTCTTTATCAAAATCTTTCATTTGCTAACTATGCCCATCAGTAGTTAGAATCTTTTATTCAGCTGGCAATATTGGCACACGCTGTATTGCAGTAGTTTGAGTAACGAAGATTTTTGTGAGGTAAGTCATTCATGAAAGGTATACGTTATTGTTAGTCAGGGCCATTCTTTTGTAGGGATTTTTGAAAGTCAGATTGCGTTGCGCTAAAAATATTGTGTGTCAGTTTAGTGTTGATCAGAATAAGTAAATAGAGTAATGTCCGAGTACGTTCAGTTTTGCTCAGCTGTTTGAAAAGCAAATAATGTAAGAGGTTTATCAGCACAGTCATTCATTAATTTTTATAAGGGGGACGTTTCAAAGTACATCGGGAAAACTAGCCTGTCCGTTCCAGCAGAACTGCGCAAATAAGTATTTCCTACCATCCACGATTTATGTCATCCCGGAGTAACGGCGACGACGAAGCTCGTATCTAATTGTTACCTGTGACGTGGGATACAAAAGGACTGCCGTCAATGAATTGTTTGTGCAGGTAAGTTTCACGTCATGTCCACGCTCCAGTAGGCAAATTCCTGGTGACACCTCAGAGGTTCGCCCACATACATATGAATGTCGTGGGACCGTTACCACCGTAAGAAGGTTAAACAATATTTGCTAAATATTGTTGCTGGTTTCACACACTGGCCGGGAGCTATCCCTATAGATAAAATATCCACCGAGACGCCAGCTGTCGCGTTTACATCTAACTGGGTCACTCGTTTCTGACGTCTGTTGCATACAACAGCTGACAGAAGACACCAGTTCGATTCTGTTTACACAACTGAGCAAGTTTTGCGGCGCATCACATCACGTAACAACGAGTTATCATGCAGCCAGTCATGGCAATGCAAATCCAGCATTCTTCATGAAGATCGCTTAAAAATTAGCTGTCCCACAATTTATATGGATTCAATACTTTGGAAAACACCCTGTTTACAAAAATCACGCACAAAAATCTCAGTCCCAATACCAGCACTGTGAGCCCGCATTTCACAGAGGATACGCTGCAGCCACTGCTAGCAGCTACAGCCTTCTGAATATATCCCTCCACAGAAACGGCGAGCAGTTTTGTCATTGATAGATATGTTAAATAAAATACGTTTTCAATAACAAACTTACTCGAATCTGTGTCTGAATATGTGGGAGAGAAAGATCTTCTTTTTAGGACCTTTTGGTAACCATTTTATGTTTGTCTATGTGTTTCACTTGTTATGGTTGACATCCTTTCTTGCCACACTTCTTCCTGGTTTCACATTGTTTCCTTTGCTAACCTGCTTGTATGGTTTTCTTCTTACGTTTTTCGTCAGCTCTCTTCTTTCTTGTATATACAAGCTCCGATCTGTAAGGAGACGATGTTATTTACTCTGCCATTAGAGACTTAAGTTTTAAGCTTGTAGTCTTTTGTTGAGGCCTTGGAATGAATGGAGTGCCCCTTGTTAAACAGTAACTTTAAATTTCTTTAATGAAAGAATTTCGAATGGACCTATTTCTCTAAATTCTTGAGATGTGGAAAAATACCTCGGTGAAATTCTTTGATATGCTGACAAATGAACTCATAGTTATTAACAGTGAAACATAATCCACAAGTGTGCAACACAAGGATACATTGTAAGTGCATAGGCTCCAAATTCCAACAGAACAGAGCTTTTGCAGGAACTGGAAACCATCTCATTGCTCACTGGTGAAAGAAACCACTGAAACAGAGAAGTCTACATGCATAACTATAAACTTATACTTGTAATGTAAACTATAGACTTATACTTGTAGCTCGTATATTTGCAGATTTATTTTGCTAGATATTAAGTAGGCGTACACTGCTTGTATGCGGCTTTTCGTAACAAATTTTTTGAACTGTGGCTTTTCCCCTTATGTCTGTTTTTGGAACAGATAGATGTTTTTCTGTGTGTCATTTTTGTCGTAGCTCGATGTTTCTTATCTGAGTTGTGACTTACCTGGATTTTCCTAATATTTAGATGTTTCGCATATCTCAGTCATAACCAAATGCCGATTTTTTCCCCATATGTGAACTTTTACCATGCCTTGAATGTCCGGGACTCAACGTACGCGGTGGGAGTAAACGTACAGGGGTAGAAGTCAGCATATTGCGTGGCAGTCAACATGTCGGACAGCAGTCAATGTACAGGGTGAGAAACAATGTATGTGGCGGGGGTTAGACTGGTGGGAGGGGGGGGGGGGAGCGAAGTCAAATATGGGGCAAAAGGCAAAGAACAGGATGTCCATGAAATGTTTTCCAAAATCTGGGGTTTTTTGTAAAGTAGTGTCTTTGCACAGACCTTGGGTTTTGCCCAAATCTGTGGGCTTGATAAACGTCTGGATTTGTGAAACATCGGCATCTGGACAAATCTTCGTTTTTTTTCCTGAGCCGTGGATTTTCTTCAACCCAGATTTTTTTCCATGCCTATGGTTTTCCCCAAGCCTTGGGTTTTCTCCAGACAACAGGTTATGCTAAAAATTCAGGTTTTACCCAAACTTTGTGTGCCGATTGGTTTCCTCCTTTGGCAATTTACATTTCGCCCCGCTGCAGTTCAACTGCAGTTTCATTGTGCTCCACGGTGTGTTGGTTTTGCATAGGTGAGCGAGTGACGGTGCGGTGGCGCTAGCGGCATCAAAGGTCAGAGCGTGGAGTAATGAAAGTTAGGCCGGGCTCTCAGTGCTCGATTGCTGGCGTTCACGACTGCAGCGTTGCATGGGGACACCGCACGACGAGGCAGAGCCATGTCGGCCAGGGTCGTGGCTGCAGAGGGGAAGTGTGTCTCTGGGCCTTAAGCTCTGCAAAGGTATTCAAATAAGTCTGTGGTTTAGTTCTGCATTGCTTTTCATCGTTTTCGTTATTAGTTGGATTCAGTCAGGATACTGGAGAGAGTAATTCGTAGCCAAGATTTGTTGTCAGGTTCGGCTGATCACTTCCGTTGCCTTTCTTCATGTTTGTGGCCGGTTTCGGTTAAGTGGTGCATAGCGCCGTTGTAACGTTTATTCCTAACTTAAGAAGACAACGCAGATAGGCCACGTCGGCGATAAAAAGCTGTGTGGTGTTGCCACGGTGATGGACTACGAGAACTAAGACAGTTACGTTGGTTCCTTAGCTTCTTGGTGGTGTTAGTAAAGTGCCGCTAATGACTGAGAATTGTTAGCGTTATTCTTCGGCTGTATACGACGTCTTGATTCCCTTGTCTTGTTTTATGGTGCGGTCGTTGTGAGTTACCGCAAGGACTGGTTCCGACAACAGCTGTGCTTGATAATCGTCCTGTTGCTAACGAGAACTACAAAGGCATGTCCACCGTAGTAAAGTAATGAAAACGACCGTTACGGAGTACCTGTCACCATTCTAGATGCGCTGCGTTTGATTCTCCTTGTCTTGTTGTGGTGTGGTAAGGTCGTTGTGAAATGTTGTAAGGATTGCCTCCGACTGCAACGTTGGTGGCAAAAATTTCATTACTGGGGACTGAGTGTTAGCACATGGACCCGTCGTAGGACGCTAACAGAAAGGATCGTTATTCAGCACTGATACTTATATTGTGTGGCGTCTGTTCTTTCGGACAAGTCCGAAAGACACCACCTAGAATCGGCAGATGTTATACGTTATATGTAAATTGAAGGTGGAGAGGCGGAGAAAATAAACGGAGGTGATCACTGTCAGTTGTATCGGGGCATTATGTGGAATCAGCGACGACGAGTGAAGATGTCGGAGTGGGATTCGAACCCGGGATCTCCTGCTTACTTGGCAGGGGATCAATACTTCGCACACCGTTGAAGAATAACGCTAAAAATTTTCAGTCGTTAGCGCACTTTAATAACGCCAACAAGAAGCTAAGGAACCAACGTAATTGTCTTAGCCAGTTAGTCAACGTGGCAACATGACACAGCCTCTTACCGTCGGCATGGTGGAACGGAGTTGTCTTCCTAAGGTAGACATAAATGATACGATACTGTGGGATTTTAGAATCTATGCCTTCCTGGTGTGTGAATATCTTTGGTGCTGTTATGGGCAACAACGGATGCTATGGTTTATTTTATTCAGTGTATTGAGTTTTGGGTGTGTAATTCATGTAGCTTGCTTAATGTAATAACAAATTGTTCCAATCAGAAACCGCCCGCAAATAACTCTAACAGGTACTACTGACAATGCGTCAACGCACGTACCTAGTAAGCTGGAGATAGCGTGTACGAATCCCGGTCCGATAACATTTTCATTCGTCGCCACTGATTTCGCGTAATGTACCGATGCAACTGACAGCAGTGATCCCCTCCCTTTCGTTTCTTCCTCTCTCCGCCCTCAATTTATATACAGTATACTATTCTTGGCTGTAGCGATTCTGTATCGTCCGTATCTGGCTGCTGCAGTTGCTGTAACCCAAAAAGGAGAGGTACTGGTGGTATGTAGCGTGTGTACCTTGCGTTTCTTAAAAACTAAAGCTTGGACTTCGGAGAGTTAAGATGTTCCTTTACTGTGTTATTTAGTCAGTGTCCTGGTAGCGCAGGGAGTTGTGTGGTCAGGGATTTTATGGTAATGTTCCACTGACCTGCATCTGAGGTTTTTCATTGCCCTTCGATGCGGTTGTATTGCTGAGTGTGTTCTTTGGCGGAGCAATAGTAAAGTGGTGCACCGCCGTACCCCTTAGTAAATTTTAAGAGTGCTTCACAACAGATAATGAACTGGGCGTGGTTTCACGGGCTTATTTCACATTGTTTTGCGCAGCACCTTTGTGTCCGCGCAGTTACATCCTGGCCATTGTTCAGCATAGTGGTCATCAAGCTTGGCCAGTATCAAATTTAGTATAGAAAGTTTTAAAAGCCTTGTTGCTAAGCCCTTTTAGCCTATTCCGTTTGAATGCAGTAATCATATGCTTGGCCGGTACAAAGATTTTTAGCATAGTAAGTTTTAATAGCCTTTTTGATATAGCTGGGCCCTGTTAGCTTAATTTAGTAATCATGCACTTAGCCACTCTTAGGTTTAAAGAACCTTGTGACTAAGGTTTGACTGCGTTTGACCTACCACTTACGTGTCTCATCGTTAAAGCCTTATCCTAGAAGTTGAAGTTGTTTACCGCCCTTTTTCTGTGGTATTTATGCTTACTGTGAGGCCATGTAATTGAGCGTCAGGCATGGGCCGCGCCCATTAGAGCAAGAAGGGCTAGTAAAAATTTAAATGTTCATTGGAAGCTTAAGTTGTTAAGCCCACTGATAAGTTCGTGGTAAGTTACTTCCAGGACGAAGGTAGTGATTGTGGTCTTAGCTTCAGGGGAAATACGGAAGCGTCCGATCCCACCTGTCTGCTTTGACCCACGACGTCACAAATATGGCGGAAACAAAAACAAACACACACACTTTCCACAAGAAGCCTAATGACACTAACGGGACAAGCGCGGGAAATGGGGTGTTTTGGGTGGGGGGCAAACTATATATAAACAAATTTAGACGCCTTGCGTAGCTACAACGTGTAAGTGAAGACAGCCATGCATGAATACCCACCCACCTCCCCAGGGGACGTAACCCCTGCAACCCATAGAAGATAAAGATGCTTCAGTAGCTGATTAGTGTTTTTTGTCTTTTAAAAAAAAAATCTCACGGGATAGAACGAACAGATCAGAAAGATAAATATAATAAACTGAAACAGAAATTCGAGGAAACAGATAATTAAAATAAGTAATAAGTGTTTTTAAATTAAAAAAAAAATCTCAAGAGATAGAACGAACAGATCAGAAAAGTAAATAAAATAAGATAAAACGGAACTGGAGACAGCCACACTCAAACCAAACTCCGCGCCGTCATGACGTCACACACAACACCCTTACGTCACGGGTCAAAGCCGACGCGTTGGATCGGATGCTTCTGTCGACCCGCTTCAGGGATCCTGCCACAGTAAGTTGCACGTCTGGCGTGAGTTAGTCTCACTAACCTATCTTGTGGAGGCTCTCCCAGATATTAAACACCTGTCACCTGCTGTATGACAGGAAGTGAAGGCCATCTGACGTGATGCTCTGGATCTTAGCCAGCCCCTCCAGTTGGCTTTGTGTTTAATTGTTGAAACCCATTTAAAGAAATTAGACTGATTCTATTTTAGCCTCGACACTTAATAGCCCACGCCTCAAGTCCTATGATATCCCCAACACTTGGGTATGGCCCACACAATGGATTTGGCCCAAATGATGGGTTTTGCCCAAAACACGTGATTGGGTTGTTCGCAAACCATGGTATTTGGCCAACTACTGGGTTTTTCCCAATTATTGAGCTTCAAACAAATTTGGGTTTTGTCCTAATTTGGGTTTTTCCACATTAATTTATGCCAACTTGGATTTCGAAGTTTGTACATACTTCTGATTTACCCATACTTTTATTCCCAATAACTGGGTTATATCCAAATGCATGATTTGCTCAAACATGGACCTTTTCACGTATAAGAGTACATGGACTTTACCCTGATCTGTTTTTTCCCCAAAATTAATTTTGCAGAAATATTTATGCTTGATGAGGGATTGTGAACTTCGCTCTTCCCACATCTGGCTTCCCCATAGTCACATATTTTCCAGTTCTGCTTTTTTCAGATCTGATTCTTTTCCAAATCTACATTTTTCATCTATCTGCCTTTTCCCCATAATTTTCCCAAATCTCGTTGTCTCATGTAGGAATTTTTCTCATGTCTTTTTACTGTATATTTTACCCAAAACTACAGTTTTCTGTAATCTGTAATTTTCAGTATATGTTATTGCATACTTCACATAATTCTTTCCTTGTTCCATCTCAGTTGCACATTTTTAACTAGATTACATGTTTCGTTCACGCTGGATCATCTTCAGATCTAAGTATTTGCGTCAGCAACCCTTCAGATGATATGTGGCCCTTACTAGACAAGATTTGTTGATGGCGCAACTATTTATGTCCAGAGTGATCGAAATATGTAATATAATTTAAAATGTGCAACTGAGATGGAACACTAAATCAGAATTATCTTAATTATGTAATCACCTGCTGAATCTCCCAAGACAAATGTATTGACTATATTCATTATTGTAGCAGTCTGTCATATCTCTCCTTTTGCTATGTACATCTGCGTTTCTCCCATATCTAAATATTTCAGATATGTATGTATTTCTTCTTCTTCTTCTTCTTCTCGCATTACGCCCTTTGTGGACTGAATTTTCCTGTTCTTCTCCCAGAACCTCTTCATTCTTTCTCTTCTTGTCCCCTGCACTTCTTCACAGATCTTCAGTTTCCGTTTCTCCTGTCGGCTCCGCTGGTGACACTCTAATCTTTTCCTGTATTCTCCTCTGTCATTGATCTCTGGCATATTGGTCGGTGTATATTTCTTCCTCCAATTTTCCTTTCCATCGACCTTGATCCTCAATTACAACCAGTCCTTCTGAAGTTCAACAACCCACTTGGTTGCTGTCTTTCCCCTTGTCCTCCCTGTTGTTTCCCACATTCTTTGTCATTCTGTCCATACTCATCCTAACTATACGTCCAGCAAACCTTGCCCTTTTGAGTCTGATTTCCCCGGATATTGTTCTCATGTTCTGGTACGATTCTTCCCTAGGTCTTCGCATCCACCTCTCTCCACCTCTTTTGAAACCTAGTATTTTTCTCAGTATTTTTCTCTCTTCTTTCTCTTGTTCTGCCCCATTTCTTCCTAGTGTCACCATCTCGGCAGCATATAATACTGCATTCCTCACCGTTGCCTTGTAGTAGCTTATCTTTGCCTCTGTGGATATATTCTTTTTATTGTATATTTATCTCGTCATCCAGAAGGCTGACATCTTTATCCTCTCTGTTACTCCCTCCTTGCTCTTGTTCCTTCCTTTTATAAATTCTCCCAGGTATTTAAATTTGTCCACCATTTGCACAGTGCCTTCCGGTGTTCCCCAGTCTGCAGTGGCATTTAATATCTTTGTCTTGTTATAGGCGATCCTCAGTCCCACATTTCTGGCTACCTTACTTAAGTTGTCGAGTTGTGTCTTTGTGTCTTCTTCCATCTCACTTACTATTGCCATGTTGTCTGCAAAGGCTAGGCAGTCCACTTGAGCCCTGTTGTCCTTTTTGTCCCCCACATGGGTCTTTGGTATTCTCATTTCCTCTTTTATTGCTCTCCACTGCTTGATCATTTCGTCCAGTACTATATTGAACAACAATGGTGACAATCCATCTCCCTGTTTAACACCAGTCTTGATCTCAAATTCTTCGGACAGTGCTCCTCTGAATCTCAACCTCGCTTTTGTGTCTGTCAGAATTACTTTTATGAGTCCTTGCATAGTTCCATCAAGTCCTCTGTTCTTCAGGATCCTAAAAAGTGTCTGTCTGTCGATGGAGTCATGCCTTTGTGAAGTCCACGAAGGTTACTACTGTCTTTTTGTTTAAGGACTTATGTTGTATCAGTTGCTTCAGTATAAATATCTGTTCTATACAACCTCTTCCCTTCCTGAATCCCGCTTGGTAGTAGCCAGTCGTACTTTCTACCTGTTCTGCTACTCTCTTGAACAATAGTTTTGACAGCACCTTGTATCCGACCTCTAGTAGATATATTCCTCTTTAGGTGTTTGCATCTCTCTTGTCCCCCTTCTTATGTATTGGTACTACAATTGCATTCTTCCATCTTTCTGGCAACTTCTTCGTTCTCCAAATCTGGTGAATTATGTTGGTCATGTTGTCTATTGCTTTGTTGCCTCCCCACTTTATCATCTTGGCTGCTATATCATCTTCTCCAGTTGCCTTATTATTCTTTAGATCGCTTATGGCATGTGCGACTTCATCCCTGGTTGGGGGGCGTGGCTCTCTGTCTTCTGTCAGTCTCCAGTTCCAGCTCTTCTTCAGGTGGTTCACAGTTCAGCAGGTCGTGAAAGTGCTCTGCAGAAATCCGACTGTTCTCCTTTGCACTAACAGCCAGCTATCGTTTCTTATCTCTTACAAACAGTGCTCTACCCTTGTATCCAATCAGACTCTTTTTGAATTTCCCTAAAAAGTGTCTACTGTTGTATTTACTGAAGTTGGTCTCAATCTCGTCCAGTTCCTGCTTCATCTTCTGTCTTCTGGTCCATCTTATTATTCGGGCCGCTTCCTTTCTTGCTCCTAAGAAAACTTCCCATTTTTCTGGGTCCTTCTTGCTGCTCCAGGCTTTAATACGAGTCTCTACCGCTTGCTCACATTCCTTGTTCCACCACCACTGCTTCTGTTACTTTTCTTCCTTTCCCTGTTTCGCCATATTTCGCTTCATGTCGTCCCATTCATTGAATAACTCAATTCCTCCCTCATATCTGGATTGATTGTGTCTTGTTAAGATAGTGATCAGATTCTATTCTGCAGGCTTTGTTTGGTTTACACATTTGGGAATCAAGCCAAATATATTATAAGAATCTGTCCCAAATCTGCATTTTGCACCTACGCATGTTTCCATATTTCTATTACTCGCAAATACTTTATCCATACACGTATTTTCACATTGCTTTGTGTTATCTACATTTATCCCATTTCCACATATTTACGTTCTTCCCGCATTTGCGTTTTTCCCCACCGCATTTGCGTTTTTCCCCACCGCATTTGCGTTTTTCCCCACCGCATTTGCGTTTTTCCCCACCGCATTTGCGTTTTTCCCCACCGCATTTGCGTTTTTCCCCACCGCATTTGCGTTTTTCCCCACCGCATTTGCGTTTTTCCCCACCGCATTTGCGTTTTTCCCCACCGCATTTGCGTTTTTCCCCACCGCATTTGCGTTTTTCCCCACCGCATTTGCGTTTTTCCCCACCGCATTTGCGTTTTTCCCCACCGCATTTGCGTTTTTCCCCACCGCATTTGCGTTTTTCCCCACCGCATTTGCGTTTTTCCCCACCGCATTTGCGTTGCCCCCCCCCCCCGTATTTGCACAACCGATCCTTTCTTCTACCACAAATTTCTCTTCTCCCGTAACTGCGTCCCCCCCCTCCGTAACTGCGTCCCCCCCCTCCGTAACTGCGTCCCCCCCCCTCCGTAACTGCGTCCCCCCCCCTCCGTAACTGCGTCCCCCCCCTCCGTAACTGCGTCCCCCCCCTCCGTAACTGCGTCCCCCCCCTCCGTAACTGCGTCCCCCCCCTCCGTAACTGCGTCCCCCCCCTCCGTAACTGCGTCCCCCCCCTCCGTAACTGCGTCCCCCCCCTCCGTAAATGCGTCCCTCCCCCTCCATAAATGCGTCCCCCCCTCCGTAACTGCGTCCCCCCCCCTCCGTAACTGCGTCCCCCCCCTCCGTAACTGCGTCCCCCCCCTCCGTAACTGCGTCCCCCCCCCTCCGTAACTGCGTCCCCCCCCTCCGTAACTGCGTCCCCCCCCTCCGTAACTGCGTCCCCCCCCTCCGTAACTGCGTCCCCCCCTCCGTAACTGCGTCCCCCCCCTCCGTAACTGCGTCCCCCCCCTCCGTAACTGCGTCCCCCCCCTCCGTAACTGCGTCCCCCCCCTCCGTAACTGCGTCCCCCCCCTCCGTAACTGCGTCCCCCCCCTCCGTAACTGCGTCCCCCCCCCTCCGTAACTGCGTCCCCCCCCTCCGTAACTGCGTCCCCCCCCTCCGTAACTGCGTCCCCCCCTCCGTAACTGCGTCCCCCCCCTCCGTAACTGCGTCCCCCCCCTCCGTAACTGCGTCCCCCCCCTCCGTAACTGCGTCCCCCCCCTCCGTAACTGCGTCCCCCCCCTCCGTAACTGCGTCCCCCCCCTCCGTAACTGCGTTCCCCCCCCCTCCGTAACTGCGTTCCCCCCCCCCACCGTAACTGCGTTCCCCCCCCCCACCGTAACTGCGTTCCCCCCCCTCCGTAACTGCGTTTCTCCAATATTTGGTGAACCCTTGATACCTCAGACTATGTCCTACCAACAGATCCCTTCTTCTAGTCAAGTTGTGCCACAAAGTTCTCTTCTCATATTTTTGCCTTCTTCCCATGTTTGCGCTCTTCCCGTGTATGTTTGCGTTCTTCCTGTGTTCGCGCAAAAATGGGAAAGGTGCAATTATGGGAGAAAGGCAAATAGGGGAGAAAGGCAAATAGGGGACCAAGGCAAATACGGGAGAAGAGAAATTTGTGGCACAACTTGACTAAAAGAAGGAATCGGTTGGTAGGACAGTTGGTAGGACATAGTCTGAAGCATCACGGGTTCACGAAATATGGGAGGGAGGGACGCAAGTGTGGGAGGGACGCAATTTTAATATGTGTATATTTCTATTGTCAGACCATAATTTATGAAAGATGTTTACATTCTATTAATAGGATTATGTAGGAGTAATTAATTTGTCATGTTGGAAATAATTGTGTTAGCAGGGAATGTCTGCACCAAAGTGTTGTTGACAAGAGACCGCAAATTGATATAATTTTTTAAAAGGGCGGGAGAGACCGCATATGAATGCATTTTAAGAAAGAGCGGGAATGACCGCGCATTGATAAATTTTTGTAATGGTAACAGGGATTGTCTGCACCAGAAAGCATTGTTGGCAGGAGAGACCGCACTTTAGCGTTCGTAGGAGTCAGTAGTAACAGAGATGTGAAGCGAGTTGGTAGCACGTCTGAAGCGAGAGGTTGAGAGTAGTGTGCCTGCCAGCCACCAGCTATGATTTACAAGAGATTATAAACGGATGTACAGAGACATCAACTAACTATTAGCATAAGAGGAACTAATATGATTGAATTATTTTCTTTGCGAAACTCAAGACAACTGAAGGTATGTTTGCACAATGTTAGTTGTAAGATTATTGTGAAAAGTAAGTCCCATTTGAACGTTTGTAAAATCATTTCATTACCAACAGTAAATATTTGAAGCGATTTCAGAATATAATTAATTTTTGCCAGCAATGTTGCATTACTGATTATAATCCATCCCGAAAACCATCAACATAAAACTTTGCAAAAATTTTATTGTTGTCAAGGAAACTATGAATTACGTTACTTCAGTCAAATTAACTAAAGAATAACGTCAGCTTTGCTAATAAAGAATAACGTCAGCTTTGCTAATAAAGAATAACGTCAGCTTTGCTAATAAAGAATAACGTCAGCTTTGCTAATAAATACAGCCACTTACTATGACAGCCCACCAGCAGTTAATAGAGTATAGAAAATCAGAGTAAGTATATTCATGTCGCAGTTCGATTTAGCAGTCAGATGGCGATCCAGTAACAGTAAAAAAGATAAGGAACAGTTTTGGGTTATTGCAGATAACGACTGAGGGCCACGACGACGACACATTTTATGTTTCGTCGAAATAATCAGAAAATCATTTTTAATAAGTGGCAATTAAATTTGTATGCGAAGATTGAGAAATAGAATAAATTTCAAAGGGAAGATTTCATTTGTTATTATTAAGCGAGAGATAGGAATCCTAAGGGAACGTTACATAGGTCATTGTAAAAGGGAAGGTTATCATTAACAAAAGAGATATTGAAGAGATGTGAAGGTTTCATTTGGCGACATCCAATCGGTAAGACTCTTTAGTGAATCTACTGTGAAAATGAATATACTGACTCTGACGATTGTATGAATAAGCTAGTGTTAAGTGGCGCAAAGCTTATACTAAACTGTATACCTTTAATTCACAGCCCATCGGCAATTCTGTTTGCTCTATTGATTCTGCGTTGAAAAGTGTTTGTTAAGTCTTGAATGTCCCGCAGAATAATTACTCGTTCTCAGTGATAAACGTGTAGAAAATGCTGACGAGAAATTCTTTTCAGAAATAGACAGAAATAATACGTGTGAAAAACCCGATAGTGAAACGTTAGGTGAACAAACATTCGAGAGCAGTAATAATATGGATTCTATTGACGAACAATCAACTTCATAGACGCCAATTGATAATGAGACATTAGTGCAAAATAATTTATTTTTAAGTACAACAGACGCTACACAGTCACAAATTACGCGTAGCAGACACAATAGTTTCAGTAACGAAACCACTACAATGCAGTCAGTGTGACTCCATTACGTGCCGAAACAGATTCAAACGTTACACAGCTACACAATCTCCGTAGCAGATACCACAGTTTTATTGACAAAAATTCCGAAACCACAGGAGAGGTGACATTACAATCGTCTGAGGATGTTCAAATGGACACAGATCTACAACCTTTAACAACGGATACAATTACACACAGAAGTCAATCCGAAACGAATCCAATAATCTCATTTTTGCTACAAATGAGACAATACATGAATCAAAACTTCAACAGAAGGGCACAAGAATCAGCAGACCTAAAAAACGAAATCAAGGCAGAACGCACACACACAGATCAGAAATTAGACGAACTGTACCAAAATCTAAAACACGAAATCAAAGTAGAAATTCAAGCAATCGCTGAAAAATCAAACCACGAATTACACGCCAAGATTCAAGAAATAATAGATAAACAAGAAGCATTCGCGGTAAGCATACGAAAAACAAAGACAGAACTTGATGAACGTTTTAACAATCACACAGAAAACTGTTTGATACGTCACCGCACACTGGTGCGATCGCAGAATAAAGAACGAAAAGAACTACCACAAACAATTAATAAACAGCGACAGGACGACAAAAAGAAAGTGTTTGCTTAGGGAAAAACTTACGTGGACAATCACATACACTCGATTTCGGAAGAAATCGAAACGGTTAAGGAGACAAATATTCAAATACGAGAGAGGCTCACGGAAATCCAGTCACATACAATTGAGGTGAAAATTTCTACACGCACTGAAATCCAGAATATTAGGGATAAATTAACAGAAGTTCTGACACTAACTGACAAACTGGAACACACACAAATCAATCAAGACTCAGAAAATTTGAAAGCAGATTTTAAGAAAGTAACCAAAAGTAATGGTAAATTACGAAACGAATTGACAGAAAAGATCAACGAACTCACTACAAGAATAGACGTGTTAGGTACTACCAATGACAGTAAATCAGATGACAGTACACCAGTCTCAGTTCAACAGATTTCTAATAGTAAAGATACGCAAATTACAAATGTGCAACAAACAATCGCAGACCTAGAATCACGTAATAATTTGTTACATCCGAAAATCAATTCTTTACAGCAAAGGATAGCTGACACACAAGAAACAACTGCAAACAATCAATTCTAACAGAACACACAACATTACGAGATGCCTCAGATGCACAATACATATAATGTCGGTAGACTTCAGAGAGTAAGAGATCTTAACCAGGCAGAAACACACACAAATTCATATTCACAACATTACGAAAATAATTACACACAAAGCATTTCCTTTCAGTGAGAAAGTTTAAAACATTTAAAAACGACAGGACGCAAATACATCCACTGGACTGGATCCAACAATTCAATGCGGCACTCCCACCATCATGGCCAGTTCAACATAAGCTAGAATTTATTATTAGTTTCCTTGAAGGGGAACCAGCGAGAAGAATGCGACCAATTGCTAGACAGTAGAAGCATTCCAGGAAGCATTTCTAGCAGCATATTGGTCAGATACCACACAGAGTAGCATTAAAGATCTGCTAATTAGTCTGTCAAATTTCGAGAATTCTACTTTCCCAACAACCACACAATGTTTCGAGTATATGGTTGAACAAAACCAATACCTCAATGAGCCATACAGTCAATCTGCATTAGTGCAGCTGTGTATTTCAAAACTCCACAGAGTATTAAAAGTGTCATTATTTACAGGCCAGCAAAAGGACAGCGTGTACCCATTTAGACACATCCTGCAATTGCTAGAGGTACACCAGGCAGATTATGCGTTTGTTAATAACAACTTTTCACGATATAACGCAAACCAGGCAAACAGTACTAATTTTGAGCAAACACGATTTGGCAATGACAATCATAATAAATGCTTTCGCAGCGAAAATGAAAACTTTAATCGAGAATACACACAGGGTTTCAATGAAAAGCAGTATAATAACAATGTACATTACAATTCAAGACAACAAAGCCATCCAAATAACACGACACATACACGACAGGAAATGCCGAACCAGCTATGATTTACAAGAGATTATAACTGGATGTACAGTGACATCAACTAATTATTATCATAAGAGGAACTAATATTATTGAATTATTTCTTTTGCGACACTCAATACAACTGATGGTATGTTTGCTCAATGCTAGTTGTAAGATTACTGTAAAAAGTAAATCCCATTTGAACGTTAGTAAAATCATTTCATTACCAACAGTAAATATTTTGGTCGTTTTCAGAATATAATTAATTTTTGCCAGCAATATTGCATTACTGATTATAATCCATCCCAAAAACCATCAGCATAAAACTTTGCAAAAATTTTATTGTTGTCGAGAAAAACTGTAAATATGAATTACGTTACTTCAGTCAAATTAACTAAAGAATAACGTCAGCTTTGCTAATAATGTCACCTTTGGTAATAAATACAGCCATTCATTATGACAGCCCACCAGCAGTTAAGAGTATAGTAAACCAGAGTAAGTATATTCATGTCGCAGTTCGATGAAGCAATCAGATGGCGGTCCAGTAACAGTAAAAAAGGTAAGAAACAGGTTTCAGTTATTGCAGATAACGACTGAGGGCCACGACGACGACACATTTTATATCAGAAAATAACTTTTAATAAGCAGCAATTAAATTTGTATGAGAAGATAGAGAAAGAGAATAAAATTCAAAGGGAAGATTTCATTTGCTCTTATTGTGCAAGAGATAGAAATACTAAGGGAAGATTACATAGGTCTTTGTAAAAGGGAACGTTATCATTAACAAAAGAGATATAGAGGAAAAGGGAAGGTTTCACCATATTAGCGTTTTTCCCATATTTCGAGAAACATTGATGCTACAGACTATGTCCTACCAACTGTCCTACCAACCGATTCCTTCTTCTTGTCAAGTTGTGCCACAAATTTATCTTCTCCCGTGTATGCGTTTTACCCGTGTATGCGTTTTACCCGTGTATGCGTTTTACCCGTGTATGCGTTTTACCCGTGTATGCGTTTTACCCGTGTATGCGTTTTACCCGTGTATGCGTTTTACCCGTGTATGCGTTTTACCCGTGTATGCGTTTTACCCGTGTATGCGTTTTACCCGTGTATGCGTTTTACCCGTGTATGCGTTTTACCCGTGTATGCGTTTTACCCGTGTATGCGTTTTACCCGTGTATGCGTTTTACCCGTGTATGCGTTTTACCCGTGTATGCGTTTTACCCGTGTATGCGTTTTACCCGTGTATGCGTTTTACCCGTGTATGCGTTTTACCCGTGTATGCGTTTTACCCGTGTATGCGTTTTACCCGTGTATGCGTTTTACCCGTGTATGCGTTTTACCCGTGTATGCGTTTTACCCGTGTATGCGTTTTACCCGTGTATGCGTTTTACCCGTGTATGCGTTTTACCCGTGTATGCGTTTTACCCGTGTATGCGTTTTACCCGTGTATGCGTTTTACCCGTGTATGCGTTTTACCCGTGTATGCGTTTTACCCGTGTATGCGTTTTACCCGTGTATGCGTTTTACCCGTGTATGCGTTTTACCCGTGTATGCGTTTTACCCGTGTATGCGTTTTACCCGTGTATGCGTTTTACCCGTGTATGCGTTTTACCCGTGTATGCGTTTTACCCGTGTATGCGTTTTACCCGTGTATGCGTTTTACCCGTGTATGCGTTTTACCCGTGTATGCGTTTTACCCGTGTATGCGTTTTACCCGTGTATGCGTTTTACCCGTGTATGCGTTTTACCCGTGTATGCGTTTTACCCGTGTATGCGTTTTACCCGTGTATGCGTTTTACCCGTGTATGCGTTTTACCCGTGTATGCGTTTTACCCGTGTATGCGTTTTACCCGTGTATGCGTTTTACCCGTGTATGCGTTTTACCCGTGTATGCGTTTTACCCGTGTATG
The DNA here is from genome assembly GCF_023898315.1 of Schistocerca nitens. Taxonomy (NCBI): domain Eukaryota; kingdom Metazoa; phylum Arthropoda; class Insecta; order Orthoptera; family Acrididae; genus Schistocerca; species Schistocerca nitens. The sequence continues at coordinate 929,660,840 of NC_064615.1, forward strand.
CGTTTTACCCGTGTATGCGTTTTACCCGTGTATGCGTTTTACCCGTGTATGCGTTTTACCCGTGTATGCGTTTTACCCGTGTATGCGTTTTACCCGTGTATGCGTTTTACCCGTGTATGCGTTTTACCCGTGTATGCGTTTTACCCGTGTATGCGTTTTACCCGTGTATGCGTTTTACCCGTGTATGCGTTTTACCCGTGTATGCGTTTTACCCGTGTATGCGTTTTACCCGTGTATGCGTTTTACCCGTGTATGCGTTTTACCCGTGTATGCGTTTTACCCGTGTATGCGTTTTACCCGTGTATGCGTTTTACCCGTGTATGCGTTTTACCCGTGTATGCGTTTTACCCGTGTATGCGTTTTACCCGTGTATGCGTTTTACCCGTGTATGCGTTTTACCCGTGTATGCGTTTTACCCGTGTATGCGTTTTACCCGTGTATGCGTTTTACCCGTGTATGCGTTTTACCCGTGTATGCGTTTTACCCGTGTATGCGTTTTACCCGTGTATGCGTTTTACCCGTGTATGCGTTTTACCCGTGTATGCGTTTTACCCGTGTATGCGTTTTACCCGTGTATGCGTTTTACCCGTGTATGCGTTTTACCCGTGTATGCGTTTTACCCGTGTATGCGTTTTACCCGTGTATGCGTTTTACCCGTGTATGCGTTTTACCCGTGTATGCGTTTTACCCGTGTATGCGTTTTACCCGTGTATGCGTTTTACCCGTGTATGCGTTTTACCCGTGTATGCGTTTTACCCGTGTATGCGTTTTACCCGTGTATGCGTTTTACCCGTGTATGCGTTTTACCCGTGTATGCGTTTTACCCGTGTATGCGTTTTACCCGTGTATGCGTTTTACCCGTGTATGCGTTTTACCCGTGTATGCGTTTTACCCGTGTATGCGTTTTACCCGTGTATGCGTTTTACCCGTGTATGCGTTTTACCCGTGTATGCGTTTTACCCGTGTATGCGTTTTACCCGTGTATGCGTTTTACCCGTGTATGCGTTTTACCCGTGTATGCGTTTTACCCGTGTATGCGTTTTACCCGTGTATGCGTTTTACCCGTGTATGCGTTTTTCCCATATATCTCCTACCAACCGCATCCTTCTTCTACTCAAGTTATGCCGCAAATTTCTCTTCTCCCATATTTGCGTTTTTCCCCATATTTGCGTTTTTCCCCATATTTGCGTTTTTCCCCATATTTGCGTTTTTCCCCATATTTGCGTTTTTCCCCATATTTGCGTTTTTCCCCATATTTGCGTTTTTCCCCATATTTGCGTTTTTCCCCATATTTGCGTTTTTCCCCATATTTGCGTTTTTCCCCATATTTGCGTTTTTCCCCATATTTGCGTTTTTCCCCATATTTGCGTTTTTCCCCATATTTGCGTTTTTCCCCATATTTGCGTTTTTCCCCATATTTGCGTTTTTCCCCATATTTGCGTTTTTCCCCATATTTGCGTTTTTCCCCATATTTGCGTTTTTCCCCATATTTGCGTTTTTCCCCATATTTGCGTTTTTCCCCATATTTGCGTTTTTCCCCATATTTGCGTTTTTCCCCATATTTGCGTTTTTCCCCATATTTGCGTTTTTCCCCATATTTGCGTTTTTCCCCATATTTGCGTTTTTCCCCATATTTGCGTTTTTCCCCATATTTGCGTTTTTCCCCATATTTGCGTTTTTCCCCATATTTGCGTTTTTCCCCATATTTGCGTTTTTCCCCATATTTGCGTTTTTCCCCATATTTGCGTTTTTCCCCATATTTGCGTTTTTCCCCATATTTGCGTTTTTCCCCATATTTGCGTTTTTCCCCATATTTGCGTTTTTCCCCATATTTGCGTTTTTCCCCATATTTGCGTTTTTCCCCATATTTGCGTTTTTCCCCATATTTGCGTTTTTCCCCATATTTGCGTTTTTCCCCATATTTGCGTTTTTCCCCATATTTGCGTTTTTCCCCATATTTGCGTTTTTCCCCATATTTGCGTTTTTCCCCATATTTGCGTTTTTCCCCATATTTGCGTTTTTCCCCATATTTGCGTTTTTCCCCATATTTGCGTTTTTCCCCATATTTGCGTTTTTCCCCATATTTGCGTTTTTCCCCATATTTGCGTTTTTCCCCATATTTGCGTTTTTCCCCATATTTGCGTTTTTCCCCATATTTGCGTTTTTCCCCATATTTGCGTTTTTCCCCATATTTGCGTTTTTCCCCATATTTGCGTTTTTCCCCATATTTGCGTTTTTCCCCATATTTGCGTTTTTCCCCATATTTGCGTTTTTCCCCATATTTGCGTTTTTCCCCATATTTGCGTTTTTCCCCATATTTGCGTTTTTCCCCATATTTGCGTTTTTCCCCATATTTGCGTTTTTCCCCATATTTGCGTTTTTCCCCATATTTGCGTTTTTCCCCATATTTGCGTTTTTCCCCATATTTGCGTTTTTCCCCATATTTGCGTTTTTCCCCATATTTGCGTTTTTCCCCATATTTGCGTTTTTCCCCATATTTGCGTTTTTCCCCATATTTGCGTTTTTCCCCATATTTGCGTTTTTCCCCATATTTGCGTTTTTCCCCATATTTGCGTTTTTCCCCATATTTGCGTTTTTCCCCATATTTGCGTTTTTCCCCATATTTGCGTTTTTCCCCATATTTGCGTTTTTCCCCATATTTGCGTTTTTCCCCATATTTGCGTTTTTCCCCATATTTGCGTTTTTCCCCATATTTGCGTTTTTCCCCATATTTGCGTTTTTCCCCATATTTGCGTTTTTCCCCATATTTGCGTTTTTCCCCATATTTGCGTTTTTCCCCATATTTGCGTTTTTCCCCATATTTGCGTTTTTCCCCATATTTGCGTTTTTCCCCATATTTGCGTTTTTCCCCATATTTGCGTTTTTCCCCATATTTGCGTTTTTCCCCATATTTGCGTTCTTCCCCATATTTGCGTTTTTCCCCATATTTGCGTTCTTCCCCATATTTGCGTTCTTCCCCATATTTGTGTTTGTCCAATAATTCGTGAATCCTTGATGCTTCAATTTCCTACTAACCGATTCTATCGTATTGTCAAGTTGTACCACAAATTTCTCGTATATCATATTTGCGTTTTTCCCATGTTTGCGTTTTTCCCATGTTTGCGTTTTTCCCATGTTTGCGTTTTTCCCATATTTGCGTTTTTCCCATATTTGCGTTTTTCCCATGTTTGCGTTTTTCCCATGTTTGCGTTTTTCCCATGTTTGCGTTTTTCCCAGTATTTGCGTTTTTCCCAGTATTTGCGTTTTTCCCAGTATTTGCGTTTTTCCCAGTATTTGCGTTTTTCCCAGTATTTGCGTTTTTCCCAGTATTTGCGTTTTTCCCAGTATTTGCGTTTTTCCCAGTATTTGCGTTTTTCCCAGTATTTGCGTTTTTCCCAGTATTTGCGTTTTTCCCAGTATTTGCGTTTTTCCCAGTATTTGCGTTTTTCCCAGTATTTGCGTTTTTCCCAGTATTTGCGTTTTTCCCAGTATTTGCGTTTTTCCCAGTATTTGCGTTTTTCCCAGTATTTGCGTTTTTCCCAGTATTTGCGTTTTTCCCAGTATTTGCGTTTTTCCCAGTATTTGCGTTTTTCCCCATATTTGCGTTTTTCCCAGTATTTGCGTTTTTCCCCATATTTGCGTTTTTCCCCATATTTGCGTTTTTCCCCATATTTGCGTTTTTCCCCATATTTGCGTTTTTCCCCATATTTGCGTTTTTCCCCATATTTGCGTTTTTCCCCATATTTGCGTTTTTCCCCATATTTGCGTTTTTCCCCATATTTGCGTTTTTCCCCATATTTGCGTTTTTCCCCATATTTGCGTTTTTCCCCATATTTGCGTTTTTCCCCATATTTGCGTTTTTCCCCATATTTGCGTTTTTCCCCATATTTGCGTTTTTCCCCATATTTGCGTTTTTCCCCATATTTGCGTTTTTCCCCATATTTGCGTTTTTCCCCATATTTGCGTTTTTCCCCATATTTGCGTTTTTCCCCATATTTGCGTTTTTCCCCATATTTGCGTTTTTCCCCATATTTGCGTTTTTCCCCATATTTGCGTTTTTCCCCATATTTGCGTTTTTCCCCATATTTGCGTTTTTCCCCATATTTGCGTTCTTCCCCATATTTGCGTTCTTCCCCATATTTGCGTTCTTCCCCATATTTGCGTTCTTCCCCATATTTGCGTTCTTCCCCATATTTGCGTTCTTCCCCATATTTGCGTTCTTCCCCATATTTGCGTTCTTCCCCATATTTGCGTTCTTCCCCATATTTGCGTTCTTCCCCATATTTGCGTTCTTCCCCATATTTGCGTTCTTCCCCATATTTGTGTTTGTCCAATAATTCGTGAATCCTTGATGCTTCAATTTCCTACTAACCGATTCTATCGTATTGTCAAGTTGTACCACAAATTTCTCGTATATCATATTTGCGTTTTTCCCATGTTTGCGTTTTTCCCATGTTTGCGTTTTTCCCATGTTTGCGTTTTTCCCATATTTGCGTTTTTCCCATATTTGCGTTTTTCCCATGTTTGCGTTTTTCCCATGTTTGCGTTTTTCCCATGTTTGCGTTTTTCCCATGTTTGCGTTTTTCCCATGTTTGCGTTTTTCCCATGTTTGCGTTTTTCCCATGTTTGCGTTTTTCCCATATTTGCGTTTTTCCCAGTATTTGCGTTTTTCCCAGTATTTGCGTTTTTCCCAGTATTTGCGTTTTTCCCAGTATTTGCGTTTTTCCCAGTATTTGCGTTTTTCCCAGTATTTGCGTTTTTCCCAGTATTTGCGTTTTTCCCAGTATTTGCGTTTTTCCCCATATTTGCGTTTTTCCCCATATTTGCGTTTTTCCCCATATTTGCGTTTTTCCCCATATTTGCGTTTTTCCCCATATTTGCGTTTTTCCCCATATTTGCGTTTTTCCCCATATTTGCGTTTTTCCCCATATTTGCGTTTTTCCCCATATTTGCGTTTTTCCCCATATTTGCGTTTTTCCCCATATTTGCGTTTTTCCCCATATTTGCGTTTTTCCCCATATTTGCGTTTTTCCCCATATTTGCGTTTTTCCCCATATTTGCGTTTTTCCCCATATTTGCGTTTTTCCCCATATTTGCGTTTTTCCCCATATTTGCGTTTTTCCCCATATTTGCGTTTTTCCCCATATTTGCGTTTTTCCCCATATTTGCGTTTTTCCCCATATTTGCGTTTTTCCCCATATTTGCGTTTTTCCCCATATTTGCGTTTTTCCCCATATTTGCGTTTTTCCCCATATTTGCGTTTTTCCCCATATTTGCGTTTTTCCCCATATTTGCGTTTTTCCCCATATTTGCGTTTTTCCCCATATTTGCGTTTTTCCCCATATTTGCGTTTTTCCCCATATTTGCGTTTTTCCCCATATTTGCGTTTTTCCCCATATTTGCGTTTTTCCCCATATTTGCGTTTTTCCCCATATTTGCGTTTTTCCCCATATTTGCGTTTTTCCCCATATTTGCGTTTTTCCCCATATTTGCGTTTTTCCCCATATTTGCGTTTTTCCCCATATTTGCGTTTTTCCCCATATTTGCGTTTTTCCCCATATTTGCGTTTTTCCCCATATTTGCGTTTTTCCCCATATTTGCGTTTTTCCCCATATTTGCGTTTTTCCCCATATTTGCGTTTTTCCCCATATTTGCGTTTTTCCCCATATTTGCGTTTTTCCCCATATTTGCGTTTTTCCCCATATTTGCGTTTTTCCCCATATTTGCGTTTTTCCCCATATTTGCGTTTTTCCCCATATTTGCGTTTTTCCCCATATTTGCGTTTTTCCCCATATTTGCGTTTTTCCCCATATTTGCGTTTTTCCCCATATTTGCGTTTTTCCCCATATTTGCGTTTTTCCCCATATTTGCGTTTTTCCCCATATTTGCGTTTTTCCCCATATTTGCGTTTTTCCCCATATTTGCGTTTTTCCCCATATTTGCGTTTTTCCCCATATTTGCGTTTTTCCCCATATTTGCGTTTTTCCCCATATTTGCGTTTTTCCCCATATTTGCGTTTTTCCCCATATTTGCGTTTTTCCCCATATTTGCGTTTTTCCCCATATTTGCGTTTTTCCCCATATTTGCGTTTTTCCCCATATTTGCGTTTTTCCCCATATTTGCGTTTTTCCCCATATTTGCGTTTTTCCCCATATTTGCGTTTTTCCCCATATTTGCGTTTTTCCCCATATTTGCGTTTTTCCCCATATTTGCGTTTTTCCCCATATTTGCGTTTTTCCCCATATTTGCGTTTTTCCCCATATTTGCGTTTTTCCCCATATTTGCGTTTTTCCCCATATTTGCGTTTTTCCCCATATTTGCGTTTTTCCCCATATTTGCGTTTTTCCCCATATTTGCGTTTTTCCCCATATTTGCGTTTTTCCCCATATTTGCGTTTTTCCCCATATTTGCGTTTTTCCCCATATTTGCGTTTTTCCCCATATTTGCGTTTTTCCCCATATTTGCGTTTTTCCCCATATTTGCGTTCTTCCCCATATTTGCGTTCTTCCCCATATTTGCGTTCTTCCCCATATTTGCGTTCTTCCCCATATTTGCGTTCTTCCCCATATTTGCGTTCTTCCCCATATTTGCGTTCTTCCCCATATTTGTGTTTGTCCAATAATTCGTGAATCCTTGATGCTTCAATTTCCTACTAACCGATTCTATCGTATTGTCAAGTTGTACCACAAATTTCTCGTATATCATATTTGCGTTTTTCCCATGTTTGCGTTTTTCCCATGTTTGCGTTTTTCCCATGTTTGCGTTTTTCCCATATTTGCGTTTTTCCCATATTTGCGTTTTTCCCATGTTTGCGTTTTTCCCATGTTTGCGTTTTTCCCATGTTTGCGTTTTTCCCATGTTTGCGTTTTTCCCATGTTTGCGTTTTTCCCATATTTGCGTTTTTCCCAGTATTTGCGTTTTTCCCAGTATTTGCGTTTTTCCCCATATTTGCGTTTTTCCCCATATTTGCGTTTTTCCCCATATTTGCGTTTTTCCCCATATTTGCGTTTTTCCCCATATTTGCGTTTTTCCCCATATTTGCGTTTTTCCCCATATTTGCGTTTTTCCCCATATTTGCGTTTTTCCCCATATTTGCGTTTTTCCCCATATTTGCGTTTTTCCCCATATTTGCGTTCTTCCCCATATTTGCGTTCTTCCCCATATTTGCGTTCTTCCCCATATTTGCGTTCTTCCCCATATTTGCGTTCTTCCCCATATTTGCGTTCTTCCCCATATTTGCGTTCTTCCCCATATTTGTGTTTGTCCAATAATTCGTGAATCCTTGATGCTTCAATTTCCTACTAACCGATTCTATCGTATTGTCAAGTTGTACCACAAATTTCTCGTATATCATATTTGCGTTTTTCCCATGTTTGCGTTTTTCCCATGTTTGCGTTTTTCCCATGTTTGCGTTTTTCCCATATTTGCGTTTTTCCCATATTTGCGTTTTTCCCATGTTTGCGTTTTTCCCATGTTTGCGTTTTTCCCATGTTTGCGTTTTTCCCATGTTTGCGTTTTTCCCATGTTTGCGTTTTTCCCATGTTTGCGTTTTTCCCATATTTGCGTTTTTCCCAGTATTTGCGTTTTTCCCAGTATTTGCGTTTTTCCCAGTATTTGCGTTTTTCCCAGTATTTGCGTTTTTCCCAGTATTTGCGTTTTTCCCAGTATTTGCGTTTTTCCCAGTATTTGCGTTTTTCCCAGTATTTGCGTTTTTCCCAGTATTTGCGTTTTTCCCAGTATTTGCGTTTTTCCCAGTATTTGCGTTTTTCCCAGTATTTGCGTTTTTCCCAGTATTTGCGTTTTTCCCAGTATTTGCGTTTTTCCCAGTATTTGCGTTTTTCCCAGTATTTGCGTTTTTCCCAGTATTTGCGTTTTTCCCAGTATTTGCGTTTTTCCCAGTATTTGCGTTTTTCCCAGTATTTGCGTTTTTCCCAGTATTTGCGTTTTTCCCAGTGTTTGCGTTTTTCCCAGTGTTTGCGTTTTTCCCCAGTATTTGCGTTTTTCCCCAGTATTTGCGTTTTTCCCCAGTATTTGCGTTTTTCCCCAGTATTTGCGTTTTTCCCCAGTATTTGCGTTTTTCCCCAGTATTTGCGTTTTTCCCCAGTATTTGCGTTTTTCCCCAGTATTTGCGTTTTTCCCCAGTATTTGCGTTTTTCCCCAGTATTTGCGTTTTTCCCCAGTATTTGCGTTTTTCCCCAGTATTTGCGTTTTTCCCAGTATTTGCGTTTTTCCCAGTATTTGCGTTTTTCCCAGTATTTGCGTTTTTCCCAGTGTTTGCGTTTTTCCCAGTATTTGCGTTTTTCCCAGTATTTGCGTTTTTCCCAGTGTTTGCGTTTTTCCCAGTGTTTGCGTTTTTCCCAGTGTTTGCGTTTTTCCCCAGTATTTGCGTTTTTCCCCAGTATTTGCGTTTTTCCCCAGTATTTGCGTTTTTCCCCAGTATTTGCGTTTTTCCCCAGTATTTGCGTTTTTCCCCAGTATTTGCGTTTTTCCCCAGTATTTGCGTTTTTCCCCAGTATTTGCGTTTTTCCCCAGTATTTGCGTTTTTCCCCAGTATTTGCGTTTTTCCCCAGTATTTGCGTTTTTCCCCAGTATTTGCGTTTTTCCCCAGTATTTGCGTTTTTTCCCAGTATTTGCGTTTTTTCCCAGTATTTGCGTTTTTTCCCAGTATTTGCGTTTTTTCCCAGTATTTGCGTTTTTTCCCAGTATTTGCGTTTTTTCCCAGTATTTGCGTTTTTTCCCAGTATTTGCGTTCTTCCCCATATTTGCGTTCTTCCCCATATTTGCGTTCTTCCCCATATTTGCGTTCTTCCCCATATTTGCGTTCTTCCCCATATTTGTGTTTGTCCAATAATTCGTGAATCCTTGATGCTTCAATTTCCTACTAACCGATTCTATCGTATTGTCAAGTTGTACCACAAATTTCTCGTATATCATATTTGCGTTTTTCCCATGTTTGCGTTTTTCCCATGTTTGCGTTTTTCCCATGTTTGCGTTTTTCCCATGTTTGCGTTTTTCCCATATTTGCGTTTTTCCCATATTTGCGTTTTTCCCATGTTTGCGTTTTTCCCATGTTTGCGTTTTTCCCATGTTTGCGTTTTTCCCATGTTTGCGTTTTTCCCATGTTTGCGTTTTTCCCATGTTTGCGTTTTTCCCATGTTTGCGTTTTTCCCATGTTTGCGTTTTTCCCATGTTTGCGTTTTTCCCAGTATTTGCGTTTTTCCCAGTATTTGCGTTTTTCCCAGTATTTGCGTTTTTCCCAGTATTTGCGTTTTTCCCAGTATTTGCGTTTTTCCCAGTATTTGCGTTTTTCCCAGTATTTGCGTTTTTCCCAGTATTTGCGTTTTTCCCAGTATTTGCGTTTTTCCCAGTATTTGCGTTTTTCCCAGTATTTGCGTTTTTCCCAGTATTTGCGTTTTTCCCAGTATTTGCGTTTTTCCCAGTATTTGCGTTTTTCCCAGTATTTGCGTTTTTCCCAGTATTTGCGTTTTTCCCAGTATTTGCGTTTTTCCCAGTATTTGCGTTTTTCCCAGTATTTGCGTTTTTCCCAGTATTTGCGTTTTTCCCAGTATTTGCGTTTTTCCCAGTATTTGCGTTTTTCCCAGTATTTGCGTTTTTCCCAGTATTTGCGTTTTTCCCAGTATTTGCGTTTTTCCCAGTATTTGCGTTTTTCCCAGTATTTGCGTTTTTCCCAGTATTTGCGTTTTTCCCAGTATTTGCGTTTTTCCCAGTATTTGCGTTTTTCCCAGTATTTGCGTTTTTCCCAGTATTTGCGTTTTTCCCAGTATTTGCGTTTTTCCCAGTATTTGCGTTTTTCCCAGTATTTGCGTTTTTCCCAGTGTTTGCGTTTTTCCCAGTGTTTGCGTTTTTCCCAGTGTTTGCGTTTTTCCCCAGTATTTGCGTTTTTCCCCAGTATTTGCGTTTTTCCCCAGTATTTGCGTTTTTCCCCAGTATTTGCGTTTTTCCCCAGTATTTGCGTTTTTCCCCAGTATTTGCGTTTTTCCCCAGTATTTGCGTTTTTCCCCAGTATTTGCGTTTTTCCCCAGTATTTGCGTTTTTCCCAGTATTTGCGTTTTTCCCAGTATTTGCGTTTTTCCCAGTATTTGCGTTTTTCCCAGTATTTGCGTTTTTCCCAGTATTTGCGTTTTTCCCAGTATTTGCGTTTTTCCCAGTATTTGCGTTTTTCCCAGTATTTGCGTTTTTCCCAGTATTTGCGTTTTTCCCAGTGTTTGCGTTTTTCCCAGTGTTTGCGTTTTCCCCAGTGTTTGCGTTTTCCCCAGTGTTTGCGTTTTTCCCCAGTATTTGCGTTTTTCCCCAGTATTTGCGTTTTTCCCCAGTATTTGCGTTTTTCCCCAGTATTTGCGTTTTTCCCCAGTATTTGCGTTTTTCCCCAGTATTTGCGTTTTTCCCCAGTATTTGCGTTTTTCCCCAGTATTTGCGTTTTTCCCCAGTATTTGCGTTTTTCCCCAGTATTTGCGTTTTTCCCCAGTATTTGCGTTTTTCCCCAGTATTTGCGTTTTTCCCCAGTATTTGCGTTTTTCCCCAGTATTTGCGTTTTTCCCCAGTATTTGCGTTTTTCCCCAGTATTTGCGTTTTTCCCCAGTATTTGCGTTTTTCCCCAGTATTTGCGTTTTTCCCCAGTATTTGCGTTTTTCCCCAGTATTTGCGTTTTTCCCCAGTATTTGCGTTTTTCCCCAGTATTTGCGTTTTTCCCCAGTATTTGCGTTTTTTCCCAGTATTTGCGTTTTTTCCCAGTATTTGCGTTTTTTCCCAGTATTTGCGTTTTTTCCCAGTATTTGCGTTTTTTCCCAGTATTTGCGTTTTTTCCCAGTATTTGCGTTTTTTCCCAGTATTTGCGTTTTTTCCCAGTATTTGCGTTTTTTCCCAGTATTTGCGTTTTTGCCCAGTATTTGCGTTTTTGCCCAGTATTTGCGTTTTTGCCCAGTATTTGCGTTTTTGCCCAGTATCTGCGTTTTTGCCCAGTATCTGCGTTTTTGCCCAATAATTCGTGAATCCTTGATGCTTCAATGTCCTACTAACCGATTCTTTCGTCTTGTCAAGTTATGAAACGTCCCCTTTTAACAATTTTTTACAACTGTGCTTAACCTGACACACAATATTTTTTTTTTTTTAGCGCAACGCAATCTGACTTTCAAAATCTCTAGAAGAGAATGGCCCTGACTAACATTAAACTATCTCTTTCACAAATCACTTACCTCACAAAAATCTTCGCTGCTCAAGCTACTGCAATACAGCGAGCGCCACTACTGCCAGCTAAATAAAAGATTCAAACTATGGAAGGCACTAACTACTGATAGGGATAGTTAGCAAATGAATGATATTAATAGAGAACAATCAATGTATTTACCTTGATATCATGACAAATTACAAAACTGCGCCATCTCTCTCCCCACATCCACCACTGCTGGCGGCACACCTCCAACTGCGCAACGCTACGCGCTGTTCACAGCCAGCTGCCTAACACTACAATGGTTGAGTATTACAACAATGCAAAGCAGCCACAGACTGCACACGGCACAGCCGGTGATTTTCATACAGAGGTGGCGTTACTAATAAAAAAACTTAAACAGCCTACTTACATAGCCCCCATGCTCCCCACAAAAAATTTTACAAATTTTGTTGGGCACTGGCCAATACATATTTGTTAAATTTTTTTTTCACAATTACAATAACAAAGAAATCAAATGCACACACTTATTGATACAATGTTGGTCAAAAGCTAAAATTTTCTCACAGTCCATAAAGACAGTCCTGATCATTCATCACATTGCAGTGTTTTTCTCAAAGTCTGAGCAGTAAAAGAAAATGCACACGGAAGTAGTGGATTTCCATGCAGTCTTGAAGAAGTATCGTTGTCCTTCCAACGGAAAGACAGTGCTGACTCTCGACATGCTGACAGGTAATGGGCCACAAGAGAGCAAACCCACAGCGGAGTCAGTCGAAGTTTTGAAGAGTATTGGTGGGTAGGTCATCACAGAGCAGACCCACTGTAGTCCTGGTAGAGATTACGGTATTGGTGGGCCACCAGAGGTGCAGACCCACTGCAGTCCTTGTAGAGATAATGGTACTGGTGAGTCAGCAAAGACGCAGACCCACTGTAGTCCTTGTAGAGACGGCCAGCAGCCATCTGTTGCGACTGTGCAGGTGCACAATCACCATCGAAGAGTCTTGCGGATAATGTAGCAAGTCCATAACCACCACTTGTGCACTCACAAAGTTTTTGGAATTGTCCTCAGAACCAGCAATGCTGTTATCCAGTCCCTTGCTGAATTATTAACACACGTGCAAACACTAACAGTCCCTACTTCTCACATATTGTCCATATACTATGACCAATAGAAACGTGTGCAGTGAAATGTAACTTACAAGTTACTTAATTTGATGACCTGGTGTCAATTACAATTTTATAACATAAGAACACAATAACAAAGGTACAAAACACATCATTCAAGAACATAACAATACAAATAACAGTTGCGGTAATAGGGGCTTTACAAAAGAATAGAAATAAACATATACATCAGTGTTACAGGAATTATGACATAATTTCATACATAAAAGATCAGAATAACTTTTGAAACATCAACATCACACCTAAGCATTAACACAGAACAGATAAATGTCTAATCATCTTTACAAAGTAAATAACATATTATCAATGCAAATTATATTTGAGGATCAAAGTATTCCTCATCATAGTGAATGTAGCTTAGTATTAGAAGAAGAAAAAATTCTATGAAACGACACAAAGACAGGAAGAAAACAAATACACAAGGGTACACAAACACATAGTGGGATAACACAATGGAAAGGACAGGGTTCGTTTTCAGTGTAACTTTTGGTACTGCAGTCCAACCCAAAACTTCATTCCATAGATCTTTCGTCTTATTTCCACATTTGTTTCCACCAAAAAAATCCTATTCAAGCATGCTTTCTGTATATATATATATATATATATGTTCACATATTTCTTACCTCATTATTTATTTTCCATTATCTTACTTCATCATTTATTTCCAAGAAAATCCTACCTAAACCTGTTGTCCCTTAACCCTACTTTTTTTTGGTTCATATCCTATTTCAAAATACTGTTTTGGCCAAACCATTTTCTTATAGATTTTCAATGTATTTCTTCCAATTCATCATAGTTAGTTTCTTATATAGTCTACCCCCTCTTAAGCTAACTTAAATCTACTGAGCTCAGATATATATACCAACGGACGAGGCAATGCAGCATCACATAAAAAAATTAATATAAACAGCAATGAAAAAAAAACGCAGATTTGCGAAGCAAGCAGTATTAAGAAATTAGCAAAGCAATTGTAATATTACAACTAATCTAAGGCAATGTGCAGCAAACAATAAAAATATAAAAATAAATCATTAGTAAAACTGGCTTAACAGAATAATACAAAATCAAATTCAATAACACTATGCCTGGCAAACAGCAGCAACTTATACCTAAATATGACATAGCTCAAGCAGAAAAAATAGTACACTAAAGATAACAATGCAGATAAGGGAAATGTATAATCACATCTTAATGTCTAAGTAATTAAAGTGGTGCACCACAAAAACTAATTCTACAAAAAATTACTCAGTAGTTGAAAAGAAAATTATGTATGCAGTTCCTGGTATTAGTCCCTTCTTATTGTTCTTTCCATTCCAAGAGCTCCTTTTTCGAAGAATGTGGATTACAAAATTATTATTTAATAGATCTGCAGACAGAAAATATTTATATTAGTACATCTATAAAATTTTATTTTAACCAGTGCTGCAGTGCAGCTAGAAACTAGATATTAAACAAAATGGGCAAAGCAAGGCGTGAAACGTCATTCACTAGCCATATGGCATTTCTCTCAATTAGCACGACAATAGCCGTGAAATGTTGCGATGCTTTCTACAAAGGAACGTCAATAGCGATTATAATGGCCTCTTTTTTCTTCTACCTGTGCCGCTGGAAGGCTAATGGTATTTTTTTGTTCGGGCGGCTGTCGCCCAGGTGTCTGACACAGCTGTGTGCCCACGACGTATTACGTGCAGGTGGTCACTTAACTTTCGTACGGAAATATTTACGACAGCAGTTTCCGCTACAATGGCAGTCTTAAATAAAAATATTTCACAGGTCAAGAATTAGCGTTGCAAACCTGTAAAAACAAAATCCCATGAATATAACAGTGTCCAAAAAATTTTCGTCGGCATTGTGATACATTCACGCATTTACACACATTTCATAATTCTAAAAGTACGATTCTCGGTTTCCAACATACGTCTTCACAAGGCAGAGTTCCTAACCGCTACTCATTACTCCTTACCTTATTACACATATACAAATTCGTCGACGCTTCTTCAATACTTCATCATTAGATACATAGCATAATCAAATTCTTCATATAACATTAGCTTACTAATCATAAACATACCTCAACAACATAATACACATCGTCGTCGTAAAAAATAACATCATAACACCTCAGTCAAATCTCAAAATCGTCGTAGCTTCCTCCAATAGTTTCAAAACCTAAAAAAAATTCTCTGCTCATTTCAAAAGTGTCATCTGCCTCAAACGTACTTTAAAATCATGATTCCATACCAAACACATCATTCAAAGCTCACATTGTATCACAATGGTTCCGAAAAAATATGAACAGTTTACAAAGTACAGACAAAATACAATTTCATACGTATGAAGTTATTCAACTGTGTAATTACGTAAACATCTGTCACTGACATAGTAAAAAAAATGTTTGTCTCTCTCAGTTAAATGATTTGATAGCTGTGTAATACTGTGTTGGAGAAATATGGTACCGATGTGTAAAGTTGTATAAGCAAATACCATCTTAGCTAGGGTTCCTTGTGGTTGCCACTCACATGGTACACAAAGTAAGCGTGTACCCCCCTGAGGATTAATGTAATTATACCCTCAGGTGTTACAGATTACAGCAATGGAATGAAATGTATCACGGAAAACCTTCTTTGTAATTAAAAAATCTTTAAAAGTAAGTGTTTTAAGTATAAGATTAATCACTCAAATGCGTGTACTGTAGCGCTAAACTGTGCGTCTTGTCGCAACATAATCTCTGTGGAAGTGTCGTAGTTATCGTCCTCCGAAAGCTAAGTTCTGCAGAAGTCAATGTACTTACCTCATGCTAAACAAAAGTGAAATGCTTTGCGTATAGATATCTTAGTTATTACGCTTATTGTTGTGATGAAGAAAGTACTGTACTGTAACGTATTGTTGTGCCACGAAAAAGGCTGTCTCATTGTTGCCATACCACAAAAGTTACTACTAAAACATGTTTTTCTTTCCTGAAGAATTCAGAAAACTGTGCAGATATAAAACAGATACACCGCAAAAGCAACAAGATGAATTGTGTCACACATTAGTAGCGTCGTGATAAAATCGTGTAGCTGTCACATAAACTAACCACTGTGTCATCTGGTATCTCACAGAAAGTACTTTAAACCCAGAATGTATTTCCAAGTAAACCAAAATGTTGCATTAAAAAAAAAAGCAGATTATCTTTCAATAAACGGTTTTACGTGTGAAATGTGGTGTAAACCTTTACTCTTCCTAGTACGCAGAGTTTCAACTTCAACGCAATTATCATGTGGTATACGTCGGATTCTGTAAGGTCCATTGTAAACTAGAAAGAATTTGTGACTCAAGTGTTTCTTCTTATGTGACAATGAATGAGCTTTAATGAGAACTTTCTGACCAATATACAATTTCTTTGCATTTGCTTCACCGTGTAGTTTTCTCCTTTTATCTGCTGCAGATTTTATATTTTTAAGAGCCAAATCAATTATGTCTTTGTGTCGAAGTTTACGTGTATTCGGGAAAGGTACAAGCTCTCTGATTCTGTTCGGTGGTTTTTCATTCTTCAGTACAAGAGTAGGTGGTAAAGCAGTGGAGTCATGAGGCATTTCATTCAGCACGTTTTGAAATAAGTGTAAATATCTGTCCCAATGCTGATGCTTTCTGTGACAATAAAGTCTGCAAAGCTTATTGATTTCTTTCATAATCCGTTCGGAGGGGTTACAATGTGGTGAGTACAATGAAATAAAAACAGGTTTGATTTTATGGTTGCGAAGCATACGAGACCAAACAGCAGATCTGAATTGCGGTCCGTTATCTGAAATGACTTTAGCAACGTGGCCAACTTCACGTAAGAAATTTTTAACAAAGGCGTTGGATACAGATCGTCCAGTGGCTTTACGTAACGGAGTGAAAGAAACAAATTTGGAAGTAAGTTCAACAGCGACTAGAACGTACGAAAATCCATTCGATGTTCTGACAAGGGGTCCCAATAGATCAACTGCAGCAAATTCTTTTAATTTAGAAGGAATAATAGGAAACAACGGAGCACGATGTGAGACAGTAGATGGTTTCGCCTTTTGACAAAGTTTACAAATAGACAAGACTCTTCGAATTCTCTTTACCATATTGTTAAAATCACAAGTCGTTCGAAGAATATGATAACATTTTCGTGGACCAAAATGTGCGTAGCTGAAATGAATGTACCAAATGAGCTTATTAACAAAATCGTCAGGAATGCAAAGTACCCATAGCTTGTCATCAACAGTGCAGCGTTTGAACAGTATGTTGTTTCTAACCAGATAATAATGCCGAATCTGTGTGTGTGTCTTTTCATGCCATTTGCTTTTGATGTCTTTCCAAATCGGATCTTTATCTTGTTCATGAGCAATGTCCTTTAAAGATGTGGTGATGAAGTTTTCAAAGGCGACTTTCTGAATGTAAAGAATACTGAAATTTTTCTCGAGGTTGCCTTCTGTGTTACTTTTCTCAAGCCCAGCCGGTGCGCGTGACAGTGCGTCCGCAACAATGTTCTCCTTGCCGGGAATGTAGACTATTGTGAAGCGGAATTCTTGCAGAAACAATGCCCAACGTTTTAACCTGTCATGATTTAATTTTGAAGACATAAGAAATTGTAATGCACGATGATCACTGTATACTTTTACGTGCTTACCAGAAAGAAAGAAACGGAATTTGTTAAATGCCCAAACGATAGCTAAAGCTTCTAATTCAGTAACGGAATAATTTTTTTCAGATTTTGTTAGCACTCGGCTAGCAAAAGCAATGGTTTTCTGAACAGTAGTGTCATTTTCTGTGGCTTCTTGAAATAAATGGGCACCAAGACCGACTTTAGAAGAATCCGTGCTAAGGCAGAAATCTTGTGACAGATCTGGATGAGCTAGAATTGGCGCGTTAAGTAGCGATTCTTTCAAAGAATTGAATTCCAACTGTGCTTCTTCGTCCCAGTTCCAAATAGTATTTTTTCCAGTGAGAGAACAAAGTTTTGGTGTAACAAGGCTTTGCATATTCAGAAAACGACGGTAAAAATTTACGAGACCTAGAAAACTGCGGACTTGTCTTTTTGTGGATGGAACTGGAATGGCTCTGATTGCTTCTAATTTTTCAGGATCCGGCTGAATGCCTTCAGAAGAAATAATATGTCCCAAAAACCTCACCTTTGACCTACCGAATTCAGACTTTTCCAAGTTAACTGTAATTCCAGATTCTGCAAAAATACGTAACAAACTGTTGAGGATGCGATTATGTTGTTCCCATGAAGCTTCTGCTATTAGAATATCGTCCACATATAAGGTGATGTGACGTTTTAAGAACTCAGGTAATATGGAATTTAGCCCGCGAATGAATGCTGCTGAAGAAATGTTCAAACCAAAAGGAAGTTTCCGAAACTGATAACAAACGCCGAAACAAAGGAAAGCTGTGTATTTTCTACATTCTGGATGAAGTTCGATCTGATAAAAGCTGGATCTGAGATCAATGGAAGACAACACATTTACACCATTGAAATTTTGAAGAAGTTCTTCCAACGTTTGCGGCCTGTCTGTTTCAGGAATAATGATAGTATTAATTTGTCTCGAATCTAAGACAAGCCTGATTGATCCATTTTTCTTCTCAACAACATGTAATGGATTGTTGTATGAGCTTACTGCAGGCTCAATAATGCCCTCGTCAAGCATAGATTGTATTTCTGTTCTAACACGGTCCCTATAATGCGCCGGAATTACGTATGGTCTAACACAAAATTTAGTATGCTCACGAACACGAAATTGGTATTGAAATCCCTTGATTGTTCCTGTTTTATGAGTAAAAACTGTGGAATGTGCTTGTAAAATCTCAAAAAGGTCTTGCCTATCATTGTCATTACAATTCTCAATTGTTTGAATTTTATTCTGAATTAACTCATTAGTATCAAATGCGCCGTCGATATCACCCCTGTCAGTACTTGCAGAGTGATTGTTAGTGTCAAGTTCCGTCGAAAATTCCGAACTGTTGTCTAACAGGAGGTAAAGCCGATTAATTTCTTCGTCATGGTTTGAGAGCCAATCTTCAAAATTCAAAGCTACTGACTTACCTTCTTTTTCTAAACTTATTTCAGCATCGTGAAAGCTTAAGATTGCTTTGTATTTATTCAAAAAGTCTACTCCCAGTATAATTTCCGTCGACAATAATGGAACAATAAGAAAGTTCATAGAGAAGCTGTGGCTTTGACAAAAGAATTCTAAGTAGGTTTGTTGGCGTACATCTACACTTTTTCCAAAGATTGCACCTTGTAATTTAATCTTACGTAACGGAAGTGTGGGGCAATCGTTCGATATGTTGCATTTTCTAAAAGATGTTTCACTAATTACTGAAATGGGACTGCCAGAGTCAAGTACTGCCGTAAATTTTACGTCATTTACTGTAATGTGAATCACAGGATATGCAATGTTGTTATGTTTTACGTCGTGTTCTTGGGAGTAAGATGTCCCTAATGTCTTCCATTTTTACGTAATTACTTGCTACGGCAGCTGCGTCGTTAGTGTCACACGTGCGTTTCGCGGCTGCCAGCTGTATGAGTCACTGCCTATTGTCTCTTTGTTGGCGCGCGTCGTTATTGGGGTTTGGAGACCTAACTTCTACAAATTCACCGTGACGAGACGGCCCTGCCCTGCTTAAATCCCGCCAGTTCTGATGCAATTCAGGTCTGTCGTTACGATCACATCGTCTGTCGTCATGTCGGCAGTTTCTGTGGTTTCTTTCTTGTCGGTTAAGTGGTGGAGAATTTCTCCCTGAATCGTAACTGCGCGCTGGACCGTTGCGTCTAAAGTTATTCTGTCCCTCGTAATAATAATTGTTTTGGTTCCCATATTGTCTGTTTCTCTGATTGTCTCTGTGATAGTCATTACCGCGGAGAGGTGATCTTTCCCTGTAATTATTACTACTCTGCCAACGGTTGTTATACGGGTGGTGTCTGTTTCGGTCACGATTTGTGTTGTGAGAATAGCCTTGTCGCGTCCAGTTATTATTTCTTTCATCGCGGAATTGCGACGGATGTGATCTGTAATTGTTGTGCTCGTGCGTTCCGCGATTGTCAGTGTCAATTTCCAGTTCTTGTAAGAGTCCTTGAAATGCTTCAATGTCCTCTTTGCAACGTCCTGCCAAAATAATGTGTCGCAAATGTTCAGGCAGTTTGATTAAGCAAATGCGGATGAGTTCTGAGGGGCTGTATGGGTTTGACAGGTACTGATTCTTGTGCAACATGTCTTCAAAATATTTCACAAGACTGGAGAATTCAGATTGTTCGAAATGTTTCATCATTATGATGCCATGTTTTACTCGGTCTTGTGTGGTTTGAGACCAATATGCTGAGAGGAACGCATGGTAAAATTCTCCTTCACTATGACAATCGTGAATGACCGAACGCATTCTTACAGCTGGTTCATTCTCTAAATAGCCACACATAAATTCTAATCTGTGTTCTAATGACCAGTTGGGGGGAAAACAATGAGAGAATTGATCGAGCCACGCTTGTGGATGAATGTCGTTGGCAGAATTCTTAAACGTTTTGAATTTACGTGTAGTAATGAACAGCTTATAGTCAAAGTCATCATGTCGGCGAGTCGCATATCGGTCATTGTTAGGTCGTGTCGGCCGTTCCATCTCAAAATTCGGTGCGCATTGCCAGTTTCTTTCATAACTTCCGAAATGCCCTGTGTTATTATTTTGTGGCTGTTCCGTATTTCTAAGTCCCTCTTCCCGTGTTGGGGCGCGAGTGTCCTCTGAAATATGTAATTCTTGTATTACCTGTGTCAGCTGATCTTGTACTTCGCGGATTTCTCTTTTGTACTGTGTATTGATTTGATTTTGATTTTGTTTGAATTTTCTAATTTGTTCATACTCTTCTGTGTCAGTGAAGGCTACAGGTCTTGTGCCATTCAGATCATCATCTACCTTTGTAGATAAGTTAGTGACCTGATCCGAAAGTTCGCCTACTTTCTCCGATAGTGAACACATTTCCTCAGTGTGTTTTTCTGAACCAAGTTTCAGAGTGTCCATTTGTGTTGAAATCGAATCTACTGTGTCCTTCAAGTTTTCCTGAGTTTTTGCAAGTTGCATAACCGAATCGGTAGATGCAACTGAGTCAAATTTAGCTTGCAAGGTCTCATGATTTTCATGAACAGTAGTTTGCAGTTCTTTTATGGCTGCTTCGTGATTCTGTAGTGCATTTTCATGACGCGAAAAAATAGGTTGGAAATGCTCACAAGTTTGTGTTTTTACGTCATTACAGACTTTTTGACATTTCGATTCAATGTGATGTAACTCATTAGTTAAATCCTCACGTGTTTGTTCAAGTGTGGTGTCTAACTTTTTGAGATTTTGTTCCACTGTGTCTAACTTTCGAAGATTTTGTTCCATTGTGTCTAACTTTTGAAGCTTTTGTTGTGTTTGTCCCATTTGTTGTATTAATTGTAATAACAATGCACTGGTGTCTGGAACATGTTCCTCAGTGCTTTTCGGCAGTGAATTTGCACCGGAAACATTCACATTTTGACAAGCAGAAAATGTGTCTTGACTTATTTGAGAAAACGGTGAGGATCCAAAACCTGAATCTACAGTATTTGCGAGATCGTGTCGCGTCATTTCGGATTCCTGAGCCGAGCTATTGCCGACCGATCGATCGATAATGCTTCCCTCTTCACTAATTGTTTCACTGTCCACGCCATTGTTTGAAACCCGCTCCATTTCCCTATGCGCAATTACCAAATTACTACTATTAACATTAGTTAATTCATTATTCTGCGGCGCTAACATATTGCTTTCGTCTTCACTGTCATTTCTCAATTTACTTTGGAGCCTAGTGTTACGTTTTTCACACGCCATTATTGTCACAGTATTTCACACGACAACACAGAAAAACTCAATTTGAAGAGCAAAAATAAGAGAACACATTAACATAACACTGAAAATAATATCTAGTTAATTGCAGCTGCGAAATACTTGGTGCAAATCTACATGCATACCACAACTGTTTTACTGTACAACAATGAAAAACTACAACTACAATGGAAATTCTCTCTACAATTACGCGCTAGCAATAAACAAAAGCTACACTAATTACACAAACTATAAGAAAAAATCAGAAGATTCCAGTGAGGTATCCTCGGCTAAGGGTCGACATATGAAACGTCCCCTTTTAACAATTTTTTACAACTGTGCTTAACCTGACACACAATATTTTTTTTTTAGCGCAACGCAATCTGACTTTCAAAATCTCTAGAAGAGAATGGCCCTGACTAACATTAAACTATCTCTTTCACAAATCACTTACCTCACAAAAATCTTCGCTGCTCAAGCTACTGCAATACAGCGAGCGCCACTACTGCCAGCTAAATAAAAGATTCAAACTATGGAAGGCACTAACTACTGATAGGGATAGTTAGCAAATGAAAGATATTAATAGAGAACAAACAATGTATTTACCTTGATATCATGACAAATTACAAAACTGCGCCATCTCTCTCCCCACATCCACCACTGCTGGCGGCACACCTCCAACTGCGCAACGCTACGCGCTGTTCACAGCCAGCTGCCTAACACTACAATGGTTGAGTATTACAACAATGCAAAGCAGCCACAGACTGCACACGGCACAGCCGGTGATTTTCATACAGAGGTGGCTTTACTAATAAAAAAACCTAAACAGCCTACTTACAAAGTTGTGCCACAAATTTCTCGTATCCCATATTTGCGTTTTTCCCATATTTGCGTTTTTCCCATATTTGCGTTTTTCCCATATTTGCGTTTTTCCCATATTTGCGTTTTTCCCATATTTGCGTTTTTCCCATATTTGCGTTTTTCCCATATTTGCGTTTTTCCCATATTTGCGTTTTTCCCATATTTGCGTTTTTCCCATATTTGCGTTTTTCCCATATTTGCGTTTTTCCCATATTTGCGTTTTTCCCATATTTGCGTTTTTCCCATATTTGCGTTTTTCCCATATTTGCGTTTTTCCCATATTTGCGTTTTTCCCATATTTGCGTTTTTCCCATATCTGCGTTTTTCCCATATCTGCGTTTTTCCCATATCTGCGTTTTTCCCATATCTGCGTTTTTCCCATATCTGCGTTTTTGCCATATCTGCGTTTTTGCCATAGCTGCGTTTTTGCCATAGCTGCGTTTTTGCCATAGCTGCGTTTTTGCCATAGCTGCGTTTTTGCCATAGCTGCGTTTTTGCCATAGCTGCGTTTTTGCCATGGCTGCGTTTTTGCCATGGCTGCGTTTTTGCCATGGCTGCGTTTTTGCCATAGCTGCGTTTTTGCCATAGCTGCGTTTTTGCCATAGCTGCGTTTTTGCCATAGCTGCGTTTTTGCCATATCTGCGTTTTTCCCATATTTCTCCTACCAACCGCATCCTTCTTCTACTCAAGTTATGCCGCAAATTTCTCTTCTCCCATATTTGCGTTTTTCCCCATATTTGCGTTTTTCCCCATATTTGCGTTTTTCCCCATATTTGCGTTTTTCCCCATATTTGCGTTTTTCCCCATATTTGCGTTTTTCCCCATATTTGCGTTTTTCCCCATATTTGCGTTTTTCCCCATATTTGCGTTTTTCCCCATACTTGCGTTTTTCGCCATATTTGCGTCTTTCCCCATATTTGCGTTTTTCCCCATATTTGCGTTTTTCCCCATATTTGCGTTTTTCCCCATATTTGCGTTTTTCCCCATATTTGCGTTTTTCCCCATATTTGCGTTTTTCCCCATATTTGCGTTTTTCCCCATATTTGCGTTTTTCCCCATATTTGCGTTTTTCCCCATATTTGCGTTTTTCCCCCGTATTTGCGTTTTTCCCCCCGTATTTGCGTTTCCCCCCGTATTTGCGTTTCCCCCCGTATTTGCGTTTTCCCCCGTATTTGCGTTTTCCCCCGTATTTGCGTTTTCCCCCGTATTTGCGTTTTCCCCCGTATTTGCGTTTTCCCCCGTATTTGCGTTTTCCCCCGTATTTGCGTTTTCCCCCGTATTTGCGTTTTCCCCCGTATTTGCGTTTTCCCCCATATTTGCGTTTTCCCCCATATTTGCGTTTTCCCCCATATTTGCGTTTTCCCCCATATTTGCGTTTTCCCCCATATTTGCGTTTTCCCCCATATTTGCGTTTTCCCCCATATTTGCGTTTTCCCCCATATTTGCGTTTTCCCCCATATTTGCGTTTTCCCCCATATTTGCGTTTTCCCCCATATTTGCGTTTTCCCCCATATTTGCGTTTTCCCCCATATTTGCGTTTTCCCCCATATTTGCGTTTTCCCCCATATTTGCGTTATCCCCCATATTTGCGTTATCCCCCATATTTGCGTTATCCCCCATATTTGCGTTATCCCCCATATTTGCGTTATCCCCCATATTTGCGTTATCCCCCATATTTGCGTTATCCCCCATATTTGCGTTATCCCCCATATTTGCGTTTTCCCCCATATTTGCGTTTTCCCCCATATTTGCGTTTTCCCCCATATTTGCGTTTTCCCCCATGTTTTCGTTTTTCCCCATGTTTGCGTTTTTCCCCATGTTTTCGTTTTTCCCCATGTTTTCGTTTTTCCCCATGTTTTCGTTTTTCCCCATGTTTTCGTTTTTCCCCATGTTTTCGTTTTTCCCCATGTTTTCGTTTTTCCCCATGTTTTCGTTTTTCCCCATGTTTTCGTTTTTCCCCATGTTTTCGTTTTTCCCCATGTTTTCGTTTTTCCCCATGTTTTCGTTTTTCCCCATGTTTTCGTTTTTCCCCATGTTTTCGTTTTTCCCCATGTTTTCGTTTTTCCCCATGTTTTCGTTTTTCCCCATGTTTTCGTTTTTCCCCATGTTTTCGTTTTTCCCCATGTTTTCGTTTTTCCCCATGTTTTCGTTTTTCCCCATGTTTTCGTTTTTCCCCATGTTTTCGTTTTTCCCCATGTTTTCGTTTTTCCCCATGTTTTCGTTTTTCCCCATGTTTTCGTTTTTCCCCATGTTTTCGTTTTTCCCCATGTTTTCGTTTTTCCCCATGTTTTCGTTTTTCCCCATGTTTTCGTTTTTCCCCATGTTTTCGTTTTTCCCCATGTTTTCGTTTTTCCCCATGTTTTCGTTTTTCCCCATGTTTTCGTTTTTCCCCATGTTTTCGTTTTTCCCCATGTTTTCGTTTTTCCCCATGTTTTCGTTTTTCCCCATGTTTTCGTTTTTCCCCATGTTTTCGTTTTTCCCCATGTTTTCGTTTTTCCCCATGTTTTCGTTTTTCCCCATGTTTTCGTTTTTCCCCATGTTTTCGTTTTTCCCCATGTTTTCGTTTTTCCCCATGTTTTCGTTTTTCCCCATGTTTTCGTTTTTCCCCATGTTTTCGTTTTTCGCCATGTTTTCGTTTTTCGCCATGTTTTCGTTTTTCGCCATGTTTTCGTTTTTCGCCATGTTTTCGTTTTTCGCCATGTTTTCGTTTTTCGCCATGTTTTCGTTTTTCGCCATGTTTTCGTTTTTCGCCATGTTTGCGTTTTTCGCCATGTTTGCGTTTTTCGCCATGTTTGCGTTTTTCGCCATGTTTGCGTTTTTCGCCATGTTTGCGTTTTTCGCCATGTTTGCGTTTTTCGCCATGTTTGCGTTTTTCGCCATGTTTGCGTTTTTCGCCATGTTTGCGTTTTTCGCCATGTTTGCGTTTTTCCCCATGTTTGCGTTTTTCCCCATGTTTTCGTTTTTCCCCATGTTTTCGTTTTTCCCCATGTTTTCGTTTTTCCCCATGTTTTCGTTTTTCCCCATGTTTTCGTTTTTCCCCATGTTTTCGTTTTTCCCCATGTTTTCGTTTTTCCCCATGTTTTCGTTTTTCCCCATGTTTTCGTTTTTCCCCATGTTTTCGTTTTTCCCCATGTTTTCGTTTTTCCCCATGTTTTCGTTTTTCCCCATGTTTTCGTTTTTCCCCATGTTTTCGTGTTTCCCCATGTTTTCGTGTTTCCCCATGTTTTCGTGTTTCCCCATGTTTTCGTGTTTCCCCATGTTTTCGTGTTTCCCCATGTTTTCGTGTTTCCCCATGTTTTCGTTTTTCCCCATGTTTTCGTTTTTCCCCATGTTTTCGTTTTTCCCCATGTTTTCGTTTTTCCCCATGTTTTCGTTTTTCCCCATGTTTTCGTTTTTCCCCATGTTTTCGTTTTTCCCCATGTTTTCGTTTTTCCCCATGTTTTCGTTTTTCGCCATGTTTTCGTTTTTCCCCATGTTTTCGTTTTTCGCCATGTTTTCGTTTTTCCCCATGTTTTCGTTTTTCGCCATGTTTTCGTTTTTCGCCATGTTTTCGTTTTTCGCCATGTTTTCGTTTTTCGCCATGTTTTCGTTTTTCGCCATGTTTTCGTTTTTCGCCATGTTTTCGTTTTTCGCCATGTTTTCGTTTTTCGCCATGTTTTCGTTTTTCGCCATGTTTGCGTTTTTCGCCATGTTTGCGTTTTTCGCCATGTTTGCGTTTTTCGCCATGTTTGCGTTTTTCGCCATGTTTGCGTTTTTCGCCATGTTTGCGTTTTTCGCCATGTTTGCGTTTTTCGCCATGTTTGCGTTTTTCGCCATGTTTGCGTTTTTCGCCATGTTTGCGTTTTTCGCCATGTTTGCGTTTTTCGCCATGTTTGCGTTTTTCGCCATGTTTGCGTTTTTCGCCATGTTTGCGTTTTTCGCCATGTTTGCGTTTTTCGCCATGTTTGCGTTTTTCGCCATGTTTGCGTTTTTCGCCATGTTTGCGTTTTTCGCCATGTTTGCGTTTTTCGCCATGTTTGCGTTTTTCGCCATGTTTGCGTTTTTCGCCATGTTTGCGTTTTTCGCCATGTTTGCGTTTTTCGCCATGTTTGCGTTTTTCGCCATGTTTGCGTTTTTCGCCATGTTTGCGTTTTTCGCCATGTTTGCGTTTTTCGCCATGTTTGCGTTTTTCGCCATGTTTGCGTTTTTCGCCATGTTTGCGTTTTTCGCCATGTTTGCGTTTTTCGCCATGTTTGCGTTTTTCGCCATGTTTGCGTTTTTCGCCATGTTTGCGTTTTTCGCCATGTTTGCGGTTTTCGCCATGTTTGCGTTTTCGCCATGTTTGCGTTTTCGCCATGTTTGCGTTTTCGCCATGTTTGCGTTTTCGCCATGTTTGCGTTTTCGCCATGTTTGCGTTTTCGCCATGTTTGCGTTTTCGCCATGTTTGCGTTTTCGCCATGTTTGCGTTTTCGCCATGTTTGCGTTTTCGCCATGTTTGCGTTTTCGCCATGTTTGCGTTTTCGCCATGTTTGCGTTTTCGCCATAATCGCGTTTTCGCCATGTTTGCGTTTTCGCCATAATCGCGTTTTCGCCATGTTTGCGTTTTCGCCATAATCGCGTTTTCGCCATGTTTGCGTTTTCGCCATAATCGCGTTTTCGCCATAATCGCGTTTTCGCCATAATCGCGTTTTCGCCATAATCGCGTTTGTTTTCGCCATAATCGCGTTTTCGCCATAATCGCGTTTTCGCCATAATCGCGTTTTCGCCATAATCGCGTTTTCGCCATAATCGCGTTTTTCCCATAATCGCGTTTTTCCCATAATCGCGTTTTTCCCATAATCGCGTTTTTCCCATAATCGCGTTTTTCCCATAATCGCGTTTTTCCCATAATCGCGTTTTTCCCATAATCGCGTTTTTCCCATAATCGCGTTTTTCCCATAATCGCGTTTTTCCCATAATCGCGTTTTTCCCATAATCGCGTTTTTCCCATAATCGCGTTTTTCCCATAATCGCGTTTTTCCCATATTCGCGTTTTTCCCATATTTGCGTTTTTCCCATATTTGCGTTTTTCCCATATTTGCGTTTTTCCCATATTTGCGTTTTTCCCATATTTGCGTTTTTCCCATATTTGCGTTTTTCCCATATTTGCGTTTTTCCCATATTTGCGTTTTTCCCATATTTGCGTTTTTCCCATATTTGCGTTTTTCCCATATTTGCGTTTTTCCCATATTTGCGTTTTTCCCATATTTGCGTTTTTCCCATATTTGCGTTTTTCCCATATTTGCGTTTTTCCCATATTTGCGTTTTTCCCATATTTGCGTTTTTCCCATATTTGCGTTCTTCCAAATAATCGCGTTTTTTCCATATTTGCGTTTCTCCCAAATTTCCCCTACCAACCGTTCTACCAACCGAATCCTCCTCCTAGTCAAGTTGTGGCACAAATTTCTCTTCTCCCATAGTTACGTTTTTCCCATAGTTGAGTTTTTCCCATATTTGCGTTTCTCCCATATTTGCGTTTTTCCCATATTTGCGTTTCTCCCACATATCTACTACCAACCGAATCCCAAATTTTTCTTCTCCCATATTTTCGTTTTCCCCATATTTGCGTTTTCCCATGTTGGGGTTTTCCCGTAGCTGCGTTTTTCCCGTAGCTGCGTTTTTCCCGTAGCTGCGTTTTTCCCGTAGCTGCGTTTTTCCCTTGGCTGCGTTGTTCCCGTAGCTGCGATTTTCCCGTAGCTGCGATTTTCCCGTAGCTGCGATTTACCCGTAGCTGCGATTTTCCCGTAGCTGCGATTTTCCCGTAGCTGCGATTTTCCCGTAGCTGCGATTTTCCCGTAGCTGCGATTTTCCCGTAGCTGCGATTTTCCCGTAGCTGCGTTTTTCCCGAAGCTGCGTTTTTCCCGAAGCTGCGTTTTTCCCGAAGCTGCGTTTTTCCCGAAGCTGCGTTTTTCCCGAAGCTGCGTATTTCCCGAAGCTGCGTTTTTCCCGAAGCTGCGTTTTTCCCGAAGCTGCGTATTTCCCGAAGCTGCGTATTTCCCGAAGCTGCGTATTTCCCGAAGCTGCGTATTTCCCGAAGCTGCGTATTTCCCGAAGCTGCGTTTTCCCCGTGTTTGCGTCTTTCCCGTGTCTGCGTCTTTCCCGTGTCTTCGTCTTTCCCGTGTCTTCGTCTTTCCCATATTTGCGTTTTCCCCAGATAGCTCCTACCAACCTTCCTACCAACCGAATCCTTCTTCTAGTCAAGTTGTGCCACAAACTTCTCTTCTCCCTTATTAGCGTTTTTCCCATATTAGCTTTTTTCCCATATTAGCGTTTTTCCCATATTAGCGTTTTTTCCCATGTTAGCGTTTTTTTCCCATGTTAGCGTTTTTTTCCCATATTAGCGTTTTTTTCCCATGTTAGCGTTTTTCCCCATGTTAGCGTTTTTTCCCCATGTTAGCGTTTTTTCCCCATGTTAGCGTTTTTTCCCCATATTAGTGTTTTTTTCCCACATTAGCGTTTTTTTCCCACATTAGCGTTTTTTTCCCACATTAGCGTTTTTTTCCCACATTAGCGTTTTTTTCCCACATTAGCGTTTTTTTTCCCACATTAGCGTTTTTTTCCCACATTATCGTTTTTTTCCCACATTATCGTTTTTTTCCCACATTAGCGTTTTTTTCCCACATTAGCGTTGTAAGTAGGCTGTTTAGGTTTTTTTATTGGTAACGCCACCTCTCTATGAAAATCACTGGCTGTGCTGTGTGCAGTCTGTGGCTAGTTTGCATTGTTGTCTGCCATTGTAGTGTTAGGCAGCTGGCTGTGAACAGCGCGTAGCGTTGCACAGTTGGAGGTGAACCGCCAGTAGTGGTGGATGTGGGGAGAGAGATGGCGTAGTTTTGTAATTTGTCATGAACTGGTATATATATTATGACTAGTAAGGTAAATACATTGTTTGTTCTCTGTCTAAATCTTTCATTTGCTGACTATGCCTATCAGTAGTTAGTACCTTCCGTAGTTTGAATCTTTTATTTAGCTGGCAGTAGTGGCGCTATCTGTATTGCAGTAGCTCGAGTAACCGGGATTTTTGTGAGGTGGGTGTTTTGTGAAACGTATAGGTTAATGTTAGTCAGGGCCGTTGTTTTGTAGGGATTTTTGAAAGTCAGATTGCGTTGCGCTAAAGAATACTGTGTGTCAGTTTAAGGACAGTCCTGTATAATTTTTCAAGTGGGACGATTCATATGTCGACCCTTAGCCGAGGATACCTCACTGGAATCTTCTGATTTTTTCTTGTAGTTTGTGTAATTAGTGTAGCTTTTGTTTATTGCCAGCGCGTAATTATAGAGAGAATTTCCATTGTAGTTGTAGTTTTTCATTGTTGTACAGTAAAACATTTGGGACATGCATGCAGATTTGCACCAAGTATTTCGCAGCTGCGCTTGCAATTAAGTACATATTTTCAGTGCTATGTTAATGTGTTCTTTCATTTTTGCTCTTCAAATTGTGCTTTTCTGTGTTATCGTGTGAAATATTGTGACAATAATGGCATGTGAAAAACGTAACACTAGGCTCTAAAGTAAACTGAGAAATAATAGTGACGACGAGTGTAGCTTGCCAGCACCACTGTGTAATGAATTAACAGACGTTCAAAGTAGTAATTTGGTAACTGTGCATAGGGAAATGGAGTGGGCGGCAAACAATGGCGTAGGCAGTGAAACAGTTAGTGAACAGAGAAGCATTATCGATCGATCGCTCGGCAACAACTCGCCTCAGGAATCCGAAATGACAGGACACAATTTTTCAAATACTGTAGATTCAGGTTTTGCGTCCTCATCGTTTTCTCAAATAAGTCAAGACACATTTTCTGCTTGTCAAAATGTGGATGTTGCCGGTGCAAATGCACTGCCGAAAAGCGTAGAGGAACAGATTCCAGACACTAATGCGTTGTTATTACAGCTAATGCAACAAATGGAACAACACCAGAGACAAACACAGCAAAAGCTTCAAAAGTTAGACACAGTGGAACAAAATCTTAAAAAGTTAGACATGACGCTTGAACAAATACGTGAAGATTTAACTAGTGAGTTACGTAACATCGAATCGAAATGTCAAAAAGTCTGTAATGATGTAAAAACACAAATTTGTGAGCATTTTCAACCTATTTTTTCGCGGCATGAAAATGCATTACAGAATCACGAAGCAGCCATAAAAGAACTGCAAACCATTGTTCATGAAAATCATGAGACCTTGTGGGCTAAAATTGACTCAGTTGCATCTACCGATTCGGTTACGCAACTTGCAAAAACTCAGGAAAACTTGAAGGACACAGTAGATACGATTTCAGCACAAATGGACACTCTGAAACTTGTTTCAGAAAGACACACAGAGGAAATAATTTCACTAACGGATAAAGTAGCCGAACTTACAGATCAGTTCACTAACTTATCTACAAAGGTAGATGATGATCTGAATCACACAAGACCTGTAGCCATCAGTGACACAGAAGAGTATGAACAAATTAAGAAATTCAAACAAAATCAGAATCAAATTAATACGCAACACCAAAGAGAAATCCGGGCAGTACAAGATCAGCTGACACAGGTAGTACAAGAATTACGTATTTCAGAGGACACTCGCGCCCCAATACGGGAAGAGGGACATAGAAATACGGACGAGCCACAAAATAATAACACAGGGCATTTCGGAAGTTATGAAAGAAATTGGCAACGTGCACCGAATTTTGAGATGGAACGGCCGACACGACCTAACAATGACCGATATGCGACTCGCCGACATGATGATTTTGACTACAAGCTGTTCATTACTACACGTAAATTCAAAACATTTAAGAATTCTGGCAACGACATTCATCCACAAGCATGGCTCCATCAATTCTCTCATTGTTTTCCTCCCAACTGGCCATTAGAGCACAGATTAGAATTTATGTGTGGCTATTTAGAGAATGAACCAGCTGAACCAATGCGATCAGTCATTCACGATTGTCACAGTGAAGGAGAATTTTACCATGCGTTCCTCTCAGCATATTGGTCTCAAGCTACACAAGACCGAGTAAAACATGGCATCATAATGATGAAACATTTCGAACAATCTGAATTTTCCAGTCTTGTGAAATATTTTGAAGACATGTTGCATAAGAGTCAGTATCTTTCAAACCCATACAGCCCCTCAGAACTCATCCGCATTTGCTTAATCAAATTACCTGAACATTTACGACATATTATTTTGGCAGGACGTTGCAAAGACGACATTGAAGCTTTTCAGGGACTCTTACAAGAACTGGAAATTGACACTGACATTCGCGGAACGCGAAAACAGGAGCACAACAATTACAGGTCACATCCGTCACAATTCCGCGATGACAGAAATAATAACTGGACACGACAAGGCTATTCTCACAACACATATCGTGACCAAAACATATACCACCCATATGACAACCACTGGCAGAGTAATAGTTACAGAGAAAGATCGCATCTCTGTAGTAATGAAAATGACAAAGATAACCATAGAAAGAGACAATATGGTAACCAGAACTATTATTATCAAGGGAGACAGAATAACGTCAGACGCAACAGTTCAGTGCGCAGTTACGATCCAGGAAGAAATTCCCCACCACATGACCGACAAGAAAGAAATTATGAATTCTACCGACATGACGACAGACGAGATAATCATAACGACAGACCTGAATTTCATCAGAACTGGCGGGATTCAAACAGAGCAGGGCACTTTCGACAACGTGAATTTGTAGAAGCTAGGTCTCCTAATCCCAATAACGGCGCGCGCCAACAAAGAGACAGACAATGACTCGCACAGCAGGCAGCCGCGTGCGCCCGCTGGCTCCGAGAAAAATAACATAAGACGCTAGCCTTGAGAAAAATTTTAGAATTCTTAACCGATGTATAAAACATGACAATTGCTTTTCAGTTGAAAGTCTGAGTACTATGAAGAGTAAAGGTTTACACCACATTTCACATGTAAAACCGTTTATTGAAAGATAATCTGCTTTTTAACTATGTCTTTGCCATAAAACGTTTCACTTCACATTTCTAGTATGCTTTGTCAGACTTAAGAAACTGTTAACATGCAACAATGTTTGAAGTTAAATATCCAGCCTAGAACCTAGGGAACATTTTAACAGAAATTACGAATGCTTTGTTATTGTGAACAGACGACACAGTGTTATTGTGTGTGTACATTCTTGCTTGTTAGTTGCACGGTTACGTAACGACTATAAGGCTCACATACTTAGAACATTTACCAGTTCTGCTAATGAGATTTTAATGCAACATTTTGGTTTATTTGAAAATACATTCTGAATTTAAAGTGCTTTCTGAGAGATACCAGATGACATAGTGGTTAGGTTATGTGACAGCTACACGATCTTATCACGACGCTACTAATGAGTGACAATTTTCAATGTTGCTTTTGCAGTGTTTCTGTTTTATATCTGCACAATTTTCTGTTTTATATCTGCACAATTTTCCGTTTTATTCTGGAAAGTAAAACATGTTTTAGTAGTAACTTTTGTGGTATAGCAGCAATGAGACAGCCTTTTTCGTGGCACCACAATACGTTACTGTACAGTACTTTCTTCATCACGCCAATAAGCATAATAACTACGATATCTATACGCAAAGCATTTCACTTTTGTTTATCATGAGGTAAGTACATTGACTTCCGCAGAACTTAGCTTTCGGATGACGATAACTACGAGACTTCCACAGAGATTATCTTACAGCATGACGCACAGTTTAGCGCTACAGTACACGTATTTGAGTGATTAATTTTGTACTTCAAACATTTGTTTTTAAAGATATTTGATGTACAATGATACAAAGTTTTTCTGTGGTACATTTCATTCCATTGCTGTAATCTGTAGCACCTGAGGGTATAATTACATTAATCCTCATGGGGGGTACACGCCTACTTTGTGTACCATGTGTTTGGCAAGCACAAGGAGCCCTAGCTAATATGGTATTTGCTTATACAACTTTACACATCGGTACCATATTTCTCTAACACAGAATTACACAGCTATCTGATTATTTAACTGAGAGAGACAAACATTTATTTTACTACATCAGTGACAGACGTTTACGTAATTACACCGTTGGATAACTTCACATTTACGAAATTGTATGTTGTTTGTACTTTGTGAACTGTTCATAATTTTTCCGGAACCATTGTGATACTATGAGAGCTTTGAATGATGTATTTGGTATGGGATCATGATTTTTAAAGTACTTTTGAGGTAGATGACACTACTGAAATGAGCAGAGAATTTTCTTTAGGTTTTGAAATTATTGTAGAAAGCTACGATGTTTTTGAGATTTGACTGAGGTGTTATGATGTTATTATTACGATGACTATGTGTATTATGCTGTTGCGGTATGTTTATTATCAATGAGATGATGCTATATGAGGAATCTGATTATGCTATGTATTATGATGAAATACTGAAGAAGTGTCGACGAATATGTATATGTGTAATAAGGTAAGGAGTAATGAATAGTGGTTAGGGACTCTGACTTGTGAAAAAGGTTGTTGGTAACCAAGAATCGTACTTTAAGAGTTATGAAATGTGTGTAAATGCATGAATGTATCACAATGCCGACGAAAACGTTTTGAACACTGTTATATTCCTAGGATTTTGTATCTACACATTTGCAACAAAAATTCTCGATCTCTGAAATTTGTTATATGAGACTGCCAATGTAGCGGAAACTGCTGTCGTAAATATTTCCGTAAGAAAGTTAAGTGACCACCTGCATGTAATACGTTTTTGGCGCCCAGCTGAGAGGTAGACGTCTGACAAAAGAAAGCCTTTAGGTGCAAAAAAAAAAAAAGGGAGGCCATTAACCTCGCTTCAGACATTCCTTTGTAGAAAGCACCGCAAATACGACACGCTCATTACTCGGAAAGATACTTACATTTACACACCAGATTATTGACTACTGTCTTTCTACATGAGATATTTTTTTTACTACTTATGAAATGCCACATGGGTATTGAACGATGTTCTTATGCTTTGCTTTGTACACAGTTGCTTATTTCATTTGATATCTAGTTTCTAGCTGTACTGCAGCATTGGTTAAAATAAAATTTTATAGATGTACTAATATAAATATTTTCTGTCTACAGATCGAGTAAATAATAATTTTTTCAAAAAAATGAGGGAGCACAAAAAGACATTTACCTTCACAGGAACTGCATTCATAATTTTCTTTTCAAGTACTTGGTAATTTATTTTTGTAGAATAACTTCTTGTGGTGCACCACTTTAATTACATAGACATTTCCCTTGTCTGCATTGTTGTCTTTAGTGTAATATTTTTTCTGCTTGAGCTTTGTCATGTTTAGATATAATTTATTGCCTTTGCTTCTGCTGTTCGCCAGGCATAGTGTTACTGAATTTGACTTTGTGTTACTCTGCTAAGCCAGTTTACTACTGATTTATTTTTCTTGTTTGCTGCTCATTGCCTTATATTAGTCGTAATATTGCAATTGATTTGCCAATGCCCATTTTTTTTATTGCTGTTTGCGTTAATTGTTTTGTGCTGCTGCATTGCCTCGTCCCTTAGTTTAGCATCTGAGCTCAGTAGATTTAAGTTAGCTTAAGAGGGGTAGACTATATAAGAAACTGACTATGAAGAATAGGGAAAGAATGCATTGAGAAGTTATATGAAAAAGATTTGGGCCAAAATGAGTTTTGTACAATGAGAAATAATTATTTTGAAAGAAATATGAATAGAATACAGGAAGGAGGTATAGATAGGACCTTTTGGGAATAATGATGAATGAAGGGAGATCTCCAAGAAGTATAGACAGTTTTGTTTGCAAAATACTGCAGTAAAACAAACCCTGTCCTTTCCACCTGTGTTATTCTGGTATGTGTTTGTGTACTCTTGTATATTTGTGTTTTTCCTTTATTTATATGTTTATCTGATAAGACTTATGTTGTAGAATGTTTCTAATACTCAGCTACATGAACTATGATGAGGAATACTGTTATCCTCAAATATAATTTGCATTGATAATATGTTATTTACTTTGTAAAGATGCTTAGACATTATTTATTGTTTTGTTTTAATGCTCATGTGTGAAGTTGATGTTTCGAAAGTTATTCTGATCTTTTATGTATGTACTCATGTCATAATTCCTGTAACACTGATGTATATGTTATTTCTATTCTCTTGTAAAGCCTGTATTACTACAAATGTTATCTGTATTGTTATGTTCTTTAATGATGTATTTTGTACCTTTGTAATTGTATTCTCATGTTATAAAATTGTAATTGACACCAGTTCATCATATTATTAACTTGTAAGTTCCATTTTACTGCACATGTTTCTGTTGGTCATAGTATATGGACAATATGTGAGACGTAGGGACTGTTACTGTTTGCATGTGTGTTAATAATTCAGCAAGGGAATGGATAACAGCATTGCTGGTTCTAAGGACAATTCCAAAAACTTTGTGAGTGCACAAGTGATGGTTATGGACTTGCTATATTATCCGCAAGACTCTTCAATTGTGATTGTGCACCTGCACAGTCACAACAGATGGCTGCTGGCCATCTCTACAAGGACTACAGTGGGTCTGCATCTTTGATGACCCACCAGTACCATTATCTCTACAAGGACTACAGTGGGTCTACATCTTTGATGATCCATCAGTACCATTATTTCTGCAAGGACTGCAGTGGGTCTGCGCCTCTGGTGGCCCACCAATACCGTAATCTCTACCAGGACTGCAGTGGGTCTGCTCTGTGATGACCTACCAAACGATATCCTTCAAAACTTCGACTGACTCCGCTGTGGGTTTGCTCTGTTGTGGCCCATTACCTGTCAGCATGTCAAGAGTCAGCACTGTCTTTCGATTGGAAGGACAACACTACTTCAAGACTGCATGGAAACCACTACTTCTGTGTGCAATTTCTTTTACTAATGAGACTTTGTGAAAAAAAACTGTAATTACTATTATGATGAATAATCAGAACTATCTTTATGGACTGTGGAAAAATTTTAGCTTTTGACCAACATTGTATCAATAAGTGTGTGCATTTGATTTCTTTGTTATTGTAATTACGATTATGAAAAATTTTAACAAATATGTATTGCCCAGTGCCCAAAACAATTTGTAAAATTTTTTGTGGGGAGCATGGGGGCTATGTAAGTAGGCTGTTTAGGTTTTTTTATTGGTAACGCCACCTCTGTATGAAAATCACTGGCTGTGCTGTGTGCAGTCTGTGGCTAGTTTGCATTGTTGTCTGCCATTGTAGTGTTAGGCAGCTGGCTGTGAACAGCGCGTAGCGTTGCGCAGTTGGAGGTGAGCCGCCAGCAGTGGTGGATGTGGGGAGAGAGATGGCGGAGTTTTGTAATTTGTCATGAACTGGTATATATATTATGACTATTAAGGTAAATACATTGTTTGTTCTCTGTCTAAATCTTTCATTTGCTAACTATGCCTATCAGTAGCTAGTACCTAGTTTGAATCTTTTATTTAGCTGGCAGTAGTGGCGCTTGCTGTATTGCAGTAGCTCGAGTAACTGGGATTTTTGTGAGGTGGGTGTTTTGTGAAACCTATAGGTTAATGTTAGTCAGGGCCGTTCTTTTGTAGGGATTTTTGAAAGTCAGATTGCGTTGCGCTAAAAAATACTGTGTGTCAGTTTAAGGACAGTCCTGTATAATTTTTCAAAGGGGACGTTTCAGCGTTTTTCCCATATTTGCGTTTCTCCCATATTTGCGTTTCTCCCGTATTTCTCCTACCAACCGTCCTACCAACCGAAACCTCCTCCTAGTCAAGTTGTGCCACAAATTTCTCTTCTCCCATATTTGCGTTTTTCTCCCGTATTTGCGTTTTTCCCGTATTTGCGTCGTTCCCGTATTTGCGTCGTTCCCGTATTTGCGTTTTTCCCGTATTTGCGTCGTTCCCGTATTTGCGTCGTTCCCGTATTTGCGTCGATCCCGTATGTGCGTCGATCCCGTATGTGCGTCGATCCCGTATGTGCGTCGATCCCGTATGTGCGTCGATCCCGTATTTGTGTCGATCCCGTATTTGTGTCGATCCCGTATTTGCGTCGATCCCGTATTTGCGTCGATCCCGTATTTGCGTCGTTCCCGTATTTGCGTCGTTCCCGTATTTGCGTCGTTCCCGTTTTTGCGTTTTTCCCGTTTTTGCGTTTTTCCCGTTTTTGCGTTTTTCCCCTCAAATTCCCACCTTTTTGCCGTTTCTTCAGTTTTAATCTACAGTTTAACCAATAGATTGTGGTCAGACTCCACATCTGCCCCTGGAAGTGTCCTACAATTTGAAACCTGGTTCCTGAATCTCTGTCTCACCATTATATAATCTATCTGAAACCTATCAGTTTCTCCAGGCTTCTTCCATGTATACAACCTTCTTTGATGATTCTTGAACCAAGTGTTAGCTAAGCTTAAGTTTTGCTCCGTGCAAAATTCTACCAGGCGCCTTCCTCTTTCATTCCTTAGCCACATTCCATATTCACCTACTACGTTTCCTTCTCTTCCTTTGCCTGCTATCGAGTTCGTCACCCATGAGTATTAAATTTTCGTCTCCCTTCACTATCTGAATAATTTCTTTTATCTCATCATACATTTCGTCATTCTCTTCGTCATCTGCGGAGCTAGTCGGCATATAAACTTGTACTACTGTGGTTGGAGTGGGCTTCGTATCTATCTTGGCCACAATAATGCGTTCACTATGCTGTTTGTAGTAGCTTAGCTGCGTTCCTTTTTTTTTTATTCATTATGAAACCTACTCCTGCATTAGCCCTAGTTGATTTCGTATTTATAACCCTGTATTCACCTGACCAGAAGTCTTGTTCTTCCTACCACTGAACTTCACTAATTCCCACTATATCTAACTTCAACCTATCCGTTTCTCTTTTTTAAATTTTCTAACCTATCTGCCCGATTAAGCGATCTGACATTCCACTCTCCGACCCGTACAACGCCAGTTTTCTTTCTCCTGATAACGACGTCCTCTTGAGTAGTCCCCGGACGGATATCCGAATCGTGGACTATTTTACATCTGGAATATTTTACCCAAGAGGGTGATCATACAGTAAAGCTGCATGCCCTTGGGAAAGATTACGGCTGTAGTTTCCCCTTGCTTTCAGCTGTTTGCAGTACCAGCACAGCAAGGCCGTTTTGGTTAGTGTTACTAGGCCAGATCAGTCAATCATCCAGACCGTTGCTCCTGCAGCTACTGAAAAGGCTGCTGCCCCTCCATGATCCACACGTTTGTCTGGTCTCTCAAAAGATACCCTGCCGTTGTAGTTTCACCTACGGTAGGGCTATCTGTATCGCTGAGTCGCTGAGGCACGCAAGCCTCCACACCAACGGCAATGTCCTTGGTTCATGGGGGGGGGGGGATTTCACATATATACATGACATTTTATTCTTTTGTAATTTTTTATGTTAACGAAAAGTTCAGTACACGACACTGGTGTGAAAGTATTTCAACAAGTAAATTTGAAGCGCGGTGTATTAACAGTGCAGAGAAAACAGTCGCTGTCGACAATATTTTGATCACAGTTCGTAATAATAGAGTACTAGAGTGGAACTGAACGTGAAGAAAAGCACCTGTACAAATTTTGAATATGTACAATGTTACGCAATAAAGCAGAACTGCGACTCTATTCTTAAAACTTCCGAAAATATATGGAATTTTATTCCAGTGATATATTTCTTGTGCTGTACATAGTCTGGAACAGTATTATCATTTTCAGTTAAAAACAATGAATGGCTAGTTGTCCCATGAAAAACGGTGCGTTGAAGCTGTGGGCTCCCAATAGAGTGGAACCTGTATCATGTGATAGATTTCAAACGGATAAACTGCCTATGATTCCAGCAGATATGGTATGTTCTCAAAATTATATTCAGGACGTGAAATCGCCTTCTTCGGCGCGTGGACCTTAATGCACCGGTTCGTCTTCTGTCTTACGGCAATAGACGATCAGGTTGTTTTATACAGGTGTTAGCTGTCGGCATCAATCCACATTATGAATTTGATTCGAGAAAACTCTCACACTAGCTGTCGAGGATATTACGAACTTCTGTTATGCTAGTCACCAGTTCCCACTCAGTTTTAGTCATGTACTTTAATACCTGCAAGTCTGTTATCACTCTGCAAATTCCGCACTTTAATGTAGACTACGTGTGTTTATGATAACGATTGTCTGATTGTATGGAAGGCCACAGAGCCAATTATTCAGACGTCTACTACGAAAGAAATCTCAAATTTTTCGTAACTGTGAAGTCAGTGAAGTCACTTCGTCAATTCCATATGCATCCTCCGCCTATATTTTGTATATTTACTGTTCACTTGTAACACCATAGTTCTAATACTCTACTGATTTATTTTGCTTTTGTTTCATTTAATGTTACATCGTTGAACTTCTGTAAAAGTGTTTGATTGAATAGATAACACAAAATTGTATACTGCTTTCTTTGTACAAACTTTGATGTCATGGTTTGGTTCTATGCAAAGTAGTGTATCTGTCATTTAAATTCTTTGTCTCATTTGGAGGGAACGAAACTTATTGCATATAATTGTAATTTTGTGTGAATAATTTTTGGTAGAAATGTCAATATGTGCAAATGTTCTGTTTTATTTATTATATTTGTTTGCTGTTATGTAAACTGCTGACCTTCACTTAGGATTCTTAGTTATTCTGTATGTAAAACTTGTTGTAGTTCCCCTCAGGAACGGAACTGTGTAGCGCGCGCAAATTGTGGTTGGCCTAGGTGGAAAAGGTGGAACAAGAGTCAGTCAGGGACGAGCTACGAGTCGGGGACGAGCTACCAAACTGTGCACTGCCATGTAAAAGATGCATATTGTGCTGGTTCCGAGAGAGGCTTTTTCTGCTACTTTCCAATGCCTCGGATGGATGGATAAACAGCTGGAACTATTCTGGAATTTGTATCTATCATCGCCACCAAGAAATGACAGAGTCCAGCAATTCTACCTGCAATTCCACCTACCAACATGCAGTTGCCACCACATTGCGCAATCATTGCATCGGAATGCTACAATGATGTACTGTGAAGGATCAGCTTAATGGACGTGTTAGGATGCTCAAATATAAGGTAATCTATATCTGAATTTATGTACCTACCTTGATTTTTCTCCTCATCATAACACCTCTCAGGTTCCTCTCCGTTTGAACTAAAGTGATATCCGAGTGTCCTTACTGAAAGAACATTAAAGCCCAG
Organism: Schistocerca nitens; assembly: GCF_023898315.1. Lineage (NCBI taxonomy): Eukaryota > Metazoa > Arthropoda > Insecta > Orthoptera > Acrididae > Schistocerca > Schistocerca nitens. Next base: position 929,701,120 of record NC_064615.1, read on the forward strand.
TGTTTTGCTAATTGATGCCTCTTGAACATAGTAAAAAGAAAGTTAAAGTTAATGTGGCTTGCTGAAAATAATTTTCCTAGTAAAACTGCTTATTAATGTGTTGTTGCCAACTTCAAAATTAAAAGTTCTTAAGACTGAGGCTTATAAAGTTTTGCTTAGTAAATGATCACATTGCTGCCCGTTGTAAATCGCAAAAGGTGAGTCAGTATCTTGCAAATTTGTCAACATTGTGTCTGACTGTAGTAAAAGTCGTGAATTGCATTTGTGGAAGGTTATATACTCGTTTGCTAAGTGTTTGCCTCTCTTGTGTATTGGAAGTGCATATTAATAGTATAACAGGATCCACAGTTTGTCTATTGTGTTAATGCTCGGTAACAAGTAATGGAAAGACCACTAATTATGAAAACCATAATTTCTTTATTCAAATGATAGTGAGAAGCAACCTGTTAGTGGATTCCAATTAACTTTCATTTTAAATAGTAAAGTATTTAACTGATAGAGACTTAACCTATGTCCAATTTATGATCCTGCAGTGAATGTTGATAGTAATGTTATAAAGACCGTTCAGTTTGAACAAGCCCTGAAAGTAATAGTGTGTTTCGGTATCTGTTATATTTTTACAAATAGTTGGTGCTGCTCCAGTTGTTAGCTTCGATCTTAAAACATATGTGGGTGTCAAAGTTCATTGCACTCGCGTGTCGCCAAATCTACGTTGTGTTTGTCCGTTATAGTTACTTATACCTACTGAAACTTCCCCTTAGAAAAATTATACATGACTGTGCTTAAACTGATACACAATATTTTTTAGCGCAACGCAATCTGACTTTCAATAATCCCTACAAAAGAATGGTCCTGACTAACATTAACCTATACGTTTCACAAATCACTTACCTCACAAAAATCTTGGTTACTCGAACTACTGCAATACAGCGAGCGCCACTACTGCCAGCTAAATAAAAGATTCAAACTACGGAAGGCACTAACTACTGATAGGCATAGTTAGCAAATGAAAGATTTTAATAGAGAACAAACAATGTATTTACCTTAATAATGTTGAAAACTCATAATATACATAGCAGTTCATGACATCCAGTTTTAAAATTTTCACAACTCCGCCATCTCTCTCCCCACATCCACCACTGCTGGCGGCTCACCTCCAACTGCGCAACGCTACGCGCTGTTCGAATTCAGCTGCCTAACACTACAATGGCGAGTATTACAACAATGCAAAGCAGCCACAGACTACACACAGCACAGCCAGTGATTTTCATACAGAGGTGGCGTTACCAATAAAAAAACATAAACAGCCTACTTACACTACTTCCTTAAACGAGAACGTTAATCTTTCTCTTGCCTAATTAGGCTGGCGACAGTTTTCCTTATTCTTTAAACAGTATAGCTAGGCAAAAATATTGTTTGTTACTGTTCGAATATTTACTAATTCTGACTTTCATTTCCGATAAGCCATTTCCGTTAGGTACAACACGGTTAACCTAGCAAAATTCCTCTCAGAGGGTAACACTGTGCTGTTGCGTTATACCATAATTGCTTTAAGATTGTTTTATTTCACAACCTGCCTCCAGCTTCGAGGTTATGGTGTAGCAGTAGCAGACAGGAATGTTATACACTCCATCCGTACTAATATTTTAAAATCATACTGCCGCAGCATAGCTACAAAAAGTTTTTTTCCACACCGTACTGAAACATTTTCAGCCACCAACAAGCGATGTTTGCCCATTGTTTTGCCATAATAAGTTCTTTGTCTCTTGTGGCTTGTTGTGGAGGAATTGGATGGTTTAACTATTATATCTTTGATTGTAGCACTGAGAATCCCCCAAAACCATGTTGCCATAGACTTCATTGGTCATTGTCACAAATGCATTCTCTCTCCTCTCCTCCCCCACACCACTACAGCTTATGGTACACACACACACACACACACACACACACACACACACACACACAGAGTTAAACTCTAGTAATGACACGGCACTGTTCAGTACCGGAGCAGTGAACAGAAATTCATAAAGCGAAGAAGAATGCGACAACCTCATTACTGTGAAGTATTGTGTGTTTCCCTGCAGCACTGTACTTTAGATCTATTTAGAAGGTCGATTATCAAGATAAGCATACCTTTAAACGTGACAGTGGACTATCACACACGCTCAAGAATTCCTGGAGATTGGTCTACATGGTACATATCACATGTGCGGTACTCACGCTTAATTCATCATTGCTTACGTAAGTTGACATAATGAGAAACAAAAGCTGAGACAGAACTGAGAAGCACACAATTGAAGTTTTGAGAGCAGAGAGACTAACGGTCATTTAACTGTGTTGCTGTCACCACTTACCATGAAACAGTGGAATTTTTTCCCCTCTACACGCGTAATACACATCTCATATAACATGCATTCGCTCCAATAAGAAAAATACAGATTCCACGTACCAAAACCGCAAATTCTCGTGTTAAACTTCAGAAAGTTTGGTGTTACAGTTCGGATTTGTACAGCACACCCAATAGCGATCAGGTAGACTGTAAAGACCAAAATCTAGCATTCTGAATGGCTTCGTCACTAGCTTTAAACATATCGTTTCCTGACACAAGTCTGTCCGATTCCTTCACTCAGTGACTTGTCTGTCTGCGAAGTGCACCAAGTGCTTCAAGGATGCTGTGTGTTAACCTCGTGAACTTTCCTTGGATGGCGACACGCCTCTTTCCCACCTGTTCAATGTTGTTCTTGTCCTGTATGCTAAGCAGAGTGTAGCATCAAGCTCCTCCCTCACAACTACTGGTTGACCTCCAGACGTAAGAATTAATCTGAGTCGTGTCCAGTAGGATCTTTGAGATAATGAAAAGAACACCCTCCTACACAAGATCTACGATTTATGTCCGAATATGGCATGCGTGGGCTCATTTTCGGTGAAATGTTGGAGTGCAGCGGAAACAAAACTCCTTAGAAATGACACTACGGATTTTTCTCCGAATTTTGGGAAATAGACAAACGGGATAACAAATTGACCATCAAGGTCTCGTTGCAAACAAGATTTAGTTGCTTGAAAGTAATCAACGCAATTAAGAAAACTTTAGTGATTTGCGGAAAATTTTTTATCCGAATTTTCGTAGCAAAACGTAGTAGAAAATGAACAACGGGCGATCAAATCGACCAATGTGAGGTCTGGTTTCGTCAAAAATATCTAATTACGGCATAAACTGAAATTTCTTTATCTATATACTCATAATAACAATAAAATATCAATCTATTTCACGCTTTCTGAACGAAGTTGAATAACACAGGTTTTTGAAGAAAAACAATGTTTTGTGAAATGATTTGTCTAACAGCAAGAAACAAAAGGTTAGAGAACTGTTTGACGTGCCTTTGAATACTGCTCGAAATGACATACAGAAAATGAGTTGCTGATAGAGAATATAGTTGACCGTTTAGCTTAAAACTTCAAGATTTTAAAGAGCACTAAAGAATATCTGTCTGGTGGAATTTCACTCAGTGGCCTCAATATTTTACTAACGTATGTGCATATCAGCTGCTGTAAATGATTCCGAACATCACAGCGTCATTCAAAGGCGTATCACATTTCGCTAAACTATTTAATTTCTTATTTACAGATAATTTCCGGAACATCTGATTGTTCTTTCCTTCAGACTTTTTCTTTCGTCACTATTTTGGCCGTTCTTCGTCTGAGACCTTGAGATTTTATGCTTTTAAGGTGCTACGTCTTGCTGAAAGTAGTAGGCCGTTCGAGCACTGTGAATGTCTGGTCCGCTACATTCAAAGTCATCGTTAATTTCTGTCACAAGCGAAATTTCTTACGATGGGTGCTGTGTATTCTCAGCATGGCCTGAAGTACAAAGAACTACGGGTTCCAGGCAGACTGAAAGGGGGGAACAACACAAACACTTAGGGCATGTTTCGAGCTTCGAACTTGGGATTAACGACCTGGAATGCATTAGCATCAAGCAAACGATGCTCAGTCTGTGCAAGATCGAGAAACAATTGGAAGTGGTTAGTATGACCCCATAAGTTAATCATTTCAATGCTTCCAACAAATGGATTTATGTACGGTACATGTCGAAAGCTTATGAGTTACTCTCATTACATCTCGTGATAGAATTCGATTTATTCTAAGGTTATTCTCCAGTAAGTAATTACACGCCTTGATGGTCACGGGACCACCTAGATAGCCATAGGCATCCTGTGGTACTGACATTAATCCCCAACAAGCAGTTCTACCAAGACCGCAATGTCCTTACTTGAAAAACTACCTCTCATCGTCAAGCTAATAAATTCACAGTACTCGTATCTAACCCAGTGTTCAGTGTCGTCAGGTACGTGTGCTCCGGTTTTAGAGCAGAAAATCGAAAACAGGTTTCCTCCCTCGTCGTCCGCAGCTCGTGGTCGTGAGGTAGCGTTCTCGCTTCCCACGCCCGGGTTCCCAGGTTCGATTCCCGGCGGGGTCAGGGATTTTCTCTGCCTCGTGATGAATGGGTGTTGTGTGATGTCCTTAGGTTAGTTAGGTTTAAGTAGTTCTAAGTAGTTCTAAGTTCTAGGGACTGATGACCATAGATGTTAAGTCCCATAGTGCTCAGAGCCATTTGAACCTCCCTCGTCATCGTTGATGGAACTCTGTCGTAAGCAGTATCTTAATGGCAAACACTTACACGTCAACGAAGTCTGTTTATATGTTGTGCGCAGTGACGTAGTTCATTAGTTCTGATAGAGGGAGCTTGTTGCCTTACTTATATCTGAGCGCTATTGCACGAGGAGCAAGTAACGTTCTAGCTCAAGCTAAGGAACACGAAGCACGCGACATTAGGGAGATATTTTTCCAGTGAAACGTCTATTGATGAACAGGTTTCACTACCATGTTAGAAGCAAAGTTGAACAGTGTGACCTTTCTGCCACACTAAACCATTTTTTCTCTCGTCAGCTGCCTGGAAAAACACTTGTGCATCTGGGGATTCAGTGGTCAAACAACCGTCTAATAAATGTTTCCGAAATCGTAAAACTAGCGATTTTTGAAAGACAATTTAAGGAAAGAATGATATTCCGCCAGGGAAACACAGCGATTCCTAAAGGGTGCTAACATACTTGTCGTTGCCCGCATCTCGTGGTCGTGTGGTAGCGTTCTTGCTTCCCACGCCCGGGTTCCCGGGTTCGATTCCCGGCGGGGTCAGGGATTTTCTCTGCCTCGTGATATCTGGGTGTTGTGTGCTGTCCTTAGGTTAGTTAGGTTTAAGTAGTTCTAAGTTCTAGGGGACTGATGACCATAGCTGTTAAGTCCCATAGTGCTCAGAGCCATTTGAACCATACTTGTCGTTACACTGGCTTATCTCTGTTATAAATTGTTTTTATTATTAATATTGATGGCACTGATATTATTCGCTGTAGTGAGGAATGGCGGGCTATGTCTGAAAGTGCGCAATCAGGGTGAAATCCCACCTCGGACTATTAAAAAAAAAAGTTGCTTGCCACAGAGCAGAGCGACGTGCATACTGTAAGTTGCGCGGACAGAAGTTGTAATATTCCATCTGAGTTACAAATATGCAAAAGATTGTGCGCAATTAATATTGAGAAACAATATATTACAGTGAAACAGCACTCCAGAGTTCCGATTTCACAAGACTATTGTTAACTACATGAACAAAGACAGAAATTTAGTGTAAAATTAACAGGTTGCTTCTCACTATCATTTGAATAAAGAAATTATGGTTTTCATAATTAGTGGTCTTTCCGTTACTTGTTACCGAGCATTAACACAATAGACAAACTGGGGATCCTGTTGAGAGACAAACACTTAGCAAACGAGTATATAACCTTCCACAAATGCAATTCACGACTTTTACTACAGTCAGACACAACGTTGACAAATTTGCAAGATACTGACTCACCTTCTGCGATTTACAACGGGCAGCAATGTGATCATTTACTAAGCAAAACTTTATAACCCTCAGTCTTAAGAACTTTTAATTTTGATGTTGGCAACAACACATTAATATATTTTCATTTTTAAAAGAACCATACGATTTTAGTGGTATATCTTTTAGTGCATTCACATACAGGCCTGGGGGTGCATTTTAGTCACGTTTTGGATCAAAGCTTTGCTTTACATTTCACAGACGTTCAGTGTGCCCTCCATCGTACGCACAACAAATATCCAGACGACAATCAAACTTGTCCAATACTTCTGCGAGCAGACTTCGAATTCCTGCACTCACTGCTGTTGCTATGCGATGTCGCAGTTCGCCCAATGCTGTTGTAATTGCTGGTACTTAGGAGACTCCATAAACGCCCACAAAAAAAGACGTACCATGAGATTAGGCGACCTCGCAGGCCATTAGTGCACTAAAAGTTCCGTGAGCCCACAGTTGAGGCAATGTAGACATGCAGTGCCAAACGATGGACGAGAAGCACGCCACACGGTTGCTAGTGAACTGCATCAGCGAAAATTGAGACCTCAAAACAGCTTTTGTTGCTATAAACGAGAACGTGAAATAGCTGCACAAGGTAGACCCGTACCGGCAATCACATGGAGCAGCAACTTGCACCAAGGTAAAATTTCTGTTTCGAAGCGCAAGTTAAGATTTATCCCAGTCATGGAGAAGATACCGTCATGTGAAAACGAATGAATATTTTCGTAACGCACTGTACCTAGGGATTGCTTTCGACAGATCACTTACCAACCGTGTCAAAGGGCAATCCGCAGTGGTAACTCCGGTTCCCGTCAGATAACCGAAGTCAAGCGCTGTCAGGCTCGGCTAGAACATGGATGGGTGACCGTCTAATGCCTATTGGCAAGCAGAGTGCATTCAGCCTCTGTGACGCCAATTGAGGAGGTACTCGTCTAATACGTGACGACTCCGGTCACGAAAACGGACAACGGCTGAGAGCGTGGTGTGCTAACCACATGCCCCTCTATATCAGCATCCAGTGACGCCTGTTGGCTGAGGATTACACGGCGGTCGGTCAGTGCCGTTGGGCCTTCCGAGGCCTGTTCGGACGGATTTCTGCTTACCTAGTGACCATATGCGGGCAGTGGCTGCAAATGCGTGAAACCGCTATGTTTTACTGCTAAGTCTAAGTTCTTGGGAAGCCAACACAGTCACAGGAATGGTACCATTGGCCTTGGATCGGAAGTTCCACACCCAACTTGTGGATCTCTGGGTTCGAAAAGACATGCACAGTGTATCAGATGCAATTCGATTTATGCCTGCTCCGTAGCACCAACGCAACTCAGACACATGACTCTACCTTTAATACGCATGTTCGTTTTGGAGCCTCGTTTCTTACAATAGCTATAGTCCTGGTTTTTGCAACGTAGTCTCGTGGATCGCAAGTGATTGCGGCGCTCTGTGAGTTCTCGGTTGCGTATTCTAAAGTTTCTGAAGTGCTTTCTTCAGTTGCTCTATTAACGATATAGCAGCAAATACGTTAATCTATTACTATGAGCTTGGAATTTTCCGCATTTTTCTTCAGTTTTCAACCTTATTATTATTTACGTATGGGCCCAGCAGGACTACGCGTGGTACAGTAAAAAAAAATGGCTCTGAGCACTATGGGACTCAACTGCTGAGGTCATTAGTCCCCTAGAACTTAGAACTAGTTAAACCTAACTAACCTAAGGACATCACAAACATCCATGCCCGAGGCAGGATTCGAACCTGCGACGGTAGCGGTCTTGCGGTTCCAGACTGCAGCGCCTTTAACCGCACGGCCACTTCGGCCGGCTCGTGGTACAGTCCATCAACGTCACGTTTGGTGGCCAAATTTGTTACATCCCAAATTTGTTACATCCTTTCAGAATGAAATCTTTCTTTCTTAAGACCATGGTGTTCCAGTCCGTTTTCTAATTTCCCTCTGACCAACTTTCCAATCAAATATGTTGTTGTTGTGGTCTTCAGTCCTGAGACTGGTTTGATGCACCTGTGCAAGCTTCTTCATCTCCCAGTACCTACTGCAACCTACATCCTTCTCAATCTGCTTAGTGTATGCATCTCTTGGTCTACCCCTACGATTTTTACCCTCCACGATGCCCTCCAATACTAAATTGGTGATCCCTTGATGCCTCAGAACATGTCCTACCAACCGATCCCTTCTTCTGGTCAAGTTGTGCCACAAACTCCTCTTCTCCCCAATCCTATTCAGTACCTCCTCATTAGTTATGTGATCTACCCATCTAATCTTCAGCATTCTTCTGTAGCACCACATTTCGAAAGCTTCTATTCTCTTCTTGTCCAAACTATTTATCGTCCATGTTTCACTTCCATACATGACTACACTCCATACAAATATTTTCAGAAAAGACTTCCTGACACTTAAATCTATACTCGATGTTAACAAATTTCTCTTCTTCAGAAACGCTTTCCTTGCAATTGCCAGTCTACATTTTATATCCTCTCTACTTCGACCATCATCAGTTATTTTGCTCCCCAAATAGCAAAACTCCTTTACTACTTTAAGTGTCTCATTTCCCAATCTAATACCCTCAAAATCACCCGACTTAATTCGACTACATTCCATTATCCTCGTTTTGCTTTTGTTGATGTTCATCTTATATCCTCCCTTCAAGACACCATCCATTCCGTTCAACTGCTATTCCAAGTCCTTTGCTGTCTCTGGCAGAATTACAATGTCATCGGCGAACATCAAAGTTTTTATTTCTTCTCCATGGATTTTAATACCTACTCCGCATTTTTCTTTTGTTTCCTTTACTGCTTGCTCACTATACAGATTGAATAACATCGGGGAGAGGCTACAACCCTGTCTTACTCCCTTCCCAACCACTACTTCCCTTTCATGTCCCTCGACTCTTATAACTGCCATCTGGTTTCTGTACAAATTGTAAATAGCCTTTCGCTCCCTGTATTTTACCCCTGCCACCTTTAGAATTTGAAAGAGAGTATTCCAGTCAACATTGTCAAAAGCTTTCTCTAAGTCTACAAATGCTAGAAACGTAGGTTTGCCTTTCCTTAATCTTTCTTCTAAGATAAGTCGTAAGGTCAGTATTGCCTCACGTGTTCCAGTATTTCTACGGAATCCAAACTGATCTTCCCCGAGGTCGGCTTCTACTACTTTTTCCATTCGTCTGTAAAGAATTCGTGTTAGTATTTTGCAGCTGTGGCTTATTAAACTGATTGTTCGGTAATTCTCACATCTGTCAACACCTGCTTTCTCTGGGATTGGAATTATTATATTCTTCTTGAAGTCTGAGGGTATTTCGCCTGTTTCATACATCTTGCTCACCAGATGGTAGAGTTTTGTCAGGACTGGCTCTCCCAAGGCCGTCAGTAGTTCCAATGGAATGTTGTCTACTCCGGGGGCCTTGTTTCGACTCAGGTCTTTCAGTGCTCTGTCAAACTCTTCACGCAGTATCGTATCTCCCATTTCATCTTCATCTACATTCTCTTCCATTTCCATAATATTGTCCTCAAGTACATCGCCCTTGTATAGACCCTCTATATACTCCTTCCACCTTTCTGCTTTCCCTTCTTTGCTCAGAACTGGGTTTCCATCTGAACTCTTGATGTTCATACAAGTGGTTCTCTTATCTCCAAAGGTCTCTTTAATTTTCCTGTAGGCAGTATCTATCTTACCCCTAGTGAGATAAGCCTCTACATCCTTACATTTGTCCTCTAGCCATCCCTGCTTAGACATTTTGCACTTCCTGTCGATCTCATTTTTGAGACGTTTGTATTCCTTTTTGCCTGCTTCATTTACTGCATTTTTATATTTTCTCCTTTCATCAATTAAATTCAATATTTTTTTCTGTTGCCCAAGGATTTCTACTAGCCCTCGTCTTTTTACCTACTTGACCCTCTGCTGCCTTCACTACTTCATCCCTCAAAGCTACCCATTCTTCTCCTACTGTATTTCTTTCCCCCATTCCTGTCAATTGTTCCCTTATGCTCTCCCTGAAACTCTGTACAACCTCTGTTTCTTTCAGTTTATCCACGTCCCATCTCCTTAAATTCCCACCTTTTTGCAGTTTCTTCAGTTTTAATCTACAGGTCATAACCAATAGATTGTGGTCAGAGTCCACATCTGCCCCTGGAAATGTCTTACAATTTAAAACCTGGTTCCTAAATCTCTGTCTTACCATTATATAATCTATCTGATACCTTTTAGTATCTCCATGGTTCTTCCATGTATACAACCTTCTATCATAATTCTTAAACCAAGTGTTAGCTATGATTAAGTTGTGCTCTGTGCAAAATTCTACCAGGCGGCTTCCTCTTTCATTTCTTAGCCCCAATCCGTTTTCACCTACTACGTTTCCTTCTCTCCCTTTTCCTACACTCGAATTCCAGTCACCCATGACTATTAAATTTTCGTCTCCCTTCACTATCTGAATAATTTCTTTTATTTCATCATACATTTCTTCAATTTCTTCGTCATCTGCAGAGCTAGTTGGCATATAAACTTGTACTACTGTAGTAGGTGTGGGCTTCGTATCTATCTTGGCCACAATAATGCGTTCACTAAGGTGTTTGTAGTAGCTTACCCGCGTTCCTATTTTCCTATTCATTATTAAACCTACTCCTGCATTACCCCTATTTGACTTTGTGTTTATAACCCTGTAGTCACCTGACCAGAAGTCTTGTTCCTCCTGCCACCGAACTTCACCAATTCCCACTATATCTAACTTCAACCTATCCATTTCACTTTTTAAATTTTCTAACCTACCTGCCCGATTAAGGGACCTGACATTCCACGCTCCGATCCGTAGAACGCCAGTTTTCTTTATCCTGATAACGACATCCTCTTGAGTAGTCCCCGCCCTGAGATCCGAATGGGGGACTATTTTACCTCCGGAATATTTTACCCAAGAGGACGCCATCATCATTTAATCATACAGTAAAGCTGCATGTCCTAGGGAAAAATTACGGCCGTAGTTTCCCCTTGCTTTCAGCCGTTCGCAGTACCAGCACAGCAAGGCCGTTTTGGTTATTGTTACAAGGCCAGATCAGTCAATCATCCAGACTGTTGCCCTTGCAACTACTGAAAAGGCTGCTGCCTCTCTTCAGGAACCACACGATTGTCTGGCCTCTCAACAGAAACCCCTCCGTTGTGGTTGTACCTACGGTACGGCTATCTGTACCGCTGAGGCACGCAAGCCTCCCCACCAACGGCAAGGTCCAGTTGCCATCTTTTGACAGCTTTTTCCAGACCGTTTTCTTGTATGATTTCCCCCAAGTATTTAAACTGAGATACCCTTTCAGAATGAAGTCTTTCTTTCTTAAGGCCATGGTGTTCCAGTCCGTTTTCTAATTTCCCTCTGACCAACTTTCCAATCAAATATGTTGTTGTTGTGGTCTTCAGTCCTGAGACTGGTTTGATGCACCTGTGCAAGCTTCTTCATCTCCCAGTACCTACTGCAACCTACATCCTTCTCAATCTGCTTAGTGTATGCATCTCTTGGTCTACCCCTACGATTTTTACCCTCCACGATGCCCTCCAATACTAAATTGGTGATCCCTTGATGCCTCAGAACATGTCCTACCAACCGATCCCTTCTTCTGGTCAAGTTGTGCCACAAACTCCTCTTCTCCCCAATCCTATTCAGTACCTCCTCATTAGTTATGTGATCTACCCATCTAATCTTCAGCATTCTTCTGTAGCATCACATTTCGAAAGCTTCTATTCTCTTCTTGTCCAAACTATTTATCGTCCATGTTTCACTTCCATACATGACTACACTCCATACAAATACTTTCAGAAAAGACTTCCTGACACTTAAATCTATACTCGATGTTAACAAATTTCTCTTCTTCAGAAACGCTTTCCTTGCAATTGCCAGTCTACATTTTATATCCTCTCTACTTCGACCATCATCAGTTATTTTGCTCCCCAAATAGCAAAACTCCTTTACTACTTTAAGTGTCTCATTTCCCAATCTAATACCCTCAAAATCACCCGACTTAATTCGACTACATTCCATTATCCTCGTTTTGCTTTTGTTGATGTTCATCTTATATCCTCCCTTCAAGACACCATCCATTCCGTTCAACTGCTATTCCAAGTCCTTTGCTGTCTCTGGCAGAATTACAATGTCATCGGCGAACATCAAAGTTTTTATTTCTTCTCCATGGATTTTAATACCTACTCCGCATTTTTCTTTTGTTTCCTTTACTGCTTGCTCACTATACAGATTGAATAACATCGGGGAGAGGCTACAACCCTGTCTTACTCCCTTCCCAACCACTACTTCCCTTTCATGTCCCTCGACTCTTATAACTGCCATCTGGTTTCTGTACAAATTGTAAATAGCCTTTCGCTCCCTGTATTTTACCCCTGCCACCTTTAGAATTTGAAAGAGAGTATTCCAGTCAACATTGTCAAAAGCTTTCTCTAAGTCTACAAATGCTAGAAACGTAGGTTTGCCTTTCCTTAATCTTTCTTCTAAGATAAGTCGTAAGGTCAGTATTGCCTCACGTGTTCCAGTATTTCTACGGAATCCAAACTGATCTTCCCCGAGGTCGGCTTCTACTACTTTTTCCATTCGTCTGTAAAGAATTCGTGTTAGTATTTTGCAGCTGTGGCTTATTAAACTGATTGTTCGGTAATTCTCACATCTGTCAACACCTGCTTTCTCTGGGATTGGAATTATTATATTCTTCTTGAAGTCTGAGGGTATTTCGCCTGTTTCATACATCTTGCTCACCAGATGGTAGAGTTTTGTCAGGACTGGCTCTCCCAAGGCCGTCAGTAGTTCCAATGGAATGTTGTCTACTCCGGGGGCCTTGTTTCGACTCAGGTCTTTCAGTGCTCTGTCAAACTCTTCACGCAGAATCGTATCTCCCATTTCATCTTCATCTACATCCTCTTCCATTTCCATAATATTGTCCTCAAGTACATCGCCCTTGTATAGACCCTCTATATACTCCTTCCACCTTTCTGCTTTCCCTTCTTTGCTCAGAACTGGGTTTCCATCTGAGCTCTTGATGTTCATACAAGTGGTTCTCTTATCTCCAAAGGTCTCTTTAATTTTCCTGTAGGCAGTATATATCTTACCCCTAGTGAGATAAGCCTCTACATCCTTACATTTGTCCTCTAGCCATCCCTGCTTAGACATTTTGCACTTCCTGTCGATCTCATTTTTGAGACGTTTGTATTCCTTTTTGCCTGCTTCATTTACTGCATTTTTATATTTTCTCCTTTCATCAATTAAATTCAATATTTTTTTCTGTTGCCCAAGGATTTCTACTAGCCCTCGTCTTTTTACCTACTTGACCCTCTGCTGCCTTCACTACTTCATCCCTCAAAGCTACCCATTCTTCTCCTACTGTATTTCTTTCCCCCATTCCTGTCAATTGTTCCCTTATGCTCTCCCTGAAACTCTGTACAACCTCTGTTTCTTTCAGTTTATCCACGTCCCATCTCCTTAAATTCCCACCTTTTTGCAGTTTCTTCAGTTTTAATCTACAGGTCATAACCAATAGATTGTGGTCAGAGTCCACATCTGCCCCTGGAAATGTCTTACAATTTAAAACCTGGTTCCTAAATCTCTGTCTTACCATTATATAATCTATCTGATACCTTTTAGTATCTCCATGGTTCTTCCATGTATACAACCTTCTATCATAATTCTTAAACCAAGTGTTAGCTATGATTAAGTTGTGCTCTGTGCAAAATTCTACCAGGCGGCTTCCTCTTTCATTTCTTAGCCCCAATCCGTTTTCACCTACTACGTTTCCTTCTCTCCCTTTTCCTACACTCGAATTCCAGTCACCCATGACTATTAAATTTTCGTCTCCCTTCACTATCTGAATAATTTCTTTTATTTCATCATACATTTCTTCAATTTCTTCGTCATCTGCAGAGCTAGTTGGCATATAAACTTGTACTACTGTAGTAGGTGTGGGCTTCGTATCTATCTTGGCCACAATAATGCGTTCACTAAGGTGTTTGTAGTAGCTTACCCGCGTTCCTATTTTCCTATTCATTATTAAACCTACTCCTGCATTACCCCTATTTGACTTTGTGTTTATAACCCTGTAGTCACCTGACCAGAAGTCTTGTTCCTCCTGCCACCGAACTTCACCAATTCCCACTATATCTAACTTCAACCTATCCATTTCACTTTTTAAATTTTCTAACCTACCTGCCCGATTAAGGGACCTGACATTCCACGCTCCGATCCGTAGAACGCCAGTTTTCTTTATCCTGATAACGACATCCTCTTGAGTAGTCCCCGCCCTGAGATCCGAATGGGGGACTATTTTACCTCCGGAATATTTTACCCAAGAGGACGCCATCATCATTTAATCATACAGTAAAGCTGCATGTCCTAGGGAAAAATTACGGCCGTAGTTTCCCCTTGCTTTCAGCCGTTCGCAGTACCAGCACAGCAAGGCCGTTTTGGTTATTGTTACAAGGCCAGATCAGTCAATCATCCAGACTGTTGCCCTTGCAACTACTGAAAAGGCTGCTGCCTCTCTTCAGGAACCACACGATTGTCTGGCCTCTCAACAGAAACCCCTCCGTTGTGGTTGTACCTACGGTGCGGCTATCTGTACCGCTGAGGCACGCAAGCCTCCCCACCAACGGCAAGGTCCAGTTGCCATCTTTTGACAGCTTTTTCCAGACCGTTTTCTTGTATGATTTCCCCCAAGTATTTAAACTGAGATACCCTTTCAGAATGAAGTCTTTCTTTCTTAAGGCCATGGTGTTCCAGTCCGTTTTCTAATTTCCCTCTGACCAACTTTCCAATCAAATATGTTGTTGTTGTGGTCTTCAGTCCTGAGACTGGTTTGATGCACCTGTGCAAGCTTCTTCATCTCCCAGTACCTACTGCAACCTACATCCTTCTCAATCTGCTTAGTGTATGCATCTCTTGGTCTACCCCTACGATTTTTACCCTCCACGATGCCCTCCAATACTAAATTGGTGATCCCTTGATGCCTCAGAACATGTCCTACCAACCGATCCCTTCTTCTGGTCAAGTTGTGCCACAAACTCCTCTTCTCCCCAATCCTATTCAGTACCTCCTCATTAGTTATGTGATCTACCCATCTAATCTTCAGCATTCTTCTGTAGCACCACATTTCGAAAGCTTCTATTCTCTTCTTGTCCAAACTATTTATCGTCCATGTTTCACTTCCATACATGGCTACACTCCATACAAATACTTTCAGAAAAGACTTCCTGACACTTAAATCTATACTCGATGTTAACAAATTTCTCTTCTTCAGAAACGCTTTCCTTGCAATTGCCAGTCTACATTTTATATCCTCTCTACTTCGACCATCATCAGTTATTTTGCTCCCCAAATAGCAAAACTCCTTTACTACTTTAAGTGTCTCATTTCCTAATCTAATACCCTCAAAATCACCCGACTTAATTCGACTACATTCCATTATCCTCGTTTTGCTTTTGTTGATGTTCATCTTATATCCTCCCTTCAAGACACCATCCATTCCGTTCAACTGCTATTCCAAGTCCTTTGCTGTCTCTGGCAGAATTACAATGTCATCGGCGAACATCAAAGTTTTTATTTCTTCTCCATGGATTTTAATACCTACTCCGCATTTTTCTTTTGTTTCCTTTACTGCTTGCTCACTATACAGATTGAATAACATCGGGGAGAGGCTACAACCCTGTCTTACTCCCTTCCCAACCACTACTTCCCTTTCATGTCCCTCGACTCTTATAACTGCCATCTGGTTTCTGTACAAATTGTAAATAGCCTTTCGCTCCCTGTATTTTACCCCTGCCACCTTTAGAATTTGAAAGAGAGTATTCCAGTCAACATTGTCAAAAGCTTTCTCTAAGTCTACAAATGCTAGAAACGTAGGTTTGCCTTTCCTTAATCTTTCTTCTAAGATAAGTCGTAAGGTCAGTATTGCCTCACGTGTTCCAGTATTTCTACGGAATCCAAACTGATCTTCCCCGAGGTCGGCTTCTACTACTTTTTCCATTCGTCTGTAAAGAATTCGTGTTAGTATTTTGCAGCTGTGGCTTATTAAACTGATTGTTCGGTAATTCTCACATCTGTCAACACCTGCTTTCTCTGGGATTGGAATTATTATATTCTTCTTGAAGTCTGAGGGTATTTCGCCTGTTTCATACATCTTGCTCACCAGATGGTAGAGTTTTGTCAGGACTGGCTCTCCCAAGGCCGTCAGTAGTTCCAATGGAATGTTGTCTACTCCGGGGGCCTTGTTTCGACTCAGGTCTTTCAGTGCTCTGTCAAACTCTTCACGCAGAATCGTATCTCCCATTTCATCTTCATCTACATCCTCTTCCATTTCCATAATATTGTCCTCAAGTACATCGCCCTTGTATAGACCCTCTATATACTCCTTCCACCTTTCTGCTTTCCCTTCTTTGCTCAGAACTGGGTTTCCATCTGAACTCTTGATGTTCATACAAGTGGTTCTCTTATCTCCAAAGGTCTCTTTAATTTTCCTGTAGGCAGTATCTATCTTACCCCTAGTGAGATAAGCCTCTACATCCTTACATTTGTCCTCTAGCCATCCCTGCTTAGACATTTTGCACTTCCTGTCGATCTCATTTTTGAGACGTTTGTATTCCTTTTTGCCTGCTTCATTTACTGCATTTTTATATTTTCTCCTTTCATCAATTAAATTCAATATTTTTTTCTGTTGCCCAAGGATTTCTACTAGCCCTCGTCTTTTTACCTACTTGACCCTCTGCTGCCTTCACTACTTCATCCCTCAAAGCTACCCATTCTTCTCCTACTGTATTTCTTTCCCCCATTCCTGTCAATTGTTCCCTTATGCTCTCCCTGAAACTCTGTACAACCTCTGTTTCTTTCAGTTTATCCACGTCCCATCTCCTTAAATTCCCACCTTTTTGCAGTTTCTTCAGTTTTAATCTACAGGTCATAACCAATAGATTGTGGTCAGAGTCCACATCTGCCCCTGGAAATGTCTTACAATTTAAAACCTGGTTCCTAAATCTCTGTCTTACCATTATATAATCTATCTGATACCTTTTAGTATCTCCATGGTTCTTCCATGTATACAACCTTCTATCATAATTCTTAAACCAAGTGTTAGCTATGATTAAGTTGTGCTCTGTGCAAAATTCTACCAGGCGGCTTCCTCTTTCATTTCTTAGCCCCAATCCGTTTTCACCTACTACGTTTCCTTCTCTCCCTTTTCCTACACTCGAATTCCAGTCACCCATGACTATTAAATTTTCGTCTCCCTTCACTATCTGAATAATTTCTTTTATTTCATCATACATTTCTTCAATTTCTTCGTCATCTGCAGAGCTAGTTGGCATATAAACTTGTACTACTGTAGTAGGTGTGGGCTTCGTATCTATCTTGGCCACAATAATGCGTTCACTAAGGTGTTTGTAGTAGCTTACCCGCGTTCCTATTTTCCTATTCATTATTAAACCTACTCCTGCATTACCCCTATTTGACTTTGTGTTTATAACCCTGTAGTCACCTGACCAGAAGTCTTGTTCCTCCTGCCACCGAACTTCACCAATTCCCACTATATCTAACTTCAACCTATCCATTTCACTTTTTAAATTTTCTAACCTACCTGCCCGATTAAGGGACCTGACATTCCACGCTCCGATCCGTAGAACGCCAGTTTTCTTTATCCTGATAACGACATCCTCTTGAGTAGTCCCCGCCCTGAGATCCGAATGGGGGACTATTTTACCTCCGGAATATTTTACCCAAGAGGACGCCATCATCATTTAATCATACAGTAAAGCTGCATGTCCTAGGGAAAAATTACGGCCGTAGTTTCCCCTTGCTTTCAGCCGTTCGCAGTACCAGCACAGCAAGGCCGTTTTGGTTATTGTTACAAGGCCAGATCAGTCAATCATCCAGACTGTTGCCCTTGCAACTACTGAAAAGGCTGCTGCCTCTCTTCAGGAACCACACGATTGTCTGGCCTCTCAACAGAAACCCCTCCGTTGTGGTTGTACCTACGGTACGGCTATCTGTACCGCTGAGGCACGCAAGCCTCCCCACCAACGGCAAGGTCCAGTTGCCATCTTTTGACAGCTTTTTCCAGACCGTTTTCTTGTATGATTTCCCCCAAGTATTTAAACTGAGATACCCTTTCAGAATGAAGTCTTTCTTTCTTAAGGCCATGGTGTTCCAGTCCGTTTTCTAATTTCCCTCTGACCAACTTTCGAATCAAATATATTTTGTCTGAGTGTTTCCCTGTCTGTAAGATCTGCCTGAATTTTACCGGCTGCTTTAAGATCCTCCTTAATCGCAGCAATCCATTTCATCGGCTCAGTTTTGGCCTTACTTCTATTTTCGTAGAATTCTACTATTTGCTTCGTCAACCTAATGGGTGCCATTCTTTTAATGTGCCTATAAAATTTAAGTCTTCTCATGTCACCATGTATGTCTGTGTATTCTTCTATTTCCTTATTACTTCTCTTCTTTTTTCCATCACTAATTTTGGGGCCCAATATTTTCCTGATAATCTTGCTTTCTTTCTTTTTGAATTTCTTCAATATCCTTCTTCCTATTTAAAATTAAAGTTTCTGCTACATAAAGACATTCAGGTTTGATTATAGTGTTATACTGTCTAAGTTAACTGAATTTATAAAGTGATTTTTATTATTAATATTTTGTGTTAATCTGAATATCTGAAGGCAGTTGCCATCTTTTGACACCTTTTTCCAGACCGTTTTCTTGTATGATTTCCCCCAAGTATTTAAACTGAGATACCCGTTTTATTTTTCCATATTTCGTGTTCAAAATCTTTGGTGCTTGTTTTTTGTATGTCATGTATTCCGGTTTTTGGAATGACATTTGTAGTTCTACCTTTTCTGAGACTTCTTTAAGAATTTCAATTTGTTTTTGAGCTGTGATAACACCCCTTGCTAAAATTGCCAGATCATCTGCAAAGGCGAGGCAACCTACTCTAATATCACTTCTACCTAACTTGATTGATTGGTATATATTTTGAATCGACTTTTGCTCTCGCCATTCTGTAATTACCTTTTCCAAACCACAGTTAAACAGTAATTGAGAGAGTTCATCTTCCTGTCTAGCACCAGTCTTTATTTCAAATGGTTCAGAAATCTCTCCCGTG
Source organism: Schistocerca nitens (assembly GCF_023898315.1). Lineage (NCBI taxonomy): Eukaryota > Metazoa > Arthropoda > Insecta > Orthoptera > Acrididae > Schistocerca > Schistocerca nitens. Next base: position 929,720,177 of record NC_064615.1, read on the forward strand.
AATTTAACTTTAGATCTAGCGTCGGTTAACGTTTCCTTAATCATCGTTAGTTTTATTATCTAACCTTTGTTCCTTTAAAATTTGGAAAACAGATTCACGATCAACTGAGTCGTAAGCCTTTTTTAAAATCCGTAAATCTACAGACAATATAGTTACTAGAAAACCTTTGGTGTCTGCGAATTACTTTTAAAGAAAGAATTTGTTCCGGACAGGAACTGTTTTGTCTAAAGCCTGCTTGGTATTCACCAATTTCAGGTTCTAGCTGTTCTTGGGCTCGATCAAGTAAACACTGCGCCCGCATCTCGTGGTCGTGCGGTAGCGTTCTCGCTTCCCACGCCCGGGTTCCCGGGTTCGATTCCCGGCGGGGTCAGGGATTTTCTCCGCCTCGTGATGGCTGGGTGTTGTGTGATGTCCTTAGGTTAGTTAGGTTTAAGTAATTCTAAGTTCTAGAGGACTGATGACCACAGCAGTTAAGTCCCATAGTGCTCAGAACCATTTGAACCATTTTTTTAGTTAATTTAGATGTTTCTTTTCTTACAGTTAGAAAGGTGTTGTGGTTTTTTCAATTTTGTTACTATTCCAATTTTTGAATGCCTCATGCGTAGACTTAACTGCTGTTTCACAATCCGCGTTCCACCAAGGGCTATTTTTATTTCTTTCGAATCAGAATTAAATTTTGTGCTGTTTTGATGAACATTTCTTTTAAGATTTGCCAATTGTTGGATTGTTTTCTCTCAAGTTAATTTGTTAGACTTAGGGTTGTTTTAGCAGTGTCAAATTTTGGGATAACGTTTTTTGTTTTGAAGAGTTTCTGAGGCCGAAGTTTTACTTTTATTCGCCTTAAATAATGGTCAGAATCAATATTAGCCACTTTCCTAACTTGGACATTTAAAATTTATCTGTAGTTAGGGTATGAAATTGCTACATCATCGATTTGAAGTTCCCCAATAAATGTACTGGGTATCCGCCAGGTTTTTTGTTTGGAAGAGTTCTTTTTAAAATGTGTTGGCATGATTTTAAGGTCAAAATTTTGCATGTTTCAACAAAAAGTGTTTCGCTATTTCGGTTTGTCCATTTATGCGCAGGAAATCCACCCACCGTTTTCTTTCATTTTTTTCTCTTTACCTAATTGAGCATTAAAATCACCCATTAAAATTTTAGCATGGCTTGTGGTTTCTATGTCTCCCAAGCTTCATTAACTTCATCAGGTTTTTTAAGGAGTGCGCCCCTCCCGCCGGAGGTTGGAGTCGTCCCTCGGGCATGGGTGTGTGTTTGTGGGGGGGGGGGGGGGGGGGTCGTTCTTAGCATAAGTTGATTTAAGTAGTGCGTAAGTCTAGGGACCTATCACCTCAGCAGTTTGGTCTCTTAATGATTCATACACATTTTTTTATGGTTATCCTTATTGACTGGCATATGGGCATTAATTAAAGTGAGAGCTTTATTGGCGCATTTAAGAGAAATTGTCATTAGTCTATTATTAATGGTTTTTACCTCAGTGACTGAGTTCAAAATATTTGTGGAGGCTGCAAAAGCAGCTCCCAGATATGGCACATGATCAAGTATTATCTTGTCAGTTTTACTTTGTAAGTAGGCTGTTTAGTTTCTTATATTGGTAACGCCACCGCCACGTAGCGCTCTGTATGAAAATCACTGGCTGTGCTGTGTGCAGTCTGTGGCGGGATGGCATTGTTGGAATTTGCTATTGTAGTGTTGGGCAGTTGGCTGTTAACAGTGTGTAGCGTTGTGCAGTTGGTGTGCCGCCAGCAGTGGTGGATGTGGGGAGAGAGATGGTGGAATTTTGGGAGAGGACGATCTGGACGTTTGACCATCAGAAAGAGTAAATTTGTAATATTGGATATCATGGACTGATATATATATTATCACTTTTAAATACTATTAAGGTAAATACATTGTTTGTTCTCTATCAAAATCTTTCTTTTGCTAACTATGCCTATCAGTAGTTAGTGCCTTCAGTAGTTTGAATCTTTTATTTAGCTGACAGTAGTGGCGCTCGCTGTATTGCAGTAGTTCGAGTAACGAAGATTTTTGTAAGGTAAGTGATTTGTGAAACGTATAGGTTACTTTTTTTCCACCCATGAACCATGGACCTTGCCGTTGGTGGGGAGGCTTGCGTGCCTCAGCGATACAGATAGCCATACCGTAGGTGCAACCACAACGGAGGGGTATCTGTTGAGAGGCCAGACTAACGTTTGGTTCCTGAAGAGGGGCAGCAGCCTTTTCAGTAGTTGCAGGAGCAACAGTCTGGATGATTGACTGATCTGGCCTTGTAACACTAACCAAAGCGGCCTTGCAGTGCTGGTACTGCGAACGGTTGAAAGCAAGGGGAAACTACAGCCGTAATTTTTCCCGAGGGCATGCAGCTTTACTGTATGGTTAATGATGATGGTGTCCTCTTGGGTAAAATATTCCGGAGGTAAAATAGTCCCCCATTCGGATCTCTGGGAGGGGCCTACTCAAGAGGATGTCGTTATCAGGAGAAAGAAAACTGGCGTTCTACGGATCGGAGCGTGGAATGTCAGATCCCTTAATCGGGCAGGTAGGTTAGAAAATTTAAAAAGGTAAATGGATAGGTTAAAGTTAGATATAGTGGGATTTAGTGAAGTTCGGTGGCAGGAGGAACAAGACTTTTGGTGAGGCGAATACAGGGTTATAAATACAAAGTCAATTAGGGGTAATGCAGGAGTAGGATTAATAATGAATAAAAAATAGGAATGCGGGTAAGCTACTACAAACAGCATAGTGGACGCATTATTGCGGCGAATATAGACACGAAGCCTACACCTACTACAGTAGTACAAGTTTATATGCCAACTAGTTCTGCAGATGATAACGAAATTGAAGAAATGTATGATGAAATAAAAGAAATATTTAGATAGTGAAGGGAGACGAAAATTTAATAGTCATGGGTGACTGGAATTCGGTAGTAGGAAAAAGGAGAGAAGGAAACGTAGTAGGTGAATATGGATTGGGGTTAGAAATGAAAGAGGAAGCCGCCTGGTAGAATTTTGCACAGAGCACAACTTAATCATGCGCTAACACTTGGTTCAAGAATCATAACAGAAGGCTGTATACATGGAAGAATGCTGGAGATACTAGAAGGTATCAGATAGATTATATAATGGTAAGACAGAGATTTAGGAACCAGGTTTTAAACTGTAAGACATTTCCAGGGGCAGATGTGGACTCGGACCACAATATATTGGTTATGAACTGTAGATTAAAACTGAAGAAACTGCAAAAATGTGGGAATTTAAGGAGATGCTACCTGGATAAACTGACTAAACTAGAGGTTGTACAGAGTTTCAGGGAGAGCATACAGGAACAATTGACGGGAATGGGGGAAAGAAATACAGTAGAAGAAGAATGGGTAGCTTCGAGGGATGAAGTTGTGAAGGCAGCAGAGGATCAAGTAGGTAAAAAGACGAGGGCTAGTAGAAATCCTTGGGTAACAGAAGAAATATTGTATTTAATTAATGAAAGGCGAAAATATAAAAGTGCAGTAAATGAAGCAGGCAAAAAGGAATACAAACGTCTCAAAAATGAGATCGACAGGAAGTGCAAAATGGCTAAGAAGGGATGGCTAGAGGACAAATGTAAGGATGTAGAGTCCAATCTCACTAGGGGTAAGATAGATACTGCCTACATGAAAATTAAAGAGACCTTTCGAGAAAAGTGAACCACTTGTATGAATATCAAGAGCTCAGATGGAATCTCAGTTCTAAGCAAAGAAGGGAAAGCAGAAAGGTGGAAGGAGTATATAGAGGGTCTATACAAGGGCGATGTACTTGAGGACAATATTATGGAAATGGAAGAGAATGTAGATGAAGATGAAATGGGAGATACGATACTGCGTGAAGAGTTTGACAGAGCACTGAAAGACCTGAGTCGAAACAAGGCCCCGGGAGTAGATAACATTCCATTAGAACCACTGATAGCCTTGGGAGGGCCAGTCCTGACAAAACTCTACCATCTGATGAGCAAGATGTATGAGACAGGCGAAATACCCTCAGACTTCAAGAAGAGTATAATAATTCCAATCCCAAAGAAAGCAGGTGTTTACAGATGTGAAAACTACCGAACTATCAGTTTATTAAGTCACGGCTGCAAAATACTAACACGAATTCTTTACAGACGAATGGAAAAACTGGTAGAAGCCGACCTCGGGGAAGATCAGTTTGGATTCCGTAGAAATGATGGAATACGTGAGGCAATACTGACCCAACGACTTATCTTACAAGAAAGATTAAGAAAAGGCAAACCTACGTTTCTAGCATTTGTGGACTTAGAGAAAGCTTTTGACAATGTTGCCTGGAATACTCTCTTTGAAATTCTGAAGGTGGCAGGGGTAAAATACAGGAAGCGAAAGGCTATTTACAATTTGTATAGAAATCAAATGGCAGTTATAAGAGTCGAAGGGTATGAAAGGGAAGCAGTGGTTGGGAAGGGAGTGAGACAGGGTTGTAGCCTCTCCCCGATGTTATTCAATCTGTATATTGAGCAAGCAGTAAAGGAAACAAAAGAAAAATGCGGAGTAGGTATTAAAATCCATGGAGAAGAAATAAAAACTTTGATGTTCGCCGATGACATTGTAATTCTGTCAGAGACAGCAAAGGACTTGGAAGAGCAGTTGATCGGAATGGATAGTGTCTTGAGAGGAGGATATAAGATGAACATCAACAAAAGCAAAACGAGGATAATGGAATGTAGTCGAATTAAGTCGGGTGATGCCCAGGGAATTAGATTAGGAAATGAGACACTCAAAGTAGTAAAGGAGTTTTGCTATTTGGGGAGCAAAATAACTGATCATGGTCGAAGTAGAGAGGATATAAAATGTAGACTGGCAATTGCAAGGAAAGCGTTTCTGAAGAAGAGAAATTTGTTAACATCGAGTATAGATTTAAGTGTCAGGAAGTCGTTTCTGAAAGTATTTGTATGGAGTGTAGCCATGTATGGAAGTGAAACGTGGATGATAAATAGCTTAGACAAGAAGAGAATAGAAGCTTTCGAAATGTGGTGCTACAGAAGAATGTTGAAGATTAGATGGGTAGATCACATAACTAATGAGTAGGTATTGAATAGGATTGGGGAGAAGAGAAGTTTGTGGCATAACTTGACTAGAAGAAGGGATCGAATGCTGGGACATGTTCTGAGGCATCAAGGGATCACCAATTTAATATTGGAGGGCAGCGTACCAAGAGATAATACATCAAGCAGATTCAGTAGGATGTAGGTTTCAGTAGTTACTGGGAGATGAAGAAGCTTGCACAGGATACAGTAGCATGGAGAGCTGCATCAAACCAGTCTCACGACTAAAGATAACAACAACAACATAGGTTAATTTAGTCAGGGCCATTCTGTTGCAGGGATTATTGAAAGTCAGATTGCGTTGCGTTAGATAATATTGTGTCAGTTTAAGCACAGTCATGTATAATTTTTCTAAGGGGACGTTTAATAACTTGTAAAAAGAAGATAATTGCTGAAATCCATTGTGTTAATGTCAGTCATTCCAGTTTCTTGAAGTGCCAAAATTTGAACCTTCTGTTCTTTTAATGTATCTCCCAATTTACGAAGTTTACCTGGTTGCAAAAGTGTTTGTATGGTAAGTGTTACAAGAAAAGTATTTGTTTTGGTTTTAAGTCGGCCAGATGACTCAGATTTCCTCTGCTGAATCACATTGCATTTTGACCTGGCCGCCCCAGAACCCGAAAGACCAGTTGCGCCAGTAATATCGGCGGTGGATCGACCGCCTGGGGTAATATTATGATTATCAAAATCCTCCATGATGATTGTACCTGGAATCAGGTGGGGTTGAGTAGAGTCAATGAGAGCACTCAGAATGTTAAGACTCCATACAATTTGAAACCACACGCGTCCGACCAGGCAACATGTTTCCAGTCATCAACAGTCCAATGTCGGTGCTGACGGGCCCAGGCGAGGAGTAAAGCTCTGTGTCGTGCAGTTATCAAGGGTACACGAATGGGTATTCGGCTCAGAGAGCCCATAAGGATGAGGTTTCGTTGAATGGTTCGCACTCTGACATTTGTTGATGGCCCAGCATTGAAATCTGGAGCAGTTTGGGGAAGGATTGCTCTTCTGTCACGTTGAACGATTCTCTTCAGTCCTCGTTGGTCCCTTCCTTGCGGGATCTTTTTCCGGCCGCAGCGGAGTCGTACATTTGATGTTTTACCGGAATCCTGTTATTCACGGTACACTAGTGAAATGGCCGTATGGGAAAATATCCACTTCTTCGCTACCTCGGAGATGCTCTGTCCCATCGCTCGTGAGTCGACTGTAACACCACGTTCAAAGTCACTTAAATCTTGATAACCTCCCATTGTAGCAGCAGTAACCGATCTAACTGCGTCAGACACTTGTCTCATATAGGCGTTGACGACCGGAACGCCGTATTTTGCCTATCTCTATGCCTACACCAGTTTATTTGAAGCTTCAGGGTGAATGGTATTATCAGTCCATTATTTTGGTTTTGTTTACCCGTACATCAGTATCGATATCGTCGTCAAAGAGTATATACATTTATAATCTTGATCAATGACATTAGTACAGACGTTAGTCAGAAGAACAAAACGTCTGAACCTAACTAATGGTTATAGATGTGGTTTAAAGGACCATACGAATTAACAAATCATAGTCTTTAAATGTCTCCACTAACATTGTCCAAAGTAATCTATCGATTCACATAGAACCACACTGAAAAACATGCGGCCATTTGTTTGACTACCAACAATGGTCAGTCAGTTATCTACATGTTCTACAGCTCATTTTAAAGATTCCTTTATCGAAATGATGTGGAGCGCGTCACTTTACAGGATATGCATACATCGTTAGTGTTAATATTATTGAACACACTTTTTTAGTTCTATTCAAGCAACTACATTAAAAATAAGTATTTTTCTGGCACTTCCTCCCACTATATCGAGTAGTAACTCAGATTTATTCCTCCCTCCCTGTCTCAGGTGGTCATCCACGGGTCTTCATCGAAATTCCGTTGAATTGACTAACTATGCTAGTCACATCATCCCGACATGTCTCTAACGTTTACTACTACACAGGAAACTAAAACAGAAATACGAAAAAGAACAAATACATATACAGGGCTTTGAAATGCTGAAGGTAGCGGCGGTAAAACATAGGGGAAAAATATTCGCAGTATGTCCTATATAACAGACATGAATAGACATTTAAATCGAGTCACCTTTTTATATAGACGGCACTTCCCTAAACTGAAGGATCTTCTGGCTCCTTGTCTTCAGATTCACTGTCGCTTGTTTCAGCCAGGTATATCATCACTCATTCCACTAGGGTGTCTCTTAAACCCTGGTTCAAGAAATCGGTTTCTGGCAGTGCTTCTGCGTGTATTACGCAACTCTCCCTGTCATGCTGAGTAACATTGTCAAGAGCTTCGTGTTTTAGCTTCTCGACATCAGCAAGTTTGAAAATAGTATTTATTGTCGCTACTTCTCGGTTTTCTTGGACCCATGTCAATTCAATGGGATTATACGGCAGTAGACATACAACTTGGTGTCCCGTTTAGTTTGAATTCGTAAGTATTTTAGGCACCTACGATTTCTTCCTTCAACAGGAGTTCAGCCTTCGTTTCATCGACTGAATATGGAACATGCTTTCTCTTTAACCAGTCCGTAATATCTGCCTCGCGCCGATTTGAATGTGCAGCTTTTCTATCTGAATATATTGGTAGCTGGCGTTATCCTTCACGATAATTGTCCCTTCTTCCAGAGCAGACAACAATCGAATAAACCAGTTTTTAAAAACTTCTCCATTTCTGAATGGTAATCGGATTGGCACGAACTTTTCCCACCACGAAAAACAAGTTTGGCCTCTGGTATGAAGTCTGTGGTTAATTAACCAGTGTGGGCGATGATTAATCGGCCACCTCTACCAGTGGGCACTTTCTAACCGCTGTTTCCTTTGGAGTCGTGCCATATATACTTACTGGTGTGGTTCTGTGAAACCCAAGTTTCATCCAAGTACACTACAGGCCAGTACACTACAGGCCAGAAGTGCATTGTAGGCAAAAACTTTGCTCTTGCTGCTGCAATGTTTCTGCGTTCCACTAAGAATTTCCGTCCGTCATTACACTTCTTGAATCATAAACCAAGGGAGCGGAGAAGACGAAGAAGAGGTCTCTGAGCCTGTGGAATTAATTTTTTCACGGAGGTCAGCCTGTATTTTTTCAGCCCTCTGTCGTAATATCCACGTACAGCCCTACGCACGAGCTCTCTGTTAAAATCGTCAAAGTCGGTTGATATCTGTTCACGTTCATATCCCTTTCTTGGAGAATCGAAACACTCATTCATGTCTGGAGATTTTGCCAATGACACACATGAGTACCACAAGTAGGCCGTTACTCCTGCGTTGTTGTTCACCAGCGAACACATGTCAAAGCACCTTTAGCTTTCTAAAGACAGTAAGACACTGAGATCAGATGTGAACCCTCAATATAGCACAGCAACACTGAGCTTTCAGCTGCTCTGACGTACCGCACCGCTAACGGTACCTACATGGCAACAAAGCCTAGAGGCGGGCGAATCACAGGCCGCAGTCCCTGTTGGCGGCAGGCAGCGGCCGTGATCTTGAGGACTCTACTTTCGTGCCGGCCACTCTATTAATGAAATTCTTAAAGTTATTAAATCTTTCGTGATCGCTTCTGTAGCTCCGCATACCTTCACAAATGAAATGTAGGATTAGATTAGATTTATTATTCATTCCATAGACCCACAAAAGAGAGTATCCTCCTGGGTGTGGACCATGTCAGATAACTAAATTACATAAATGTAATTAGAAAAACTTGAGTTTAATTAATTTTAATGATCCTCAGTCAATAAACAGTAAAATTAGTATATGAATTAAAATTAAACTTCTGATATTTACAGGTTTAATACTTAAATCTGCTTTCATTAAATCCATCATTCACAAAGTAGCTAGTTACTTGGTTATTACAACCAAGTATTGTCAAAAATTAAAGTATAATACATTTTCATTAAAATTGTCTACTGCACTTGTTGAGAAATTCATGAATGGAATAGAAGGTATTGGCCACCAAAAATTCTTTTAAATTATGTTTAAATTGTGCCTTGTCTGAAACTAAACTCTTAATGGTTGCTGGTAACTTATTGAAAATACGTGTTGCTGAATACTGGACTGCTTTCTGGGCAAGAGTGATTTTAAATTTTTATGTATATTGATCTTATTCCTAGTATTGACACTGTGTACTAAGCAGTTAGTTGGAAAAAGAGATGTATTATTTACAACAAACTTCATTAAGAAATAAATGTACTGAGAAGCTGTGGTTAGTATGCCCAATTCTTTGAACAGGTTTCGACATGATGATCTTCGATTTACACTACACATTACTCTTATTATACTGTTCTGCACTCTAAAAAAATTTTCTCGGTTCGTGGAGTAACCCCAAAATATGATACCGTATGACATAATGGAGTGAAAATAAGCAAAATATTCCTTTTTTTATATTTATATCTCCTATGTCTGACATAGTTCGCGTTGCAAACACACTTGTTTAGGCGCTTTAGCAGTTCGTTAGTATGTCGCTCCCAACTAAATTTATTATCAGGTTGTAATCCCAAGAATTTTACACTCTCAACTTCTCCATTTCCATGTTATCATATTTTATACATGCACCAGAAGTTAGTAAAAATTTGATTAGCTGCCCTTTCTAAATTTATATTTGATTTACTATTTATTGCACTGTTTGTATCATCTGCAAATAAGACAAACTTGGCATCTGATAATGTAACAGATAACAGGTCATTAATATACACAAAAAAAAGTAGTGGACCTATTTTGGAACCTTGGGAACACCACATGTAATTTCTTCCCAGTCAGATGATGTCTGATTGCTTACTGCTGAAGTGTTATGTATGTAGGTAGGTATCGAAAGTAGTTGGTTGTATCGAGCAGCAGCCAGCTGATGATTCTGACTCATAATCTTCTTCTCATGCCCCTCTCACCACAGTTCATCGTCGTCTGGATCGCCAATGACATGTGAGATATGGACGTTGAAGCATACCCGCCATGCAAGTCAATGAAGCTCCATCTACGCCCAGATTGCATCCGGTGTCTCGTAAGAAACAATAATCTGCAGTGTGCTGCTCACCGTTGGGTGTGTAGCGAATGCAGACATTTGGCAACTGTGTGTCAAGAAGGCGCATATCAGCCTCACGTAACAACACACTGGAAACATTAGATCATAGGTAGCCAAGGACCGAGCTGCCACAGCTCACTAGTAACTGGCATTAATTAGCCCTGGCACAGAGATGAAACAGCGTGGAATTATATAACTGTCACCCAACCTCAGAGAACTCTGTATGGCAGCCCTATGTACTAAATATCACTCCCTGCATACTCCCAAATCACCTAAAAATTTAATCGTATGTTCTTCCTGCTATAGCATATAAGCGCAAATACTAAAATTTCTTCATTTTATATTTCCTGGTGTTAGAATTTTAATGGTCAGCTGTGCACTTCAGTGCCCCTTACACACGCATCTCATCTGTAGGCTATATACATTTGCAGTCAGAGTTAAATCTAGAAGCTGCCTTCTAGGTTAACACTAAAACATTTCATAGGGCAGTGTCTGTATTTTATCGTGTCTGTGTAGTTCAATGCATGTCCGAAGGATCAGTCCTAGATGGGTGCTCAGACAGCTAAGTCGATACATGACATCCTACAGTTTGCCTTTGGCAGTGTAGTGGTGTTCACGTGCTGCCTGTGTCGTCGCTGTGGAGTAAGCGTTCGTGTTTGTGTACTCTGCTACTCGGCCGTTTCGTGTGCGCCCGCTTCAACATAAATATCATTATGGCGAATCAATACAAAAACCCGGCACTCAAATTTGCGTCCTAAAACTAATTTGCACGACCAAAAGCACTCGAATCAGAATGATTTTTATGAGAAGAGGTCAAAATCCTAGCAACCAGCCTCATCAGCATACGTTTATCTATTGTGAACAGTGTAGTCTGTGTCAAGGTCATCAATGACGCAACACGTGAATGGATACTTCGGTTGACGAAACAGGGCCTTCACTTCTACTAGACTGATGGGAATGTGGGTACTGTGGACGTCGATCGTGCTGGTTTGGGACTTCGCGCAGTCAGGATATTTGAATCTCCAGTTGAACTCCATTTGAAAGAAGTCGAGTCGGCACTTCATCCCTACCACCGCTAATAGCTCTGTACAAGATTATGGATATATTTCATACAGGACCGCGTCAAACTATGTGTTAGAGAAATTATACAGACTACAACAAAGAGCAATGAGAAAATGTTTGCTGCAATATCGACATCAGGAAAATCCAGCTGTTATATCAGATCATACAGCACAAAAATAAAAACCATATTCATGGAATCCATAGCAAGCTGTCATCAGCTCAGAGCATTTTACTACCCAGACAACAGTATACGGAACACAGTTGTCCGTATGGGATAGCTTCATTAGTAATAAAGATATTTTATTCGTATTCGTTGAGAAATCTACACCGACGGCTGCAGGACACCGGAAAGAAAAGGACATACTTCTCCCGCCCATTAACAAACACTGCGGGGAGGTATGCTATACCTGATGAAGAGTCCATTTAGACTGCTGAAATGTTAGCAGTTCGCAAAGCGTTTATCTAAATAAGGAACGAATTTCTAAAGATCTTAATTTTAACAGAATCTAGAAGTACTCTCCAAAGGATAGTAACGTCATGTCGAAAGGCGAACACCCCTGATTACGTGCAACATATACTGAGTTTGATTCGTACGGCAAGAAGAGTTGACAGTGACGTAAACTTCATGTGTATCAAAGAGAATTCCGGCATTAATTGGAAACGAAATAGACGGTAAGTATGCTGAAGAGTTGCTCGAGGCGTATTCCAAGGAATTAGACTCCCCTGTAGTGACGTTAATCGGAAAATAAGCCAAAGAGCTCAGGAACAACTAAGAAGGGAGTGGACAGTAACCCAAAGAAACAAATTAAGTTTTTATGCAGCATTCAGTGGGAAATGTGGTTCAAGAGGGTCAGAATGAGTAAACGGGATCAGACCTCTGTAACAGTAATGCTTTTAAGACATGAATGCTGCCTCACAAATCTCTATAAAGTTGAACTGATAGATTCTCCAGTGTGCAGTCATGACAGTGAATAAGAAGCAGATTTAAATCACTTAATATTAATCTGCACTACATACCGAACGCGGTAAACAAAACTGTACTGCAAGTTGAACCAGCTGAGGGATCCACTGCCTACATGAGTAACTGTCCAAAGTGCGAATGATGTAAGGATATCACTCTACACGGATGTACCTGAAAGCCTCACACATCAATTTTTAATTTCATTTTGTTTTGAATGTTTATATCTGTATATGATACCATGTATACAGGGTGTTATAAATTACTTATACAAAAGTAAGCTTTAATTGTGGTGGTGGTAAGTTACTATGGGACCAAATTGCAGAGTTCATCGGTCCCTAGGCTTTCACACTACTTAACCTAACTTACGCTAAGGACAAAAACAAAAAAAACAAAAAAATCACAGACGCACACACGCACGCTCGAGGGAGTACTCGAGCCTTCGACGGTGGACAGCCACGCGAACCGTGGAAAGGCGCCTCAGACCGCAGGGCTACACCCTCACGGCTGCTTTAATTGTGAGAAAGTTACATACTTTACAGAAAGGTTAGATACAACACTGAGTTCAGTATATCTTCAAGATTTACAAATTTTCACTGTGGCCATCTATTGTAACATTACGGATGCCCCAACTGTAGTCAGTTTCCAGCCAAATCCTATGAACCAAGTCTCGATGTATGAAGGCAACTGCTGCGTTATCGGTTGTCGCAGTTAGTCGATGCTTCCCGGAATCGGAGGAACAAACGCTTTGCCTTTAATGTAACACCATACACGGGAGTGCATTGTTGTTAAATCTGTAAGTAGGCTGTTTAGGTTTTTTTATTGGTAACGCCACCTCTGTATGAAAATCACTGGCTGTGCTGTGTGCAGTCTGTGGCTGCTTGGCATTGTTGTAATACTCACCATTGTAGTGTTAGGCAGCTGGCTGTGAACAGCACGTAGCGTTGCGCAGTTGGAGGTGAGCCGCTAGCAGTGGTGGATGTGGGGAGAGAGATGGCGGAATTTTGAAATTTGTCATGAACTGCTATATATATATGATATCAAGGTAAATACATTGTTTGTTCTCTATTAATATCTTTCATTTGCTAACTATCTCTATCAGTAGTTAGTGCCTTCCATAGTTTGAATCTTTTATTTAGCTGGCAGTAGTGGCGCTTGCTGTATTGCAGTTGTGGGAGTAACCAAGATTTTTGTGAGGTAAGTGATTTGTGAAAAGTTCAGGTTAATGTTAGTCAGGGCCATTCTCTTGTAGAGATTATTTAAAGTCAGATTGCGTTGCGCTAAAAAAAAAATATTGTGTGTCAGTTTAAGGACAGTCGTGAATAATTGTTTAAAAAAGGGACGTTTCATATGTCGACCCTTAGCCGAGGATACCTCTCTGGAATCTTCTGATTTTTTCTTGTAGTTTGTGTAATTAGTGTAGATTTTGTTTATTGCTAGCGCGTAATTGTAGAGAGAATCTCCTTTGTAGTTGCAGTCTTTCATTGTTGTACAGTAAAACAGGTGTGGCACGCATGTAGATTAGCACCAAGTATTTCGCAGCTGCAATTAACTAGATATTATTTTCAGTGCTATGTTAATGTGTTCCCCTATTTTTGCTCTTCAAATTGTTTTTTTCTGTGTTGTCGTGTTAAATATTGTGACAATAATGGCGTGTGAAAAACGTAACACTAGGCTCCAAAGTAAATTGAGAAATGACAGCGAAGACGAAAGCAGTGTGTTAGCGCCACCGTGTAATGAATTAACAGACATTCAAAGTAGTAATTTGGTAACTGTGCGTAGGGAAATGGAGCGGGTGGCAAACAATGGCGTGGACAGTGAAACAATTAGTGAAGAGGGAAGTATTATCGATCGATCGGTCGGCAACAGCTCGCCTCAGGAATCGGGAATGACAGGACACAATTTTTCAAATATTGTAGACTCAGGTTTTGGGTCCTCACCGTTTTCTCAAATGAGTCAAGACACATTTTCTGCTTGTCAAAATGTGAATGTTGCCGGTGAAAATGCACTGCAAAAAAGCATAGAGAAACAGATTCCAGACACTAATACATTATTAATGCAATTAATGCAACAAATGGGACAAAATCTTCGAAAGTTAGACACAGTGGAACAAAATCAGAGACAAACACAGCAAAAGCTTCAAAAGTTAGACACAATGGAACAAAATCTTAAAAAGTTAGACACAATGGAACAAAATCTTCAAAAGTTAGACTCATTGGAGCAAACTCTTGAACAAACACGTGAAGATTTAACTACTGAGTTACATAACATTGAATCGAAATGTCAAAAAGTCTGTAATGACGTAAAAACTCAAATTTGTGAGCATTTCCAACCTATTTTTTCGCGTCATCAAAATGCACTACAGAATCACGAAGCAGCCATAAAAGAACTGCAAACTACTGTTCATGAAAATCATGAGACCTTGCAAGCTAAATTTGACTCCGTTGCATCTACCGATTCGGTTACGCAACTTGCAAAAACTCAGGAAAACTTGAAGGACACAGTAGATTCGATTTCAACACAAATGGACACTCTGAAACTTGGTTCAGAAAAACACACTGAGGAAATGTGTTCACTATCGGAGAAAGTAGCCGAACTTTCGGATCAGGTCACTAACTTATCTACAAAGGTAGATGATGATCTGAATGACACAAGACCTGTAGCCTTCACTGACACAGAAGAGTATGAACAAATTAGAAAATTCAAACAAAATCAAAATCAAATCAATACACAGTACAAAAGAGAAATCCGGGAAGTACAAGATCATTTGGCACAAGTAATACAAGAATTACATATTTCAGAGGACACTCGCGCTCCAGTACGGGAAGAGGGACATAGAAATACGGAACAGACACAAAATAACAACACAGGGCACTTCGGAAATTATGAAAGAAATTGGCAAGGTACATCGAATTTTGAGATGGAACCGCCGAAACGACGTAACAATGACCGACATGCGACTTGCCGACATGATGATTTTGACTATAAGCTGTTCATTACTACACGTAAATTCAAAACATTTAAGAATTCCGGCAACGACATTCATCCACAAGCGTGGCTTCATCAATTCTCTCATTGTTTTCCTCCCAACTGGTCATTAGAGCACAGATTAGAATTTATGTGTGGCTACTTAGAGAATGAACCAGCTGTAAGAATGCGATCGGTCATTCACGATTGCCACAGTGAAGGAGAATTTTACCATGCCTTCCTCTCAGCATATTGGTCTCAAGCCACACAAGACCGAGTAAAACATGGCATCATAATGATGAAACATTTCGAACAATCTGAATTCTCCAGTCTTGTGAAATATTTTGAAGACATGTTGCACAAGAATCAGTACCTGTCAAACCCATACAGCCCCTCAGAACTCATCCGCATTTGCTTAATCAAATTACCTGAACATTTACGACATATTATTTTAGCAGGACGTTGCAAAGACGACATTGAAGCTTTTCAGGGACTCCTACAAGAATTAGAAATTGACACAGACAGTCGCCGGATGCGAAAACAGGAAAACAATCACTACAGGTCACATACGTCACAATTCCGTGACGACAGAAACTGTTGTGTCTATTGCATACAGCCGAGACACAATGAGGTAGCTAGGTGCACGCTAAACCAACGCAGACGGGCGTGAAGTCTGAAACAGGATACTGGATGAAAACTATAAAGAAAAGAAGGGAGCTTCTTTTATACTTAACTTTAATGAATCCTTGGAATACATCTCTCTTGAATATTCGTTAGCTATAAGCACTGATACAAATGGTGCCTTGCTAGGTAGTAGCTAGGGACTAAGCTGAAGGCTATTCGATCTGTCTCTCGGCAAATGAGAGGAAGGCGTCGTACTTCTGGTCGCAAGCAATGTCGTCCGTACAACTGGGGCGAGGTCATGTCCGTGTCTTGTGACCTGCCATGTGGTGGCGCTAGGTTGCGATTACACAGTGGCGACACGCGGGTCCGACATGTACTACAGGACCGCGGCCGATTTAAGTTACCACCTAGCAAGTGTGGTGTCTAGCGGTGACACCACAGAAACAATAACTGGACACGACAAGGCTATTCTTACAACGCAAATCGTGACCAAAACACACCACACATATGACAAACACTGGCAGAGGAATAGTTACAGGGAAAGATCGCATTTCCGAAGTAATGAATATGGCAGAGATAACCATAGAAACAGACAATATGGTAATCAGAACTATTATTATCAAGGGAGACAGAATAACTTCAGACGCAACAGTTCAGCGCGCAGTTACGATTCCGGGAGAAATTCTCCACCACATGACCGACAATAAAGATACTATGGAATCTACCGACATGACGGCAGACGATGTGATCGTAACGACAGAGCTGAATTGCATCAGAACTGGCGAGCTTCAAACAGGGTAGGGCCTTCTCCGCAAGGTGAATTTGTAGAAGTTCGGTCTCCTAATCCCAATAACGGCGTGCGCCAACAAAGAGACAGACAATGACTCGCACAGCAGGCAGCCGCGTGCGCCAGCTGGCTCAGGGAAAAATAACATAGACGCTAACCTTGAGAAAAATTTCAGTATTCTTTACCGACGTATACCACTTGATAATTGCGTTAAAGTTGAAACTCTGCGTACTAGGAAAAGCAAAGGTTTACACCACATTTCACACGTAAAACTGTTTATTGAGAGATAATGTGCTTTTTTAACTTGAGATTTTAATGCTACATTTTGGTTTATTTGAAAATACATTCTGAAATTAAAGTGCTTTCTGAGAGATACCAGATGACACAGAGGTTAGTTTATGTGACAGCTACACGATTTTATCACGACGCTACTAATGAGTGACAATTTACAATGTTGCTTTTGCGGTGTATCTGTTTTATATCTGCACAGTTTTCTGAATTCTTCTGGAAAGAAAAACATGTTTTAGTAGTAACTTTTGTGGTATAGCAACAATGAGACAGCCTTTTTCGTGGCACAACAATACGTTACAGTACAGTACTTTCTTCATCACAACAATAAGCGTAATAACTACGATATCTATACGCAAAGCATTTCACTTTTGTTTATCATGAGGTAAGTACATTGACTTCTGCAGAACTTAGCTTTCGGAGGACGATAACTACGAGACTTCCACAGAGATTATCTTAAAACATGACGCACAGTTTAGCGCTACAGGACACGTATTTGAGTGATTAATTTTGTACTTAAAACATTTATTTTTAAAGATTTTTGAATTACAAAGAAAGTTTTCCGTGATACATTTCATTCCATTGCTGTAATCTGTAACACCTGACGGTATAATTACATTAATCCTCAGGGGGGTACACGCCTACTTTGTGTACCATGTGTTTGGCAAGCACAAGGAGCCCTAGCTAATATGGTATTTGCTTATACAACTTTACACATCGGTACCATATTTCTCTAACACATAAATTACACAGCTATCTGATTATTTAACAAAGAAACAAAAACTTTTTTACTACATTAGTGACAGATGTTTACGTAATTACACACTTCATTACATACTTCACACTTATGAAATTGTATTTTGTCTGTACTTTGTGAACTGTTCATATTTTTTTGGAACCATTGTGATACTATGAGAGCTTTGAAAGATGTATTTGGTAAGGGAGCATGATTTTAAAGTACGTTTGAGGTAGATAACACTTTTGAAATGAGCAGAGAATTCTTTTTAGGTTTTGAAATTATTGGAGGAAGCTATGACGATTTTGAGAGTTGACTGAGGTGTTATGATGTTATTTTTACGACGATGTGTATTATGCTGCTGAGGTATGTTTATGGTAAAGAAGCTGATGCTATATGAGGAATTTGATTATGCTACATATTTCATATAATGAAATATTAAAGAAGCGTCGACGAATATATATATGTGTAATAAGGTAAGGAGTAATGAGTAGCGGTTAGGGACACTGACTTGTGAAAAAGGATGTTGGAAACCAAGAATCGTACTTTAAGAGGTAGGAAATGTGTGTAAATGCGTAAATGTATCACAATGCTGGCTAAAATTTTTTGGACTCTGTTATATTTATAGGATTTTGTTTCTACAGATTTGTAACCTAAATTCTTGACCTGTGAAATATATTTATGAGACTGTCACTGTAGCAGAAACTGGTGTCGTAAATATTTCGGTAAGAAAGTTCAGTGACCACCTGCACGTAATGCGTCGTGGGCACCCAGCTGAGCGGCCAGGTGTGTCAGACGCCTGGAGAAAAAGCCATTATTGCGAGCCCTTTTCAGCGTCACAGGTAGAAAAAAAAAGGGAGGCCATTATCCTCGCTATTGACGTTCCTCTGTAGAAAGCATTGTAAATACGACACGCTAATAATAACTTGGAAACATTCTTACATCTGCACAACTGATTAGGACAAGTGTATATCTACGAGAGTTGAGAGAATGTCTACTAACTTATGAAATGTCACATGACTATTGAATGATATTTTTATGCTTTGGTTTGCGTAATTGCTTATTTCATTTGATATCTGGTTTCCAGCTGTCTTGCAGCATTGGTTTCATAAAATAAAATTAAATGCATTTGCTAATGTGAACACTTTCTGTCAACAGATCTATTAAATAATTACTTTATGATCCACATTCTTCGAAAAAGGAGCTCTTGGAATGGAAAGAACAATAAGAAGGGACTAGTAACAGGAACTGCATACATAATTTTCTTTTCAACTACTTGATAATTTTTTTGGTAGAGTAAGTTATCGTGATGCATCACTCTAGTGTTACGATGTGGCATAGGTATTAGACATGGCTATTTTTAGTGTAATATTTTTTCTGCTTGAACTTTGTCATGTTTAGGCATACGTTATTTCATTTTTTTGCTGCTGTTTGCCAGGCATAGTGCTACTGAATTTTAATTTGTGTTACTCTGTTAAGCCAGTTTTACTACTGATTTATTTTTCTTGTTTGCTGCTCATTGCCTTATGTTAGTTGTAATTTATGCTGCTTGCTTCGCCATTTGTATTTTTGATCATTGCTGTTTGCGTTAATAGTTTTATGTGCTGCTGCATTGCCTCGTCCCTTAGTTTAACATCTGAGCTCAGTAGATATAAGTTAGCTTAGGAGGGGGTAGCCTATAAGAGAATGAGTAGCGATTAATTGGAAAAAATGCATTGAGAAGCTATACGAGAAAAGTACAGAAAGGAGGTATAGATAGGACTTTTGGAAATAATGAAGAACAATGGGATATCTCCGAGAAGTAAAGAAAGTTTTGTTTGCAAAATACTGCAGTAAAAGAAACCCTGTACTTTCCTTGTGTTATCCCACTATGTGTTTGTGTACCCTTGGGTATTTATGTTTTTCCTGTATTTATATGTTTATCTGATAAGACTTATGTTGTAGAATTTTTCTAATACTAAGCTACATTCACTATGATGAGGAATAATGTTATCCTCAAATATAATTTGCATTAATAATAAGTTACTTACTTTGTAAAGATGTTTAGACATTATTTATTCTGTTTTGTTTTCATGCTCATGTGTGAAGTTGATGTTTCGAAAGTCATTCTGATCTTTTATGTGTGTACTCATGTCATAATTCCTGTAACACTGATGTATATGTTATTTCGATTCTTTTGTAAAGCCCCTATTACTACAAATGTTATCTGTATTGTTATGTTCTTTAATGATCTATTTTGTACCTTTGTAATTGTATTCTTATGTTATAAAATTGTAATTGACACCAGTTCATCATATTATTAACTTGTAAGTTCCATTTCACTGCACACGTTTCTGTTGGTCATAGTATTTGGACAATATGTGAGAAGTAGGGACTGTTAGTGTTTGCACGTGTGGTAATAATTCAGCAAGGGACTGGATAACAGCATTGTTGGTTCTAAGGACAATTCCAAAATCTTTGTGAGTGCACAAGTGGTGGTTATGGACTTGCTATATTAGCCGCAAGACTCTTCAATGGTGATTGTGCACCTGCACAGTCACAACAGATGGCTGCTGGCCATCTCTACAAGGACTACAGTTGGTCTGCGTCTTTGCTGACTCACCAGTACCATTATTTCTACAAGGACTGCAGTGGGTCTGCACCTCTGGTGGCCCACCAGTACCATTATCTCTACAAGGACTGCAGTGGGTCTACACCTCTGGTGACCCACCAATACCGTAATCTCTACCAGGACTACAGTGGGTCTGCTCTGTGATGACCTACCCACCAATACTCTTCAAAACTTCGACTGACTCCGCTGTGGGTTTTCTCTGTTGTGGCCCATGACCTGTCTGCATGTCGAGAGTCAGCACTGTCTTTCCGTTGGAAGGACAACACTACTTCTTCAAGACTGCATGGAAATCCACTACTTCTGTGTGCAATTTCTTTTACTGCTCAGACTTTGAGAAAAACACTGCAATGTGATGAATGATCAGGACTGTCTTTATGGACTGTGAGAAAATTTTACCTTTTGACCAACATTGTATCAATAAGTGTGTGCATTTGATTTCTTTGTTATTGTAATTACGATTATGAAAAATTTTAACAAATATGTATTGCCCAGTGCCCAAAACAATTTGTAAAATTTTTTGTGGGGACCATGGGGGCTATGTAAGTAGGCTGTTTAGGTTTTTTTATTGGTAACGCCACCTCAGTATGAAAATCACTGGCTGTGCTGTGTGCAGTCTGTGGCTGCTTGGCATTGTTGTAATACTCACCATTGTAGTGTTAGGCAGCTGGCTGTGAACAGCGCGTAGCGTTGCGCAGTTGGAGGTGAGCCGCCAGCAGTGGTGGATGTGGGAGAGAGACGGCGGAATTTTGAAATTTGTCATGAACTGCTATATATATATATATATATATATATATATATATATATATATATATATATATATATATATATGATATCAAGGTAAATACATTGTTTGTTCTCTATTAATATCTTTCATTTGCTAACTATCCCTATCAGTAGTTAGTGCCTTCCATAGTTTGAATCTTTTATTTAGCTGGCAGTAGTGGCGCTTTCTGTATTGCAGTAGTGGGAGTAACCAAGATTTTTGTGAGGTAAGTGATTTGTGAAAAGTACAGGTTAATGTTAGTCAGGGCCATTCTCTTGTAGAGATTATTTAAAGTCAGATTGCGTTGCGCTAAAAAAAAATATTGTGTGTTAGTTTAAGGACAGTCGTGAATAATTGTTCAAAAAGGGGACGTTTCATATTCATCAGATTTAACAACAATGCACTCCTGTGTATGGTGTTACATTAAAGGCAAAGCGTTTGTTCCTCCGATTCCGGGAAGCATCGACTAACTGCGACAACCGATAACGCAGCATTTGCCTTCATACATCGAGACTTGGTTCATAGGATTGGGCTGGAAACTGACTACAGTTGGGGCATCCGTAATCTGTAGTCAGTTTCCAGCCAAATCCTATGAACCAAGTCTCGATGTATGAAGGCAAATGCTGCGTTATCGGTTGTCGCAGTTAGTCGATGCTTCCCGGAATCGGAGGAACAAACGCTTTGCCTTTAATGTAACACCATACACGGGAGTGCATTGTTGTTAAATCTGATGATGGTGCTGCTTTAATTGTGAGAAAGTTACATACTTTACAGAAAGGTTAGATACAACACTGAGTTCAGTATATCTTCAAGATTTACAAATTTTCAGTGTGGCCATCTATTGTAACATTACGGATGCCCCAACTGTAGTCAGTTTCCAGCCAAATCCTATGAACCAAGTCTCGATGTATGAAGGCAACTGCTGCGTTATCGGTTGTCGCAGTTAGTCGATGCTTCCCGGAATCGGAGGAACAAACGCTTTGCCTTTAATGTAACACCATACACGGGATATGAACCAAGTCTCGATGTATGAAGGCAACTGCTGCGTTATCGGTTGTCGCAGTTAGTCGATGCTTCCCGGAATCGGAGGAACAAACGCTTTGCCTTTAATGTAACACCATACACGGGAGTGCATTGTTGTTAAATCTGATGATGGTGGCTAGTACACATATCAAAAAACGTTTGCATCACCCTGGTTCCCAGAACTACTGAAGAAAGACTGTAGATATTGTATCACAGACACAGTCCATTTGGCTGTTCAGAGATGTCACTAAACCCGCCCAAAGACCATGCACCATGCACGAACAGCGCCTATTAGACGAAGGGGATATGACAGCCGATCAGTTCCAGTCATTCCACCAGGAAGGAGGTACACGGCTCGTGTTATTTGTAGTTGAACCATGCCTAGCCCGTCAATACCGCGATTCGACAACGTCCGCGTTGTTACTTTGTGCCAGGATGGGCTCTCAACAAGGGAAGTGTCCTATCGTCTCGGAGTGAACAAGAGATGTTTTTCGGGCATGGAGGAGATACAGAGAGAGAAGAACTGTCGATGACATGCCTTGCTCAGGCCGCCCAAGGGCTACTACTGCAGTGGATGACCGCTACCTACGGATTATGGCTCGGAGGAACCCTGACAGCAACGCCACCATGTTGAATAATCCTTTTCGGGCAGCCACAGGACGTCGTGTTATGACTTAAACTGCGCGCAATAGACTGCATGATGCACAACTTCACTCCCGACGTCCATGGCGAGGTTCATCTTTGCAACCATGACACCATGCAGCGCAGTACAGATGGGCCCAACAACATGCCGAATGGACCGGTCAGGATTAGCATCACTTTCTCTTCACTGATAAGTGTCTTATACTCCTTCAACCAGACAATCGTCGGAGACGTGTTTGGAAGCAACACAGTCAAGCCTTAGACACACCGTCCAGCGAGTGCAGCAAGGTGGAGGTTCCCTGCTCTTTTGGGGTGGCATTGTGTGGGGGTGACGTACGCCGCTGGTGGTCATGGAAGGCGCCGTAACGGCTGTACGATACGTGAATGCCACTCTCCGACCGGCAGTGCAACCATATCGGCAGGATACTGGCGAGGCATTTGTCTTCATGGACGACAATTCGCGCCTCCATCGTGCACATCTTGTGAATGATTTCCTTCAGGATAACGACATCGCTCGACCGGAGTGGCCAGCATGTTCTCCAACCTTGAACAATATCGAACATGCCTGGGATAGATTGAAAAGAGCTGTTTATGGACGACGTGACCCACCAACCGCTCTGAGGGATCTACGCCTAATCGTTTTTGAGGAGTGGGACAATGCGGATCAACAGTGTCTTGTGTACAGTACGCCACGACGAATACAGGCATGCATCAATGCAAGAGGACGTGCTACTGGGTATTAGAGGTACCGCTGTGTACAGCAATCTGGACCACAACCTCTGAAGGTCTCGCTGTATGGTGCTAAAACATGCAATGTGTTGTTTTCTTGAGCAATAAAAAGGGCGGAAATGTTTATGTTGATCTCTATAGCAATTTTCTGTACTGGTTCCGAAACTCTCGGAACCGAGATGATGCAAAACTTTTTTGATGTGTGTATACTGTTCTCCACGTCCGACTTGGCACGTCCCTATGGAGATATGCGACAACTTCACAGTGATAATGGGGTGGTGTGCCATCTTGCTCGAAAATAAATTTTGTGCCCATATCCTGTTGCAAGTCAGGCATTAGATAACGTTCAAGCATGTCCAGGTACGATAAGCAAATTACCGTTGACTACCTCATCTTGTCGACCCTGAGCCAGCGTCCTACTTGATACACTGCCAGTTTCGGTGAAACGATTGTTCCAGTTACTAACAGTTTGTCATTGAGGTGGTGGCTTGCAATATTTAGTCCTGACTTGTCTTAGAAATGTAGAGGCGGATTTGGATTCATGAAACCTATAAATAAAACTGTATAGGCTCTCCACCATTATACGACACCACGATGACTGTTGGCGCATAACATCTAGCGGGAAAGTCGGGAACAAACAGTATTAGGCCGGTTGCTGTGGCCGAGCGGTACTAGGCGCTTCAGTCCGGAACCGCGCTGCTGCTACAGTCGCAGGTTCTAGTCCTGCTTCGGGCATGGATGTGTATGATGTCCTTAGGTTAGCTAGGTTTAAGTAGTTCTAAGTCTAGGGGACTGATGACCTCAGATGTTAAGTACCATAGTGCTTAGAGCCATTTGAGCTAAACAGTATTGTTGTTGTTGTTGTGTTCTTCAGTCTTGAGACTGGTTTGATGCAGCTCTCCATGCTACTCTACCCTGTGCAAGCTTCTTCATCTCCCAGTACCAACCGCAGCCTACATCCTTCTGAATCTGCTTAGTGTATTCATCTCTTGGTCTCCCTCTACCATTTTTACCATCCACGCTGCCCTCCAATATTAAATTGGTGATCCCTCGATGTCTCAGAATATGTCCTACCAACCGATCTCTTCTTCTAGTCAAGTTGTGCCACAAACTTCTCTTCTCCCCAATCCTATTCAACACCTCCTCATTAGATCTACCCATCTAATCTTCAGCATTCTTCTGTAGCACCACATTTCGAAAGCTTCTATTATGTTTTTGTCTAAACTATTTATTGTCAGTGTCTCACTTCCATATTGTCTACACTCCATACAAATACTTTCAGAAAGGACTTCGTGTCACTTAAATCTATACTCCATGTTAACAAATTCCTCTTCTTCAGAAACGCTTTCCTTGTCATTGCCTGTCGACATTTTATATCCTCTCTACTTGAACCATCATCAGTTATTTTGCTCCCCAAATAGCAAAACTCCTTTACTACTTTAAGTGTCTCATTTCCTAATCTAATTCCCTGAACATCACCCTACTTAATTCGACTACATTCCATTATCCTCGTTTTGCTTTTGTTGATGTTCATCTTATACCCTCCTTTCAAGACATTGTCCATTCCGTTCAACTGCTCTTCCAAGTCCTTTGCTGTCTCTGACAGAATTACAATGTCATCGGCGAACCTCAAACTTTTTATTTCTTCTCCATGGATTTTAATACCTACTCCGAACTTTCCTTTTGTTTCCTTTACTGCTTGCTCAATATACAGATTGAATAGCATCGGGGAGAGGCTACAACCCTGTCTCACTTCCTTCCCAACCACTGCTTCCCCTTCATGCCCCTCGACTCTTATAACTGCCATCTGCTTTCTGTACAAATTGTAAATAGCCTTTCTCTCCCTGTATTTTACCCCTGCCACCTTCATAATTTGAAAGAGAGTATTCCAATCAACATTGTCAAAAGCTTTCTCTAAGTCTACAAATGCTAGAAACGTAGGTTTGCCTTTTCTTAATCTTTCTTCTAAGATATGTCGTAAGGTCAGTACTAGGGGGGAATAAAACCTGAAGACACACAGAATTCTGTGATGTATCAAACATTTCAGCCTAAGTTGTGTATCCTTTTCACAATGTAGGGCTACTTTTGTATAATTACTTATAAACACCCCATATATGTTTATCACGTCGTACAAATGCACTGAAAAGACTCAGACAAAAATACTAAATTTCCTATTGTTTGAATGTTTATATTCGTATATGTAACCATGCATATGTTTAACACATCATAGGAGTCCCTCTACAATGAAAATCAATATTGAATTTAATTTTTGTTTTTAATGTTTACATATGTATATATAACCATGTATGTATGTTACTGTAACTTGTAATTTTTAAAAGTGCATATTATGTAGGTGTATAAACACCTAAAACCAAATAAATAAATATATAAGACTAGAGGCATTGTTACCCGACGTAGCATGATTTCTGCTGGTGGTGACTAATTCTCTGTCCGATGTGTTTACCCGGTGAACGTTTGCTTATCTAAAGTCATGCAGAACTGTCCTTATCTCCCGCAGCAGTGTGTTCTTGGTGATGCCATGGTATTGTAGCCACACTCCTATGCCTTCTCGCTGTATATCGGCGGCGTTGTGAAGTGGTCGAACATAAATGCGATTACTGGTAGTGGGACTACGTGGTACTGGCTTCATTGAGACTCTGCAGGCCGCCGTACTTGATGAAGAGTCACGCGTTTGCATGCCCCGTAATCACAGAAACACGGAAAATGTTACTTAGAGAACTGCACAGCTTCACAAGAGCCGTTGGTGGTTCCTTTCCCAAGGTGCGACGACACGACCCTCTATGGGTTATGTAATTAATGAAGGACCATGATGGATATATGGATAAAATTCACAATGAATAAAGAATTATTTGCGGTGAAGAATAGTATTACATGTACCATTCTTCGCTCTGAGCACACTGAACGAACCTTACGCAAAATCTAAGTTAAGTATTAACGTTTAAATGATGTATTACTAACCTGTGCTCCATTTTGAAATGAATGTGTCGTCAATGACGCGCTGGCAGCATAAATACTTGTGCTGAACTAACACGGTGGATATTCTTTGTTAAATATCTCTAACCAGATAGCTTGGAGAAAATATTCAGTTACGTTTCCATCTCAGTATTTCACAGAATATTAAATGAGGCGTACATCTTTTAGATTAGATTCAGGTTACTAACAGAGAGCATTGAAAGGAATCAGAGCATTGCAAGGCCGTAATACGTGCAACAGTTTTCGTTTTTGTTTCATGAGAATATTAGAGGGTTAAAAAACAAGGCAGATGAGCTTCTTGTACTCCTAGAAGATGTCGAAAATTCTGAAGGGACAGATGTTCTGTGTGTCTCTGAACACAATGTAACCACATGGATGGAGACGTTAAATGTTAGGGATTACAGACTCGTGTCGAGTTAACATGAAAAAAGGAGAAATTGCTGCATACGTAAAATTTGAACACAAAGTCAAAAGTATTGCGCCATACAGTTTTGTGTTGGTCAGAACATAGAAGCATGTGCTTGAGTTTTGTTACTGTAGAATATTTCTCTGATAATAGTAACAGTCTACAGATCCCCTCTAGGAAACTTTCAGCCATTTATAAGAAATCTCGATGCTTTATTGAGTTACCGAACAGAAACGAATAAACAGTTAGTAGTTTGTGGAGATTTCAATGTAGATTTCTTAAAAGATATTGACAGGAAAAATGAACTAGAATTATTATTTAGGTGTTTCAATCTGATTTCAGTAGTCAATTTTCCAACTCGTGTTCAGTAAAATAGTAGGACTCTGACTAATAACATTTATATAGACAGCGCTCAGGCTGAAACTATTAATGTGTACCCAATTGCTAATGGGCTATCTGCTCATGATGCGCAGTTAATGGAAATAAACAGTGTGGCGCCCTAGTACCCAGAGGCAGGTTCTTACAAAGCAATGAGACTTAGTAATGATAAGAAGATACAATGTTTTAAGAATAAGCTAAACTGAGTGGTATGGGATGAGGTACACGCAGACAGAGATGCTAATATCTATTCAATTTATTCCTTAGTAAATTTGTGCCAATATTTGAAAGTTGCTTCCCTAAAATGTTATCCAAAAGATTGATTAAAAAAAACTAGTAAACCATGGAGAACTAAAGCAGCTAAAATGTAATGAAAGAGGAAGAGGGAAATTTATGTAAAGCCTAAAATAAGTCAATATCTGACATTTTTTGCATACTACAAAAAATGCTGTGGTATTTAAAGGAAAGTCATTAAAATGCTTTCTATGCTTACTGGGATATCCATTTTCAGTACTTCCGTTCTTTTAATTATGTTCTGAACTTTCCCTGCTAGCTCCCGTACATTCCATGTTCCCCAAATCACAGTCCTTTTCTTAACCAGTCGATCAGTCCGGCGTTTTTATTTTGTTTGGGAAACGTACCAAAATCTATTTTTACCAGGCTGTAATCTGGACAAGAGGTAATTGGAGACTATATTCTGTTTTGGAGTGGAGTGGGAAAAACTGAAAGATCAAAGTCAGGAGTAGCGTTTCTTATAAAAGGAAACTGGAAACAAGGAATAATCAATTCGAAAGTATTGAATGAATGGATAAAAAGTGTAACAATAAAAAAGCATGGAATAAGATTGGAATCAATTGGGATATTTGGCCCTAAAGAAGATGCGCCTGACCAGAAGAAGAGGGATTTCTTCGATGACTTACAAAAAGTGGTTGACGAATATCCAGATGGACGTGAATTGTTAATAATGGTGGACGAATTGGAATAAGATTAAATGATGCGTTGTAGTACCATGGGGAGGGGATGTAGAACATGATAACGGAATGAAGTAAGGTTGAGAAGAGTACTGCTATGAATGGCCAATTCCAGCATAAAGAAAGACAAGTACAACCAGCTGCGACATAGTCGCGTGTACAAACAGTGATCCAGTACTGTCACATATTTTTTATTCCAGTCTTTGATCACAATATCAATTCTTTTGACGATGACCGGTTTCAGAAGAACTGATATTGTGATCAAAGACTCGAATGAAATACATTTAAAGACAAATACCCCTGGACCACTCCGTCAAGAAACTTAAATCCATCACAGACTACGTAATAGTGCGACGGCAGCGGGTAATTAAGATGCAGGATGTAAGGGTAAAAAGAGGTATAAAGTGTGACTGCGATCATTTTACAGTGACTCCAAACATTGCTTTTTCAATCAGGACCAAGATGAAGCAGGAGGAGTAAGAGGGGGATGATAGAAGTAGAACCATAGAGGGCATAAATCTACTATAAGAAGGAAGTTTGAAAAGTTTGTATTAGTAAAGATTAAATGTAAGATCGGACGCAGTGGAGAATGACAGTAGTATTAATGAGCTATACAGTTTCCTGAAACAATCAGTGAAGGAAGCAGCGGAAGAGTCTTCAGGAAGGGAAACGGAGAGAAGAGTAAGAACTGAATGGATAACCACGGAGTTGCTGGAGGTGGTTGAGAAAAAGAAGGAACTATAAAATTTATGTTAAGCTCTGGGAGTGAAGAGGAATGGAGCTGGTACAAGATATATAAAAAGAGAGCGAAGAAATTAACATCAAAGTGTGACGAAGAGGAATGGGAAAAGTGTGTGGAGAAACAGAGCATTCGCTTGGATGTAGGAGATCGGCAGAGGCATGGAGGATGATACAGAAGACAAAAATGACTAGCAATCCCGCATCGACAATACGGCCTGTAGTCCGCAGCTCGTGGTCTTGCGGCAGCGTTCTCGCTCTCCGCGCACGGGGTCCCGGGTTCGATTCCCGGCGGAGTCAGGGATTTTCTCTGCCTCGTGATGACTGGGTGTTGTGTGTTCTTCATCATCATTTCAACTGAAAAGAAGTTTCAATACGGCGGCCGAACTTCCCCGCATGGGGCCTCCCAGCCAACAATGCCATACGATCATTTCTTTTCATTTCAGTACTGCCTGTATCTGATGAACAGCATATAAAGCACTTTGAAGAAGTCCTAGTAGAAAAAAGGAGTGACCATTTGATAGAAGTCTACAACAAAAGCAATACATTGTTCTGTACAACAAATAGCCACACCAACAATTGATGTAGTACATCAGCAGGAGTCAATAATTAAGTTAGAATGCTCCAAATTTTTGGGTGTGCATATTGATGAAAACCTGAACTGGAAGGAGCATATTACTCAGTTTCCCATACAATTAAGTTCATCCACATCTGTTTTTCATATATTGTCCAGCCCTGCTAAGAAATGTATCAATCTCCTGGCATATTTTGCATGTTTCCACCCAATAAAGTCGTATGGAATAATTTTCTGGGATACCTTATCACTTAGAAAGTATAAACTGCACAGAAGAGAGCAGTAAGAATAACATGTGGTGTACAAAAAATGGTTCAAATGGCTCTAAGCGCTAAGGGGCTTAATCTCTGAGGTCATCAGTCCCTTAGTCCGCCACCGGTAGCTGAGTGGTCAGCACGACACAACGTCAATTCTAAGGGCCCCGGTTCGATTCCCGGCTGGGTCGGAGATTTTCTCCGCTCAGGGACTGGTTGTTGTGTTGTCCTGATCATCATCATTTCATCCCCATCGACGAGCAAGTCGCCGAAGTGGCGTCAAATCAAAATACTAGTACCCGGCGAACGGTCTAGCCGACGGGAGGCCCTAGTCACACGACATTTACATTTTTTTATCATTCCCCTAGACTTAGAACCACTTAAACCTAACTAACCTAAGGACATCGCACACATACATGCCTGAGGCAGGATTCGAATCTGCGACCGTAGCAGCAGCGCGGTTCCGGACGGAAGCGCCTAGAACCGCTCGGCCACAACGGCCGTCTGTGGTGTACACCCATGGACTCCTCTTCAAGGAGCTAGACATTTGAACCGCACGTCACAATATATACTTTCACTAATGAAATTCGTCATAAATAGTCCCTCACAGTTTGAGAAGAACAGTGATATACATAACTGAAACTCTAGAGGGAAAAATGACCTTTATTACCCATTGTCAACGCTGTCAATGGTTCAGAGAGGAGTTAAGTACGCTCAATAAAAATCTTTGATCATTTGCCCAGTAACATAAAATGTCTGACAGGCAGTGAAGCAAGGCTCAAATCTAATTAAAAAGTTGGAAATCATTTCTCCTGGACAGCTCCTTCTATTCCATAGACAAATTTCTACTTTACACATGAACGGGAATGAAGTAAGGTGTTCATCAATGTTAACTCTAATAACCTACACATATCCTGTTAAATGACTCGCAGCTCTGGACGAAACGACAGGAACCGAAAAGTTTCTTCGACGACTGTCATATAACCTGGAAGAGTCATGTGGAACTGTTACCTCTTTCTTCCTCTATCACTGTCTCTCCGCTACTCTCTTTCAGCACAAAAATGTGCGAGTATGTTCACACGCCAAAAAAGGTAGGGGGAGCGAGCACAGCTGGTTCCGCACTTTACTGTCAGATCTTTTAAAGAAGAACTTGTTTGCTTTTCTGTGCATCGCCAGAGGCATTTTCCCCTGGTTCCCTTCATTTCCCAGCTACAGGTGGGTGAGCTGCTTATATGAAACGAATTCTATAGATCAGTAAAGTTTTTACACTTTATCCATTTGCTTCAACACATTTATATACTTCGACACGAGTAAACAAGTAAGCAAGCATTCTATAAGGCTGACAACAAAATCGTTCGCTTTATATTTTTTCTGGATACTTTGCTCATTTACTGCAATTCATCAATTAATGATTTGTTTGTAAATAGAGTGTGGGTGCTGAAAACTGTTTTGCTTAAGAGGACTCCTTATGTATATGTGGAGTGTAAGCGCATAAACTAATTGCTGAGAAATGTTATTACTTAAGTCCTGCATTGTGCAGTCGATTGAACAGTGGTGTGTTCTCTGACGTCACAGTGGACAGCTTTCAACATCTCAAAAACAGGCCAGAATAAAACCAATAAAAAATTACACATCAAATGAACTACTAGAGTTTATCTGAATAAATTATCCAAATCGCTGCTGATTTACGTATCTAACTTGCAAAACAAAACTCAGAATACGAAAAAGGTTTCACACACCGATATATCACGCTCTTAACTGAAATGAACGTCATATAACAAGCAACAAACTTCCAAACGTAATGCATGCTATCTGATCTAATCACTGATTAACTTTGTAATGACAGTTTTCTTTATGTATAGTGTAACTGTATGACTATGGCCCTGAAAAATACTTGCTCTTAATCTCGGTAAAGTAAAATGTTCTCTCGAAAATGGAACACAGCAATCAGCGCCGCACCAAAGCTGAATTAAAATATTAAACCAACAATGATATTCAAAAGCGCGTGCACCGCCACCTTCAATGCAGACGCAAGCAGCATAGTATTTTGTTGCATGGGAATAAACTAGTGCACTAAAGTTCGACAAATGAATTTTCTGAAAGAATTTTAAAGCAAAGAATTACTTTATAGCTTGACTTTGAAGATCTTGAACAATCTTGAATTTATACGAAAATGACTGCCTTTCAACAGGTTTATTATGCAGAAAATTGCTTTCCACAAATATTAACCTCCCCAAAATGATCTCTGTTCTTTCACAAAAAAGTATTCCCCTAGCTGTAAGCAATCCATGTGATTTGTTTCAACCAAATTTCGGTACGATAATTACGTAATTTTACAGCAGTGTTAATTACTTACAATTATGCAAAGCTTCAAATCTATATTAAATCACTATTGATCACAAAACTATTTTCAGAATTAATAAACATTCTCATTGTCATATTCATTCACTTCCAGAAAATCTATATTCAGTATTAGCAGCTCAACTCCAGATAAAAATTTCCTGAGCATTCAGTTCCAAGTCTGCTTCCCAACACACCTCGACTAATAATTGTCTCTCTATGTAAGCACCCTCGTGCAGAGACGGTGTAGCAAAACAACAAAAGATTGTCGATCAACATCGCTTGCTCTCAGGAACGTGCATATCGATGTATGAAAGTAAGAAGTTAAGAATTCTGTAATGAGCAAGATGACATGCATACCTCAGAAGAGTAAAAATTTTGTTAGAAATATTTTACTGGACTAGCTGTTTTTCCAGTTTTATGTATTTTTTATCATAATTTTAAATTGTTTTCATGCATTTTATGTCCTTTTTTTAGCCCAATTTTGTCACTGTATTACTACTTTGGGTACATCTGTATATGCTTGAAATGTCCATTACAGAGGAACAGCACAACCATAAAATTTTAGTTAAAAAAATGCTAACTAAAAACATAGTTTGTTAACCTCAGGACCCTTAGCATGACCTTAAACCCCTTTCCATGTGTTCACTACGTCGGTTAAAACTACATTTACACCTGAAAACGGATATTACAGGCTGACACATGTTGACCCGTCATAAAAAACGTACATCAGTTACAAACTACAGCGTGAACACATTTTATTCAACATTTAAACGTCACTACAGATATTCGTATTTAGGTTATGACATGTTCGATATGCCTGCCATCACTGGCGCAGACGAATAGCAAAATTCTGCATGGCCCACTGAAGCGTCGGAACTTCGATGTTAGATGACCTCCTGAATGATTGTTTTCAGCTCAGCTCAGCAATGGTTTTAGGGTTATTGTTATACACTTCCTTTTTAATATGGCCCCACAACAAGAAGTCGCATGTGTTCAGATACGGAGAATATGGCGGCCAGAAGAGGTCCTCGCCATTGGCCTCTGGGTACCCCAGAGCCAGATTGCTCTTGGTCCCCAAAGTGCTCCTCCAGGACATCAAACAATCTCCTGTTTCGATGAGGTCGATCTCCGTCTCGCGAACAACATCTTGTCGAAATCAGGGTTACTTTGGATAATGGGGCTGAAATCATCTTTCAAAACCTTCACATACCGTTCGGTAGTCACCGTGCCATCAAGGAATATCGCACGGATTATTTCGTGACTGGACATTACACACCACACAGTCACCCGTTGTGGGTGAAGATACTTCTCGATCGGGAAATGCGGATTCTCAGTCCCCCAAATGCGCCAATTCTGCTTATTGACGAACCTATCCACATGAAAGTGGGTTTTGTCACTAAACCGAACCTAATATACCATACTAATTCCCCCGCGGCCAGCCGTGCAGTTTGAATGTCATAACGCAAACCGATCAGAAGTTACGGCGATTTTATTTCATATAGTTCAATATTGTCAGCCTCCACGCGCGTATTTTACGTGACTAAGTACAGTAACTTTGAACCACCGGATTCCGGTAACGAATAATGATATCGAAAAAAATTCAACATTCCTTGAGAATATAATTTTAGGAACATTTATTAAAAATTTCAACGGTTTTTCGTGAACAGAAGTTATAGCGGTACTTTTGTCACCCCAAAATCATGGATTTCGAGTGTATCTTGTTAACGAGTGTAGATTTTCGAAAACTGAAAGTTGGTGTTTCTAGATGAGTTTCTAACGAATGTAGAGTTAAAACTCGAGCCAGTTGCTATGGTTAGTTGTTTAGATAACTGCGGCCCGCGGTGTAAAAGCAGCTCTGATCCGGTATTTGCGGCTTTTTGCATAAGTACTATAAACTTGAACTTCTGGATCTCGGTTACAGATAATGACATAGAAAATGCTTCCGAAGTTCCCCGGGAATATCATCTTAACAACATAATGGTAAAAATATAGACGATCTGGTATGAATAGGAAAGTGACCATCCCCATAATTAGCACTTTACGTACCCAAATCGAAGTTTTCTCAGGAACCGCCCATGTAACAAATGTTGCTTTTATAAGCCGCCTAAGGTCCACCGTACGTCACACCTAATGAAAAAGAACAAACCGATTTGCGCAATCTTCCTGCGCTACAGGATGTGAAAGTGTTTAAATTTTGATCCTGTGCTATACAATAGCTACAGTATGTCCGTTCTTCCGATACGTATACAAATAGTCATTACACCAAGAGCTATCCAAAACACTTGACCCTTTAGCTCTGCGATCGACAGAACCAGAGTTATGACCCTCTGAAAGGCCGTATTTTCACGCACAGCTTTTTGGCTCAAAAAATGGTTCAAACGGCTCTGAGCACTATGGGAACATCTGAGGTCGTCAGTCCCCTAGACTTAGAACTACTTAAACCTAACTAACCTAAGGACATCACACACATCCCTGCCCGAGGTAGGATTCGAACCTGCGACCTTAGCAGTCGCGCGGTTCCAGACTGAAGCGCCTAGAACCGCTCGGCCACAGCGGCCGGCGCAGCTTTTTGGAACGTACTGGTACGGTGCACTGTCGTGCATGGACCTATACTGTATATTAGCCCAGTGGCTCACTGAAGGTGGGACACGTACCACTAGTGGTACACAAGGACATTTCGGACGGTACGTGTATAAGTAAACAAAGCACGTACCGATAAAAGTAAACTTATTCTCTCATGTTACTTAAGTTTTAAAGTAAAACAATAGTGAGTAAACTACCCGGTGAAAGTACAGGGTTATTACAAATGATTGAAGCGATTTCACAGCTCTACAATAACTTTATTATTTGAGATATTTTCACAATGCTTTGCACACACATACAAAAACTCAAAAAGTTTTTTTAGGCATTCACAAATCTTCGACATGTGCCCCATTAGTGATTCGGCAGACATCAAGCCGATAATCAAGTTCCTCCCACACTCGGCGCAGCATGTCCCCATCAATGAGTTCGAAAGCATCGTTGATGCGAGCTCGCAGTTCTGGCACGTTTCTTGGTAGAGGAGGTTTAAACACTGAATCTTTCACATAACCCCACAGAAAGAAATCGCATGGGGTTAAGTCGGGAGAGCGTGGAGGCCATGACATGAATTGCTGATCATGATCTCCACCACCACCGATCCATCGGTTTTCCAATCTCCTGTTTAAGAAATGTCGAACATCGTGATGGAAGTGCGGTGGAGCACCATCCTGCTGAAAGATGAAGTCAGCGCTGTCGGTCTCCAGTTGTGGCATGAGCCAATTTTCCAGCATGTCCAGATACACGTGTCCTGTAACGTTTTTATCGCAGAAGAAAAAGGGGCCGTAAACATTAAACCGTGAGATTGCACAAAACAACGTTAACTTTTGGTGAATTGCGAATTTGGTGCACGAATGCGTGAGGATTCTCTACCGCCCAGATTCTCACATTGTGTCTGTTCACTTCACCATTAAGAAAAAATGTTGCTTCATCGCTGAAAACAAGTTTCGCACTGAACGCATCCTCTTCCATGAGCTGTTGCAACCGCGCCGAAAATTCAAAGCGTTTGATTTTGTCATCGGGTGTCAGGGCTTGTAGCAATTGTAAACGGTAAGGCTTCTGCTTTAGCCTTTTCCGTAAGATTTTCCAAACCGTCGACTGTGGTACGTTTAGCTCCCTGCTTGCTTTATTCGTCGACTTCCGCGGGCTACGCGTGAAACTTGCCCGCACGCGTTCAACCGTTTCTTCGCTCACTGCAGGCCGACCCATTGATTTCCCCCTACAGAGGCATCCAGAAGCTTTAACCTGCGCATACCATCGCCGAATGGAGTTAGCAGTTGGTGGATCTTTGTTGAACTTCGTCCTGAAGTGTCGTTGCACTGTTATGACTGACTTATGTGAGTGCATTTCAAGCACGACATTCGCTTTCTCGGCTCCTGTCGCACATTTTGTCTCACTGCGCTCTCGAGCGCTCTGGCGGCAGAAACCTGAAGTGCGGCTTCAGCCGAACAAAACTTTATGAGTTTTTCTACGTATCTGTAGTGTGTCGTGACCATATGTCAATGAATAGAGCTACAGTGAATTTATGAAATCGCTTCAATCATTTGTAATAGCCCTGTACTATCTGTATAGTGTTAAGAAATGGATTTAACGCAGAATTTTTGTTTCGAACTATAGGCAGAACACAGGAATGTTGGATTGTACTCTCCCCACCTTTTCTTCATTAGCGGTCGCTGCGCTGGACGAAATGATTCATCTTGTTTTGACGTTGGCGATATTTTCATCTGGTCTTGTCTGTGGTTATTCGAAAGTTTTCGTGTTTCTTTTGCAGCTACTGCCGACTTCTGCGGTGTTGCAATGTGTGGCGCTGCAGCAGTTATTATGCAGCGAACGGTTTGTTGTTATTGTCACTTTGTTGGGCGTTACATTAGCCGGGATTGTGATACGAAGAAAGCTTGCCTCTGGAACCGCAGTGTACGTACTACAACGCGCTAATTCTTGACTACTATAATTGTGAAGTTTGACTTGATTGTGTGACTTATACATGACATTGTTTTAAGTTAATCTTGAAGCCATTTGAAGCCAGGGACCTCATTTCACATCCGAGGATGCAATTAAACAATTTAAACCAACAACAAACTACAAGTATGATGACAGCTACTTACTTAGCTGCTTTCAGAATTGCAACGGATGGAAAATCTCACACCGCCGTTTATTACTACTTACTTGTGTGGAAGTGGGATTCTTACAATTGTTGTACAGTAAAAATAAGTACAGAAACAGACTTAGTTTTGAAGAAAACTTCAGGACTTAATTCAGTCAAGCCGAACTTGGAGGCTCTGGTTAAAGATAATCAGCTACATGATTTCAACTGAAACATGTAGATCTTCTTTTATCAGAACCTAAATGCGAATTCCAAGTAATTGTTGATTTTGAAGTCTGATTTCCCGTCAGAGTTTGATTTGAATCTGAACATTTTTTGCTGTTCGAACTCTAATTTACTATACTCTATTTTCAGATAATTACTCTTTTGCACAAATGATTTATACTAAATGAATTTTATCCATAGAGGATGCTGCTGAACTCCGTGATTGTTCCTTTATAGGATGTAGAAAAATTTCCACTGACAGTCACGATAAAAGGTTATTTATTTGTCACATTTGTGTGACAAATGATTTATGTTATTTGTGACGAGAAATTTAATAAACATTTTAACTGTCATTTCTCTCTTGCTCATCGAATATTTGTATCAGAACCGGCTTAATTTAATTTCGTTTTGTTTGCTACAAGTAAATAACCCACATGAACATCAACGACTTCATAAAAAAAATCTTCCACGAAACATTATTTCTGACTTTGTCACACTTACAGCATAGACAGTAGTTTGTCACCAAGATGCAAAAACCACATGTGTGTTGTCAGCACTGAGCAAGACGACGAAAATTATTACCCACGTATCGTTCCTCACCCCCTGCGGCAGTCGTCGCTCAACCTTCTGTACCCCCTCCCCCCCTCCATATCGCCACCCCAGCGCCCGTGAAAAAGTGAACAGGCTGTAGTGGTACGCCAATATTTCTAAAAGTGTCAGGTGACACCCAGTGACACAGAAAGTCTGGGAAACCCTGTACTAGCCTTTCGCCATGGCTCCACCAGCATATGCATTCAGCACTTGCATTGCACACATCTCCTCCTTCCTCCACTCCCTCTTCATGTCTTTCTCCCCTTGTCTCCATGTGCGGGAGATGTGGAGTGTTCATTTGTTCCAATCTGCAATTGTAAATGAAATAACGTAAACTGTCTTTCCAGTGCCACATCGAGTAAATGTCATTCGCATATCATCGAGACCGCAGCATAGAAACTACAATACTGGCCATTAAAATTGCTACACCACGAAGATGACGTGCTACTAACGCGAAATTTAACCGACAGGAGGAAGATGCTGTGATATGCAAATGATTAGCTTTTCACAGCATTCATACAAGGTTGGCGCTGGTGGCGACACTACAACGTGCTGACATGAGGAAAGTTTCCAATTGCTTTCTTATACACAAACAGCAGTTGACCGACGTTGCCTGGTGAAACGCTGTTGTGATGCCTAGTGTAAGGAGGAGCAATGCGTACCATCACGTTTCCGACTTTGATAATGGTCGGATTTTACCCTATCGCGATTGCGGTTTATCGTATCGCGACACTGCTGCTCGCGTTGGTCGAGATCCAGTGACTGTTAGCAGAATATGGAATCGGTGACTTCAGGAGGGTAATACGGAACGCCGTGCTGGATCCCAACGGCGTCGTATCACTAGCAGTCAAGATGATAGGCATCTTATCCACATGGCTGTAACG
This sequence comes from Schistocerca nitens, assembly GCF_023898315.1. Taxonomy (NCBI): domain Eukaryota; kingdom Metazoa; phylum Arthropoda; class Insecta; order Orthoptera; family Acrididae; genus Schistocerca; species Schistocerca nitens. The sequence continues at coordinate 929,758,547 of NC_064615.1, forward strand.
GATCGTGCAGCCACGTCTCAATCCCTGAGTCAACAGATGGGGACGTTTGCAAGAAAACACCCATCTGCACGCACAGTTCGACGACGTTTGCAGCAACATGGACTATCAGATAAGAGACCATGGCTGCGGTTACCCTTGACGCTGCATCACAGACAGGAGCACCTGCGATGGTGTACTCAACGACGAACCTGGGTGCACGAATGGCAAAACGTCATTTTTTCGGATGAATCCAGGTCCTGTTTACAGCATCATGATGGTCGCATCCGTGTTTGTAGTCATCGCGGTGAACGCACATTGGAGGCATGTATTCGTCCTCGCCATACTGGCGTATCACCCGGTGTGATGGTATGGGGTGCCATTAGTTACACGTCTCGGTCACCTCTTGTTCCCAATGACGGCACTTTGAACTGTGGACGTTACATTTCAGATGTGTTACGACCCGTGGCTCTACCCTTCATTCGATCCCTGCGAAACCCTATATTTCAGCAGGATAATGCGCGACCTAATGTTGCAGCTCCTGTACGGGCCTTAGCGGATACAGAAAATGTTCGAATGCTACCCTGGCCAGCACATTCTCCAGATTGAAAATGTCTGGTCAATGGTGGCCGAGCAACTGGCTCGTCACAATGCGCCAGTCACTACTCTTGATGAACTGTGGTATCGTGTAGAAGCTGCATGGGCAGCAGTACCTGTACACGCCATCCAAGCTCTTTTTGACTCAATGCCCAGGCGTATCAAGGCCGTTATTACGGCCAGAGGTAGTTGTTCTGGGTACTGATTTCTCAGGATCTATGCACGCAAGTTGCTTGTAAATGCAATCACATTTCAGTTCTAGTATAATATATTTGTCCAACGAATACCCGTTTATCATCTGTATTTCTTCTTGGTGTAGCAATTTTAATGGCCAGTAGTGTACAACTATTCACAGAGAGAATTATACAAATGGAAAATCACTTCAAATCCAGGTACGTCATCCACATTGCAAAAGCAGTAGACAATGTACACAATTGACTGTAAGATATATTCAACTGAAGACCTGATTGTACACAATGTTTTTCGTTGCACCTCCAGGCGCTAGGATGGATAAGTTGTGGGATGAGCCAACCCTCGAGCAAGCGACGTACACATGTCCACGGGGGAATCACAGAGATGAAAAAAATAAAACACTCTGCAGTATGTAATACAATGCCCCTGTGGCTTATTTATCGTAATAAAAAATGCAAGCCACACGCGAAATTGCAGTCTGCGGAAGGTGAATGAGAAGTCTGTTCGAATAAGCCATATTTGTGAGATGTACACTGTTCCTCCCTCTCCCTTTGCTGTTAAGACTGCAGCCACAATCGCATTAGCCAGCGTCTTCGCATTGCACAACGTTTTCGTAACACACAGCATTGTCCCGTTCCACTTCGCGTAAAAGGCGATGCGGCGGCAGAGAGGCGGGATCAAGCGGCTTCAGGAACACCATTGGAAACTGTTTGGCATCAGCATCTACCGCAGTATCAACAGACTTGTACTCAGTAAACTGGTAACATAGCTAGTACTTTACTTTTTATTTTCTTAACGGCGTCATTTCTAGGCGAAACCAGTGCTTAACGTGGAAGTTCTTCGAAATATCTGGCTAGACTAAAACTATGAGCTCTGCAATGGACGACACCAAAGTTCAAAAATCGGATGGCAACTGCATACTGCCAAATGAATCGGCGGGTACCCTGCCTTCTCCATTTGTTCATAGTTATGCAGAAAACAATCTTGCTGGGTCGTTTGTCAGACGTACTCACATGCTTTGTTCCAACATCCTCACTCTCTCTGTCTTCCCATCACCTCCCCCTCCCTTTCTCTATGTCCATGTCCAATTCCTTCTCCCACCTCTCTGTCTGTTCTATCTTCTCCTTCCCCTTTCTCTCAATCTCCTCCCCCCCCCCTCCCCTTTCCCTGCTCAGCAAGGTCCATCAGCTCGTGTAGCATGCCGATACTACCTGCAAAACACGCCTGCCCTGCAGGGAACCCAAATGTTAGGGACTGAAAGCCGTTTTTAGCTGTATCTCTGCTTCTACTGCACCTAGAAGGTTCTAACCCCCACAGTGCCAATTCCCAGATAGTAAGTTGTTGTTGTTGTGGTCTTCAGTCCTGAGACTGGTTTGATGCAGCTCTCCATACTACTATATCCTGTGTAAGCTTCTTCATCTCCCAGTACCTACTGCAGCCTACATCCTTCTGAATCTGTGTATTCATCTCTTGGTCTCCCTCTACGATTTTTACCCTCCACGATGCCCTCCAATACTAAATTGGTGATCCCTTGAAGCCTGATCCCTTGTTGCCTACCAACCGATCCCTTCTTCCAGTCAAGTTGTACCACAAACTCCACTTCTCCCCAATTCTATTCAATAACTCCTCATTAGTTATGTGATGGACCCATCTAATCTTCAGCATTCTTCTGTAGCACCACATTTCGAAAGCTTCTATTCTCTTCTTGTCTAAACTATTTATCGTCCATGTTTCACTTCCATACATGGCTACACTCCATACAAATACTTTCAGAAACGACTTCCTGACACTTAAATCTATACTCGATGTTAAGAAATTCCTCTTCTTCAGAAACGCTTTCCTTGCCATTGCCAGTCTACATTTTATATCCTCTCTACTTCGACCATGATCAGTTATTTTGCTCCCCAAATAGCAAAACTCCTTTACTACTTTAAGTGTCTCATTTCCTAATCTAATTCCCTGGGCATCACCCGACTTAATTCGACTACATTCCATTATCCTCGTTTTGCTTTTGTTGATGGGCATCTTATATTCTCCTTTCAACACACTGTCCATTCCATTCAACTGCTCCTGCAAGTCCTTTGCTGTCTCTGACATAATTACAATGTCATCGGCGAACCTCAAAGTTTTTATTTCTTCTCCATGGATTTTAATACCTACTCCGAACTTTTCTTTTGTTTCCTTTACTGCTTGCTCAATATACAGATTGAATAGCATCGGAGAGAGGCTACAACCCTGTCTCACTCCCTTCCCAACCACTGCTTCCCTTTCATGTCCCTCGACTCTTATAACTGCCATCTGCTTTCTGTAAAAATTGTAAATAGCCTTGCGCTATGTGTACAAAATTTTCTGGAAATTGTGAAACTGTGCCATTACCAGTTGTCACACGTCCACAGCAATTTGAAAGCCCACATGAAGACAACTATGACTGTGCCAGCACTACAGCGCAACGGCGCCGATACCCCAAGGCCGTCTGGAGCCAACATGGGGAGCCAGCTGTGACGGAAGAACAGAACGTTCGGTACCACCGAGAAGGCAGACTGTTGTGGAACACTCAAACAGGAAGAAATGGAAGACAAGCTTGGGTAACTGTTGGCTGGTGAATAGCTGGCAATAAGAATGTGCTATCATTTGGATGCGCGTACGGCACATTCAGGGCAGTTTCAGAAAATCTGTATGTACTGTGAGCTTACCGTGGTATGTGTACTTATGCTGGTCTTTGAGCTGTGCATGTATGCATTTTGCATGCTGCTCTCTCTAGGCTCAGGCGTGCATTGTAAATCTGTGTGTCGCATGGACGGTATCTTATTTGCAGGAAGCAGATGGTAGTAGTCTGCTGTGTGTGTATATATGCAATGAGTATGTTAATTCGCACTGCTCGCACATGATTTTGCATACAAGCTTATGTTGAACTGCCAGTTGAAATGGAAGTGAGCATATGGCATCGTTGGCCGGGAGGCCCCATCCGGAGCAGTTCGGCCACCAAGTGGAAGTCTTATTTCAGTCGACGCCACAATGGGCGACTTGCACGCTGGTGATGAGGATGTAACGATGATGAAGAAAACACAACACCCAGTCCCTGAGCGGAGAAAATCTTCAACCCCGCCAGGATTCGAACCCGGGCCCACTTGCATCGGAAGCGAGCAAGCTACGACCCAGCTAAACGGGCGGAGAACTTCCAGTTTGTGTAATGGCCTTCAGTGATCGAATTGCGTTTTTCTAGCTGATGTGTACGAATCTGCATGATATACTGTTCCACATATTCAGGCATTATGGTAATTCCAGTTGCTTGGTGTGTGTAACTCAGCAGGATCATGGGCTCCATTAACTTAAGCTGAACTTCCTGTGTATAGGATATCTTGTATAGTGTATTTATATTTGGTAACTGCTTTCATCTGCATTGAGTGTAATAGTGTAAATTTATTCTCTGCTTTTAATATTTTTCAATATTATTGCTTTTGTCCCCTGGGGTTTGTTCTGTCGCCATGGACTTTAATTATGTGCTAGTGACCCTTGGATTTGGCTTCTATTGAGAAAACTTTATCTTGTTAATAAATCTTTTTTGTTATTTTGGATACCCAGGTGATGGATTTAAATTTATAGACACCTTCAGTGAAGGTTTTTAGAAATTGATATTTTATGTGGTTGTTAAATGTTGAAAGTCTATGTTCACTCACAGTTCAACCTAGCTCTACCAGTTTTCCTACCATCTGTACACGCTGGTGGTAGACCTTGGTAGTGGGTATGAACAGCTGTGATTGATAGTTTGGGTACCTCATCTTCGCAAATACTACCCTGTTTGGTGTTGAGTTTCACAATCGCCGGAAGGGAGGTGACGGAGTGATAGACCTTTGCAAAGACGAGTTGAAATATCAAATGGAAATTCGAAATGCAAATTCCATGGAATGTGTAGCTGAAATCGTGCAACGAATCTGAGTGGTACTCGTCGGAATTCCGTTTCGGTGGAGCCCAGAAAATGGCCTTGGGGGAAGCTATAATTTTGTGGTTGTGTTGTAAGAAAAAGAGAAAACCCGCACATTGCGTTCATCCAGTTTTAACGGATAAATTCTCTAAGAGTTTATTAATTGTATCCGCAACTGAGAGACAGTAGATCTAAATTCTTTCATTACTTCAGAATATCTATAGAATTATTTGACACCTTGCTCTTTCTCATCAAAGGTGATATTACAGCAGACCAGAATGCCATCAGATATTGCATTTCAGAAAACAGCTCATAAGTATTTTAAGGCAAGTATATATAGTCATTGCTAACATTTAACAGCTTAACAACTTAATCTGGAAACAACTGGAGTTGTGTGCAACATCGCTGGAGAGAACTGAAGACGGCGTCCTTGTTGCTAAATCCCGTCAACTCGCTCTGTAGCCGTAACCAGAAGAATGTTGCTGTATGTGCCAATTGTTTTCAGCTGAACAACCTGATGTTGATGTTGAGGGAGAGGTGAAGTCATTGCTTTGCTTTGATGCTGTGCTATTACATGGTATACGTATGCTTAGTTCTGAGGCAGCTATGTTCAGAGATTTTCTTTATTTCGTCCAGAAAAGACAAGAAAATAATTTATCTTCAACTTCAACATCATCTCCGTTCTCTGTTAGCTTAGTGAACTTAGGATACCTCAGTTCTATACTCCTCTCTAAAACTGCAATTTGTCATCGCTATCATTGGGTCTCAATTTCTTCGTCGCCTGAGAAGGTGACGGAACGAGTGGATCATTATTAGCCGTCGCACTATTTCTTCCTCGTGTGTCAGCTTCATCTACGTCACTGTTCAAATTACTATGTCTTTCTTTAACTTGTACGCAAGACTGTAAGAAAGATGTAACTGTTCTAGCACGCACCAAAGCCAAACTTTCCCTTCTTTGTCACTAATAAAACTATCAATCAAGTTTTTCTATTTTTCATGTATCAAAGCACGTGTAAAGAACAAAATAATGATAATTTATATTATCCACTAGAGATATCCTGCAAGCAGATGTTCACTGGAGGAGCTACACCATTCATGTAAATTAGCAAATCGAGTATATTTTCGAAAATTCGTTAATTATGCGAAGTTACCGATGGAATTAAAAGAAATTGTGATGCCAACATCAGATGAAGAAAACTGGACTGAAATATCTCAAGGATTTGCGCAGTAATCCAAGGTTCCTCTATACGTCGGCACCCTCCAGGGTACAAATATCGGAATACAAAATTCCGGAACATTCAGTTTCCTTATATTGCACTGATAAACATTTTTCCCCTCTGGTACTGTTGGCGCTACTAGGCTCTGAGAATGTATTTGTCTTGGTGGACTTAAGCGCTTGTAGAAAAGACAGCGACGCAGGTATTTCCAATAATCCCTTTCTATATGTAAAACTCACTGCAATATCTTTGGATATACTGAAACCAAGGCCTTTAGCAGAAAAACACGACATGGCACTGAAACTTCCCCTTTGAACAATTATACATGACTGTCCTTAAACTGACACACAATATTTTGTTAGCGCAACGCAATCTGACTTTCAATAATCCCTACAAAAGAATGGGCCCTGACTAAAATTAAACTATACCTTTCACAAATTACTTACCTCACAAAAATCTTCGCTACTCAAGCTACTGCAATAAAGCGAGCGCCACTACTGCCAGCTAAATGAAAGATTCAAACTACTGAAGGCACTAATTACTGATAGGGATAGTTAGCAAATGAAAGATATTAATAGAGAACAATCAATGTATTTACCTTAATATCATCATATATATAGCAGTTCATGACAAATTTCAAAACTCTGCCATCTCTCTCCCCACATCCACCACTGCTGGCGGCTCACCTCCAACTGCACAACGCTACGCGCTGTTCACAGCCAGCTGCCTAACACTACAATGGCGAGTATTACAACAATGCAAAGCAGCCACAGACTGCACACAGCACAGCCAGTGATTTTCATACAGAGGTGGCGTTACCAATAAAAAAAACCTAAACAGCCTACTTACATAGCCCCCATGCTACCCACAAAAAATGTTACAAATTTTTTTGGGCACTGGCCAATACATATTTGTTAAAATTTTTTCACAATTACAATAACAAAGAAATCAAATGCACACACTTATTGATACAATGTTGGTCAAAAGCTAAAATTTTCTCACAGTCCATAAAGACAGTCCTGATCGTTGATCACACTAAAATTGCCGTGTTTTTCTCAAAGTCTGAGCAGTAAAAGACAATGCACACAGACGTAGTGGATTTCCATGCTGTCTTGAAGAAGTAGTGTTGTCCTTCCAACGGAAAGACAGTGCTGACTCGACATGCAGACAGGTAATGGGCCACAACAGAGTAAACCCACAGCAGAGTCAGTCGACGTTTTGAAGAATATTGGTAGTTAGGTCATCACAGAGCAGACCCACTGATGATACTGGTGAGTCAGCAAAGGTGTAGACCCACTGTAGTCCTTGTAGAAATGGCCAGCAGCCATTTGTTGCGACTGTGCAGGTGCACAATCACCATCGAAGAGTCTTGCAGACAATATAGCAAGTCCATAAACCACCACTTGTGCACTCACAATTTTTTTTTTAATGTCCTTAGAACCAGCAATGCTGTTATCCAGTCCCTTGCTGAATCATTAACACACGTGCAAACACTATCAGTCCCTACTTCTCACATATTGTCCATATACTATGACCAACAGGAATGTGTGCAGTGAAATGTAACTTACAAGTTACTTAATTTGATGACCTGGTATCAATTACAATTTTATAACATAAGAATACAATTACAAAGGTACAAAATACATCATTAAAGAACATAACAATACAGATTAAATTTGTAGTAATACAGGCTTTACAACAGAATAGAAATAAACATATACATCAGTGTTACAGGAATTATGACATAAGTACATACATAAAAGATCAGAATAATTATTGAAACATCGACTTCACACATGAGCATGAAAACAAAACAGAATAAATAATGTCTAAGCATCTTTACAAAGTAAATAACATATTATAAATGCAAATCGTATTTTAGGATAACAGTATTCCTCATCATAGTGAATGTAGCTTAGTACTAGAAAAATTCTGCAACATAAATCTTATTTACTAAACACATAAAGACAGGAAGAACACAAATACACAAGGGTACACAAACACATAGGGGGATAACACAAAAGGAAAGGACAGGGTTTGTTGTACTGCAGTATTTTGCAAACAAAACTTTCTTTACTTCTCGGAGATATCCTTTCGTTCTTCATTATTTCCAAAAAGTCCTATCTATACCTGCTTTCTGTACTTTTCTCGTATAGCCTCTCAGTGCATTTCTTCAAATTCATCGCAACTCATTCTCTTATAGGCTACCCCCTCTTAAGCTAACTTAAATCTACTGAGCTCAGATGCTAAACTAAGGGACGAGGCAATGCTGCAGCACAAAACAATTAACACAAACATCAATGACAAAAAAAACAAAAACTGGCAAAGTAAGCAACAATATTACAACTAATATAAGGCAATGAGCAGCAAACAAGAAAAATAAATCAGTAGTAAACTGGCTTAGCAGAGTAACACAAAGTCAAATTCAGTAACATTATGCCTGGCAAACAGCAGCTTATATCTAAACATGACATAGCTCAAGCAGAAAAATTAGTACACTAAAAATGGCCATGTCTAATACCTATGTCACATCTTAACACTACAGTGATGCATCACGATAACTTACTCTACCAAAAATATTACCAAGTAGTTGAAAAGAAAATTATGTATGCAGTTACTGTTATTAATCCCTTCTTATTGTTCTTTCCTTTCCAAGTGCTCCTTTTTCGAAGAATGTGGATCATAAAATAATTATTTAATAGATCTGTTGACAGAAAGTGTTCGCATTAGCAAATGCATTTTATTTTATAAAACTAATGATGCAACCCAGCTGGAAACTAGATATCAAATGAAATAAGCAACAATGTACAAAGTAAAGCATAAGAACATCATTCAGTAGTCATGAGGCATTTCATAAGTTAGTAGAAAAATCTCTCAACTGGAGAGACAGTATCATAGTCAGGTGTATAGACATAAAAATATTTCTCGTCATTTCATTAGGCATTTCAGTAAATATCATAAATTAAGAGCTCCACAGTGTAATCATATGTTTTCAAGTTCGACCATGTCGTTTTTGTGATGCTTTCTACAAAGGAATGTCAATAGCGAGGTTAATGGCCTCTTTTTTCTCCACCTAATGGCTGTTTCTCCAGGTGGCTGGCACAGGTGGCCGCTCAAGATGCATTACGTCAAGGTCACTTACCTTTCTTACCGAAATATTTACGACACCAGTTTGCACTACAGTGGCAGTCTCATATAAAAAAATTCACAGGTCGAGAATTTGCGTTGCAAACGTGTAGAAACAAAATCCTATAAATATAACGGTGTCCAAAAAATTTTCGTCGGCATTGTAATACATTCACGCATTTACACACACTTCATAACTCTTAAAGTACGATTCTTGGTTTCCAACAACCTTTTCCACAAATCAGGGTTCCTAGCCACTACTCATTATTCCTTACCTAATGACACATATAAATATTCGTCGACGCTTCTTCAATATTTCACCATAACAGATAAGTAGCATAATCAAATTCCTCATATAGCATCAGCTTATTGACCATAAACATACCTCAGCAGCATAATACACATCGTCGTCGTAATAATAACATCATAACACCTCAGTCAAATCTCAAAACCGTCGTAGCTTTCTGCAATAATTTTAAAACCTACAAAAAATTCTCTGCTCGTTTCAAAAGTGTCATCTACCTCAAACGTACTTTAAAAATCATGATCCCATACCAAATACATCATTCAAAGCTCTCATAGTATCACAATGGTTCTGAAAAAATATGAACAGTTCACAAAGTACAGACAAAATACAATTTCATAAGTGTGAAGTTATCCATCTGTGTAATTGCGTAAACATCTGTCACTGATGTAGTAAAAAAAAATGTTTATTTCTCAGTTAAATAATCAGATAGCTGTGTAATTTGTGTTTAGAGAAATATGGTACCGATGTGTAAAGTTGTATAAGCAAATACCATATTAGCTAGGGCTCCTTGTGCTTGCCAAACACATGGTACACAAAGTAGGCGTGTAACCCCCTGAGGATTAATGTAATTATACCCTCAGGTGTTACAGATTACAGCAATGGAATGAAATGTATCATGGAAAACTTTCTTTGTAATCCAAAAATCTTTAAAAATAAATGTTTTAAGTACAAAATTAATCACTCAAATACGTGTACTGTAGCGCTAAATGTGCGTCTTGTTGCAACATAATCTCTGTGGAAGTGTCGTAGTTATCGTCCTCCGACAGCTAAGTTCTGCAGAAGTCAATGTACTTACCTCATGATAAACAAAAGTGAAATGCTTTATGTATAGATATCGTAGTTATTACGCTTATTGTTGTGATGAAGAAAGTACTGCTATACCACAAAAGTTACTACTAAAACCTGTTTTTCTTTCCAGAAGAATTCAGAAAACTGTGCAGATATAAAACAGAAACACCGCAAAAGCAACATTGTAAATTGTCACTCATTAGTAGCGTCGTGATAAAATCGTGTAGCTGTCACATAAACTAACCTCTGTGTCATCTGGTATCTCTCACAAAGCACTTTAAATTCAGAATGTATTTTCAAATAAACCAAAATGTTGCATTAAAATCTCATTAGCAGTACTGGTAAATGTTCTAAGTATGAGAGCCTTATAGTCGTTACGTAATCGTGCAACAAACAAGCAAGAATGCACACACACAATAACACTGTGTCATCTGTTCACAATAACAATGCATTCGTAATTTCTGTTTAAATAAGTTCTCTTGGTTCTTGACTGGATATTAAACTTCAAACATTGTTACATGTTAACAGTTTCTTAAGTCTGACAAAGCATACTAGAAATGCGAAGTGAAAAATTTTATGCCAAAGACTAAGTTAAAAAGCCGATTATCTCTCAATACGCGGTTTTATATGTGAAAGGTGGTGAACTCCTTTACTCTTCATAGTACTCACAGTTTGATTTGAATGCAATTATCATGCGGTATACGTCGGTAAAGAATACTGAAATTTTTCTCAAGGTTAGCGTCTATGTTATTTTTCTCTGAGCCACCCGGCGCACGCGGCTCCCTGCGGTGCGAGTCATTGTCTGTTTCTTTGTTGGCGCGCGTCGTTATTCGGATTAGGAGACCGAACTTCTACAAATTCGCCTTGTAGAGAGGGCCCAGCTCTGTTAGAATCCCGCCAGTTCTGATGCAATTCAGGTCTGTCGTTACGATCATATAGTCTGTCGTCATGTCGGTAGTTCCTGTAGTTTCTTTCTTGTCGGTTAAGTGGTGGAGAATTTCTCCCTGAATCGTAACTGCGCGCTGGACCGTTGCGTCTAAAGTTATTCTGTCTCCCTTGATAATAATTATTTTGGTTCCCATATTGTCTGTTTCTCTGATTGTCTCTGTGATAGTCATTACCGCAGAGAGGTGATCTTTCCCCGTAATTATTACTACTCTGCCAACGGTTGTCATACGGGTGGTGTCTGTTTTGGTCACGATATGTGTTGTGAGAATAGCTTTGTCGTGTCCAGTTATTATTTCTTTCATCGCGGAATTGCGACGGATGTGATCTGTAATTGTTGTGCTCCTGCGTTCCGCGATTGTCAGTGTCAATTTCCAGTTCTTGTAACAGTCCCTGAAAAGCTTCAATGTCGTCTTTGCAACGTCCTGCCAAAATAATATGTCGTAAATGTTCAGGTAATTTGATTAAGCAAATGCGGATGAGTTCTGAGGGGCTGTATGGGTTTGACAGGTACTGATTCTTGTGCAACATGTCTTCAAAATATTTCACAAGACTGGAGAATTCAGATTGTTCGAAATGTTTCATCATTATGATGCTATGTTTTACTCGGTCTTGTGTAGCTTGAGACCAATATGCTGAGAGGAACGCATGGTAAAATTCTCCTTCACTGTGACAATCGTGAATGACCGATCGCATTCTTACAGCTGGTTCATTCTCTAAATAGCCACACATAAATTCTAACCTGTGCTCCAATGACCAGTTGGGAGGAAAACAATGAGAGAATTGATGGAGCCACGCTTGTGGATGAATGTCGTTGGCAGAATTCTTAAATGTTTTGAATTTACGTGTAGTAATGAACAGCTTATAGTCAAAGTCATCATGTCGGCGAGTCGCATATCGCTCATTGTTACGTCGTTTCGGCGGTTCCATTTCAAAATTCGGTGCACCTTGCCAATTTCTTTCATAATTTCCGAAATGCGCTGTGTTATTATTTTGTGGCTGTTCCGTATTTCTATGTCCCTCTTCCCGTATTGGGGTGCGAGTGTCCTCTGAAATACGTAATTCTTGTACTACTTGTGCCAACTGATCTTGTACTTCCCGGATTTCTCTTTTGTACTATGTATTGATTTGATTTTGATTTTGTTCGAATTTTATAATTTCTTCATACTCTTCAGTGTCAGTGAAGGCTACAGGTGTTGTGTCATTCAGATCATCATCTACTTTTGTAGATAAGTTAGTGAACTGATCTGAAAGTTCGGCTACTTTATCCGATAGTGAAATTATTTCCTCTGTATGTTTTTCTGAACCAAGTTTCAGAGTGTCCATTTGTGTTGAAATCGTATCTACTGTGCCCTTTAAGTTTTCCTGAGTTTTTGCAAGTTGTGTAACCGTATCGGTAGATGCAACTGAGTCAATTTTAGCTTGCAAGGTCTCATGATTTTCATGAACAATAATTTGCAGTTCTTTTATGGCTGCTTCGTGATTCTGTAATGCATTTTCATGCCGCGAAAAAATAGGTTGAAAATGCTCACAAATTTGTGTTTTTACGTCATTACAGACTTTTTGACATTTCGGTTCAATGTTATGTAACTCAGTAGTTAAATCTTCACGTGTTTGTTCAAGTGTGGTGTCTAACTTACGAAGATTTTGTTCCACTGTGTCTAACTTTTGAAGCTTTTGCTGTGTTTGTCCCATTTGTTGTATTAATTGTAATAACAATGCATTGATGTCTGAAACATGTTCCTCAGTGCTTTTCGGCAGTGAATTTGCACCGGCAACATTCACATTTTGACAAGCGGAAAATGTGTTTTGACTCATTTGAGAAAACGGTGAGGACGCAAAACCTGAATCTACAGTATTTGCAAAATTGTGTCCTGTCATTTCGGATTCCTGAGGCGAGCTGTTGCCGACCGATCGATCGATAATGCTTCCCTCTTCACTAATTGTTTCACTGTCCACGCCATTGTTTGCCGCCCGCTCCATTTCCCTATGCACAATTACCAAATTACTACTTTGAATGTCTGTTAATTCATTACACAGTGGTGCTGATAAGCTACGCTCGTCGTCACTATTATTTCTCAGTTTACTTTGTAGCCTAGAGTTACGTTTTTCACACGCCATTATTGTCACAATATTTCACACGATAACACAGAAAAGCACAATTTGAAGAGCAAAAACAAGAGAACACATTAACATAGCACTGAAAATAATATCTAGTTAATTGCAGCTGCGAAATACTTGGTGCAAATCTACATGCATGCCACAACTGTTTTACTGTACAACAATAAAAGACTGCAACTACAAAGGAAATTCTCTCTATAATTACGTGCTAGCAATAAACAAAAGCTACACTAATTACACAAACTACAAGAAAAAAAACAGAAGATTCCAGTGAGGTATCCTCGGCTAAGGGTCGACATATGAAACTTCCCCTTTGAACAATTATACATGACTGTCCTTAAACTGACACACAATATTTTGTTAGCGCAACGCAATCTGACTTTCAATAATCCCTACAAAAGAATGGGCCCTGACTAAAATTAAACTATACCTTTCACAAATTACTTACCTCACAAAAATCTTCGCTACTCAAGCTACTGCAATAAAGCGAGCGCCACTACTGCCAGCTAAATGAAAGATTCAAACTACTGAAGGCACTAACTACTGATAGGGATAGTTAGCAAATGAAAGATATTAATAGAGAACAAACAATGTGTTTACCTTAATATCATCATATATATATATAGCAGTTCATGACAAATTTCAAAACTCTGCCATCTCTCTCCCCACATCCACCACTGCTGGCGGCTCACCTCCAACTGCGCAACGCTACGCGCTGTTCACAGCCAGCTGCCTAACACTACAATGGCGAGTATTACAACAATGCAAAGCAGCCACAGACTGCACACAGCACAGCCAGTGATTTTCATACAGAGGTGGCGTTACCAATAAAAAAAACCTAAACAGCCTACTTACAGCACTTCCCTGCGTGATCGTATGTGGTGAAGGATTTGGGCTGATGGAAAATTTAATGAGATCCTATAGCGTAAAACAGCTTAAACATGAAAAAAAAGTATTTAACTATCGCCTGACTTTAGCACGTATCTCTGTTCAGAGTACTATTGGTATAGTGTGTAATCATTGGTGAATACTACGTCGACCATTGGATGTCAGTGTTGACTGTGCAAAACACATTGTGAAAGCGAATACAGTACTTAACAACTATGTTCGAATGAAAGCAGGATTTAAACACGAAGACACCTTATAATGAAATACCACAAGAGTAGACGCTACCCATAGTAGACGACACTCTCCGTCAGCGGGTCAAGTTCGGGTTAAATTTACCTCCTATTTTGTTAATGAAGGTAAATTTGAAGATGCAGATCGCATGATATGAACGAAAGTAAAGTTTCTCTTACCTATACTCTTTTTTTTTTTTTCTCTTGAGTGTCATTCCCCTCACACAAGGTCAAAATGAATTCTTCCCAAGTTCGTCGAATCAAGATCAGAAATACAATTCCGACCCTTTATTCCAAGCTGATGGCCTTTTTTCAACTTCGTTAATTTGTAGCTCTGTGCTAACATTCTCGCGTTCGAAGTATTTTTCGCAACGTCCAACAAACAAAAGTTACAGAAACACACAGAAAATTCTTCTGATCATGACGGAAACGAGCGGACAGCTGACGAGCACACGTGAGCTATGTTTCTTTCCAACCGTGCCTTTATCTGCCTCTAGAACAGTTGTCGTCAATCAGCGGTTCTCAGCCACAATCGTATTTTATAGATATGCATCTCTCAAGTGATACCCGAATCCGAAAACGTCAATTAGCGTCAAGAACACTTTAAGAGTGCTTAGTAACAAACAAAGTAAGTACAGAGACAGTTTTAAGATATGTTTGATTTTAATTGACGTTGGTGGATTCGGCCATGAGCTATAAGTAGAGTTGACCACTTACCTCAAGGCCAGAGGATTAAGTAGCGCGGCCACTGTGGCGTTAGAGAATGTGACATAGGCAATGTTCTGTTGCTTGTCTTCCAGTACTGTCAACTCACGGGCATGTGTGCCTCGTATCGATCGACTACTGTAGTATAAAGTTCAAATGGAAATAACATAGATTCATGATTATTACGAATGATACCCAGCTACATTGGTCTCTAAATCGTTTTTAGTTTATATCGTTCACAATCAACTATTTCGGCATATTGCCATCATCAGATGCTCTGTAAATACATAAGTAAGCGATGGTCTTAATATAATGGTCTATAACAGAAAAGCAACTAATCAAAAAATCATATACTATTACAGATACGTAGAGGGCACTTTAATGCTTATAGAAAGTAACGTTACTGACATAGACGAAATACAAAAAGCACTGGATCAATTAATTCCCAAGCTGAAATTTACCGTAGAACACGAAACTAACAAAATAATTACGTTTATCGACCTAGGTATTAAGAACACTAACAACAAACATTGCTTCGAAATATACGGAAACCCTACCACCTTAGACTGTGTTATCAGTGCACACTCATGTCATCCAAAAGGCCACAGACTCTTATCCTTCCACACAATACTTCATAGATTAACAAATTTACCACTAAAAGACGAAGCAATTCAGAACGAAATCTCAGAATACATATCCCCAGCAAAACGACTATGACCCCAAAATTGTAACACAATTATACTACAATAAAACACAACCAGAAAGGCACAATGTACACAAAGAAATAACATTAAATATACACACAACGAAAAATAAGAAAACAAAATACCTAACCACAACTTACCTAGAAAACATCTCGAACAAAATTAATAAATTATTCAATAAAACCGACACATTGCATATTAAAACACAGCCGATAACACAAAGGCAGCTCGAAAATATTCAATAAAACCGACACATTGCATATTAAAACACAGCCGATAACACAAAGGTAGCTCGAAAATTCCCATACACAACGACCCCGGCATTTGCAAAATTCGTGTAACACGTGCCACAACTTCTGCATAGCACAAACCGGTAGAAACTTCAAAATTAGATATAAAGAGCACACAACAGAAAGTTAAAACAACCCATCCATATTTTTTCAAAATCTACAAACAGAAAAACAAGATGTAAAACCACAAACGAAGCACTAGGAATCCTCCATATTACACAGAAGGAACATCTTGGGGGAACAGAGATATAATCACATGCATACAGCAACCCTAAAAATTTACTGAACGAGCAAGCAGACCTAAAGTACAAAAAATACCTAGGAAACTTTATTCACACTATAAATCAAGAAAACGGGTAACGTAATAAATCAGAGACGCTAAATAATACATATCCATAGGTTGCTATAACAACATGAGGCTTATAAAACAAAGACATAAACATGAATCATAGACAACAACACAATTGTTATGAAAAATTTAAAAATGTAAAATAAAAATTTCAAATAAAACTAAAACAAATTCCAGGCAAAAACATAGTTGGAACCAAACCTATAAAAATAATAAAAAACAACTGAATTTCACACATCACTTATTTATAACGGTAGCTATGTAAACATGTAATATCGTTGATCGACTATCATCCAAGCTGTCAGAGGAGTAGCGTGCGTGGAAATCGATTAAAATCAGATATTAATCTCCATTGTACACCTAGGAGAAAGTAACAATCCTAAAAAAGGCACCTACCGATATATTATAGCTTTTCTGGTCGTAGTTACATACCATTACATTAAGACCATCGCTTACTCCTGCATGTACAGAGCACTTGATGATGGCAATATGCTGAAATGATCTCATCGTGAATGACATAAAGCGAAAACAATGTACAAAGCATTGTGGCTGGCTATTATTCGTAATAATCATGTCATTAAAAGAGATATTATGCACTGCCGGCCCAAAAGAAAATAGGTTAACACAGACTGGTGACTGCACTTTATAGAGACAGTCACTTTCGTATGCGGTACATAGCTGTAGCAAGGAATATCAAATTAAATCAAGGCTTTCGTAATACAGTGCAGTTAGTACAACAAGAGCGATACTCGTAACATTTAGCAAACATTTTTCATTGTCTGTCATATTTAAAAACATCATACAATATACAACTACTGTTATGTATCAGTTAATCATCCGGTAATTCAGACAACACAACATTTCACATTGCGATTACAGCCTAGGACTGTTGATAAAGTATCGATATATCTATATATACACATATCTTTTCCAAACTTTCGATATATATCAGCGGTATATTTCTCCCAGATAGATCGATATATTGCTATCAATATGGCAATATCGAGTGCGGATATTTTTATCTTATACTATATTTTTTTCGCAAGTTTCAGTAAATAAGTGCATTTGTCCATTTGAAATTGTAGTAGAACATAACTTTACTTTCACTGTGTGCAGGAGTCTCAATACTTTTAGAGCTTTCATCACGTCCAGTCTTTGTCTGTGAGAAGCAAGTATAGGTGGCACGAAGAAGATCTCCGATTGCGCTGGGAGGTGGCTATGCTAATGGAATAAAAGATTTTCGATGTGAAGAAATAGCACGAGTCACCTAATTAACATAAAAAAAAAAGATTCTAACTCAACTAGTGTTCTATTTCTTCACATCAGCATTCTTCAAAAACAGTTGCCGAAAATGATGAACAAAAAGCTAATGACATGATTGGGCTTTTCGGTGGGCAGAGACGTGTGAGGGGAAATGCTGACGTAATCAGCGCTCGGAGCTCGGCACTACTGACAGAACCTGCAACGTTTAACATCACCATGCAATTTTGATACTACAACTGCTGGGTCGCTGGTGTTTATCGAAATGAAATATAAATAAATACATAAATAAAAAACAGGGAAGTCGACTCGAAGTGCTCCGGACAAATTCGATACGTGACGAAACCGACGCATTTTATTGTGCCACTTACATGCAGTTACCATTGCTAGCAAAGTGGTTGTCGCCAAGCGTGACCGTGCGTTGTTTTCCTTTCAATTTTTGCTCTAAGGGGGATAAGCAGACTGCTAGCTTGTTAATGTGCAGGTTATCTAATTGTAAAGCAATGCTTAAATATACAGCTCTAAAACTGCCGATGTTTTTTTGAGTCCGGTACGTCGATAAGATTTCCATCGATATATCGACATATCGATACAGAATTTAAGTATATCGAGAGCCAATAATGATATTTTTTTAAATGTCGATTCGACGGATTCTAGATATTTTTAAAAATATCAGCTGTCGTATTACAGACTACAGTTTTGGAGACGCTGAGGGTGGCAGCAAAATGGAACAGAGCACAGTCGACACGAAGTGTTCCAGATGATGCCGATTTTAAACGATAAGTTCATGGCGACGATCAGTACTCATGGGCCAGCAGCCAACTTACTGCTCCCTTACAATACGTGGTTCACTGGGAGATCACAGCATACGAGGCCTATTCGGACAGTAAGGTCCGATAGGTTGCAAAATGGAAACCACTGTTAAAATGAAAAATGTTTTATTTTCAGCAGTTAGCTACACTTCCAACTACTTCTCTACATAGTCGCCGCTTCGATTTAGACATTTGTCGTAGTGTTATGCGAGCTTTCCAATACCCTCGTCATAGAAGCAAGCTGCCTGTATTTCCTGCCAATTCTCTACGCTGGTCTACAGCTCATTGTCTGTGCCAGAACTTTGTCTTCATAACTAGCGGTTCATGTAAGCAGAGATGAAACAGGGAGACTCAATTACCGGCTCTATTGTGGTTGATCTAACACTTCCCATCGTAAACGCTGCAGGAGCATCTTCATTGTCCCTTCAGAGTGCGACCGAGAATTGTCATGCAGAAGGAAACGTATGACAGTTATGTTATGTGGGCTGCCTGACATCAGGCGAAATGTCACACCAGGCCCTCGTACTTGGCAAGAGACATTATTGTTCTAAGCATCTTTACGTGCTCACTGTGCACTCAGCACTGAGAATAGCGACGTGACGCGATCCACGGGCATACTAGAGACACTGCTCGACATATCTATGCAAAGCTTCTTCGGATTTTCGCTGTGGTTTCCATTTCGCACCCCACAAGACCTTACTTTCTGAAGAGCTCTCGTACTACTTTATGGATATTAGCGATCAATAATAAGATCAGTACACATGCGGCATGACGTGCCCTGGCATAACGTCAGTATTGGCTCTTGAACAAAAAAGTTAGACTACCACTCGTCTAGAAATTTTTTTCGAAATTCTGCGTTAAATTGTGCTCATGTCATCGGTTGTAAGTTGAATGTTAATTTTCTAAACCCGCGACTCGAAAACGCCGTCAGATTTGCGTTATGTGGACATTGTCTTATGTTGCCATAGATGCCTTGGACTTTAATGTTAATGAAAATAAAATATATAAAATGTTTTCATGTAATAATAATAACTTGTTTACAACAATGCTTAGTACATCGCCTTAGCATAACTTCTAATAAATTACATTTCAGAGAGATACATCATGTGAAAAGCACTTGTCCGAAAATTTGAGAAGAACGTGGGTCATGCAATTGACTCAAGAAATATAATAGTAACACACTCACACGACTTTGACGTTATAATTTACGTCACATAAAATCAAAGAATTTAGTCGCCAATATAAGTATTGTACTTAGCACTACTATTGGGTAATTTGGGGAGGGGATGGAAGGGAGGAGGAAAATACTGTTCCTTTCAGTCGTTTCCGCCTACGTTCTGGAAACAGTGATATCCTTTATCTTTTCTTACAATTAGCAGGCGGTCGTCCCCAATCTATTTCGCCATACGCAAATGCCTGTGGTTTGCCGGTTCTGCTTGTGGATTCACCACCTGCGTCCAATTTGTTGCTGGCAGCAGATATGGACAGTAAATGGGCGTCTATTTCTGGCTGGAACGTCTTCTGCAGCCAACACTAGTCCACAAGAACTACCACGTGGGCCAGCAACAGAAAAGAATCCTACGTCAAACATAATTCGTCACAATAATTTCGTGTGATTTTAGAGACTTTCAGTTTTCATGTCACTTTTTCTTTTTTTTGTAAATCGGTATATGTAGAAGTATAAACGCTCATTGTAATGTTTTCGTTCGAGAGAGGGAGGGAGGGGAGTCGAGGTTGGATGGAGATCATTGATTCGGCTGAAAATATTGTTTATTGTATTAAGTGATTTATTCGTCACTTCTTGGAAGAATTATTTATTTATGATTATAAACAAAAAGCACAATATTGTAGATATTCTATAGTATTAATTTATTTCGTTAATCGGTTTTCGTCACACAAGGCTATCAACAGACTTTGACGGATAATCACTGTCGAACTGACGACAGTCTAAGTCTGAGGGCGGCCCTTATAAACCAAAAACCGGTTAACTAAATAAATAAATTCCATACAACAACTACAGTACTGTGCTTTTAATTTTAATTCCTTATGGTGTATAACCTAGATACAGTGTGAAGATATTAACTGTGGTATAGACGTGTACACAGTGTATGAAATGTTAAATTAAATATAAACGTTAATAGATAATTAACCATATTACTGATGAAGTTTTCGTGAGGGAACGTGTACAGAACTGGTGCTTTAATGGAAAACTTTTGTTTTCGCTCAACAGACGTCGGGGAGAGCTGAAAATTTTGATAGATAAGCCTTAAGTCTTCAACCCTAAGTTGAAAGCTTTCCTTGCAGGATGCCGTTTCTGTTGTATACAGTTTCACACAGCATTTGACAACGTTTCTCTTTACTCTGTTATTTAGTGGTATACTCTTATGCAATTCTTTTTTGTTTCATTCATTCTTCAGTTTCTTTTGTTTACAAATTCTCTAATTAGCATTCGAAAATGTTCGTGTCTCGTACCTTCACCAAGCAGATTTGTCCCGCATAGGCCCACGGAACCAAATAAATAAGGAAATGAGAAGAAAAAAATTCTAAATTGCTACAGATTTCGTGCGACATTGTGAGCATACCGCAATATATTTCACTCACCGTTTCAGTAATATTATTGGTACGGGTGAAGGCGTAGGGCTAATGATTGTTCGATAGTTAGTTGACAACTGGAGCTCAAACTCTAGGATGCAAGGTGCGTGAATTATCACACAGTGTGAAAATACATCTGGGGTATGCTGCGTTGCGTAAAGTATTAGGTGAAGACATTCGCAAGCAAAATAAGTGTCAAGTACGAAGCATCGTGAACAACTCACTTGCAGGTAAAGTAACTATTGCCGCTCAAAGAGTAAAGTGATTATTATTTTTAGTAGAGTGAAAAGTGGCAACTGGACTGAAGGTAATAACATTTCAGCAATAACAAGTTTCATGAAAATGAAAGGACTGAGGAGGGAATGACGGCAGTAACTCGACAGACTTGTCGCGTGTAGCGTGAGACGATAAGATAAGGACAGGAGAAAGAATAACAGTTGTCCTAGTTCAAATATCCTGTCAACAATCTTCGTGTATATTTAAAGATAACGGAAACCTGGATGTGAAATCGGTACAAGAAGAAAGTGAGCCTTTGTTTTGAAGTAAGCGAATACGATCACGGAAATTTTAGTCGAGGGGAACCTTGCTCCGACCAAAATGCGATTTACTCATGTACAGTTTTCAATATGTTTCTATTTTATTCCAGGAGAACACAATTAGATTTCCTCTGACGAGTCCATGACCCATTTCGTCGTTTTACTTCTTAAGTATGATTGCACACAGAGTTTTAGACATTAACAAAAAAAAAAAAATATTGTGTCCACAAAGACTCCTGATGACGATGTATGGCGCGGTGCGTTTTACTACTCGCCTTCCTGCAATAGCGTTTTTCCACGCCACAAAAAACCTGGAAATTATTAAATGTGCAATCCCGCTTGCCCACATTTCAGCTCGCCATGGCTAAAAAATAAATTTCTATTCACTACCTTGAGAAAGTGAGAGTGTAACGATGAAAAATTAAAATTTCACTCTTTACAATAACTGTAGATGTTTCAAAAATCAATAATTTTACGCACACAACTTGCTCATAAATCAGACAAATGTTAATAAACTCCTCAACCAATGCACAAAAATGCTGCACCGAAAAGGATAAACGTTTAATTATTTGCAACTCACACTTAAGTTCAACTCTTAACAGTTCCAATAAAATTGGATCCTAAAATTTCTCACTATTTCTCAAAACTTATCCGTTCTCAGCCATTATAGGTTTGCGTTCAAGGTTGGTTCCAACAGCAAAACGCTGTCTATCGCGGAACTCTGCAATTAGTTGCTGACCACAGCGACACACTGTTGACAAAAACCAATGAGCGAATGATTCCTCGAGGCATTCCGGCGCTGTCTCGTAGCGCTTCTAAATTGCCACTGCAACTGCCTCGGTGCTCTGAAAGTGCCCTCTTGGCACAGTAAATTACTAATAACTTTGCCAGTTCGGACTGCATGGACTCTCTGATTCTCCGTATCATAGATCCATGTTTAAGGAACATTTATTTTAAATTTCTTTTTTATGTGTTAATAAATATACTTCGTACTATTTTTAAATGGAATTTTAAATGCTCTTTACCCTGTGAACTGTCCTTTCAGTCGTCGTTGTACCCTTTTTAAATTACATCACTGTTTTTGAAGCTTGGTACACCTGCATCATTGTCTAGACGGAATATGATGCTGTAACCTCTATGTTCCACCTTATATCTTTATGGTGAATAACTGTTATGTTTTTCTGACTTCTAGTCCAGAATTTGCATTTATTTTAAAAACTCGAAAATTGTTGAAGGTAAATTTACAGAACATTTCAACGTCATATTTTTACACCAAATTACACAAAATTACTTAAAGACCTAAAATCATTTCCCTTAATCCAAAAGAGGGTTCAATATTCAGGAACATATTTTTTCAATAAATTGCCAGCAACATGGTTTCAGATAAAGCACAGTTTCAACAGAGTTTGAAAGATTTTTTGTTAGGCTACGCCTTCTACTCTGTAGATAAATATCTGAGTGGCGAAGGCTGTGTTTTACTCAATTTCTGTGTGTACTTCTGAAAGTGCGGGAGGCTAGTTAGAACCCCCTTACGGAAGGTCACTGCTGCCTCCACTGCAATTTCTTGCGACATCACCTTCGTCTCGCACTGAGAAAAAAGCGGTGGCACCTACTGGCACAGCGTCCCACCGTCCTTCATGGCAATGCACGATGCCAGAGGGAGAACTCCGTGGAGGAGTTTCTACATACGTGGAGTGAGAGATACTGGAACATCCACCGTGTTCACTCGATAAGAGTCCATGCGATTATGACCTGCTGGCCAAAATGAAGTAATCTCTACGTGTCACGCGCTGCAACACAAGATAAGACATCATCCGAGCCACAGGGCGGACCTTGCGAGACATCGCCATATGGACGTGCTGACGATCTGTGTGGGAGAAGGTGATAGAGATGCGGGGCGATTACATTGAGGAATGTGACACGGTGAACGTCTATCAGTAAAGTCTGGTATGAATTACAATGAAGCTGTCTTTACTTTTTATCCAACTCATGCATTATTTACATAATGAATTACCGCCAACATACTCATCTACACCTACATCTGTATCTACACTCTGTATATCATTACTAAATTCAAAGTAGAGCGTAGTTATTGTTGTATTAATGTCTGTTTCCCGTTCCATCCACGGATGATGCATGGGAATAGTGACTACTTGCATGGTTGTGAGGAACTAGAATTAGAAGGAAGGTCAGCGTTGGCCGTAATATTGATGTTTTATTGATAGCAAAATGGATTTTCAATCACATAGTGATCATCTTCAGTGCTGGAAGTTAAAAATTTCACTTAGCGATCAGTGAATAAAAAACAAAAGACAACAAATACACCTGAGTATAAACCAACTGTTGGAAAGAACATAGCTGTGGTGTACAAATTAAACCCGTAGGCACTGGTATCAAGTTATTATCAGTAACCAAAGCTAAGAAACGATCACAATAACTGAAGCCGCTGTTTACATACACCTATACAACAGACCTCGGTGTGGAAGGGTCTTGGAACGCCCTCTATGTGGCGTTTGTGACGTGGAGACTTAACAATACTTTATTTGGCAAGATATTACCACAATATACCAAAGTCCAATTGCAAATCATTAATTGAATATTTCAAATTTAAAATTGTACATTAAAAAACGCATAGCAAAAAAGAAAGGGGGAAATGCACATCTTGCCAACATACGCTGGCGTGTTATTTTCAAACAACTTAAAAAACATGTAAGAATAAAAATCAACAGGTAAAATTATATGGTGCCAGATTACAGGACTAGTATAGAAAAAAAAATACACAAATAACATGACATCAAGTATAACAGAATTTGTTATAGCACAGTTCTTAATTTAAGTAAAATTTTACATTGAAACCAAGAAGTAAAATACATAAATAGTGGTAATTATACAATATATGTCACGATATAACAGCTCAAAATGCCATGAACCACATCACGTGTTATAAAAAATTTTAGGGTGCACACTAACAATTTGCTATCGTATTTAACGACGTGATGACACACACATCTCATACGCCCCGTTGGGACATGTGAACACTTTATAAATATTTCTGAGGCTTAATTACAAAAATCATCGTAATTATGAAAGCAGACTGTTTTAAAAACACATTGTGGATGGAGAGCTCGTTTAGCGCACTCGTGAGTGAAAACTACTGTTACAAATTGCAAAGAATTAATTATATGTTGGCTAGAGACAAGTGTACGAAATCCGCTACCTTAGTAGATACCTCCACTATCACACCTATTATTTATAGAAAAATTTGTCGTATGACACAAATAGAACTTGGGTGTAAGGAAACAATGTCCTCGTTGTCCCAAAAAAATATATCGCACTCTAGTTATACACTTTTGCACAAGCACTGGGTCAGAACCCATCATACATTTACAGTTGATACAACAGAAATGAAAACTGTCAAGGAAACTGTTCTGGATACACATATGAAGGAGATAATTTTATTACATGTCTTATAGCAGCAGTGGGACTCCTTATAACATAAAAGCTGATTTTGAAAATACTATATATCCAAAGTAGGCCATAACAATTAGTCTAAAGTGTAAGTTGTGGATAAGTAGTAATACACATCTTACATCCAGAAAGAAACGTCATAAGGTAGGAAAGGTAACAGTACAAATTATTCCCAAAATATACATGGCACTGTAGGCAAATTAGAGCCAGGAACTGATTGCCTAATTTTATCTGTACGTTCTTTGTAGTACAGATATATAGGGGGCTGAAGAGATTTCGTAGTTTGTCCTGAAAGATCTCGAAGTATCTGCCATTTAAGATTGTTCAACCTTTTTGTCAAAGTCTCTTGCCAGTCAAACAAGGCTTCTGCTACTCGCAGCGCCCTTCTTCGAACACATTCGATGTCCGCCATTAATCAAACGAGTATGAGACCCGCAGATCTGTTCTGCCTATCCATGCGGTGAGGAAGATTTCTAAACACATTGGTAGAGGTGTGCACTTACCCCCTGTTCTTCCGTCACTTTCAGTATCGTGTGAATAGAAGGCCTGTGGTTGTCACTCCGCTGTACAGTACACTGACGTGACGAAAGTCATGGGGTGGTGTTATGCTCATATACAAATGGCGGTAGTACACAAGGTACAAAAGAGCACTACTTGGTCGGAGCTGTCATTTGCACTCAGGTGATTCGTGCAATTGGTTCGCGACGTTATTATGGCAGCAAAACAGGAATTAATAGTTTCTGAATGCAGAGTGGTAATTGGAACTAAACACATGGGACTTTTCATCCCTGAAATCGTTATGGAATTCAATATTCCGAGATCAACGCGGTCTAGAATGTGCCGAGAATACCAGTTTCAGGTGTTACCTCTCACCAAGGACAACGCAGTGGGCGACGACCTTCACTTAACGACCGACAGCAGCGGTATTTGCGTAGAGTTGTCAGTGCTAACCGACAAGCAACACTGCGTAAAGCAACCGCAGAAATCAGTATGTAACGTATCTGTTAGGACAGTTTGGTGAAATTTGGCGTTAATGGGCCGTGGTAGCAGACGACACTCGACTGCCTTTGCTAACAGCACGAAATCGCCTGAAGCGCCTCTCCTGGGCTCGTGACCATGTCGGTTGGACTCTAGAAGACTGGAAAACCGTGGCCTGGTCAGATGAGTCCCGATTTCAGTGGGTAAGAGTTGATGGTAAGGACTGAGTGTGGCGCAGACCCCACGAAGCCATGGACCCCACGAAGCCATGGCACTTTGAAAGCTGGTGGTGGTTCCATAATAGTGTGAGATGCGTTTACGGGGAATGGCATGGGTTCTCTGGTCCAACCGATTATTAACTGGAAACGGCGATGTTCAGCTACTTGGCAACAGTTTCCCGACATTCATGGACTTCATGTTCCCAAACAACTATGTCATGTCAATTGGTCACCGTTGTCGAGGACTGGTACGGAGAACATTTTGGACAATTCGAGCGAACGATTTGGTCACCCAGATTGCCCTATATGAATCTCATCGAACATTTATCGGACGTAATCGAGAAGTCAGTTCGTGCACAACATCCTGCAACGGCAACACTTTCGCAATTATGGGCGGCTATAGAAGCAGCATGGCTCAATATTTTTGCAGGGGACTGCCGACATCTTGTCGAGTCCTTGCCACGTCGATTTGCCGCACTACGCCTAGCATAAAGAGGTCCGACACGATGTTAGGATCATTTCCATGACTTTTGTCGCTTCAGCGTAGTCTGCGCTTGGCATCAGGCGGCACACTCGGGCGTGGCGAGTGACAAACAACTGGAGCGTGCCAAAGTGTAAAAGCTGTATTTTCAGAAGATCATAGCTGAGTGCTATGAGAATAAAGACAAATATTTTCGAGCGAGATGGATTGACGGAACTGATACCTTACAGGGATGCCTCTTCATGCTTAAAATATGAGGTCGAGTTCGTGATGTCTTCTAGTTAGGTACTCCGAGGAGAATGCAACCCAAGTGAGTGCTTCGTTTTCGGAGGCTGCTGTGAGGGCTGTGTCGACCAAGAAATTTACGCAATTGTCTTCACACGGTCAGTGGGGCTGCTAAATGTCTATTACAGCAGTTAGCAAGCACCCACTTCTATCACTTTAAAGGTGACAGGTTATTTTCACCAACGACTTCAGGGCTGGACTAATGAGTTACGGTCGTTAAACACTCAAGCGCCAAAGAAACTGATATAGGCGTGCGTATTCACATACAGAGATATGAAAACATGCAGAATACGGCGCTGCAGTGGACAACACATATGTAAGACAACAATTGACTGGCGCAGTTGCTAGATCTGTCACTGCCGCTAAAATGGCAATTTATCAAGATTTAAGTAAGTCTGAACGTGCTGTTATAGTCGGCGCACGAGCGATGGAACACAGCATCTACGAGGTAGCGATGAAGTAGGGATTTTCCCGAACGACCATTTGACGACTGTACCGTGAATATCAGGAATCCGGTAAAACATCAAACCTCCGACATCGCTGCGGCCGGGAAAGGATCCTGCATGAACGGGACTAACGACGAATGCAGACAATCGTTCAATGGGCCAGAGGTGCAACCCTTCCGCAGATTGCTGCAGATTTCAGTTCTGGGTCATAAATGACAGCGTGCGAACCATTCAACGACACATCATCGATATGGGCTTTCGGAGCCGGAGACCAACTCGTGTACCCTTGATGACTGCGCAACACAAAGCTTTACGCCTCGCCTGGGTGCGTCAACACCGATACTGGACTGTTGATGACTGGAAACATGTTGCTTGTTCGGACGAGTCTCGTTGCAAATTGTATCGAGCGAATGGACGTGTACGGGTATGGAAACAACCTCATGAAACCATGGACTGTTCCAGTTGGTGGAGGCTCTGTAATTGTATGGGGCGCGTCCAGTCGGAGTGATATGGAAACCCTGATACGTCTAGAGACGCCTCTGACAGATGACACGTACGTAAGCTTCTTGTCTGATCACATTGTCCGCCCCGACAGCTGAATGTTCAGCGTGACGGTCTGCCGTCGTATGGGGCCCGGGTTCGATTCCCGACTGGGTCGGGAATTTTCTCCGCTCAGGTACTGGGTGTTGTATTGTTGTCTTCATCATCATTTCATTCCCATCTGCCGCGCAGGTCGCCCAATGTGGCGTCGAATGTAATAAGACCTGCCTACTCATTTCCATTTACCTACATCCACTCATGTCCATTGTGCATTCGAACGGATTTGGGCAATTCCAGCACGTGAGTGCGATACCCAACACGTCCATAATTGCTACAGAGTGGGACCAGGAACACTCTTCTGAGTTTGAACACTTCCGCTGGCCGCCTAACTCCCCAGACATGAACATTATTGAACATTTCTGGGATGCCTTTGAACATGCTGTTCGGAAGTGATCTCCACCCCCTAGTACTCTTATACGGATTTATTGGTAGCCCTGCAGCATTCATGGTGTCAGTTCCCCCCAGCACTATTCAGACATTAGTAGAGTACATGCCTCGTCGTGTTGCAGCACTTCTGCGTGCTCGCGGGGGCCTACTCGATATTAGGCAGATGTACCAGTTTCTTTGGCTCTTCAGTGTAGAAGAATGTGGAGGCCGCCAGGTACCAATGCACGTCCGAGGCATGTAGTCCCACCGAGTTTGCCAGGAGGTTGTTGCCATGTTTTTGGACCAGTATTATGTAGGATGTCGTACACCAAAACGTCTCACACCTCCCCCAGTTATGACACAGCACAATCCGCTGAGTTTTACTGGTTGAATATACAATTTGCTTTATTACTCTTTCGTGCTTCTTTTGATATCGATTAGGCTTTCACTTTCCGAAATACAGTGACTGAGAAGAAAACTGAAGCACCCAGAAGGAGAAGAGGAAACCAAAAGAATCTTCAGGGTTGAGAGGGCATGTGATGTGATTTCAGCCACTACAGAATCAAAACAAAGAACTTGGTGATTTGAACCCATGTATCCGTATGACGTTGCATATCCTGTGGCCTGGATGTATGAGCTGATTCGATTGGGAAGGGCGTCATAGAGCCGTAGGGTATTCTCCTGAGATGAACTGGACCGAACTGATGCTACTGGTCTTTCATATACTGGCACAGGGACAGTGCTGAGGTTAGAGCTGATCCCACATGTTTTATCGGGAACTGATCTGGGGACCTTACTGGCCACAGGATTACCTCAGGACCACGCAAACATTTCATAGAGACACGTGCCATGTTTGTACAAGCTTTTTTCCTGTTGGGAAATAGCATCACTACACTGTGCGTTAGAAGTAATACATGAGGACGCAGGATGTAAGTGACGTAGCTGTGCCGTCAGGATTCCCTCAATCAGTATCTGCCACGATCTGAAGTCATACGCCATGGCTCCTCACACCATGCGTCAGGGGAAACACCGATTTAACCGTTCAAAACATTGGAGAAATGTGATCTCTCCACAGAACGCCGCAGTGTTCGCCATAGAATGTCATCTGGGGTAGCGTTGACCCGCGATTCATTGCTGAAGGCAAAGCGACGCCATTCGTCAGTAGTCACAGCATCATTCAAAACCCAGCCGTTTTGTGTTGTAGTGTTAACTGCAGCCTACGCATGGGACGCTAATTCCCCAGTCCGGCTGCTGCTAGTCTTCAGCCGATGGTGCGGGATGATGCAGAGTGTTGCAGGGAATCCATTACTTGATCTCAGACGACAGGAGCAGATGTGAAGCGCTTCGATGTGCTTCGTGCGTAATACGGCTATCTTCTCTTGTGGTGGTGAGAAGTTGTTGATCGGAGCCTTGATGACGAATATGGCTGCTCTCACTCTCCGATGCAGTCCAACATCGGGCCACTGGCACATCTAATTGCCACAGAAATCTGGATATTGCGCGATTCGACCAGTCGGCCAAATGGAAACCCACATTACACAGTGGTGTCAGGTACTGACATAACTGATATACAAGGGTTGTTTTTTAAGTAAGGGCCGTTTTTATTTTTTAAAAAAGATACAAATACTTTTGTAAAAAAACATTTATTTTCTGATTCTACACACATTTACCTATTTTTCTACATAGTTACCTTGTTTATTTAAGCACTTGTCATACCGTACAACTAAGTTTTTAATTCCCTCTTCAAAGAATTCGGCCGCCTGCTCCGACAGCCAAGAGTTCACGACCGCTTTCACTTCATCGTCGTCATTGAAGCGCTGCCCGCCAAGATGGTGTTTCAGGTACCGGAAAAGGTGAAAATCGCTAGGAGCAAGGTCGGGGCTGTATGGTGCATAGTCCAAAACTTCCCAGCCAAAAGAATCAATCAAATCCCGAGTCTTTTGAGAGGTGTGAGGCCTAGCGTTATCGTGCAGGAGCAAAACTCCTTTTATCAGCATGCCGCGCCTTTTGTTTTGAATTGCTCTGCGGAGCTTCTTTAGAGTTGCACAGTAGGCATTTGAGGTGATTGTCGTTCCTCGTGGCATAAAGTCCACTAGCAAAACACCACGCCGGTCCCAGAACACAATTGCCATAATCTTGCGCTTTAACAGCGTCTGTTTGGCTTTGACCTTGACGGGTGAGGTTGTGTGTCGCCATTCCATCGATTGTCGCTTGCTTTCGGGAGTGATATGGGATACCCATGTTTCATCTCCAGTGACAATTTGACTCAAAATGTCATCCCCTTCTTCCTCATAACGAATCAAAAAGTCCAATAAAGTGATAAATCTCTTCCCTTTGTGGTCCTCTGTGAGGAGTCTGGGTACCCACCGAGAGCACAGTTTCTTAAAGTTTAGGTTTTCAGACATAATTTTGTACAAAACCGGTCTTGAAACTTGTGGAAATTCCAAAGAAAGAGTGGAAATTGTGAATCTTCTGTCCTCACGAATGTTTCGACTGCAGCCACCAAATCATCAGTGATCACAGAGGGCCGTCCTGAGCGTTCTTCGTCATGGACGTTTTGACGGCCATTTTTAAACGCTCTAACCCATTGACGCACTTTACCTTCACTCACTGCATTCAAGCCATAAACTTCTATTAACTGACGATGAATTTCTGCAGCTGATGGGCTTCTCACGGTCAAGAAACGTATCACTGACCGTATCTCACACGCGGCAGGCGATTCAATAATCGTAAACATTATAAAGAAGCACAGCGCTGCGTACACGTCAGCTACAGAGCTGCAACTTGCATCAGTGTGAACGGGAAGGATGCCGGCAAATGGCGCGATGGTTTGTTGCGGCGTCCGCGCGAACTACGGGACTATACGCGCGAACGGCCCTTACTTAAAAACAACCCTCGTACCTCACACGAGAACTCGTCAACCCCGTGTAATTCAGAGTTATCATTCAACATCTGGCGCTGTTCATGCCTCTTATATACCCCACCAGGCTAGTAACAACACTGTGCATTGTGGTGGCCGTTCTACCTGCCATAGAGAACTACAACTGAAATCATTCACATATGTACAGACCATTTCTTCTGGGTGCTTCATTTTTTTTCAGGCTGTGTATATCTCTTCTGACGACTTTTTTTCTTTTACCGCCTACGGAAGGAGGAAGACAAAAAAAAGTTATTCAAAGTTCTTGTTCTAATTTCACTGACGTTCAAAGCTGTACACTACCAAACACATTATCTTCAGTTTGTTGTTGCTTCATTCTTCAGTTGTGTGACCATATTGTCAGTAATTGATTTACAATTCTTGCCGGTATTCTCGTTCTGTTGCAACTACAAAAAAGTGCGTGTTTTTCTCCACCAGACGCGTTTCGATTTATCGAGGTAAAACGTCATCAGTGATCTGTAATTATGTTATTTACATTTTGATTTGCTTTAAAATGGGAAAACAGTTCGCTAACAATATGTGGGTTTTTAATTTTGCTGATTTACACTTGATTTTTCGCCCACACCGAGAAATTCCATCTGCTAGCACATTGTTGATCTTTTTCTTCTTTAGACACTGACAGTTTTAGTTGTTGTTTCATTTTTATTCCAAACTTTTTTATCACAGGACTTATTGTTTCATTCAATGCTCCCCTTCAATCTGCTCCATACACTTTCGCAGATGTTCAGGTGGGACAAAACGTCTTGTGAGCAACTGATGTATGTCTGTGCGTTCACTATTTCAGTCGCAGCGAGGATTCTTCCAATAAGATTCTAAGATATTTCAGGACTAACACACGCCACAGGATTCATAGCACTCCAAAGGAAATAGTTAAGACGTGTAAGATCTGGTGGAGATGGTCGGAACGTAACAGGTCAATGTCCACCAATCAGCTGATTGGCTGTGTAGCGTCGAAATAACCTGGAGCATCAACGTTATCCGAAGCACCTGTATCTGTAGCTCATTCGATAAAGTAGGAATAGCATGTCTGAAAGAAAGGTAGCTCAGCCCTTTTAGTCTGTTTGGCGTCAGATATAACCCAATGACCTAATCGTAAGTTATTCAGACCTTTTCATAATTGTGGCTGGAGGATGCAGTGCTGTAAATACCACTGCAGAAAATTATGCTTGTCGTAGGGAGTCTTCTTTTAGTACTGCATGGAGGTGGCATGGATGAACCTCTTATTCAGACAAATCCTTAAATGTCAGATGTACCCAATGCTTGCACCACTTGGTGCGTGCTGTTGAACTGTTCCTCTTTGAAGAATTTCAAAACACCCTCCTCCGTTTCTGAAACCTAATACTAAACAGAACCGTAAAATCATTTATACAGCAGCGAAACTCCACATGTCTGTGAGTAAAGTTAACTGTATCAAAACTAATCGTGCTGCAGACACACCCTTAATACCGAATACCTGAATAAGTGTACTCAACAGATTTATTAACGCTATGAAAGACCGCAGCCCTAATAGTGAATCATAAGGTGATGAATAGGCATTTTGTCACTGAAAAACATTATATATGACCAGGGAGACACTATCTATTAGAATCAAAAACATGATTTAAGTGAACTCTTTAGTTAACTGCACAAAAACAGGAGAAAGAAAAAGCATCTTAATAGGCCATGAAATCGTGAAAACTGCAAACGTATAATATTAACTGTGAGATAAGTGAATTATAGGTTGGCAAAGTGGTGGGGTCGGAATTAGCTCATCATCATATACCTGAGTTTGTGGAATTTAATCTGACCTGCCTGCCTACCAGTTACGGTGAGTGATCGTCTGACTGGAGAAACCAAGAAGTTCATAGAACTGAGATGTACTGACGATCGTGGGAAAGTGAATCCTAACACAATCCTGAATTTCTGGTTCGCGATGGTCTTAACATACCGTAGCTGAAAGTTATGCTCATCATTATCGTTGGTGACACGTTTCTGGATGCCATCAAGTACATCGCTCTTCTGAGAATTTGAACATTGGACCCCACTCTTCTGATGAAGTCTGCTGGTCCAGTAAAAAACTAACTGCTCACTTACTGTCACCAAGAATCTCGGCAACTAATCTTCTTTAAGTTATACTGGTCCACCAATGACGTAATTGTTTCTTTGCAACAAAATCTCCTGCCAGAAGATGCTGGAGATTTTTTTTTAAAGCCGAGAGATGTTTATCAGCTGAGTGTACTATCCACAGCACAGTCTGGATGCCCACCTTCTGCTAGGGCGAGTTCCATCGTCCAGAACAAATGCTTTCAGCTCGGTCATCCAAAGTGGACACATGCCTGTACACTGCATAATAGGCTTGTGCGAGTATGATCTATCCAGCAAGGCGACTTTCCCCAAGACAACATGAGGGAGCTTCTACCTGTCGATCCCCCCCCCCTTCCTCCCCCCCCCCCCCACTCACATTTTGTGAAGGACGCAGTCTCTTGATCCTCAACGTCCCGATTTCGGGGTGCCACTCTTGAGACTCTCCTGTCCCGTATCTGCAGCACTAAAGCTCACCCAGAAAAGCAATTAAAATTGCCAGCATCAGGTTAAATATATAAGTATTAAAGAGAGAAGATTAAATCAGCTTATGCAACCACTGTAATCACATTAACCCATATCAAAATTTACATTATCTAACTCGACTCAAGTAGGGTCTAACTATTTATCGAATACATTTACTTTTCACAGCAGTCAGAAGGCCTACCATACATGCAGTAAATTTTTCAATGGTTTAGTTTTCTGAACATACAGAAAGATGTAACAAGCACAGAAAATACACTTTGATGTATGCACATTCTACGGTTTCAACAGTACGCAAGTGGAAAATATTGTAGTCTTTACTCACTTACTGTGAACACCAAATGACGTGTAGTATTTCTGTCAGGAAATCATTCCACATACAACACTGGAACAACTCTGCTGATCCCAGCAACTTTGCGGTATACAACCAGCATATTCGACATTTCGATACTTGTGTACTGGTGCATACTGTAATACTGTCACCATCATTACTGCACTAACACACAACATAAATACTCAATTATGAGAAGAACAAAGAACCTTTGGAAGATGAAGCACATGTACAAGTATGTTATTAAGCGCAACCTGTGAATTAAACTTACACTGGTGGTTAATAGGTTCTACTACTAATTAGGTTACCAAATACAATCTTAACATGCATTGATGACAGCATTCTCGAAGCTCCGCAGTGTCCAGATACGAGGGTTATTCGGAAAGTAAGGAACGATCGGTCGCGAAATGGAAAATACAGTGAAAATCTGATGAAGCTTTAAACAGATGCGTTAAGCCCGTCGATCGCACCATGTCGCTCTTTTCAGTTCTGAGCTCACAGTGAGAACGTAAAGATGGCTAGAAATTAGCGTCTCCCGCCAAGTATGAGGGCCTGGCGAAAGATTTCGCCTGAAGCAATGCAATCCACATAACATAACTGTCATGCAGTTCTCTCTGCACGACAATTCTCGGCCGCACTCTGTAGGGGCTATGAAGATGCTCCTGCAGCGTTTTCGATGGGAAGTGTTTGATCACCCACAATACAGCCCGTAATTGGCTACCCCTGAGGTTCATCTCTGCTCAAATGAACCGCTGGCTATGGAGACAATATTCTGACACAGACGAGCTGTAGTCAGGAGTAGAAAATTGTCGAAAAACACTGGCGGCTGTCTTCTGTAACGAGGGAATTGAAAAGCTGGTACAACGCTGTGACAGATGTCTAAGTCTGAGCGGCGACTGTGTAGGGAAGTAGCTGGAATGTGTAGCCAACCGTTGCAAATGAAACAGTTTTGATTTTCACTGTGGTTTCCATTTCGCGACCTATCGTTCCTTACTTTCCGAATAGCCATCGTATATGCATTTCTGGGCAGGGGTTCCCCATTGTACCATGACCAGTTTCTTTTCCAACACAATGCACTAAATATGTAGGTGTTTTCTTTTAATATACATCCATTACAGAAAAGTTTCTCTCAAGACACAATAAAGAAGCTTTTCTATCACACATTCTTTAGCTTTTGATGCTGTTTGACAATACATTTCTAAAAAAACAACATTTGCAAACGAAAAACATGAATAAAATTTCTCATTTAACTTGCTGTCTCAAATTCGGATGAAATCCCAAGCTTTGGATGACTGCCTCCTTCCTTGTCGTCAGAGACAAAGTCTGGCTGTCGTGGAACTGACGAGGCTCCCAGTTTTATACCCAGAGTAGGGAATCTCATTGTATAGCTTACGTCATGGGCAGGCATTCTAAAGCGGCGTTCTCTGCATCCGTAGGTTACTGATGCAGTCGTTGTCCAGCGTCAGTTTCAGCAACAGCACCTACAGCAGGCGGCAAACTACGAGAAATCTTCCTCTGTGTTCTTATATTTATCAGCTGCAAGCTTGCATACATTGCAAAGTCAAGAGCCAGTGTCATTGTTGAAGTTGTTATCAAATAGTTTGACATCGATGTCACCTTGAATATGGGAATTTTGAAAAATCAGCAGTGACTTTTTTCTTTATTCTTGTTTCACTCCCTCGCGAAACATGGGGGTGGGGGACCAGTAGCACAGTCAAGCCAACCTTCAGTCGTGCTTTATGAACATAAACGAAGACGAAACCAATAAATTAAAAGCTGAGTTATTTACAAATGATTTTAAAATTTGGAAGGATGAATTTAATGTAAGTTTTATGTCAGAAACTTGATTTACTTCGGTAATTTAAATTAAAACAGGGAAACTGGAAGGAAGAACTAAAATAATAATAATACATTTAAATCATTCAATCTACGATGTGATAACTGTAATTGTAAGCTGAAGCATTGCACAGCCACTAAAAGTTGAAAAACGTGTCCTGGCCTAAGTTGTCTGTTGTTGGTGCGGAAAATACTGTCTGTTTAGTAGGTATGCGGCGTGGGTATATGTGTGGACGACAGATGGGTGGTATGGAAGGAGACGGAATGAATATTGGGCAAATGGGAAGGGAGGTGTATTTTGGGGTGTCGCTAAGGCCTCAATATGAAGGGCAAAATGGGGAATGATGAGGAAGAAAAAGGAAAATGAATAAGGAAAACAGGTAGACAAAGTAATGGGAACCCTCATGAGGTGAGATGAATGGGATGGAATCGTAATTGGTAGGAGAGTAAATGTTGGGACGGATTTCATTTTCTGGGACAGAGAGACGGTTGGAATTTCGCCGAAAGAGGATGTGGCAGGTGCACATGTAGAGTTTGTGGAATGTGTCAGCATGGGTGCGGCAA
Organism: Schistocerca nitens; assembly: GCF_023898315.1. NCBI lineage: Eukaryota > Metazoa > Arthropoda > Insecta > Orthoptera > Acrididae > Schistocerca > Schistocerca nitens. Next base: position 929,795,160 of record NC_064615.1, read on the forward strand.
CACCCCAAGAATGAAAACTAGATAGGAGACAATAAGGTTACTGGCGCTAAGTTTGCGGATAGTATAAGATACACAGAAGATTGGGTGATACCGAGGAGAGATAGGAAGTTGATGAGACGTAAAGGATCCATGTGAGGTAAGTGGAACGAAAGGTGGAGTTGAAAGGTCTCTGTTGGATTCCTTTCATGTTTGATTTCTTAAATCTGTTGTCATTTACGGCATAAATTCCTTTTCTAAATTTACTGTGGCGTTTCTGACTATCTGGGAGGAGACTGAGTAGTGGAACGTGTTACTTTTACACGTAAACAAGAACGATCTGTCACACTACTACACTTTAAAACACAGTTTATATGTAATTCATGTCACAGTCTCATACGGAACCTACATCCGCTTTCTTTTATATACTGTATATGATAAGATACTGTCATCCCCCTTCCCTTCTGTGTGAGAGGATGAATGATCAAATGTATTTGTAGTTGCATGCTTGAGGGTAGCAGACAAGGCTGTCTGCTAGAGAACAGTAGGACCAACGTCGGAACAGGTAGCTACGCTTTCTAAAAGCAAAGAGGTTTCTATCCTTAGTATGGTTCTGTCCGTCCGTTGTCATGTTGGTATAGGAAGCTGCCCCTCTGGCCCCTTCCGTTTATCTTTGTGAGCGACCCTCAGGAAGCACGCGCAGTGGTAGGCAGTTGCAGTCTGGCGGTAGTAGGCAGTTGCAGCGGGACCGTGGCGAGCGTCTGAAGTGGTAAGATCTCCGGCTAAGCGCGTGTCTGCTAAGTCCGTAGGACAATGGATTTGTTAAGTTCAGCCTAACTGAGAATTTAATCACCTTTATTTCGGGTTAGCTCTAAAATATCTAAGGTATGGTAAGATCTCCGGCTAAGCGCGTGTCTGCTAAGTCCGTAGGACAATGGATTTGTTAAGTTCAGCCTAACTGAGAATTTAATCACCTTTATTTCGGGTTAGCTCTAAAATATCTAAGGTTATCTTAAATTGCAGCGTAGTGTAATTCTCGTGTGAAGTTCATATTATTTTCCGGTAGTTGTTTTGTCACTACTTTATGAGTAAAGTGGAACCACGTGTTGATCAGTAACTCTAACTAAGTTCATCAATCTTAAATGCGAATGTTTGTGAGATTATAACGTCTCGTCTTGAGAATATTTTTCAATATAGCAACTTTTCTTTATGCTTTTCTTTATGTTCAACCCACGTGGGGTGTACTTTGCGAGACCAGTACCACGTGCTTATATAACTGTTTGACCCATCAGGTTAATAGTAAGACGTTAGTAACCAGTTCAAGGTTTTTCTTTTGTCAATTGCTTTTCGATCGAATTTATTTTAATTATCAAAATTACTGTGGAGTTATACGCTTTCTGTAAACCAAGTTGACCACGTGAAGCATGTGGTGTAATCATCAAAGTAGCCCTCAGCTATTCTTTTCGCGAAGATTTCACAAAGAGTTAATATGAATTTAGTATACCAGTGTGTGGTAATTACATGACGGACAGGATTGTGCTTCGAACGTAATTTCTTTGGGTAAAAATTTGAATCTGTTTGTAGTGGTTAACTTTCTCTTGCATGCGTTTCAACGTTCTTTGTGTGTTGTTTTATGAATCCAGTGTTGTATCCAGTCTCCCAATCTTGGCTCCATATTTTATGTGTTCCGTAAGATTCCAATCTCACATTTTCAAAATCGTAAATAAGGCACCAGCTCAGTTATAACTCACGTATAATATGCTGAAATTTCGATGATCAATCTTAAAAATAAATTTCCAAATATAAACTGATTTCTTTCGTTTTATTTAAATTCTCTTTATATATATATATATATATATATATATATATATATATATATATATATATATATATATATATATATATATATATTTTACCGGTTGTTGTATGACTGTAAAAGATTATAATCAATGTTAGTCTGATTGGTAATGTGGTAAACCTAGACTAGTTACCTGCTGAAACAGTTGGTTAGTAATGCAAGATTAACTTCCCCAGACAGCTCACGGCTTTTAACCCGCTTTTATTCTACTATTAGCACCCGATGTCAGCATAGCAAATTAGAGTAGCAATATTACACATGGCGACCCTGTTCTGTGATTCCGCTAGACTCTGGAATCTCTGATACGTTAGATTGCGAGCGTGTATAATCTTAATTTTTTTTTTCCCTGCAGCGCTCAAACAACTTCTGCGTTGTTCTGAGCAGACTTTCAAAAGATTCACGGCGTTGTTGATCGGCGTTGCGTTGTTTGTCTTGTTTTGTTTTCTATATTTGTGTGTTTTATATGTGTGTGTGTGTTTTTTTTTCTCTCGCTTGTAAATTCCACTGTTTCGATCAAAGAGAAAAATTTGTTTCGCGTGTAAAAAAGTGCGTACTAGGTTGAGTATCTTTCATGTGACTGTCGTAATTTTTGGGGGACACATTATTGTGATTAGTGTGTTGCGTACTGGGTGTAAATTGCACTAATGCAAACACGTAATCAAGCTAAAAGTAAGCGGTCCGACAACTTAAGCAACATGGACCAAGGGGATAATTTGATTTCCAATATTAACGCGTCGGGCGGTTCCGAAAATGCAATGGGGAATACTTCAGACGAAATGCAAAACAGCATGAACGGGCTCACATCAGAGCCAGAAATTAATTTGCCTCCAACTAACCAAATTGATTTAGCAGAACTCATGAAAGCCCTACTGCAACAAAATAAAGAAAACGCAGAGAAATCAGAAAAATCGATCCGCGAGATAGGCGAACAAATGACGCAGAAATCAGAAAAATCGTTCCAAGAACAAAAAGAATCATCTGAAAAATCGATCCGCGAGCTAGGCGAACAAATGACGCAGAAATCAGAAAAATCGTTCCGAGAACAAAAAGAATCATCCGAAAAATCGATCCGCGAGCTAGGCGAACATATGACGCAGAAATCTGAAAAATCTGTCCGCGAGCTAGGCGAACAAATAGACGAAAAACTAATCCAGCAGACAAATAAAGTCGACAAGTCGATGCAGAGAGTGTCCGATGATATCTCACAAAGAATAAATAATCTGGCAAGTGAAATAAAAAGTGATATTATGAAAGAATTAGGCCGTACATTTGAACAAATCGATGACCGTCTGCAAGCGTTAGAACAGGGTAAGCGGAGTGGCGATGCCGAATTTAAAGAGAGCGAAGAACAGCTACTTAGGAATTTCCAAGAGCTGAGAGAAGAATGCCAAAGGGAGCACCAACAGGTACTCTCGAGGGTCCAAGAGGCGGAAACGCATTGTCCCACGGCCGTTAGCAACACAATAGCGGACAACAGTTTAGCGATCCACGCGTTGGAACAGCAAGTTGAACAATTGGAGCAGACTGGGGCGGAGGACAAGAGACAAATAGATGATAAGATTGCGGCATTAGCGGACATTGTAGGCACGATGAAGCTGATGGAAAGCGAGAACAATACTACACCGGTAGCGGCCGCAGAGACCGAAGAAGTGCGTTCCCTTCTTAAATTTCAGAATGGACAATTCGAAGTGAACAGACAGCACAAAGCTGTAACAGGCGAATTACAAGAACGCGTGGCGCATCTGGAAAACTGCATGGCGTGTGATTCCGAACTCGCCAATAGCAATAAAAATAGCCGTACGAACAGTGCAGAGAGGGACTCCGGCCACGAGGGAGATTTTGATGACAGGGAAGAATGTAATTTAAGGGGCAGACATGAGACAAATAGAAACATTCAAGGGCCTCGACAGGAGGAAATGCGGGGATTTGATTTCATACATTTCCTTACAGTAAGAAAGTTTGAGATATTCCGAAATTCGCAAAAAGGAATACATCCACGTGCATGGCTCGAGCAATTTGAGTTTTGTCTTGCCCCCGACTGGGCAAGTTCACATAAGATAGAATATATGTGTGGCTATTTGGAAGGCGAACCGGCGATTCGCATGAGGTCGGCAGCGCGTCACTGCAACTCCACTCGGAAGTTTCGACAAGCCTTTCTCTCCGCCTATTGGTCGGAAGCGGCACAAGATAGGGTCAAACATGGCATAATTACGCTGCCAAATTTGAACCAGTCTGGTTTCGGCAGCCCTGCACGCCTATTCGACCACATGCTGCAGGCAAATCAATTTTTATACGACCCATACGGGCTTGCGGAACTAATTAGGATATGCATCACCAAATTGCCGATGCACTTGCGGCACGTCATTCTTGCGGGACGATGCAAAGAGGACGTGGAAACGTTTAAAACACTTCTCCAAGAGTTGGAATATAATACAGCAGAATGCCCGCCTAATCAGGCAAAAAGTTATTACGGGGCACAGCAGCGCGACCGCAGTCATGGCCGTATTACTAATCAACGGCGTGACTGGTCGTCGCGACGCGAACGGAACAATAATCGGGACCGGCCGTATAGGAACAGGGGTAACACTCGCGAGCACAGATGGAACAACAGAAATGATCGAGGACGTGGACAAGATCGTGAACGCAACAGGTACGGCAACCAGCATCGTTACTACGATGAACACGGTGGGAGCAGGATTGTAGGCGGAGCACCTCATGATGTTGAAATTCGGCCGGCCAACCCTAGACATAATCCAGTAAATGGAAATGAACGAAACCGGCAATGACAAATGATCAGCCCAGAAGGCGCCCAATCGGAACAAATGAGAGCGACATGGCAAATGAGTAGAAAGGACAGTGAGGAATAGAGAGGACGGTGAAGAGAAACAATTGATTAGTTTAAATTTGTGACGTATGCATTTTGAATAATACGTTGGTAAAAATAGTGATAAAGATATTTCTATGTGATTGATTGAAGTGATGTTGTTAATTTTTTTTCTTGTGCAATTAGGATTTAGTTTGATTCAAACGTAAAGATAAAAGGTTTCCTTGTGAACGAGTGAAATGCTGTTTTTTTGTGTGAGTAAATTGATAAGAGCCGCTCCTGAGAGAAGCAAGATCTGTGTTGAATTAATGCAAAACTCAGGGGAATATCCGATCTGTGGGTATTATGGGTCTGGCAAACCCAGGTCCCCAGCTGTTAGTAGCCTTGTTTCCGATTTTCTGCTTTCAGTGCTACTATCTATCTATTACTATTCTATATCTGTTAGTATAAATGAGGATCTCTTACTATAGTATGCGTGCTGTATGAATATTTTAAGATAGGAGAACTCTGAGAAAGGAATGAATAAGTTTGGAATCTTGAAAACAGGATGCGATAATACGATTGTTTAACCATTGGCTTCCCAATATGCGATGATATGTTAATATTGATGATATATGTCCTTTTTGTTCTTTATAGCTGAGTACGTAAAGTGTTGTCTGTGGATTTCGTAAGTAGATTGATTCCCTTCATGGTGAAAGAAGAATTGTGGTTCGTGTAATTTAAGTGGCTCTGAAATATTATTGTGGTAGTCAAATACGAGCAGTTTTTCAGCAAATGGAGAATGGAACGGAAATATGGATCCTTTTTGTAGTCTTGATTGATGTTGAGCCAAAGCCTAAAAAATTATTCTGCATTAATACTTGTCCTAGAAAAGCGACGTTTATGTGTTTTGCTGATGCTGTGAGCATTACAGCCTACTGTTTTCGCTGGTGCGGGATGCACTGCAGCCTATATGATTTGTACTGAGGAAATTTCCCTCTTGAAGGTAGAGGATGATTAAATAATTTTGATTATGGGACGAAGGAAAGCTTGGTTTAAGGTAATAAGGATGAAGCAAAACATTTGTCATTTAAACTGCAGGAGGATTCGAATCTTTTGTGTCTGTTGTAAGTTCAATATGTTAAGATGATACTGTTTCACAGAATAGAGGTGACCACAATTTTGCCATTCATGAGAAATGAATCCAGAATAACCACCACAGGCGAAATAACTGATTTGGAAGCGAAAGGTAACGTAAAGAAGGAACGAAATCGAAGCAAAATGGGTAAGAAAATGTAGTATAACATGTATAATGCAAAAATTTTTAACCTTCTCAGAGCCATCTGTGTGATTAATTCTTGTGATAACGTAATTTTAGATGAAATTTTCTTACTGTTTGATGTGATGATAAATGTATAATTGCGAGTCTCTTTTCAGGTGTGTGAACTGGTATAAATGTTTTGGCGTGTAAATAACCATTGTTCTTTTTACTGCGTATGTTTAAGGAAAGTTTCTCCATATTTATCATGTGACAAGACGTATGCCGCGAGCGTCAAGAAGAGGACGAATTAGAACAATGTTGTAGTGGTGTAAACACTTTGTTGAAGTAGCATTGAAGTGGCTTGTGGGATTAATTAGTAGTGGATAGAAGTAGAATTTTGAGTAATGCATGTTTATGGGTAGTTAGTTTGTAGAATAGACAACAGGTGTGCATGTGTGTGTGTAAATAACATGTGAACCCTATGCTGTCCTGACCTATACTTGCACAAGGCATAATCCTATTCATTTTAGTGAATTAATAAATAGCATTTGATTTATTAAAACGTAAGTGAACCACATTAGTGATGTGGATTTAAATATTATATTGTCAGTTCATTTAATTTTAATTTTTTTTACATTGTCAAGTCATTTCACTTTTATTTTTTTTACATTGTCAAGTCATTTAAATTTTATTTTATATTGTCGATTCACCTAAGTATTTGAAAAAAAATTTAATTAAGTCTCACTTTGTTCTTAAAAATTGTGAAAGACAATACTAAGTGGTATTATGTATGACATCGTGTAATCACATAAAGATGATGAAAAATTTCTGTGAATGCAGTTGAGAACGTGAAAGCGAACCGGCTAAACTCTTACGAGCCAGCGGGAGCAGCCGGACTAGTTGTAAACTGGCGGGTTTCCCAGCGGGACACGCTGTCATCCGGGACACTTTGGGAGCGCGGCCGACAACAAAAGCAGGGCTCCGGCAAACACTTTCCCTTGCACCTGGAGCTAATGGGCGGCCGCCCCGTGCGACCCTTTCCTCGAGGCGACGACCTGAGATGGGCGAGCGGTCCACCGCGCGGAAATCCATCTGCTGGCAACGCACCACACGCACGCGACCGTGACGAGACGGCCGCGGAGAAACAACACAAGGGGCGTAGAGCCTTTTGACAGGTACTGTCCAAAGAAACTTGCAGACGTCAACGACGCCTATCAACATTTCCTGACGGATGCCTACTGTCAAGCGGCAGTAAATCATGGTTCGATGTTCTCTGGTCGCTAAGGGTGGCACAAAAGAAGAGCCACTAAGTGCCATCCTTGCCCAGGAATATCAAACCGGCGAGCCAATTGAGGATAACTCAAGAATGTAACAACACAAAGGGCGTGGAGCCTTTTGACAGGTACTGTCCAGAGAAACTTGCAGACGTCAACGACGCCTATCGACATTTCCTGAAGGATGCCTACTGTCAAGCGACAGTAAATCATGGTTCGATGTGCTCTGGTCGCTAAGGGTGGCACAAAAGAAGAGCCATTGAAGTGTCATCCTTGCCCAGGAATATCAACCTGGCGTGTCAATCGAAGATACTACACGAATTTGACAACACAAACATGGAGCCAAATCGAGATGTACGTGACACAGACCACCAAGAGAAACTTCATGAGAGAGCAGAGACGGCGGGATTGCACGCAACAGATGGACAAAAATCCCTACTGACAGCTGCGGCGACGAACCCCCTCCCCCTCCCCTTATATTGTGCCTCGGAACAGTGGAACTAGTGAGTGTATCAGTGAACAATGATTATACAGTTCTTAGTTCAATGCATATACGTGTGTTTCTGTCACAGAAACTTTGACTTGTGTGTTTTGCAGGGATTCGATTTATTGGTGTTTATTAGACTGACTCTTGTATTTTGCAGGTGTTCTATTTATTGTTTTTTTTAAGACTTTGACTCTTGTATTTTGCAGGTGTTTTATTTATTGGTGTTTTTTTTTTAGATGTCGACTATTGTACTGTTTTATTGATCAATGTTTGTTCTTGTGTGATGTATTATATTTGTGTTATTTTGTTTCGTAAATTCATTCATGTGGCATTGCTTCGTTTATCAGATAGCTATTCATTCTAATTGGACTGTGATCGATTAGCCTTTGCATGGGGCATATTTATTGTGAGGAACCCCTTAAGGGTAACAGTCACATAATTAATTGTCGTCTCAGTACAACGACACAGTGATCATTGTTTGCTAACTAATTGAAATATAGTAGAGTGATTAAATTAGTGCCACATAGTTATTTTAATTCTACAAATTATTAGTTTTATAAGATATAGAATTTTTTTGCGATAACCACTTTGTAAAACATGTTTTTTTTCTCTTATCATTTTTTTGCTTTTGCGGATTGTCCATTGTAATGTTCTGCTTTATAATACTGATGTTATTTCATGTTCTCTTTTTTTAATTGCTGTGGCACCTTTGCTATTTTCATAAATTTTGCTTGTTAATAAACAGTCATAAATTTTCCTGTGATCAGTTGGCTCTTGCAATGAGAAAATACTGGTGAACTCCATAAGGGTAACAACCAGAAATTGTTTTCATATTAATGACACAGGAACCATTGTTTTTACTTGCTGACCGAATTAGGTCTACACTATCTTTTAAATAGGTGTCACAGATTGTGTTCTTTTTTTTCTGTTTGAAATTAGTAGATTTTAAAGATTTGTTGAAATTATTGTGTTTTAGCAAGTAGCTGGTGACCTTTTGCATTTTCTTTACAATTTTGGTTTAAGTAGGGTGTGAGAAGCCTGCTTGGGAATGTCCTAGCATGGCCAGAAAATTCCCTGCACAGTCTTTTCCCGGAGCGTTGGGGTTATGAAAGGTCTCTGTTGGATTCCTTTCATGTTTGATTTCTTAAATCTGTTGTCATTTACGGCATAAATTCCTTTTCTAAATTTACTGTGGCGTTTCTGACTATCTGGGAGGAGACTGAGTAGTGGAACGTGTTACTTTTACACGTAAACAAGAACGATCTGTCACACTACTACACTTTAAAACACAGTTTATATGTAATTCATGTCACAGTCTCATACGGAACCTACATCCGCTTTCTTTTATATACTGTATATGATAAGATACTGTCATCCCCCTTCCCTTCTGTGTGAGAGGATGAATGATCAAATGTATTTGTAGTTGCATGCTTGAGGGTAGCAGACAAGGCTGTCTGCTAGAGAACAGTAGGACCAACGTCGGAACAGGTAGCTACGCTTTCTAAAAGCAAAGAGGTTTCTATCCTTAGTATGGTTCTGTCCGTCCGTTGTCATGTTGGTATAGGAAGCTGCCCCTCTGGCCCCTTCCGTTTGTCTTTGTGAGCGACCTTCAGGAAGCACGCGCAGTGGTAGGCAGTTGCAGTCTGGCGGTAGTAGGCAGTTGCAGCGGGACCGTGGCGAGCGTCTGAAGTGGTAAGATCTCCGGCTAAGCGCGTGTCTGCTAAGTCCGTAGGACAATGGATTTGTTAAGTTCAGCCTAACTGAGAATTTAATCACCTTTATTTCGGGTTAGCTCTAAAATATCTAAGGTATGGTAAGATCTCCGGCTAAGCGCGTGTCTGCTAAGTCCGTAGGACAATGGATTTGTTAAGTTCAGCCTAACTGAGAATTTAATCACCTTTATTTCGGGTTAGCTCTAAAATATCTAAGGTTATCTTAAATTGCAGCGTAGTGTAATTCTCGTGTGAAGTTCATATTATTTTCCGGTAGTTGTTTTGTCACTACTTTATGAGTAAAGTGGAACCACGTGTTGATCAGTAACTCTAACTAAGTTCATCAATCTTAAATGCGAATGTTTGTGAGATTATAACGTCTCGTCTTGAGAATATTTTTCAATATAGCAACTTTTCTTTATGCTTTTCTTTATGTTCAACCCACGTGGGGTGTACTTTGCGAGACCAGTACCACGTGCTTATATAACTGTTTGACCCATCAGGTTAATAGTAAGACGTTAGTAACCAGTTCAAGGTTTTTCTTTTGTCAATTGCTTTTCGATCGAATTTATTTTAATTATCAAAATTACTGTGGAGTTATACGCTTTCTGTAAACCAAGTTGACCACGTGAAGCATGTGGTGTAATCATCAAAGTAGCCCTCAGCTATTCTTTTCGCGAAGATTTCACAAAGAGTTAATATGAATTTAGTATACCAGTGTGTGGTAATTACATGACGGACAGGATTGTGCTTCGAACGTAATTTCTTTGGGTAAAAATTTGAATCTGTTTGTAGTGGTTAACTTTCTCTTGCATGCGTTTCAACGTTCTTTGTGTGTTGTTTTATGAATCCAGTGTTGTATCCAGTCTCCCAATCTTGGCTCCATATTTTATGTGTTCCGTAAGATTCCAATCTCACATTTTCAAAATCGTAAATAAGGCACCAGCTCAGTTATAACTCACGTATAATATGCTGAAATTTCGATGATCAATCTTAAAAATAAATTTCCAAATATAAACTGATTTCTTTCGTTTTATTTAAATTCTCCTTTTATATATACACTCCTGGAAATTGAAATAAGAACACCGTGAATTCATTGTCCCAGGGAGGGGAAACTTTATTGACACATTCCTGGGGTCAGATACATCACATGATCACACTGACAGAACCACAGGCACATAGACACAGGCAACAGAGCATTCACAATGTCGGCACTGGTACAGTGTATATCCACCTTTCGCAGCAATGCAGGCTGCTATTCTCCCATGGAGACGATCGTAGAGATGCTGGATGTAGTCCTGTGGAACGGCTTGCCATGCCATTTCCACCTGGCGCCTCAGTTGGACCAGCGTTCGTGCTGGACGTGCAGACCGCGTGAGACGACGCTTCATCCAGTCCCAAACATGCTCAATGGCGGACAGATCCATAGATCTTGCTGGCCAGGGTAGTTGACTTACACCTTCTAGAGCACGTTGGGTTACACGGGATACATGCGGACGTGCATTGTCCTGTTGGAACAGCAAGTTCCCTTGTCGGTCTAGGAATGGTAGAACGATGGGTTCGATGACGGTTTGGATGTACCGTGCACTATTCAGTGTCCCCTCGACGATCACCAGTGGTGTACGGCCAGTGTAGGAGATCGCTGCCCACACCATGATGCCGGGTGTTGGCCCTGTGTGCTCCGGTCGTATGCAGTCCTGATTGTGGCGCTCACCTGCACGGCGCCAAACACGCATACGACCATCATTGGCACCAAGGCAGAAGCGACTCTCATCGCTGAAGACAACACGTCTCCATTCGTCCCTCCATTCACGCCTGTCGCGACACCACTGGAGGCGAGCTGCACGATGTTGGGGCGTGAGCGGAAGACGGCCTAACGGTGTGCGGGACCGTAGCCCAGCTTCATCGAGACGGTTGCGAATGGTCCTCGCCGATACCCCAGGAGCAACAGTGTCCCTAATTTGCTGGGAAGTGGCAGTGCGGTCCCCTACGGCACTGCGTAGGATCCTACGGTCTTGGCGTGCATCCGTGCGTCGCTGCGGTCCGGTCCCAGGTCGACGGGCACGTGCACCTTCCGCCGACCATTGGCGACAACATCGATGTACTGTGGAGACCTCACGCCCCACGTGTTGAGCAATTCGGCGGTACGTCCACCCGGCCTCCCGCATGCCCACTATACGCCCTCGCTCAAAGTCCGTCAACTGCACATACGGTTCACGTCCACGCTGTCGCGGCATGCTACCAGTGTTAAAGACTGCGATGGAGCTCCGTATGCCACGGCAAACTGGCTGACACTGACGGCGGCGGTGCACAAATGCTGCGCAGCTAGCGCCATTCGACGGCCAACACCGCGGTTCCTGGTGTGTCCGCTGTGCCGTGCGTGTGATCATAGCTTGTACAGCCCTCTCACAGTGTCCGGAGCAAGTATGGTGGGTCTGACACACCGGTGTCAATGTGTTCTTTTTTCCATTTCCAGGAGTGTATATATATATTACCGGTTGTTGTATGACTGTAAAAGATTATAATCAATGTTAGTCTGATTGGTAATGTGGTAAACCTAGACTAGTTACCTGCTGAAACAGTTGGTTAGTAATGCAAGATTAACTTCCCCAGACAGCTCACGGCTTTTAACCCGGTTTCATTGTCCATCAGTACCGCTATCCAGCATACCAAAATTAAAGCTAAAACGTTACAGAGTGAATGATGTTCAAAGATCTGGAGGGACTGGTAGAACTTAGGCAGAAAGTCTATTGATGCAACAATTGCATAGGAGAGAAGGGGTCAGTTCAAGGGCTTGTTGATGTTGAAGGTAGTGCAGAGGTGTAATTCACAAGTTCGCCCAGCTAGTAGTTTTAGTCTGTACTGGACTTTCTGTAGAATGGTTAGCATGTGAGTTTTCCATGTTAGTTTCCTGTCTAAGGTTAGTCCGAGACATTTTAGTGTATTGGTTGAATGGATAGGATGGTTGCAAATGATTACACAGAAGTCACGGATGTGGAAGATGCAGGTGGTTCTTCCTATAAGTATTGTCTAGGTTCTGAGGGGGTTGGTCTTGAGGAAATACACTGATTGTGTTGCATTTGTAGGGAGCGTTGGGAGGGCTAGGAAGGCGATGTCATCACCGTACTGAAGAAGATGGACTGGTGGAGATGGTTTGGGCATCTTGTCGGTGTGGAGGAGATAAATGAGAGGAGAGAAGAGAGAACCTTGGGATACAACTGCACTCGGATGGAAGATATGGGAAGTGATATTGTTAATAACGACAAAGGATGGGCGATTAGACAGGAATGATGCAAGAAGGCAGACATATTTAACTGACAGTACCAAGGTCTGGGATTTGAAAAACAGACCAGAATGTCATACTTGATCACAGGTTTTCTCCAGGTCAAAGGATACAACAACAGTGTTTTTTAGTTGTTGAGGTGGTAGGAGAGAAGATGAGCGAGGCACAGGAGTTAGTCAACAAAGGAGAAGTTGGGATGGAAGTGGCACTGGTGAACAGGAAGAAGATGGTGTCAGTTCAGGTGTTGTCAGATGCTCCAGAAGAAGACCTCGCCAAACAATGAGATGAGGCTGAGATGCTGGTTTGAGGAAGTGTCAGTAGTGTGGTTATACAGCTTCAGGAATAATTAGATTTTGGAGGTTTTCCACGATCCTCTGATCGTGTTATAAAGGGTGGCAGGTATGACTAAAAATGAGGGGGGGGGGAGACGTTCTTTTAGGTGACGATAAGTAACGTGGATATGACAGGGAAAGCGTTGTGTTTCTTTTTTTTAAGTATTTGTTTTACATTTAGTGCTGTGATTGGTGATTTTTTGTGTTTCCCAAGTAGTGGAACCTGAGTGCTTGTGGTGGGGCGAAGTATTTGGGCATTCCGGCCACGACTGAATCATGCAACGTATTGAGATCATTGCACAGGTGCCGTTCGTAGTCATACACAAAAGCATAACCTGCAGGCTTGGCTACCATCTGCATTTATCTTCACACGCATTTCCATACTTTTGTCGATCCCCAGTGGGTCAATTTGCACTGCAGATATTTAATGCCAGTTTCATAGGTCGTACTTAAAAGAACTCTACAAAGATACATAGAGTAACAGATATAACGTATTTTTACAAGTTTCGTGTCCTCAGGAATCGTGAAGATGTAGGAAAGGTGAAATGCAAAGAGGCAGGCCTTTTTAGATTGATAGGTAGTGGATGGTTGTTTTGAAGGAACGATAGTTTGTGGTGGAATTTCTCTCGATGTATAGATGGAATACTTTCCAATACTTGGAAAAGTTAAAGGCGTGTGTAGCACTTAGTTTGGTTCAGGTCTGGCAGCAGTTCCGCCGTTTTTGTCATTTAACAAGTTCGTAATGTGTCTATGTATTTGCCAGTGGCGTGTGAGTGTTTCTCAGTCACGAGTCCATAGGAAGGAGCGATATTAGCGACGGAATCATCGGAGGAGGTGTAGTGTTTGTATGGCGACGGTGGTGCGATGAGGATATAATATTTTCTTGGTAGGAATATGCGTGGATTTAGCAGCTAACAGTCTGCTGCAAGGACATGACACAGGGGTTATCATCAGGTTACTTGGAGAATAGAGTACAGCTTTCAACCTGGTTATCTATGGATTTGAGGCATCCATTCCAGTTGGTGCAGGTGTAGTCTTTGATAATTTTTTTATGGATGTTTGGGTGGGATGCATGGGGATGAGCCAGTTTTTAGGGAATGGTGAGGAAATCAGGTAGATGGTCTCTTCCCTTTGATCGATGACCGCTGCAGTGAGACGTCCAAGGAGGATGGCGGATGCTAAGACGACTTCTGGTGTAATGCTCTTTTCAAGACGAATGTGCTGTGATATAATGGTTTGCGTGTGTGTGAGGACTAGAGGCAGTTGAAGGCCATTTAGATCTGGTGATTGGAGTAGGTAGCTTGGGTTTTTAGATAGAATACTAAACAGGCAGCAAGGGAGATTTGCTGGAGGGTGTATGTTCGTTGAATCTGATGGATCTTTTAGAGAACATTCGCCATGAATTTTATAAATCCTCCAGCAGTGGGAGATGGGCGGATGAAATTGTTGGGATGAATAGGATTTTCGATGGGACAGATGGGAACAGTTAATTCAGGCTTGGCAGGTTGGTGCTTGGTTTTGCATTTCGCAGAATAGGAGCAGTGAGAGTCGCTGCAGGTGTTGCAGGTAGGAGTGGAAAAGTGGTTAAGGCATTGTTTACGAAAATGAAAAACGTTACAGTATGAACAGAGTGGTGGGTTTTTGCAGTCGGCTGTGAGGAGGTCGTTTTAGATTGGACACTTTTGGCAGTGGTCGGACTGAAGATGGTATTCTGAAAGTTCAAGTTTGTGACGGCAGTAAGATGGCATATCTGGGCTCCCTATTTAAGGAGAAGTACCATTGTGAGAGCAAATTCTGTAAGAATGCGAAAAAGATAAGTGGAGCTAAGGTCTTTAATAATGCGGAGAGCTTATCGTATTTAAAAATCGGGGTTGGAGTTCAATTAAGATTCGATTTCTCATTTTGAGCTTTTTGTCGACTTTGGTGATCGCAGCATTGAGGGTGGTAGGACTTCAGGGAGGCTGAGGTTCTTTGGCGTGGAGGGTAGTAGTGAGAGGTGCTAGCGTGACTTTAGGACCAAAGGTATTACGGGGGAGTTTTCAGAGGAAGACATTGTAGAAGTTGGGATTCAGGGACTTTATTAGAACTCAGTCTTTCCTTTTGGAAACACTTTATTAGAACTCAGTCTTCCCTTTTGGATTTGCTCCCACACTGGCGCTTCAGTTCAGCACATTTTGTGGTTTTCACGCCGAATCTTGCGCCTATATGGAGAACACAAGATCTACGAGACTACTTTAGAAGGCGCGAGATAAGTAAACCAAAGTCAGTGGTGCTAGGAATCTGAAGAAACAGACACTCACGAACTATTGCTTTGACAGAAACTGGCATTTCTGCAAAATGGATAGGGCATTTTATGAAATCCACCGTCGCGCTTCGAAATTGTGTTGTATAGGGCTAAAAATTGAGAGTAAAAAACATGAAAAATATAAGGGTCTGTTCTGTAATACACAAAGGAGATGAAGTTGCATGTTAGGGCGGATAGTGGGAAGAAGAAGACGAGGAGGAGCCTGGTGGATGGGTAGGGCTATGGGAGAGAGGAGGAGAAGGGACAGGGAGAAAATGGGAGAAACGAGACTTCTAGCTAATGCATCTGGGTTTGTGCTTGGTAATGACAAGATCACAGAGGAAGATTCCTCACAGTTTACCGCCTAATGTAAATAGTGACGCTGAAATCGATGTTGGGTAGCGACTGCAAACGTAATCTATGGACTCAAAGGGGGCTCCTCGGCACGCGCCATCTTCATGAAGTAATATAGGCAATCAGATATCGTCGTCTGGGCATAGAAGTGGGAAGCCCGACGGGCCTACGACGGTAAGGCTTAGGCCATCACTACGATAATGGTAGCATCATCGAAAGCTTGGGATCCGGATATGACGTGGTAAGTTAACACAGGACTTTCTATTCAACGACTGCATCACGAAAGATTTCGTAGCAGAAAAATAAAGGTGACCAATAAAGAAATGGTAAATTAAGATTAATTTTCCAAGTTCTCCAGTCACTCGATATTCTAAAGCTCTTCTGCCAGTCTGGTGAAAGCAGATAAGAGAAAGTCCTGTATGATTTGGGTCACCACTGCGCCACCTCGCTGCAGTCACGTCATGGAAAATCTCGCCATCCCCCGTTGTGAATAGCAGCAGCTCTTCCTATTCCGTATCTTATGCGGTTGAGTTTGTGACAGGTACGTGAGGAAGTAGAGAGGATATAAAATGTAGACTGGCAATGGCAAGGAAAGCGTTTCTGAAGAAGAGAAATTTGTTAACATCGAGTATAGATTTAAGTGTCAGGAAGTCGTTTCTGAAAGTATTTGTATGGAGTGTAGCGATGTATGCAAGTGAAATATGGACAATAAATAGTTTGGACAAGAAGAGAATAGAAGCATTTGAAATGTGGTGCTACAGAAGAACGTTGAAGATTAGGTGGGTAGATCACGTAACTAATGAGGAGGTATTGAATAGGATTGGGGAGAAGAGAAGTTTGTGGCACAACTTGACTAGAAGAAGGGATCGGTTGGTAGGACATGTCCTGAGGCGTCAAGGGATCACAAATTTAGCATTGGAGGGCAGTGTGGAGGGTAAAAATCGTAGAGGGAGACCAAGAGATGAATACACTAAGCAGATTCAGAAGGATGTAGGTTGCAGTAGGTACTGGGAGATGAAGGAGCTTGCACAGGATAGATTAGCATGGAGAGCTGCATCAAACCAGTCTCAGGACTGAAGACCACAACAACAACAACAACAACATGTGAGGAAGGAGGAAACTCGTAGTTTGACACTCAGATTGTGTTGCCGGAGAAAGCCTCGCTGCGGAGAAGATAACTGCTCAGTTTTCCAGGCTTCCTCTGGACTGAACGCACTGGTTGACAGGCTCTTGATGGTTTTCCAAGCTGGATGGGGAGATTTCAGTCGGATTATAGGACAATGCTCTATTTTTTCGTGTGTGTGGAGAGATCGGTTCTTCCGGATTCCTGCTCGTAATTAAGCGAGATCTTGCAGTCATATTGTGTGAGATGGCTCAACATTGCTTAGAACTTGGTGTTACTAAACAGGCTTACGCAGAAGTGTACATCATACAACGCGCATATCTTGTCAAGTGAAACACCCACAAGGTAGGTTGAAACTGTTTATCCAAGGTGTCGCTATTACCGATTTTTCGTTGGCGTCCCACGAACTTCCAGTTAGGCTGCAAAAAATATTGGGGTTTTTCACATTTGCAGTCGCTAGTGACGGTAGATAAGTGACGTATCGAAAATAAACCCCAGATACAAGGCGTTACAAAAACGTGTCTTTCATAATTGGCTTTATGAAGATGGCAAAACATGTTTACCATAATTTCCTGACGTAACTATCTCCAATAATAATAATAAACTTTTTTGCCATCTTTAGAAAGCCAACTATGGCATACGCAGTTATTAATGCAAATTCTTGCCACCTCTTTTTCTCTTTCTATGATTAACAGAATGCTAGAACCACCACTTACACCTGGCCATCAACGTAAAGAAACTGAAATATTGAAGCAAGTTGCTTATGCGAGGAACTATGACCCCAAAATCGTAGATTCCCTTTTTCATAAAGTAAAATCAAAAAATCAGAAATTACCATCAAAATAAATGCTCTCTAAAATGGTATATATGGGGAAAGTTTCCGGTATAATAAACAGACTTTTCTAGAGTACCGACCTCCCTATTGCCTTCTTACTCGCAAACACCCTTTTAAATAAATTAAGACAGTCTATTTGAAATGCCAATGAACATTTTTGTCGCTCAGGTGTATATAAGCTGACCTGCGATA
Organism: Schistocerca nitens; assembly: GCF_023898315.1. Taxonomy (NCBI): domain Eukaryota; kingdom Metazoa; phylum Arthropoda; class Insecta; order Orthoptera; family Acrididae; genus Schistocerca; species Schistocerca nitens. Next base: position 929,812,934 of record NC_064615.1, read on the forward strand.
ATTGCGAAAAAATAGTATACAATAGACAGACTGGACGTAATTTTAAAAAGCGTTTTAAGGAACATACCTAAGTAGTCTCACTAAATAAATCACTGTTTGGACAACACCTTATAAATGAGGAACATACAGAAGGTGACAGCAGAAGCTGCCTCGAAATATTACACACAAGCCCAAAGCATTTACTCTTGAGCCCACTTGAAGATCTTGAAATTTTTATTCACCGAAAAAATGACTCTTCTATTCTTTTAAATGAACAATTAGATTTTCACGAAACGACCTTTTCTGATCTTTTTAAAAAAATAATGAATGAAAGAATTGCTACTTCTTCGTTTTCTCATTTATAAGCTTATATGACTTTTTTTTATTATTTCGCTGAACCTATCAGATTTTACGTGTTTCGTTTTTACCAACTGACTCCGTCACTCTTTTATATTTTATTCCTAAATCTTTTACGAATACTGATACTATATGTTACAAGAAAAACCCTTTAAATACCATTGTATCTTATTTTACCACTGACGTATCTAGATAGCTTTTATTAGAAATTTCAATAATTTATCCAACAATTGTTTTGCCCTCTTGTTGGACTGATTTACTCACATTTTGTAATTATAGAAAATGTCTAATTCACCCAGTCTTTTATAAATCACGGTATTCTCTATGCACAATGTTGAAAATTTCGCGAGAAACGCCGATTCAGTCGAAGTAACGGCAACCTGGACAACGTCTCCATGGGAACAGCGTAATGTTCAAACATCTTTGGACGCCAGAGGCACTTAACGCTGCCTAGGCAACAGCGTCCTACAGCATAGGTTTGGACAAACTACGGCCAACACATCGCCATTTCCATGGAAACTGCGTCGCCTTGAAGAACCAAAAGGCACCACCAGGTGGCGTTCAACGATGCACAACCTTTTGTATTGGTGCACTAGCATTTAAAGTTTATTTAAAATTAAGCAATTTTATTAATGAGCTGCACTATTTGTTTAAACAGCAGCACTTGTATAATCATATACAAGTAACTCGACTGTTAGTTTTATACTCCGTTTGCACGTCATAAATATTTTTACGGAAAGGAAGATCCCATTGGCTGCAGCTGACGTAAAGCACGACAAATTGGCGCGCTATCAAGACCATTTCATACGTGAAAGTACAGCCACTAGCAGCAATTATCGTCTTTACAACGCGTAGCTGTTCAGCTCGTCGCCAGTTCCAACAAATGGGTAAAATATCACGCCTTTTTAGTTTAAGCTTTGTCCGTTTTATGCAAAACTGACCTCCCTAATTACCATCACATTCGTAATCTTTACAGTGCAGTCAATATGAAGATAGACTACCGAATGTGCCGAAACGGGTCATTTTAAATATATTTTACGACCGCGACTGTTTCTTCATCAGTAATTATCTAGAAGTCATTCCGCAGTTGTGAAGGAGGAGCTTGCTGCTGCTCTCGGCTTAGCTTACAGAACAAGGAATGCATTGAGCAGGTCGATAGCAGGCGTGTTATCATCCAAAGGAGAACTTGAAGCGGTTAACAGATACCACACTTGAGGTGCTTTTCGCGTTTCGCGAACAGACAACACCTCCGTGTGTGGAGGAAGCAGAATGAATTCGTCAGGGAAACGGTATATTTAAAGCTGGTGAGGAAGCTATTAAAGATGCTGAATTTCGGTCTTTACATATTACGAGATCGCTTTTTTTATTCTGGGCGAGTCCAAACTGAACTTCCTGAAGCTGAACAGGAGAATTTGTAATTTCGTTACGAGGAATCTGTGTTTCTCTTATAGAAGCGAAAGTATGTATATGAGTTGCGCGTCTTGCGTGTAGAGAAATATTTCTACTGACTCATGGTAAGTGGTGTAGTCAACACATTCAAATGCCCTCTGCCTCAGACTTCCGTTGTGTACTGCTTAGCCCTTTCTCAGCTTTTGTTTCCTGACCTTGTTCTTTTATGTAAGCAACGATACATTAAGCATGGTAGGAAATACGTAATACGCGCCACTTATACGGAGCGAGGTGGCGCAGTGGTTAGCACAATGGACTACATTCGGGAGAACTACGATTCAAACCCGCGTCCGGCCATCCTGATTTAGGTTTTCCGTGATTTCCCTAAATCGCTTCAGGCAAATGCCGGGATGGCTCCTCTGAAGGGCACGCCCGGATTCCTTCGCCATCCTTTCCTAATCCGATGAGACCAATGAATTCGCTGTTTGGTCCCCTCCACCAAATCAACCAACCAACCAACCACGCACCACTTACCCCAATCTCCAGGGACTGATTGTGTGAGAAAGTCCGTTGTCTGTCACCTTTAAATGTATCCTGAATTGGCGGTCAACCTTTCAATAAGGTAACATTGTTACAGTGAAATACACAGTACTTACCAGCAACAAGACTGTTGTGTTCCTCTTTGCTTCACAAGTTTGTTTTCTTTGCTCCTGTACATAAAAGTATCGTGTCGTTGCCAGAATTCAGCCTGGTTGTTTTTAAGTTTAATGTGCGGATGATTTAGTGGGGAGGGGGGGAGGTGGGGAGAGGGGAGCGAGGGCGGAATGTTTGGAGAGAAGGAAGAACAAGAAAAAGAACATTTGAGGGCTTTGGTAACAGTGAGCAATAAGAGTCATCTACATCTGCATGGATACTTTGCAAATCACATCTAAGTCGCTGGCAGAGGCTTCATAAAACCACCTTCACAGTTCTCTATTATTCCAATCTCGTATTGCGCGCGGAGAGAACGAACACCTATATCTTTCCGTACGAGCTCTGATTTCCCTTATTTTATCGTGGTGATCGTTTCTCCCTAAGTAGGTCGGTGTCAACAAAATATTTTCGCATTCGGAGGAGAAAGTTGGTGATTGGAAATTCGTGAGAAAATGCCGTCGCAGCGAAAAACGCCTTTGTTTAAATGATGTCCAACCCAAATCCTGTATCATTTCAGTGACACTCTTTCCCATATTTCGCTATAATACAAAACGTGCTGCCCTTCCTTGGAATTTTTTGATGTACTCCGTCAATCTTATATCCCACGCCGCGTAGCAGTATTCCAAAAGAGGACGGACAAGCGTAGTGCAGGCAGTCTCCTTAGTAGATTTATTACATTTTCAAGTGTCCTGCCAGTAAAACGCTGTCTTTGGTTAGCCTTACCGCGTAGCAGTATTCCAAAAGAGGACGGACAAGCGTAGTGCAGGCAGTCTCCTTAGTAGATCTGTTACATTTTCTAAGTGTCCTGCCAATAAAACACTGTCTTTGGTTAGCCTTCCCCACAACATTTTCTATGCGTTCCTTCTAATTTAAGTTGTTCGTAATTGTAATTCCTAGGTATTTAGCTGAATTTACAGCCTTTGAATTTGACTGCTTTATCATGTAACCGAAGTTTATCGGGTTCCTTTTAGCACGCATGTGAATGACCTCTCACTTTTCGTTGTTAAGAGTCAATTGCCAACTATCCCACCATTCAGATATCTTTTCTAAATCGTTTTACAATTTGTTTCGATCTTCTGATGACTTTATTAGTCGATAATCGACAGCGTCATCTGCAAACAGCCCAAGACGGCTGCTCAGATTGTCTCCCAAATCTTTTATATAGGTAAGGGACAGCAAAGGTCTTGATCCACTACCTTGGGAAAGCTAGAAATAACTTCTGTTTTACTCGATGATTTTCCGTCCTCTCTGACAGGAACTCACGTATCCAGTCACATAACTGAAACGATATTCCATAAGCACGCAATTTCACTACAAGCCGCTTGTGTGGTACAGTGTCAAAAGCCTTCTGGAAATCCAAAAATACGGAATTAATCTGAAATCCCTTGTCAATATCGCTCAACACATCATGCGAATAAAGAGCTAGCTGTGTTTCACAAGAACGATGTTTCCTAAATCCATATTGACTGTATGTTAACAGACCGTTTTCTCCGAGGTAATTCATAATGTTCTAACACAATATATGTTCCAAAATCCTGCTGCATATGGACGTTAATGATATGGGCCTGTAATTTTGTGGATTGCGCCTACTACCGTTCTTGAATATTGGCGTGACGTGTGCAACTTTCCAGTCTTTGGGTACGGATCTTTCATCGAGCGAACGGTTGTATACGATTGTTAAGTATGGAGCTAATGCATCAGCATACTCTGAAAGGAACCTAATTGTATACAGTCTGGACCAGAAGACTTGCTTCTATTAAGTGATTTAAGTTGCTTCACTACTCTGAGGATATTTACTTCTACGTTACTCATGTTGGCAGCTGTTCTTGGTTCGAATTCTGGAATATTCAATTCGTCTTCTTTTGTGAAGGCATTTCGGAAGGTTGTTTCTAGTAAATCTGCTTTGGCAGCATTGTCTTCGATAGTATCTCCATTGCTATCGTGCAGAGAAGGCACTGATTGTTTCTCGCCGCTAACATACTTCACATACGACCAGAATCTCTTTCATTTTCTGCCAAGACAAAGTTTCGTTGTTGGAACTATTACAAGCATCTCGCATTGAAGTCCACGTTAAATTTCGAGCTTCTGTAAAAGATCGCCCGTCTTGGGGATTTTACGTCTGTTTAAATTTGATATGTTTCTGTCGTCGTTTCTGCAACAGTGTTCTGACCCGTTTTGTGTACCAAGGAGGATCAGCTCCGTCGTTTGTTAATTTATTTGGTATAAATCTTAATTGTTGCCAATACTATTTCTTTGAATTCAAACCACATCCGGTTTACACTTGTATTATTAAATTGGAAGGAGTGGAAATTGTCTCTCAGGAAGTGAATTTTTATCTCCTTTTTTGAATAGGTATATCTTTTGTATACTTTTGCAGGATTTGCGCGTTGCAATATTCGATCTCGGTACGACAACCCTGTGTTCACTAATCCCTGAATCGGTTCTGATGCTCGTTATTAACTCAGGATTATTTGTTACCAAGAGGTCACGTGTGTTTTCACAACCGTTTACTACTCGCCTGGGCTTATGAACTAACTGCTCGAAATAATTTTCAGAGAATGCGTTTAGCGCAATTTCGGATGATGTTTTAAGCATACCTCCAGAATTAAACATGTATTTTTGCCAACATATCGAGGGTAAATTAAAGTCACCACCAACTATAATCGTACGAGTCGGGTACGTATTTGAAATCAAACTCAAGTTTTCTTTGAACCTTTCAGCAACTGTATCATCTGAATTGGGAGATCTGTAAAAGGATCCAATTATTATTTTATTCCGGTTGCCAACAATGACTTCTGCCCATAATAGCTCACAGAAACTATCTGCTTCAATTTCGCGACAGGATAAGCTACTTCTAACACCAACAAACACGCTACCACCAACCGTGTTTAGTCTAACCTTTCGGAATACCGCTAAGTTCTTCTCAAAAATTTCGGCTGAGCTTATCTCCGGCTTTATCCAGCTTTCAGTGCCTATAACGATTTGAGCATCAGTGCTTTCTACTAGCGCTTGGAGCTCTGGTACTTTCGCAACACAGCTACTACAATTTACAACTGTTATACCGATGGTTCCTGTATCTACGTTCTTCCTGTGTTCGACCTGTACCCTTTGTGACTAGAATCTCTTCTGATCCAAAGTGACACACATCATTGGTACCGACGTGAGTAACCACCTGAAGTTGGCTATACCCCGTGCTCTTCATAGCATCCGGGAGAACCTGTTCCACATCTGGAAGGACTCCACGCGGTATACACACTGAGTGCACATTGGTTTTCTTTCCGTTCTTGGCAGCCATGTTGCTATGGGGCCCTATAACGCTGCTAACGTTGGAGCTCCCAACTATCAATAATCCCACCCTCTGTGATTGTCCACGTCTTGCAGGCTGAGAGGTTTAATCTGAAACAGAACAGGCGACGGCATCTGGCTCAACGACAGTGTCAGCCACAGACAGGACCTGGAACCTTGTCAGACAAACCGGGGAGGCCTCACGTGCGGCTGGCTGGGAAGTCTTTTGCCGTCTGCTACGCCGCGGGTCGACCGCCCACTCGACCACAGGCGAGGGGTCAACCTCAGTGCGAGCAATAACTGGGTTGGCCACCGGTGAGGACCGTTCGGAGGATTCAGACGTGCTGGACGTCCGCTGAATCCCCACGGCCGGCCCACAAAGTGGTGCCCATCCACTGCAGCCTCAAGCTGTGTAACCGAGGCCATCACAGCCTGGAGCTGAGAGTGAAGTGTCACCAACTTGGCTCGCATCCACACACAACAATCGCAGTCCCTATCCATACTAAAGGCCTTGGAAAACTAAACTATGCAGATAAACGGACTATCGGCACGTGCTGCCAGCTCTACTGTAGACACTGATGAAAAACACAGTAACTGTGTCTAATAAATTAAATTAACACACAGAGGTTCAAAAATCTAACTACCGAAGCACTCAGGTGAAACTAAGTCCCCTGATTAGGAACTTGTAATATGTCACTGAAGAATACTCAGTATTGTAGAACACTCAGTATAATGTCATTTATTGAAACTGAACTACACTTCTCGAAATATCACTGTATACACACAAAGAAAACAAGTAACATTTAGATGGCTATTCAGCGGGGAGGTCCGTCAGAGCTGGTCCTAGTTCAGCGAGGAACTGGCTGTACTGCTGCTGCGCTGGCCTCTTAAAGCCGGTGGAGGACGGCGGAGTACTCCAACTTTCCCTTTGTCTGTGAGGCGACCTCTGCAGAAAAAGGTTCGCATTAGTCTCTAGCAAGTTCTGTTTATTTTGAAGAATTGTTTTCCTCTTGGTTGCGCCTGCTAGCGCTTGTGTATGTTATATGGTACACAAGGGTGTCTTGAGTGTAGTCTGCCTGGCAGGGGTCGTCTGTGGCAGACGTAACAGTCACAAAATCGGTTTCCTTTCTGAGGCAAACGAAAACGCGAGATCTGTGGCTATTAGATGTTAAATTAATGCGCAGAAACTCAAGAGGCTAACCTATTGAAGCACAGAATGGAAACACAACATACCGTGTAATACATGCACTTATTTGGATTTTCAGATATTATCAGTTGTATAGTCATAGAGGTAACTGAGGTAACAACCCAGTTAGTACATAAAAAGCCACAAGAGATACTTTCATTATGGCAGAACAATGAGCAAACAACTCATATCACCGTCTGTAAATTTTTCGGTACAGTACGGAATCGGCCTGTGTTTCTAAGGCCGGCCGCAGTGGTCTCGCAGTTCTAGGCGCACAGTCCGGAACCGTGCGACTGCTACGGTCGCAGGTTCGAATCCTGCCTCGGGCATGGATGTGTGTGATGTCCTTAGGTTAGTTAGGTTTAAGTAGTTCTAAGTTCTAGGGGACTGATGACCACAGCAGTTGAGTCCCATAGTGCTCAGAGCCATTTGAACCATTTTTTTTGTGTTTCTAAGCTATACTGTAGTAGAAGAAACTAAAAATATTTTCCAGAGTCGGGTAAACAATAAAACACAAAATCCAGGAGGAGGCGTCACGTGGAGCTGATAGTGGCTTCTCGAACTGGAGTGCTCTTCATTCTTATTAAGAAAATTCGTAGTCGAGAACTGTCTCAGAGATTAGTTCAATGACCTTCCACGCCATTGACCAGTCATTATCACAATAAACGCACGTAAATACAAGTGCGATAACTCTGCACACCAATAAAAGAACTGCAGAAACGAAAGGGTGGTTACAATCAAACTTTCGCTGTCTGCTCCAGTGTAGACGGAAAAGTACTTCTAGTACGGGTACACAATTTCGTAGAAGTGATTTCAGACTGTGCCCTACAGGATTTGCGTTGTCACTACTGACAGTGTCGTGACTTACCATTAGGTGCCGGTGCTGGTACTGCGACCTAGGGCTGTAACAGAAGCATTGGTGTGCATTACAGTTACAGACAAGGCTGCAAAGGCCGATTTTAGACAACCGGTGCTTGCTATCTGATAACTTTTGTGTGAGCCATAGTGCTCCACCCAGTCCGCTTAGCCGGTACCCACTGCCCCCACCGCGCAACGAAATTTCACTGTGAAGCCAAGGCCAGAGACACCGCTGCTCATGCAGCACCACGTGGCGCTGGGGCTGCGTGGAGGTATTTTTTCCTTTTCTGTTTAAGACACAGTTATAATATTTCTTGAAATTATAAAAAAATGAAATTACAAAATTGAAAATTACAAAGTATTGATGAAATGATAATTAAATGGACACACAAGACGCAAACAGGCGTTGGTTGATATACTTCATTGAGGACATGTTGAAAATGTGTGCCCCGACCAGGACTCGAACCCAGGATCTCCTGCTTACATGGCAGACGCTCTATCCATCTGAGCAACCAAGGGCACAGAGGAGAGTGCGCCTGCACGGACTTTTCCCTTGCACGCCCCCCGTGAGACCCACATTCCTAACATGTCCACACCACTACATTCGTAGTGCGCCTAATAGATGTTTGCCCATCATACTCATAACTCGTGGCAGGTTAATCTACCAAGTCCCGCACGAGTTCAGGCATAGCGTGTGCGTTCGCACAAGAACGTCAATCGCCGGGAAGCCATATTTTAACTATACAGGGTGAGTCACCTAACGTTACCGCTGGATATATTTCGTAAACCGCATCAAATACTGACGAACCGATTCCACAGACCGAACGTGAGGAGAGGGGCTAGTGTAATTGTTTAATATAAACCATACAAAAATGCACGGAAGTATGTTTTTTAACACAAACCTACGTTTTTTTAAATGGAACCCCGTTAGTTTTGTTAGCACATCTGAACATATAAACAAATACGTAATCAGTGTCGTTTGTTGCATTGTAAAATGTTAATTACATCCGGAGATATTGTAACCTAAAGTTGACGCTTGAAACCTCCGACGTTTAGTTGCGTGTTGTAACAAACACGGGCCACGGTCGGCGAGCAGCATCTGCAGGGACATGTTTACGATGACGACCGTGTTTACGAGTGTCGCTGTAGTGCACTGTTGTGGTTTGGTCTAGCTGTCGCAGTGTCCGCATGTAGCGCTTGCTGCTGTTGTTATTCTGCATTCGTCTCCGCACGCAGACCAACTGTAGACACCGTGTTACCAGACGTCTGTGATAGTGTAGTGTTGTAGGAACTGTGACCATGGTGTATTCGAACTCTGAAAAGGCGGAGATGATACTCATCTATGGCGAGTGTCGACGAAATACAGCTGAAGCCTGCAGGGTGTATGCAGAACGGTACCCGGACAGAGAGCATCCAACGTGCCGCACATTGCAAAACATCTACCGCCAACTGCATGCGACAGGTATGGTCGTAGCACGCAAACTGGTCCGTAACAGGCCCGTCACAGGAGAAGCTGGTGCAGTTGGTGTGTTAGCTGCTGTTGCCATGAACCCACACATGAGTACACGGGACATTGCGAGAGCCGGTGGACTGAGTCAAAGTAGTGTCATGCGCATACTGCATCGTCACCGCTTTCACCCGTTTCATGTGCAACATTGCTACATCAGCAATTACATGGTGATGACTTTAATCATCGACTGCAATTCTGTCAATGGGCATTAACAGAGAATGCGTTGCAGTTCTACCTGTTTACCGATGAAGCGGGTTTCACAAACCACGGGACAGTGAATCTACGGGATATGCATTACTGGTCCGTGGACAGTCCTCGCTGGCTCAGACAGGTAGAGCGACAGCGACCGTGGACTGTAAATGTATGGTGTGGAATAATTGGCGACCACCTCATTGGTCCTCACTTCATTGCAGGGGCCCAAACAGCTGCAACATACATCGCGTTTCTACAGAATGATCTGCCAACGTTGCTTGAAAATGTCCCTCTGGAAACGCGTCGACGTATGTGGTATCAGCATGATGGTGCACCTGCACATTCCGCAATTAACACTAGGCTGACCCTGACAGGATGTTCGACGGGCGTTTCATAGGACATGGAGGACGCATAAATTGGCCAGCCCGTTCTGCTGATCTTACACCTCTGGACTTCTTTCTGTGGGGTACGTTAAAGGAGAATGTGTACTGTGATGTGCCTAAAACCCCAGAGGATATGAAACAACGTATTGTGGCAGCCTGCGGCGACATTACACCAGATGTACTGCGGCGTGTACGACATTCATTACGCCAGAGATTGCAATTGTGTGCAGCAAATGATGGCCACCACATTGAACATCTATTGGCCTGACATGTCGGGACACACTCTATTCCACTCCGTAATTGAAAACGGAAACCACGTGTGTACGTGTACCTCACCCCTCATGGTAATGTACATGTGCGTCAGTGAAAAAGACCAATAAAAAGGTGTTAGCATGTGGACGTAATGTGCTGTTCCAGTCTCTTCTGTACCGAAGGTCCATCACCGTTCCCTTTGGATCCCTACGTAATTCGGTGCTCTCCGATACCCACGATCGAACAGCGGAGGAGTGGTACTCAAGCGTCAACTTTAGGTTACAATATCTCCGGATGTAATTGACATTTTACAATTCAACAAACGGCACTGATTACGTATTTGTTTATATGTTCAGATGTGCTAACAAAACTAACGGGGTTCCATTTAAAAAAACGTAGGTTTGTGTTAAAAAACATACTTCCGTGCATTTTTGTATGGTTTGTATTAACCAATTACACTAGCCCCTCTCCTCACGTTCGGTCTGTGGAATCGGTTCGTCAGTATTTGATGTGGTTTACGAAATATATCCAGCGGTAATGTTAGGTGACTCACCCTGTATATGACGGTAGTATCTGTTCCCGAAAGAACAGTTACCGTTGATGACCATGCAGCTTTGCTAGAAATGAAATGATAATTAAATGGACACCCAAGCTGAAAACAGGCGTTGATATACTTCATTGGGGACATGACGAAAATGTGTGCCCCGACCGGGACTCGAACCCAGGATCTCCTGCTCACATGGCGCACTACGAATGTAGTGGTGTGGACATTTTGGGAATGTGGGTCTCACGTGGAGCGTGCAACGGATAAGTCCCTACAGGCGCACTCTCCTCTGTGCCTTCGGTGACTCAGATGGATAGAACGTCTGCCATGTAAGCAGGAGATCCCGGCTTCGAGTCCCGGTCGGGGCACACATTTTCAACATGTCTCCAATGAAGTATATCAACACCTGTTTGCAGCTAGGGTGTCCATTTAATTATCATTTCATTTCTAGCAAAGCTGCATGGTCATCAACGGTAACTGTTCTTTCGGGAACAAATACTACCGTCATATACAACAAAGTATTGATTTTAAAGAACAGAAAAAGAAGTGCGGTCAAAATTGGTCTCGGCAAGGTGAGCCGGGCTTTACTAGTAAAACTATTTAATCAAAACAGCAATAGTGCTGCTGCTCTTCGCGAATATCGACGCTCTAAAGTAATACGGGGAGGACTCCTTTCCGTACAGGGGTTTGGAGTACACGCTTCGGGAATCAGCGGTTTGGGAATTGCTCTTGGGAGTGGCCGACGGCCAATTGCGCCACAAATTGTTGAAATTGCTGCTGCTGTGGCTGAGAATGCTGGACGCAATGTGCGATTTTCAAGCAGTGCTCGAGCTGTTCCATGGCCTAACGTCGTTTGGGACAGTAGTAGAGCAATCTATAGTGCGGTTCCATGTCGTGGGTGTAGATGGTCGTCACACTGAGCAAAGTATGTATCTCGAACGTGAATATGATACGCAATTAACTGATGTTACCCTCTCCTGTGAAAGTTAAAATATACACTCCTGGAAATTGAAATAAGAACACCGTGAATTCATTGTCCCAGGAAGGGGAAACTTTATTGACACATTCCTGGGGTCAGCATGATCACACTGACAGAACCACAGGCACATAGACACAGGCAACAGAGCATGCACAATGTCGGCACTAGTACAGTGTATATCCACCTTTCGCAGCAATGCAGGCTGCTATTCTCCCATGGAGACGATCGTAGAGATGCTGGATGTAGTCCTGTGGAACGGCTTGCCATGCCATTTCCACCTGGCGCCTCAGTTGGATCAGCGTTCGTGCTGGACGTGCAGACCGCGTGAGACGACGCTTCATCCAGTCCCAAACATGCTCAATGGGGGACAGATCCGGAGATCTTGCTGGCCAGGGTAGTTGACTTACACCTTCTAGAGCACGTTGGGTGGCACGGGATACATGCGGACGTGCATTGTCCTGTTGGAACAGCAAGTTCCCTTGCCGGTCTAGGAATGGTAGAACGATGGGTTCGATGACGGTTTGGATGTACCGTGCACTATTCAGTGTCCCCTCGACGATCACCAGTGGTGTACGGCCAGTGTAGGAGATCGCTCCCCACACCATGATGCCGGGTGTTGGCCCTGTGTGCCTCGGTCGTATGCAGTCCTGATTGTGGCGCTCACCTGCACGGCGCCAAACACGCATACGACCATCATTGGCACCAAGGCAGAAGCGACTCTCATCGCTGAAGACGACACGTCTCCATTCGTCCCTCCATTCACGCCTGTCGCGACACCACTGGAGGCGGGCTGCACGATGTTGGGGCGTGAGCGGAAGACGGCCTAACGGTGTGCGGGACCGTAGCCCAGCTTCATGGAGACGGTTGCGAATGGTCCTCGCCGATACCCCAGGAGCAACAGTGTCCCTAATTTGCTGGGAAGTGGCGGTGCGGTCCCCTACGGCACTGCGTAGGATCCTACGGTCTTGGCGTGCATCCGTGCGTCGCTGCGGTCCGGTCCCAGGTCGACGGGCACGTGCACCTTCCGCCGACCACTGGCGACAACATCGATGTACTGTGGAGACCTCACGCCCCACGTGTTGAGCAATTCGGCGGTACGTCCACCCGGCCTCCCGCATGCCCACTATACGCCCTCGCTCAAAGTCCGTCAACTGCACATACGGTTCACGTCCACGCTGTCGCGGCATGCTACCAGTGTTAAAGACTGCGATGGAGCTCCGTATGCCACGGCAAACTGGCTGACACTGACGGCGGCGGTGCACAAATGCTGCGCAGCTAGCGCAATTCGACGGCCAACACCGCGGTTCCTGGTGTGTCCGCTGTGCCGTGCGTGTGATCATTGCTTGTACAGCCCTCTCGCAGTGCCCGGAGCAAGTATGGTGGGTCTGACACACCGGTGTCAATGTGTTCTTTTTTCCATTTCCAGGAGTGTATTTCTTTCAATGGTTAACTTGTTATTTCTCTTCCGCAAGTCCTTAAAAATCTCTCCACAATTTAATATTGTCCTATGGTCACTCGTTTGTCATTTGAACCCTCTCAAGTTTAATTATAGCCACCGTATACATTACCTCTATTTCATAATGATTGACCCCTGATTTTGAGCTCACATTCTGGCTACAGCATAGGACGAACATAGATATCTTGTACCTTGCCGGAATCGTGGAAATTTCTACTTTTATTTGGTGCATGAATAATAGTTTTTAGTTGAAATGGGGGCGACACTAGCAGTAATATTTAAGAGAAAGCGTGCCTTGCCGAGGATATTTTGGCGCTTGTCAACTTTGAGGAGTCATAGAAAAAAAATTTCCTTGAAAGATGCAATCTTTTTCCATTTTCAGACGAATTTTCGTTGTTTAACGATTAGTAGTTTTTTTCCTAATTATGCTGTATGTGAATTGTCACACTTTGCCTAGTGGTGATATGTTTTAACAAAACGAAAAGCGTAAATGCAAGCCCTGTTGTTGTCTTTCACAACTATTTTGTTTTCATATACATAATTCTACATAATACGCTAATATCAATTTTTAATTTATTTTCTTTTGCGTCTTCACGCGTCGCATGCTCGCGTATGCTATGTAGCCGGACCTGTGAACAGTATTTCCACTTCATTGCTGCGTAGTTTACATCGGGGCTTTCCGTCAGACAGGAAACAATTTATGCTCCCTTTCGTGGTTGTGTACTCGCGAGACAGTCCTCGTAATATAACTAGTTGCTTTGTAGGTGTGTGAAACCATGCGTCCTTTACGGAGTTGTGAAAAGTCTCGATAAGTGCGCGTGCTTACTTTGAGGGTGAAGAAGACCAAGGCACGAGCAGTTCCGTATCAAAGCCAATAAAGAGAAATTCTGGATGTCTCGGTCTTAGTGAATGTACAATGAAGCGAATTGCGATAGAATACAGAGAAATTTCGCGTCTTCTACCGCCAGAAAAGAGTTCTGTCGGTGACAGAAGTTTGCATTGGACGAGTTTACACAGGCAGTCATCAGAAGAAAACCCATGATTTCTATGTGGAAAAGTAGTTTCCAACAGTAGCAGCCGTACTGGAAAAGTTGAAGACTGAAGTGGAAAGCTCAAATGGCTCTAAGCACTATGGGACTTAACATCGGAGGCCATCAGTCCCCTACAATTAGAACTACTTAAACGTAACTAACCTAAGGACATCACACACGTCCATGCCCGAGGCAGGATTCGAATCTGCGACCGCATCAGCAGCGCGGTTCCGGACTCAAGTGCCTAGAACCGCTCGGCCACAACGGCCGGCTCAGACATCGTCCAATCCTAGAAAAAGGACTGTGAGGTGCCACATTGGGACGAAGATGACTTCGTGCAAAATGCTGGTTTGTGTTTTATTGGACAAAAAGGAGATGCAGATTCTCATTCTGAGATGAGTGCTAGATACTACGAAGAGTGGTTCGGGAGCGTCCTCAAAAAATTACCAAACAGATCGGCGACTGTTTTAGATCAAGCTCCATAACACACAATGATAAATCCAGTGTCACGAAATCAGCCCATGAAAATGAGAAAGGGTTCTATTATTGAACGGTTGGAAAGAAAAGATATAGAACTTCCATCTAATGCCACATCATATGAGGAATTTACTGAGGCTGACCTATTGGAACACCCGCGACCGCTCTTCGGGTCACAAGAAAACCTTTGTAAAAGTGCATTCCGCTGAGTGGACTTATTTGGACATTTGACAGGTACCAGGTAGCGAAGGAGAACAAGAACTGTAAGAGTAACTATACTTTACAGTTGTGTCGCTCCGCTCTGGAAAATGTTACCCAGAGTGTCTGGAGGAATTCAGTGAGTCACGTACAGGAACTTGAAAACACTTATGCACAGAGTCCCCATGGCCTTGACATAGCAGTAGAACAGTTGCTGATACAAGTAGACCATTGTAGTAGCAGCAACGAGACCTCAGCCAGCAGCGAAGGCGATTAAGGTAGGTTTTGTCGGATTCATCACCCTTTCCTGCAAAATTTATTTGAGATAATCGATTTTACTTACTTTTAAAACGTAAAATACACTTCACTGTTCAGTTATTAGGAGCTCTTTGTATACCGACCGTTCACTTGTAATTTCCCATGTTATTGCTCACTACTAGCAACGACAACTGAGGGCGGTAATACTATATTGGAATGCGACTGCGAAGTTGGCATTCTTAGCTCGTGAATTGTCCCTTCTCGCGCATTACAACAGTGGCTGCACGCAGGTACAACAACTAAGCTCCACCACAGCCTCGCATACTCTGCAGCTACCAAAGCAGTTGCTTTACAGACAGAGGAAAAATGGTTCAAATGGCTCTAAGCACTATGGGACTTAACATACTAGGTCATCAGTCCCCTAGACTTAGAATTATTCAAACCTAACTAACCAAAGGACATCACACACATCCATGTCCGAGGCAGGGTTCGAACCTGAAACCGTAGCAGCAGCGCGGTTCCGGACTGAAGCGCCTAGAACCGCTCGGCCTCAGCGGCCGGCTACAGACTGAGGAGTAATCATTAGTAATGACATACGGCGTAACGGACAAAAGTTCAAACTTTATATCTGTGCTTTCTCCGCCGCGATAGCCACAACAGGAAGCTCAATCGCAGCGGCTTGAGTTCTAAATTACAGCGATGAAGCAACTACTCAGAAAATAACGACAATCCGTCTGCAAACTGGGAAAGGTTGTATCTTTAAACTGTGGGAAGGAAATTTTTCCCTTCCGATCTGACTTCTGTGGGTCCTGAAAGTCGACACGCGACAAAAAATTCTCGAAACAGCACGCTTTCTCTTAAATACTGCAGCGTATGTCGCTCCCATTTCAACTAAAATGCGATATTCATACAATAAATAAAAGCATGCGTTTCCACGATTCCGGCAAGACACAAAACATCGATGTTCCTCATGCGATGTAACCAGAATACGAGCTCACTCAGGAGTCAATCATTATGAAATGGTTACTTGAATGAGAACTGGACCAGAAAAACAAATTAATAATATTCTTGATATCTACTGTGAGAATTTTCTCGAAGCGTCGATAGATACTGACAAACGACTGGAGTGTATGGCCGCGCGGGATTAGCCGAGCAGTCTCAGGCGCTGCAGTCATGGACTGTGCGGCTGGTCCCGGCGGAGGTTCGAGTCCTCCCTCGGGCATGGGTGTGTGTGTGTTTGTCCTTAGGATAATTTAGATTAAGTAGTGTGTAAGCTTAGGGACTGATGACCTTAGTAGTTAAGTCCCATAAGATTTCACACACATTTTTTTGACTGGAGTGTATGAAACTTCCTCGCAGATTAAAACTGTATGCCTGACCGGGATTCAAACTCCGGATCTTTATCTTTCGCAGGCAAGTGATCTATCAACTGAGCACGACTCACAATTCGACCTCACAGCTTCACTTCGGCCAGTACCTCATCTCCTACGTTCCAAACTTCCCATAAGCCGTATCTCCGCAATATCCTCTTTTCCAGGGGTGCTAGTCTTGCAAGATTCCCAGAAGAGCTTCTGTGAAGTTTGGAAGGTAGGAGATGAGGTACTGGCCGAAGTGAAGTTGTGAGGACGGGGCGTGAGTCGTGCTTTGGGAGCTATGTTGGTAGAGCACTTCCCCGCGAAAGGTAAAGGGCATGAGTTCGAGTCTCGGTCTGGCACACAGTTTTAATCTGTCAAGAAGTTTCATATCAGCGCACACTCCGTTGCAGAGTGAAAATTCATTCTGAAACTGGTGTGAAGCTGATATTAGACTTGTATAGAATAATCTGCTCGTCTAACAGCAAATATAACAGATTATGACCCGCTGTAGTGAGGGTCACACACCAAGAAAGAATGTGATTTCACGTCCTGTAGCGAATTTTGAGAACAAAATGTATCTGTTAGAGCCACTGAATGTTTATCCATCTGACACATGTACGAGTACCCTACGATATGGGCCACACACTGTGAGAGGCTCCGCAGTTGCAACGGCCTTATTCTTTGGTGGTGTGATAGACCACTCACAGTTTTGAACTGAAAGTTATAATACTGTTTAGCATTACGTACGTATGACTGTACAGCAACGCAAATGCACATCTGATCAAAAGTATCGGGACATCTATTAGTTGACATTAATGTGGGGGTGTCCATATTTTTGCGTCGACTTGGACTCTTGTGGTGACAGTTTTGGTGGGGTGTCTGAATACCTGCGAAGGAATGGCAGTCGATTCTTCCTCAAGAATCGAAACCAGAGAAATTAGTGATGCGGGACGCAGGGGTCTGGAGCGAAGTCGACACTCTGCCTCATCTCAAGCGTTCCATTGGGTTCAGGTCGCAGCTCAGTGCAAGCAATCCACTCCAGGAACGTCACTGTCCATAAACCATTGTTTCACAGATACTGCTTTATGACAGGTTGCGTTGTCATGCTGATAATCGTCTCCAAACTATTCCTGTACTGTAAGCGCTACACAGTGCTGAAAAATGTGTTCATATCCTTGGGTATTTGGTATTTCTTTAGTTTGTGTGTGTGTGTGTGTGTGTGTGTGTGTGTGTGTGTGTGTGTGTGTGTGTGTGCTCTCTCTCTGGATCCGAACTGGCGTCCATTGCTTTAATTACGGTTTCGTTTTTGGCGTGGTGGGACCCGTGTGTCACCTACACTAACAAACTGATGCACAGTCAGTGGATGTCTTTTGAAAACGGTTAACATTTTGCCGATAAACTCGTCTTTGCACCTATTTTGAAGAAAGTTTTTTTATAATTAATCCTCAAAGTAGAATTTACTGTAGTCCTTCTTCAAGTACAGTTGTAACGTCAGATATCTCATATACACCGCGCAAGATGACGTATCACTTTTTCCACGTCCGTAATTGACTCCCTTTGCCAACAGAAGTTTTGAATGTGGCTCAAATGCGCCTGCAAACTTCCTGTGTAATGGTGCAAGAGCGTGACGCCCTGCGACGTTTCATGCAGCAAGGTGTCGAAACATGCGATAAAAGAAAAGAAAGGCCACAGCTCAGAAGCACATGTGAGGCTCAAGGGGGGGGGGGGGGGGGGGGATTCGTGATTGATGTCACACTGTGGATGTGTCACACGATGGGAAGGTCGTCACACACCCTCTTTCCCACATTTCATCCATTCTTTCTACGCCTTTTTGGTAGAGGTCAGAAACGCAACACCCAATGTAGAAATTTCAGACACACCACCGCTTGGAATCGAAGCGTGAAGACCTCAGATAGTGGCATAAAAGGTGTCAATGAGATGACCCTTTCCGCTTGGGACGTTGATTCTCTCACACATTTCGCGCTCGGAGACGACAGTTTGCAGTACGATGAGCGGGATCAGGTTCTTGTCAACGTTAGACACTGCTGATCCTTTCTCCTCCCCCCCCCCCTCCCACCCCCACCCAGACGCTTAAACCCTACTCTGAGGACATTGTGGGACTGCAAACCCACTGAACGTGATTTGACCTCTTTGGAGTCCAGGGCTGGTACACAGGGTGGAACCACTAGGTACTGCTCAAAACCATTCGACGAAACTTGAAGGTGATCAGAAGCAGCGAAAGGCACTTACGCTTTTTCAGCAGTCCTGTGAAACACAGATGGTTGCAGTATTGCAATGTGCGTGAATAAAACAGCAAGGGGTTTCTCTAAGACATCAGGTCGGCAACACCCTCTGTGCCAGCCACACGCCCAGTTCGTTGAAAATCTACATGTTTGAGACTTTGACACCATTCTTTCGAGTGATGCTTCGTGGCTGCTCTAGCTCGTGAGAGCAGGCAGCCCTTCGACACCCCTTGTAAAATGGTATGGTTCATTCTAAAAAAAAATTGTACTTCACGCAGCCCAGGATAAGTTTCTGCGTGGCCTCTGCGGGATGGTTTCCATCTCTCTTCAAGAATGTGCCAGTGAAAGTATTTCTACATATTCGTGACGTCCTTCTGCGGCTCAGATAAACATGCTTGTCCAAATATCTTCAGCGAAATATTTGATTTCGATCTCCACCTGGAGGAACATTGCCAGAGGACGCTTATTGACGAAAGTACTATCAACTGAGATAATCAAACAAAATTTGTGGCTATATTGAGAATTTCCTAGCAGGAAGGACGCAGCATGTTGTTTTGAATTGAGTCATCGAATGATGTAGAAGTAACTACAGGCATTCCCCAGGGAAATGTTTTGGTATCCTTGCTGTTCAATTTGTACAGTAATAATCTGTAATATATTACAATTTTAACCTTAGACATTCCATAGATATCGCAATTACCTATAATGAACTGTTATCTGAAAAATCTACACATGTATTTAGTCAGACGTTAATAATTATTTTTCCATTTTGGTTAGGGAACAACACAGCTGTTTTCGTAAATTACGATGTAGGAAATATTGCTACCAGTCACAAGTATTTAAATAATTTTATTGTATCATAACTAGCTTTATAAATAATCTTGGATTGTAAAAGGAAATAAAACATCTGGTTTATAATATGTAAAGGTGGGCTTATGATGAAGACACAAATGTAAAACTTCCGAAGAAGTCAACGCTACCACCTAACCATGGGCTCAGGGTGAAACTAGTATTGGTACAGTACATTCATTTCAAAAAAAAGTTATGGCTGGCTGCAGTATGACCTACAATGTAATTTAATAAATCTTGATAAGATTTGAAAATGATGGAAAAATTGGCAACTCGTTTTAAATGTTCAGAAATGCTAAATTGTCTGCTTCATAAAATTAAAAAGAGGAAAAAAGTACCCTTTGACTCCAACATCAGTCACAATTGAAATAACTCAAACACAAATATCAGAGTGTAACAATTTGAAGGTATGTAAAGTAGAACGATCACGCAGTCTCATTCGTTGGTGAAGTACGTAGTAGACTTCGGTTCATATACAGGATAATGAGAAAATATGCCCACATCTCCCCACCCCCCCCCCCCCATGAACCATGGACCTTGCCGTTGGTGGGGAGGCTTGCGTGCCTCAGCGATACAGATAGCCGTACCGTAGGTACAACCACAACGGAGGGGTATCTGTTGAGAGGCCAGACAAACGTGTGGTTCCTGAAGAGCGGCAGCAGCCTTTTCAGTAGTTGCAAGGGCAACAGTCTGGATGATTGACTGATCTGGCCTTGTAACAATAACCAAAACGGCCTTGCTGTGCTGGTACTGCGAACGGCTGAAAGCAAGGGGAAACTACGGCCGTAATTTTTCCCGAGGGCATGCAGCTTTACTGTATGATTAAATGATGATGCCGTCCTCTTGGGTAAAATATTCCGGAGGTAAAATAGTCCCCCATTCGGATCTCCGGGCGGGGACTACTCAAGAGGATGTCGTTATCAGGAGAAAGAAAACTGGCGTTCTACGGATCGGAGCGTGGAATGTCAGGTCCCTTAATCGGGCAGGTAGGTTAGAAAATTTGAAAAGGGAAATGGATAGGTTACAGTTAGATATAGTGGGAATTAGTGAAGTTCGGTGGCAGGAGGAACAAGACTTCTGGTCAGGAGACTACAGGGCTATAAACACAAAGTCAAATAGGGGTAATGCAGGAGTAGGTTTAATAATGAATAGGAAAATAGGAACGCGGGTAAGCTACTACAAACAGCTTAGTGAACGCATTATTGTGGCCAAGATAGACACAAAGCCCACACCTGCTACAGTAGTACAAGTTTATATGCCAACTAGCTCTGCAGATGACGAAGAAATTGAAGAAATGTATGATGAAATAAAAGAAATTATTCAGATAGTGAAGGGAGACGAAAATTTAATAGTCATGGGTGACTGGAATTCGAGTGTAGGAAAAGGGAGAGAAGGAAACGTAGTAGGTGAATATGGATTGGGGCTAAGAAATGAAAGAGGAAGCCGCCTGGTAGAATTTTGCACAGAGCACAACTTAATCATAGCTAACACTTGGTTTAAGAATCATGAAAGAAGGTTGTATACCTGGAAGAACCCTGGAGATACTAAAAGGTATCAGATAGATTATATAATGGTAAGACAGAGATTTAGGAACAAGGTTTTAAATTGTAAGACATTTCCAGGGGCAGATGTGGACTCTGACCACAATCTATTGGTTATGACCTGTAGATTAAAACTGAAGAAACTGCAAAAAGGTGGGAATTTAAGGAGATGGGAACTGGATAAAATGAAAGAACCAGAGGTTGTACAGAGTTTCAGGGAGAGCATAAGGGAACAATTGACAGGAATGGGGGAAAGAAATACAGTAGAAGAAGAATGGGTAGCTTTGAGGGATGAAATAGTGAAGGCAGCAGAGGATCAAATAGGTAAAAAGACGAGGGCTAGTAGAAATCCTTGGGTAACAGAAGAAATATTGAATTTAATTGATGAAAGGAGAAAATATAAAAATGCAGTAAATGAAGCAGGCAAAAAGGAATACAAACGTCTCAAAAATGAGATCGACAGGAAGTGCAAAATTGCTAAGCAGGGATGGCTAGAGGACAAATGTAAGGATGTAGAGGCTTATCTTACTAGGGGTAAGATAGATACTGCCTACAGGAAAATTAAAGAGACCTTTGGAGATAAGAGAACCACTTGTATGAATATCAAGAGCTCAGATGGAAACCCAGTTCTAAGCAAAGAAGGGAAAGCAGAAAGGTGGAAGGAGTATATAGAGGGTCTATACAAGGGCGATGTACTTGAGGACAATATTATGGAAATGGAAGAGGATGTAGATGAAGATGAAATGGGAGATACGATACTGCGTGAAGAGTTTGACAGAGCACTGAAAGACCTGAGTCGAAACAAGGCCCCCGGAGTAGACAACATTCCATTGGAACTACTGGCGGCCTTGGGAGAGCCAGTCCTGACAAAACTCTACCATCTGGTGAGCAAGATGTATGAAACAGGCGAAATACCCTCAGACTTCAAGAAGAATATAATAATTCCAATCCCAAAGAAAGCAGGTGTTGACAGATGTGAAAATTACCGAACTATCGGTTTAATAAGCCACGGCTGCAAAATACTAACGCGAATTCTTTACAGACGAATGGAAAAACTAGTAGAAGCCGACCTCGGGGAAGATCAGTTTGGATTCCGTAGAAATACTGGAACACGTGAGGCAATACTGACCTTTCGACTTATCTTAGAAGAAAGATTAAGGAAAGGCAAACCTACGTTTCTAGCATTTGTAGACTTAGAGAAAGATTTGACAATGTTAACTAGAATACTCTCTTTCAAATTCTAAAGGTGGCAGGGGTAAAATACAGGGAGCGAAAGGCTATTTACAATTTGTACAGAAACCAGATGGCAGTTATAAGAGTCGAGGGACATGAAAGGGAAGCAGTGGTTGGGAAGGGAGTGAGACAGGGTTGTAGCCTCTCCCCGATGTTATTCAATCTGTATATTGAGCAAGCAGTAAAGGAAACAAAAGAAAAATTCGGAGTTGGTATTAAAATCCATGGAGAAGAAATAAAAACTATGAGGTTTGCCGATGACATTGTAATTCTGTCAGAGACAGCAAAGGACTTGGAAGAGCTGTTGAATGGAATGGACAGTGTCTTGAAAGGAGGATATAAGATGAACATCAACAAAAGCAAAACGAGGATAATGGAATGTAGTCGAATTAAGTCGGGTGATGTTGAGGGTATTAGATTAGGAAATGAGACACTTAAAGTAGTAAAGGAGTTTTGCTATTTGGGGAGCAAAATAACTGATGATGGTCGAAGTAGAGAGGATATAAAATGTAGACTGGCAATGGCAAGGAAAGCGTTTCTGAAGAAGAGAAATTTGTTAACATCGAGTATAGATTTAAGTGTCAGGAAGTCATTTTTGAAAGCATTTGTATGGAGTGTAGCCATGTATGGAAGTGAAACATGGACGGTAAATAGTTTGGACAGGAATAGAATAGAAGCTTTCGAAATGTGGTGCTACAGAAGAATGCTGAAGATTAGATGGGTAGATCATATAACTAATGAGGAGGTACTGAATAGGATTGGGCAGAAGAGGAGTTTGTGGCACAACTTGACCAGAAGAAGGGATCGGTTGGTAGGACATGTTCTGAGGCATCAAGGGATCACCAATTTAGTATTGGAGGGCAGCGTGGAGGGTAAAAATCGTAGGGGGAGACCAAGAGAAGAATACACTAAGCAGATTCAGAAGGATGTAGGTTGCAGTAGGTACTGGGAGATGAAGAAGCTAGCACAGGATAGAGTAGCATGGAGAGCTGCATCAAACCAGTCTCAGGACTGAAGACCACAACAACAACAACAACATGCCTACATAGAAGCTTGCTTACAAAACACTCGCACCGTGCGAGGTGGCGCAGTGTTTAGCACACTGGACTCGCATTCGGGAGGACGACGGTTCAATCCCGTCTCCGGCCATCCTGATTTAAGTTTTCCGTGATTTCCCTAAATCGCTTCAGGCAAATGCCGGGATGGTTCCTTTGAAAGGGCACGGCCGATTTCCTTCCCCATCCTTCCCTCACCCAAGCTTGCGCTCCGTCTCAAATGACCTCGTTGTCGATGGGACGTTAAACACTAACCACAACCACCACCACCACCGCCACCACCACCACAAAACACTCGCACAATCCATCCTAGAATGTTGCTCAAGTGTTTGAGACCCACATTTCATATTAATATCAGTGGATATTGAATGTGTGCAGAGAAGGTCAGCATCTGATGTCAGAGCTTTGTTTGACCCATGGGAGAGCATCACGCGCATGCTGAAAAACCTGAAATGGCAGACGTTTGAAGATAGGCACTACCTCTTGAAAGTACACATGAAAATCTACAAGAACTATCAATAAGTGAGGTGTCTAGGAATATCCTACATCCCCCTCTAAATCATTCACACGTGGACCGCGAAGGCAGTAATAGGCTAATAACAGAATTCAAAGAGGCAATTAATCATTCTTCGCGTACTTCATAGGCGAATGGGACAGGAAGAAGTCCTAAAAGTAGTGGTAAGTACCCTCTGCTGTGCTCTTCAGTGGTTTACATAGTACATACGTCAATCAAGACAAGGAGCTTCCTGTTGGACGATTATAGCAAAAACAGTGGTCGTCCGCCTTCTTGTGGCAACAAATTCGCTACGCACAGTACGTCGCGGGGTGCACTTTCTCACGCATACCGAAAACTAGCGCAGCGGTTCCGGGCTACAGCGGAGCACATCTACACTACTGGACATTAAAATTGCTACACCACGAAGATGACGTGCTACAGACGCGAAATTTAACCAACAGGAAGAAGATGCTGTGATATGCAAATGATTAGCTTTTCAGAGCATTCACACAAGGTTGGCGCCGGTAGCAACACCTACAACGTGTTGACGTGAGGAAAGTTTCCAACCGATTTCACATACACAAACAGCAGTTCAACGGCGTTGCCTCGTGAAACGTTGTTGTGATGCCTCGTGTAAGGAGGAGAAATGCGTACCATCACGTTTCCGACTTTGATAAAGGTCGGATTGTAGCCTGTCGCGATTGCGGTTTATCGTATCGCGACATTGCTGCTCGCGTTGGTCGAGATCCAATGACTGTTAGCAGAATATGGAATCGGTGGGTTCAGGAGGGTAATACGGAACGCCGTGCTGGATCCCAACGGCCTTGTATTACTAGCAGTCGAGATGGCAGTCATCTTATCAGCATGGCTGTAAAGGATCGTGCAGTCACGTCTCGATCCCTAACTCAACAAATGGGGTCGCTTGCAAGACAACAACCATCTGCACGAACAGTTCGACGACGTTTGCAGCAGCATGGACTATCAGCTCGGAGATCATGGCTGCAGTTACCCTTGACGCTGCATCACAGATTGCCTGCGATGGTGTACTCAACGACGAACCTGAGTGCACGAATGGCAAAACGTCATTTTTTCGGATGAATCCAGGTTCTGTTTACAGCATCATGATGGTCGCATCCGTGTTTGGCGACATCGCGGTGAACGCACATTGGTAACGTGTATTCGTCATCGCCATTCTGGCGTATCACCCGGCGTGATGGTATGGGGTGCCATTGGTCACACGTCTCGGTCACCTCTTGTTCGCATTGACGGCACTTTGAACAGTGGACGTTACATTTCAGAAGTGTTACGACCCGTGGCTCTACCCTTCATTCGATCCCCGCGAAACCCTACATTTCGGCAGGATAATGCACGACCGCATGTTGCAGGCCCTGTACGTGCGTTTCTGGATACAGAAAATGTTCGATCTCACACCAATTGGAAACGTCTGGTCAATGGTGGCCGAGCAACTGGCTCGTCACAATACGCCA
The DNA here is from genome assembly GCF_023898315.1 of Schistocerca nitens. Lineage (NCBI taxonomy): Eukaryota > Metazoa > Arthropoda > Insecta > Orthoptera > Acrididae > Schistocerca > Schistocerca nitens. The sequence goes on from NC_064615.1 coordinate 929,838,220, forward strand.
GTCACTACTCTTGATGAACTGTGGTATCGTGTTGAAGCTGCATGGGCAGCAGTACCTGTACACGCCATCCAAGCTCTGTTTGACTCAATGCCCAGGCGTATCAAGGCCGTTATTACGGCCAGAGGTGGTTGTTCTGGGTACTGATTTCTCAGGATCTATGCACCCAAATTACGTGAAAATGTAATCACATGTCAGTTCTTGTACAATATAGTTGTCCAATGTATACCCATTTATCATCTGCATTTCTTCTTGGTGTAGCAATTTTAATGGCCGGTAGTGTATTATAGAAGTTCGCTGTTAAGACACCGCCAGTCATGGCCAGTGGAACCAGATGAGCAGAGACACACCAGCTGACATGAAACGTATGTTCTCATCAGCGCATAATCGCACTTCTTTCAGCATTCTAAGCAACAATTTGCAATATCTACATAAGAGTATGTTCCTTACTACACAGGGTTTGGACAAATATATGGAAACACCGCGAGAAATGCATGCTTGAACGTAAATGCCAGATGCTAGCCAAGTATGTCAGTTGGTTAGAATATTGTTCTGTGTAGATGTCAGTTCATTATCTTGGTGCTAAGTAAATTCCATCGGTGACCAATTGTTGGTGCTCGCATGGTGGATGCGTCCGTTACCAAGATAGCTGAAGTGTCCGGTGTTTCAAGAGGCACCGTATCGAAATTTACACAGCATTTAGGGTAATCGGAAGAAATTATCCGCACAACGAGGACGAAAGCGTGTGCTGGGCGATCGTGACGAAGGTCGTGGAAGAGGCTTGCGATGAAAAATAAGAGAACGGCAGCTGCAGAAGACAGTGCAAAGCTGAATGTCGCCCACGCCCACACTGTCAGGAAAAAAAAATAAATTCAACACGAAGGAAGCTCCATGAGCAAGGTGATGCAGGGCGAGCTGGAATCCCGAAACCACTCATCAGCGATGCAAAATTCCATGCCGTAGGCAAGACAATGTGGACTATAAAACAATGGAAGAACGTCATTTGGTCGGAGGAATCTTGTTCCATACAGTTCTCCACTTCTGTCCGAGTTTATGTTCCATGAATGAAACATGGCGCGAGTACGGTAATGATTTGGGCAGCCATATCGAGTTTTTCCACGGGCCTCATCGACACCCTGTAAGATTGCAACACTGCCAAGGATTATATGACCATTTTGGCTGATCAGGCCCTTTTCCCCTACACTATGTTTGCACCCCAATCGTGATGCTCTGTTTAAAGATGACAGGACCCGTGTTCACACATCTTGTATCACCAGGACTGATTTTGTGAGTACGAGGATGAATTGTCGCTTGTCTCCTGGCCACCAAAGTGTCCAGATCTCAATGGTATTGGATCTTGCTGGTCTACTGAGGGGAGAAAGGTACGTGATCATTATTCGCCTCCATCTTCGTAGCTGAACGTGCCACTACTTTACACGAAGAATGGTATATAGTCCATTAAATTTCGGGCATGCAGCCGCGCAAATAAAATTTCCTCCACTGATATTTCGACCGCGTATCGTCTGGCCACCCTCAGAGAGGGTCACAAGACTGACTACAAGATACCAAGCGCGGCCTTATATGCTCCACCGCGGTTGTACTGCCCATGCGGGTCACAGATGCTGGTCGGCGGCAGAAAAGTACGCTTACACATGCGCCGCCTGTGGCGAAGGCGTACAGACATTCGATTCGCTTATCGATGTATGAACGGCGGCGGTGACACCATGACGATTTCTCTGTAGTTTAATTACCCAAAGAGCCGGATTCCATGCTTTGTCCAAATTAAATCCATTATCTCTATTTATTAAATTATTAGCTAATCTAATCTCTATAGCTTCCTAGAAGACAGATTCCCAAAAAGAAGAGGTGGATGTTAAAATATTCACATCACTGTAATTCATGGAATGCCCTGTCTCAATAAAATGTTCGGCCACAGCTGACTTGCCTGGCTGTAATAAGCGTGTGTATCTTCGATGCTCCACACACCTCTCATGAACGGTGCGTGTTGTTTGACCTATGTACGACTTCTCACAATTTCCGCAGGGAATCTGACATACACCCGCTTTACGAAGCTGTGACTCGTCCTTCACAGAGCCGAGTAAAGTTGCAATCTACGTGGGAGGCCGGAAGATCACCTTAACACAGTGTTTCTCAAGAATACGGCCTATCTTCGAGGAAAGAACACCCACATAGGGCAAAAACGCACTAGATCTGAAGGAATTACTATCTTCTTCCCCATCACATACTTGCTTTTTAGCTTTTGCATCGAATGCTCTACGAATTTTTTGTGGAGAAAATCCATTCCATTTAAAAATGCTCTTGATGTATGTGAGCTCTTCTTTCAAATTGTCTTTACCGGATATACAGTGCGCCCGATCCACTAAGGTCTTGAAAATGCACAATGGTATATGATTCCACTGAAAATCATTTTATCCACTCCGAGACAGCTGAAAGCTGTTTTGAATGCCACCTTTTTTCCTACACCGTGTTTGGTACGCTAATGTGTTGCGTTTGTGGTGTTTCCATAGTTACGTCCACCCCCTGTACGTCATGATGAAAACAGATACGCTACGAGTGGCAGTTCATATCTAGTGTCAATATAATCTCTGGTGGCAAATATCACTACTACATATATGATTGCTTTCCTGACGAAGACAATTGTGGTTGTTGTCGAAACGTCGGATTTTCGTAATGAATAAATGTGATAAGCTCAGCGAGAACAGTTCATCAGTTCATACGACGAATCTGTCGCGTAATACTTCGCAGTTATTTCTGTAATGCCTGTAAATTTTGTAGTGGGGGCTCACTTAAGCAGACGTCCACATTCAACTTATTTTTCAGCACTAGTGTGTGGCTCTCTCAACTTACTCAGAGGTGTGCACATGCCGCTTGCAACCTGCCATACTTACCTGTTAGCCAGGCAAACAATCTGTCGCGCGTTATCAGCAGGCTGCTTTACTCCCTTCCAAGCCAAGCTATGTCCAACGCAAGCAGGCTTAAGGAATCTTACTTGCCTGCCTGCCCACCCGTCTCCCCGCTGCGTTACGCTACGTAGCGATGTGTTCTGTATACTTTCATTGTTGTGTTATGGGGAAGTTTCGGAAATTGATGAAAAGTCTTTTTTTTACCCGAGTATCACAAGACGAGGTTCAATTAAGTATACACATTTTATAGATCGTTGTAAGCCAGAAATTGTCAGATTTTATTTGTCGTTGTTTCTCCTACGGTGTATGTCGAGCTTATTCATTTCGATATGAACGGTTTTCTCTCCAACTGCACCCTCTTTCGGCTAGTGATGGCTATTCTCAATTCGAAACATAGTCAGGTCACCCGTAATACATGTATTTTGTAGTAAGCTGAACTACCTCTGGAAGTCGAGATCCTTTGCACCTAAGACCTTGAAGACGTCTATTACACTGCAACGACTACCGAAGTAAGGTTGTGGAAGTCCAGCTTCTGTACCCTTAGTGTGTTCCAGCTAGTTATGATCTCAGATATAACAATTTTACTTTTTCCGGTAAGTGTATTGCTAGTTCGCTGAATTCATTCCAAGTGACGAAAATAGTTCGTTCTGAATCCCCCTAACGCATTTTAGCAAACACGAAATTCGTTTTTCAGATTATGTTAATCTGAAACGCATGTTCTTGAAGAAGAAGCTTTTCTCTCGTGCTAAGCTTTCTTCGCACTTCGTTGCATACCACCAGGATATGGTTTTTAGTATCCGCTGAGTCGTGGTTCTTTTTTCCTTTTTCAGTCAATGTTTGCCTAAATTTAGAAAACTTATGTTGTTGCGGTCTTCAGTCCGAAGACTGGTTTAATGCAACTTTTATTGGTACTCTATCCTGTGCGACCTTCAACATTTAACCATACAGTAGAACAACATGCTCTAGGGAAGAATTCCGGCTGTAGTTACCCTTGCTTCGAGACGTTCGCAGTACCAGCACAGCAAGGCCGTTTAAATTGATGTTTCAACGCCAGATCAATCATCCAGGCTGTTACCCCTGTAGTTACTGAAAAGGCTGCTGCTCCTCTTCAGGAACCAGGCATTTGTCTGGCCTCCCAACAGATACCCCTCCGTTGTGGTTGCACCTGCGGTACAGAAATCTGCATCGCTGAAGCACGCAAGAGGTCCCACGGACGGCAAGATCCATGGTTCATAGCCTCAATTCCTTAGCACACATTTCCATACACTAATAAGCCACTAAGTACTTCTTTCAAAATATTTATGCATGGAGGAAACTGATGGTCAAATTTACAAACATGTCGTTACATGCCCTAAGTTCCCGAATGAGTTTTTCATAACTTTTTACAGTTTACATTGTGAGACATCTACCAATTTGTTTCAAGCTGCCTCATAAACACAAAATTCTTCGCCTGCTGGATTGAAGCTCTGTTTCGTAACTTCTCCTCAACCTCCTTTAAGTTTGTTATGTTCATTTTGCTGCTCCCACCGTTAAGATAGCCGAGGTGCAGTGAAGCTACCTACACAGACATTTACCTGGCTATCTTGTAGTCACGTTGGATTGATCGTGTAACCCACTGTTAAGTTCAGGAGTCGGATCTCGTGAAACTCGCCAGTCTTGCCGACGCCGAAGTTGGCCTGCTTGAACCACTGTGCTTAAGTACAGACGTACTTTTGTGTCTCCGTTGCGGCAGGCTAAGCTGCTTTAACAGCTGCGGCAGAGATAGGGGCAGGCATGATGGAAGGAGAATTTGTACACCTTTGATCTTAACATATTAATCTCTAGCTTGCCCGCCCGGTTAGCGGTGCGTTCTAACGCACGGCTTTCCGGATTGGGAAGGAGCGCCTTCTCTCCGGCAAGAATCCGCCCGACGGACTTGTGTCGAGTTCCGGTGAGCCGGCCACTCTGCGGATGGTTTTCAGGCGGTTTTCCCTCTGCCTCGGCGAATGCGGGCTGGTTCCCCTTATTCCGCCTCAGCTACACTATGTTGGCGATTGCTGCGCAAACAAGTTTTCCACGTACGCGTACACTACTATTACTCTACCACGCAAACACTCGTCTGATGTGAGCCGTCTCCGGGGGTGGGGGGGTGGGGGGGGTGGGGGGTGGGGTGGGGGGTTCCACCGGGGGCCGAAACGCACAATAACCCTGAAAGAGTGGTTCGGTGTGGGCGACGGAGGGGTGAAGTGGACTGCGGTAGTCGTCGTGGGGTTGTGGACCACTGCGGCTGCGGCGAGGACGGAGCCTCTCCGTCGTTTCTAGGCCCCCGGTTAACATACAGTACAATCTCTATTTTTTCCTCTATCGCTACGACAGGATTTGGCAAAAAAAAATTCCTCTTTCTCCTTGCTATTGTTTTCGTCAGTTATAGTCTGTCTTCCATGTTTTCCATTAGTTAAAACTGCTAAGTTACCTGCGTGACATGCACCTTGGAATGTGGTAGAGGGAACAGGAAATCACTTACGTAATTTGTCTCTTATTAACTCTACATTGTAGTAACGAAATCATCTTCAAATGGTTCAAATGGCTCTAAGCACTATGGGACTTAACATTTGAGGTCATCAGTCCCCTAGACTAGGAACTAAAACCTAACTAAGCTAAGGACCCACACACATCCATGCCCGAGACAGGATTCGAACCTGCGACCGTAGCAACCGCGTGGTTCCGGACTGAAGCGCCTAGAACTGCTCGACCACAGCGGCAGGCAAAATCTTCTTCAGTTTAGGCTACCCCAACAATAAGATAGACTATCGTCCTGTATCATTTTTTCGTTGATTCCGCCTTGACATAAATCGTTTATGCTTCACCACTCTACGCTACTGTTATTACTTCCTATCGGTCTGAACTATTCGCAAACTTGTAAAAAATGTGAGATCTTCAACAATATGCCTTTGTTGAAAAGCTGCGATTGTACTTATTTCGTCTCAACTAGATTCGGTTGAATGTAAAAACTGTGTTATCTTCATGGGAAAAATGAATCTCTCACGTTGGTACGATATCCAGCTACGACAGTTTGGAAAAAATGGAGAATTCCGTCCGCAGTCAACTAATTACAAAGCCATAAAGCCACTATCGCTGTCTTTCATTTTTCACACATTGTCTGCCCATTGTCACATTCAGTTACGCGACTGGAAAGTATAAATTTTGTCGTGTGATGTTTTTTCACAATTTTCACTACTTCACAAAAATAGCAGCCTTTGTGCCTCAGTTGTTTCTTTCAGAACTGCGTGCCACTCTGTTCTGTATCAGAATGTCGCCTTTTACTGAATTCTGTAGCTTGCTAATGGTATCGTAACCGCCGATTCCAGAAACGCCGAAAAATAAATGGCATCGAATTATATTTATAGCACATAAATGTACGAGAAAATCTTTACATACAATGGTAGGGGCCACATCCTCTTATCATAACACACTAAAACACCTTTATGGTTCATGGTCTGACAAGGTACAACACAACATGCAGTGACGGGAAAAAATCGCAACACCAAAACAATACTTAATGTAGAGTGACGAAATTTCGGAAATAAATTCGTCTAGGTAATATATTTCAGTGATCAACACTTTAAGATCACGTATTAAACTAAGCGAGAGAAAAGCCATTGAAAATGTGAAGTGCTGGTACATTAACAACCGGTGTAGCCGCCAGAATGTTGAATGTAAGTATGAAAACGTACTTGCATTGTGATGTACAGATGCCGGATGTCAGTTTCTGACCTGGAGTTTGATGTCGGTTACACTCAGTCGGTCAATACAGCGACGGTTAAAGATGGTTTCGGATGACGCCGGAGTTGTCATCCAATGATATCCCACATATGCGCGACCGGAGACAGATGTGGTGATCGAGCGGGCTGAGGCCACATCTCGACATCCTGTACTGTCCGGTGGGTTACAACAGCGCTATGTGGACGAGCGTTTTCCTGATGGAGGACACCCCCTGGAATGCTGTTCATGAATACCAGCGCAGCAGCTCGAATCACCAGAGTGACGCACAAATTTGCAGTCAGGGTGTGTGGGACAGCCACGAGAGTGCTCCTGCTCTCATACGAAATCACACCCCAGACCTTAAGTCCAGGTCTAGGTCCAGTGTGTCCAGCACGCAGACAGGTTGGTAGCAGATCCTCAACTGGCGTCCTTGTAATCAACACACCACCATCTCTGGCACGCAGGCAGAACCAGTTCTCATCTGAAAACGCAATAGACCTCCACCCTGTCCTCTACTGAGCTCTCTCTTGACACTATTAAAGTCGCAGATGACTGTGGTTGGGGTCAGTGGGATTCACGCTACTGGGTGTCTGGCTCGGAGCTGTCCTTGAAGTAACAGAGTTCATCTACATCTACATATATCTACATCTACGTGATTACTATGCTACTCACAATAACGTGTCTGGCAGAGGGTTCAATGAACCACCTTCAACTGTCTCTCTACCGTTCCAATCTCGAACGGGGCACGGGAAAAAAAAGCACTTAAATTTTTCTGTGCGAGCCCTGATTTCTCTTATTTTATTGTGATGATCATTTCTCCCCATGTAGGTGGGTGTCAACAGAATGTTTTCGCAATCGGAAGAGAAAACTAGTAATTGAAATTTCATGAGAAGATCCTGTCGCAACGAAAAACGCTTTGTTTTAATGATTGCCACTCCAATTCACGTATAATGTCTGTGACACTATCTCCCCTATTTCACGATAATTCAAAACGAGCTGCCCTTCTTTGTACTTTTTCAATGTCATCCGTCAGTCCCACCTGTTGCGGATCCCATACCGCACAGCAGTACTCCAGAATAGGGTGGACAAGCATGGTGTAAGAGTCTCTTTAGTAGACCTGTTGCACCTACTAAGTGCTCTGCCAATGAATCCCAGTCTTTGGTTTGCTCTACCCACAATATTATCTATGTGATCATTCCAATTTAGGTTATTTGTAAATGTAATCCCTAAGTATTTAGTTGAATTTACGCCCTTCAGATTAGTGCAATTTATCGTGTAATAGAAACTTAGTTCATTTCTTTTAGTACTCATGTGAATAACTTCACACTTTTCCTTATTCAGAGTCAAATGGCTCTAATCACTATGGGACTTAACATCTGAGGTCATCAGTCCCGTAGACTTAGAACTACTTAAGCCTAACTAAGCTAAGGACATCACACACATCCATGCCCGAGGCAGGATTCGAACCTGTGACCGTAGCGGCCGCGTGGTTCCCGACTGAAGTATTCAGAGTCAATTTCCACTTTTCGCACCATACAGATACCTAATCTAAATCATTTTGCAAGTCGTTTTGATCTTCTGATGACTTTACAAGACGGTAAATGACAGCATCATATGCAAACAATCTAAGACGGCTACTCAGATTGTCTCCTATGTCGTGAACATAGATCAGGAACAATAGAGGGCCTATAACACTTCCTTGGGAAACGCCAGATATTACTTCTGTTTTACTCTATGACTTTTCGTCTATTATTACGAAATGTGATCTTTCTGACAGGAAATCACAAATCCAGTAGCACAACTGAGGCGATACGCCTTAGGAACGCAGTTTGGTTAGAAGACGCTTGTGAGGAGCGGTGTCGAAAGCCTTCTGGAAATCTAAAAATATGGAATCAATTTGACATCCCCTGTCGATAGCACTTCGAGGTAATTCATAATATTCGAACATACTATATGTTCCAAAAGCCTACTGTAAATCGACGTTAGTGATATGGGCCAGTAAACCAGCGGATTAATCCTATTTCCCTTTCTAGGGATTGGTGTGAATTGAGCAATTTTCCAGTCTTTAGTTATGGATCTTTCTATGAGCGACCGGTTGTACATAATAGGTAAATATGGAGCTACTGTATCAGTATACTCTGAAATGACCCTGACTGGTATACAATCTGGACCTGAGGCTTTGCCTTTAGGTGATTTACGCTGCTTTGCTGCACCGAGGATATGTACTTCAGTGTTTCCCATCTTAGCAGTTATCCTTGATTGGAATTCAGGAATATTTACTTCGTCTTCTTTGGTGAAGAAGTTTCGGAAAACAGTGTTTAATAACCCTGCTTTAGTGGCACTGTCATCAGCGACTTCACCGTTGTTATCGCGTCTTGCCACAGGTGTGCTTTATGTATGACCAGACCCTCTTTGGGTTTTCTGCTAGATTCCGAGACAGAGTTTCGTTGTGCAAATTATTAAAAGCATCTCGCATTGAAGCACGCGCCATATTTCGAACTTCTGCTAAACTTTGCCAATCTGGGACATTTAGCGTTTTTTTTTTTAATTTGGCATGCTTTTTTCGATGCTTCTGCAACAGTGATCTGACCCGTTTTGTGTACCATTGGGGATCAGTACCATCACTTATTGATTTATGTGTTATATATCTCTCAATTGCTGTCGATACTATCTCTTTGAAATCATTCCACTTCTTTTCTACGCTTACACGGTCAGATCGGAAGGAGTGGAGATTGTCTCTTAAAAAGGCGTTAAAAGAATTTTTACCAGCTTTTTCAAATAGATGTACTTTGCGTTTCTTTTTGATGGTTGTGGATATTACGGTATTCAGCCTAGCAGCAACTGCCTTGTGGACGCTAATCCAGGATTAGTTGTTGCTAAGGTCAAGTATGCTTTCGCAACGATTTACGCTTCGAGTGAGGTCAGGAACTAATTGCTCAAAATAATTTTCTGAGAAAGGATTCAGTACATTTTCGTATGACGTCTTATGCCTGACGCCGGCTTTAAACGCATAATTTTTCAACATATCGAGGGTAGATTGAAGTCACCACCGATTATAATTGTATGAGCGGGGTACTTATTTGAAACGAGACTCAAGTTTTCTTTGAACTGTTCAGCAACTATATCTTCTGAGTCGGGGTCAGTAAAACGATCCAATTAATAGTTTAGTCCGATTGTCAAATATAAACTCTACCCATACTATTTCGCAGAAACTATCTACTTGAATTTCACTACAGGGCAAACTACTTCTGACAGCAATCAATACTCGACCACCAACTTTATTTAATCTATCCTTTCTGAATACTGTAAAATCGTTTGAAAACATTTCGGCTGAACTTATTTCCGGCTTTAGCCAGCTTTCTGTGCCTATAACTATTTGAGCTTCAGTACTTTCTATTAGGGCTTGGAGCTCTGGTTCTTTTCCAACAAAGCTACTACATTTTACAACTACAATACCGATTGATGCTACAAGTACCTTACTGTGTTTTACTTGGCCTCTTTTAGACGAATGCTGTCTCTGTGGTTTCCTGAGACCCTCTAACATAAAAAACAGGCCAGCCCCTTCCACATATCCCCCGCTACCCGTGTAGCCGCCTCCTGTGTGTAGTGGACTTCTGACCTATTAAGCGGAACCCGGAATCCCACCACCCGATGGCGCAAGTCAAGGAATCTGCAGCCTACACGGTCACAGAACCGCCTGATCCTCTGATTCAGACCCTCCACTCGGCTCTGCGCCAAAGGACCACAGTCGGTTCTATAGGCGATGCTGCAGATGGTGAGCTCCGCCCTAATCTCGCAAGCAAGACTGGCAGTCTTTACCATTTCCGGTAGCCGCCCGAAACCGGAGAGAATCTCCTCCGATCCAATGCGACACATGGCATTGGTACCGACATGAGCCACCACCTGCAGTTGGCTGCATCCTGCACTCTTCATGGCATCCGGAAGAACCCTTTCCACATCCGGAATGACTCCATCTGGTATGCACATGTTCGCTGCCTGCCAGGCTTTGGAATGATCTCCCACTCGACACGGGTGTGGGGTCAACCTCAGTGCAGGCAGTACCCAGGGCGGCCACAGCAGTGGACCGATCGGAGGACACGTAGGACGTGCTCGACGTCCCTCGCATCCCACCATCCGATCCGCCCACAGTTATGGCCCTTGGCAGCAGCCTCAAGCTGTGTGACGGAAGCCAACATCGCCTGGAGCTGGGAGCGAATGGTCACCAACTCATCTCGCATCTGTGCACAGCAATCACACTTCCTATCCATTACTGAAGTCGCCCCTGTTTGAAGCTCTTAAAAATATGTAACAAACGAACGGTGTACTCGCCTTATTAGCAGCAGAGACACGAAGTGCTCTCTCACTGACAGTCTAACCGACACTAAGCTACACTAATCAAAACAAACAAAAGCCTGTACGATACGAGGGTCGATACAACCGTCGATAACAACGGTGGTACTGTACACTACACTGTTATTAAAATAAAAGGTTGTTCCCATCAAGCACTCAAACCCGCAAGAAATTACAAAAATAAATTGGCAACTGCACAGATAAATGAAAATAAGTCTCTCCTGTTTGAAGCTCGTAAAAATATGTAACGAACGAAAGGTGTATTCGCCTTATTAGTAGCAGGAACTCCAGGTGCTCTCTCACTGATGGTATAACCGACAGCAGTTAGCTGTCACTGAGTTGCCAACTGCTGCTCATATTGCTGCTACAGATGCAATACGATGCAACAGAGCCACACACCAAATATAGTCCTCCCTGTCGATAGTGCCACGTGACTCTTCGAAGCCCTGTCTCCTTGCGCCGTATATTCACGTGACCACCAATGCCACCTATCATGTACAGGACTCCATTCCTGCCAAGTCTTTCTGCAGTAGCGCAGAAGGAACATCCAACTTCTCGTAGCCCTAGTTCAAAATGGTTCAAATGGCTCTGAGCACAATGGGACTTAACTTCTGAGGTCATCAGTCCCCTAGAACTTAGAACTACTTATACCTAACTAACGTAAGGACATCACACACATCCATGCCCGAGGCAGGATTCGAACCCGCGACCGTAGCGGTCGCGCGGTTCCATACTGTAGCGCCTAGAACCGCTCGGCCACTCCGGCCGGCCCGTAGCCCTAGTACACGACCTCGTTCAAACTCAGGGAAGTGTTGATAATGGTGTCTTTGTCGCCTTCAAGGCATTCTTGACTAACATGAAATCACCACGTCTCACGACGTGTAACTCACCACTCTTACGCTTGGAGCGAAATTTGAATAGACATCATGTGTAAGATATAAAAAGACACCTATGGACTTTCGCTTATGTCGCACAGCTCCTCCTTGGCGTTGGGATTTGTTTCCGTCTGTGTATTTGCATTTGCATTAAAAGGTGCGCTCCATACGTGCTACTACTTGTGGCAATATTCTTCAGTCCGAAGACTTATTTGCTGGAGTTCTAAATGGTAGTCCATCCCGTGCAAATGTCTTCATCTTTGAATAAACAGAGTAACCTACAAGTCTTTTAGTCTCATTCCTAATCTGATTCCACCGGAATCACTTTACTTGATTCGATGACACTCCATTTGGCATCTGTTGCTTGAGGCACCACCTTCCAAGTGGTTGCAGCCCTGCTGCTGGAAGTGGTGAGCGCCTGGTCGGCTACCAAGATTTTGGTGATCGCACCAATGCCGTCCACCGAGTCACCCTCTTGACGACAGACTCCATGAAGGTCGGCGCAAACGCTCATAGCCTACAGGCTATATTACGAGGGAGGTTCAAAAGAAAATGTCCGAAATCACACTGTGGGTATAACTGAAGTCTTTATTCAAAAGTAATCACCAGAAGCCTGAGCACAACTATATCACTGTTTCACAAGCAGGAGGATTCCCTGTTCCAAGAATTCCTGTGGCTGATAGGATCCAGTCCTCCACTGCGTCCTTCTTGTCGACGTCGAAATTGGAACGCTTCTTCTTGATGTGTTTTTTAGAAGTCTCAGGGTGACAGGTCCGGGCTTTAGGGTGGGTAATCAAGCTGCTCCCACTTCAACTTGACCATTACACTTTGTGTGATCATGGAGACGTGTGGACATGCATAATCGTCAAGCGGAATCACTCCCTCCGTGAACAGCCCAGACCGTTTTGCTGTTGATGCACTCACGTAGGCTAGGGAGTGCCTCGCAGTTCGCACCACTGTTAACGATTTTTTGGTGCTCGAGAAATTCGATGAGTATCGCTCGTCGACCATTGAAAAGGCAGTGAGCATCACCTTGCCTGCTGGAGACATCTTTGAACTATTTATGGGAGGGGGGGGGGGCGCATGCTTCCATTGTCTATACGTCTCACTACATTATCCCAAAGCGGCATATGGAATTTTCAACCTGTTTCATTGTTATGAGGTTTCGTAACTTCTCAATTGAAGAATCCTTATAATTGAACGCTATGTCAAGAAATAGTATGCATGATGTCTACAATTATTTGTTAAAAGCAATGTGTATTCGACATGAACATAAGCATGACCGAGTCCGCCACAATAATAACTGCAATGCTTGGAAAAACCAAATATAATCTGCCTACATCGGTTTGTTGAAGAATATCCACTACGACACTACAGCTCCCATTCTATTACACCAAGGGAGTGAAAGTTCAGAACCGAGGAAAGAGTAAGCCAAGGTGACTCCGTTTCAACAAAACTATTTTCGTTGCCTTGGATGAGGTTTTCAAATAATAGGGATGAAAAATTAATATGCACAAATGGATCCTACCTGAGCTACATTCCATGTGCGGTGGTATTGTTCTGTTTGCTTCAGAGGACCTTCAGCAAAGAATGGAGGAACTGGACACAAAAATTATGACAATAAGCTTGAATATGAATTATAGTAACACGAAAATAAAATAAGTATGCTGATGGTGAAATAGTAAAGACAGATGGTGAAGTTAAAGAAGCAGTTGATGAGGAGGGTAAAAATGTCTTGGAGTTCATTTGGGAAGCTGAATGACGTATTCAGAACTAAATATCCAGTATGCCTTAAGGAAGGATGTACAATTATTGTATAATGCCAGTAATATCTAACATAACATGGATACATTGAAAAACTGAGGGTTGCCAACCGAGCCACGAAGAAACGCATATTGGGCTTAGCAAGAAGTCAGGAAAATGATGGGTATGAGAAAAAACGGGAGTTCATAAGACAATGACCGTCAGGTGACTAAAATAGAGCTAGGCCCTTAGCGAGACGATATGACGAGAGGTGGATGTAGGACGTTCTATGTTCTATTCGTAGTGCCAACAAAATGCTTAGAGGATGACCTAATAGAAGTTGTATTGACGGTACAAGGAAACAAGCAGGAGAATCATCGATACGAAAAGCTTGAAGGTCGTAATAGATAGAGAAATCTGGAAGAGGCCTATATCCGGGAGTTGGAGGTGATCAATCAGCGTCATTTACCTGCCACACAAGAACAATGCTGCGAGAATTAACTGCCCCTTTGAACGCTAAAATGACGTATGCTGCCAACAGTAGAAACTCCGGCAGATTACATTTGAATGTTTTTGGAACAGTGTCGTTTTAGAGTCGCGCAGTGGGCTGTTCATTAACAACTTAACTCACCATGATGAACTAGTAACCTGTTCACCTGTAACGGATTACAGCAAAAGAACTCCGCTCCAGCGCAGCCTCTTATTTTGTGCAGGTAGTATATCATAAAACACCTTTGTATAACGCTATGTAAGGTTCAGTATAATACCTTATTTTCCAAAATATTAATGTAGCCCTAATTTTCGGCCCATACTAAATAATAACCGTACTTGTCATTGTTCAACTACACTCCTGGAAATTGAAATAAGAACACCGTGAATTCATTGTCCCAGGAAGGGGAAACTTTATTGACACATTCCTGGGGTCAGATACATCACATGATCACACTGACAGAACCACAGGCACATAGACACAGGCAACAGAGCATGCACAATGTCGGCACTAGTACAGTGTATATCCACCTTTCGCAGCAATGCAGGCTGCTATTCTCCCATGGAGACGATCGTAGAGATGCTGGATGTAGTCCTGTGGAACGGCTTGCCATGCCATTTCCACCTGGCGCCTCAGTTGGACCAGCGTTCGTGCTGGACGTGCAGACCGCGGGAGACGACGCTTCATCCAGTCCCAAACATGCTCAATGGGGGACAGATCCGGAGATCTTGCTGGCCAGGGTAGTTGACTTACACCTTATAGAGCACGTTGGGTGGCACGGGATACATGCGGACGTGCATTGTCCTGTTGGAACAGCAAGTTCCCTTGCCGGTCTAGGAATGGTAGAACGATGGGTTCGATGACGGTTTGGATGTACCGTGCACTATTCAGTGTCCCCTCGACGATCACCAGTGGTGTACGGCCAGTGTAGGAGATGGCTCCCCACACCATGATGCCGGGTGTTGGCCCTGTGTGCCTCGGTCGTATGCAGTCCTGATTGTGGCGCTCACCTGCACGGTGCCAAACACGCATACAACCATCATTGGCACCAAGGCAGAAGCGACTCTCATCGCTGAAGACGACACGTCTCCATTCGTCCCTCCATTCACGCCTGTCGCGACACCACTGGAGGCGGGCTGCACGATGTTGGGGCGTGAGCGGAAGACGGCCTAACGGTGTGCGGGACCGTAGCCCAGCTTCATGGAGACGGTTGCGAATGGTCCTCGCCGATACCCCAGGAGCAACAGTGTCCCTAATTTGCTGGGAAGTGGCGGTGCGGTCCCCTACGGCACTGCGTAGGATCCTACGGTCTTGGCGTGCATCCGTGCGTCGCTGCGGTCCGGTCCCAGGTCGACGGGCACGTGCACCTTCCGCCGACCACTGGCGACAACATCGATGTACTGTGGAGACCTCACGCCCCACGTGTTGAGCAATTCGGCGGTACGTCCACCCGGCCTCCCGCATGCCCACTATACGCCCTCGCTCAAAGTCCGTCAACTGCACATACGGTTCACGTCCACGCTGTCGCGGCATGCTACCAGTGTTAAAGACTGCGATGGAGCTCCGTATGCCACGGCAAACTGGCTGACACTGACGGCGGCGGTGCACAAATGCTGCGCAGCTAGCGCCATTCGACGGCCAACACCGCGGTTCCTGGTGTGTCCGCTGTGCCGTGCGTGTGATCATTGCTTGTACAGCCCTCTCGCAGTGTCCGGAGCAAGTATGGTGGGTCTGACACACCGGTGTCAATGTGTTCTTTTTTCCATTTCCAGGAGTGTATGTAATCTGTGTCATAATTTTTAGAACGACAGTTAAAATACAGTTGCCACGACGTCACTGCGTCTAGAAAACATACATGTAAGTAGCAATCCATGCTCACTGTTCTACTGTAACATAAAAAATCTATGAAGGTAAATAGTCGCCCACATTGTACCACCGGTCATTGGATAATGGCAGTGAGCCGAAACAGGGCTGTGGCGAAAATAAAAGAATAAAAATTAATATCAAACAGGAGTGTGTCTGCACACTCGTGATAAATATCTCACTTGCTGACTTTTACTACGCTGCAGAACCTATGGATCATAAGCGGTTTCTCAATAGTGTTTCACGAAAAGAAGGTTGTCTACCCTCCAGGGATTCCCATTTCAGTTCATGAAGCATCTCGGTTGCACTCGTGTGTTTCTGGGAACTGCCAGTAACAAATAGTGCGGCACGCCTCTGAATTGTCTCCATGTCTTCCTTAAGTCCAACCTGGTGCGGATCCCACATGCTCGAGAAGTAATCAGGAATGGGCCATATTATGTCCGGCGTAATTGATATACGCAACGGAAGCTGGAAAAATGTTCATTGACACCATTACGTTTAATGCGCGCAGTTCTGAGCGTTTACTTAAATATTTAACAACACAAAAATGCTTCTTGAAGTGTCTTCGAAGTCTAATGAATTAGCACAATAGAGATTAAATACTTCGTCAGAAAATTTACTGTGACACTGCAAAAAACAAAAAATGTTGCAAAACTCAGTAACTGGAAAACAAGTAATCATGTCAGTTGCTGGACGATTTTACAAAAATTAGAAGACACAGATGGCAATTTATTCGCATGACATAATGCGTACAGGGGCTCCCACGTTAATTCCGAAATTAAAGAGTTACAAAAAGGCTTTTGACTTCATTGCTCATAAGCGGCTCCCAACCGCATTGCTTTCCTAAGGACTATCGTCTTAGTTGTGCGACTGGACTCGTGATTTCCTGCCTGAAAGGCCACAGATCGCAGTAACTGATGGGACGTCACCTAGTGAAACGGAAGTGTTGAGTATGATTCCGCAAGTAAGGTGATGTAAACCTGCCGCTATTTTTGATGCATATAAACTATTTACCAGACAATCAGAACATTTCTCTTTGATTGTGACAGGTAATGCTGCTGTCTAGTAAACGCCTCAGAAGAACAAAGCGAATTGTAAAATGATGTTGAAAACATGTCTTCACGGCGCAAAACGCGACAATTCAACATTAAACGTGTCCATTAGCTACTGACTGGTACAGAGTTTGATTAGTTCTGGCTGACAGAGGTGGAAGTCGCTGCTTGCAGGAACTCTGTCTCTAGGAAGCTTTCCTACATTAGTTACCCTAACTTAGTTCACTAATCATTTCTTATTTTAAGTGACCTTGAGATTTTGAAAATATTGGCACAGAACTTTTCGTTGCGTTACCTTTAGCCGAACGTGTACACGTCTCGCTACTGGTGAAGAAACAATATATCATCTCTATTTGTAACTATAAGGCAAAAGAAGAGGGTTCCGGGTTCGCAACCATGCCAGGTAAAAATCATTTGTATCGACGTTTCAGGTTCCAGTATCACGCTATTTACGAACACGTTTAATATCTGACATCTGATTGTGCTTCGTTAATGATTCATAAGGTACTAGGTTTTACGCCCCGTCCATCAACACAACTTTACTTCATGGCGTTTCACACGTGTGCCTTACACTTTACTACATACCTTTCATAGTTACTTCCCAGGAAAAAAAACTTCAGCATTTTATGACTCTTGATGCCTAGTCGAGTCTCGATCAGACATGCAAGCTTTGTTTGGTTCACAGTGGGTTCAAATTCAGATCACGAACAAACTTGTCATGTTACTTAAAGGGTGTGAAAAGACATCTGCACTGTCACTTATTGTAACGAAGTTTAATTTACAAGCGTTAGGAACTGTCTCATCTTCAATAACGTGTTTACTAATATTTGTTGTATGACAGTATTGGTTTACATCTGGAATGACTGCCATTAAGAGCAGTGTTCTGTAGTGGTCTCTTGTGGAACCCATTGTGTATAGTGAAAGGACTGTATGGTAGACGGTTTAGAGGACCTGTGGAACAGCTATGCTATGTTGGTTGCGTGCCATCAGCTGCAGCCTACACATTGGCCCGCTTTTTGTGCTGTCACGTGTACGTACAACTTGATGTCGATCAGACCGCCACAGACACAAGCGAGACTCATTGCTGAATGCCACAAATAGCAATATGTCATTTGACATCCCTGTGAACTCTGTCTCCATTCCATGGAAGTATCTGCTGTCTATCTTAGGACGTCAGCGGTAAACGACACATGCGATCCAGAGAGCTCAACCCAGCTATCAGGAACCTGTTTCTGACGGGTCTTGCTGACTGACACTCTGCCTGCAATCTCCATCTGGGCTTCAGGTGATGTAATCTGTCTATTCGACAGAGCCAGTCGAACAATCCTATGATCTTCTTGTATTGCAGTTGGTTAATTTCATGTTCTGTGGATCACTTGTACGATTAGTCTATGTCCTGAGTGTAGCTTCGCAGGGAGCAGGCAGAACACCCCATGATGGCAGAACACAAGTCGACACTGTTGTGTCCTGAGTAGCAGTTCCTCGTTCAGCGGCGAGCAGTAGCATTCTGCAGAGATCAGACAAACAATAGATTCAGATGTATTAATAGCCGAGCTGATAACAGAAGGAAATACATTTCTGGAAGTCGATTTATTCAGTGTAATGAAAGGTCGAAGTACTCTAGTGAAAAAGAGAGAATTGTTTGGAGAGTTTGATACATTGTATGAGACTTTACGACCAGATCCTAATAACTTCCATGAATGTACGAGAATGTCTGTGCCTACATTTCATTACGTTTTGATAACGACCGATGCACGCTTGAGAGTAGCCTGCACCAATTTACATTCAACTATATCGTCAGAGAAAAACTTATAGTTAATTTGACGTAAGTAGAACAGAATTCAACATATTTTGTTCCTTTTTTAAGCTTTTTTGGAACGAAAATAGTATTACATAATTTAAATAATTACATTTAACATCAGTAGTGGCAAGAAGTGTGCGAGACGTGTATGTGAATTACACACTTTTGTCAGAACAGAATGACACAATAAAAATATTTACTTACCATTAATATAAAGCTTCATTGCTATTTCAGTCCACATCTTCCTTACAACCGAGCAGCTGACTGAAATGCCGGATTTCTGGACTTTCTTGTACCACTGTGATAATTATTTCAGAGCACATGGCTGGCCACTCGCAGCACGCTCGAGAAATACGATCTGGTTAATCACAACGTGTAAGTTTCCACGGCCAGCGCCTTCTTTAATTAAAACTTTCGGGATAAATCATTTGTGAATAGCTTTTAAGAAAAATAGATACGCTAATAATGAGAGATATCGAGCACTCCATCCCATAAGAGAAAGTGTCCGAAAACACGCAACAAGAAAAACCGTCGGCTGGGAAATGTTTTCTTCAATTTATCTACAATATTACGGACACTACTGGGAAACTTCTGGCCAAAGTTTCGAGTTGAAACAATCTTTAGACGCACTAAGAAGATTGGCGAAATGTTTAAGATTGGCGAAAGACGCACGACACCCTTTTACAACCTCTGGGATATTTAAAATTCCGTGTAATTGTGGGAAGTTTTATATTGTAACAACGAAAAGAAGTGTTAATGCCCGCCTAACCGAACACAAAAGAAACTGTCGTCTGGGACACACCGACAAATCGTCTGTAGCGCAACATGTTTTTGAAAACGGTGATCATGAAATAAAATTTATGGAAACGAGCGAGCTAACAAAGACATCGCATTATTATGGACGTATGTACAGGGAAGCGATAGAGATTTATTAACAGCACAATAATTTTAACAGAAGAAAAGAAGGCTTAAAGTTAGGTGAGATGTGGCAGTCGACATTGTACCAACGTTGTGGCAGCCGATTACCTTTGATCGAGAGTAACGACGTTAGTCAAAGATAGTTTCGCTGTCGACAGCAGCTGGCGAGTGGTGCCGCCCTTTATGCGCCCTATATAAACGGGACCTCCACGGCCCAGCAGTCAGTCGTTAGCTCACCTCGGAAGATAATGCCCGCAGTTGGCAACGAAACGTCAGGAGGAAAATTTTCTACTGTTCGACCACGCTCTTAGCTCGGAAGTTTTAATTAACAAGCTCTGCTGCAAGCTGTCAGTGCCAGCTGCACGCGCCTCCAGAACCGCTTGCTGCCAGAACACCTCGATACCGTCAAGTAGGTTTGCGTTGCACGCTGCAAGAGGAACAGCGTTCAAACTGACCGCCCCGCTCCACTCAGGCCACAGCCTTAATCGTAACTGTGTGGAACGCGTCATTTTATATTCACATTACTCTCTTTATGGTTCCGTGACTCATTTGATAAAAAGGCAGCCCTTATAAGATCGCGTTGTTGTTTGTCTGTCTGTCAGACTGTTAAAAACTATTTTTCTCAGGACCGTCTACGAGTAGAAGTGGTCAGGCGCCGCGCGGAGTAGCCGCGCGGTCTAGTACGCCTTGCGACGGTTCGCGCGGCTACCTCGGTCGGAGGTTGGTGTCCTCCCTCGGACCGGGGTGTGTGTGCTGTCCTTAGCGAAGGTTAGTTTAAGTTAGATTCAGTAGTGTGTAAGCCTAGGGACTGATAACATTAGCAGTTTGGTCCCACAGGAACTTACCACATACACTACTGGCCATTAAAATTGCAACACCAAGAAGAAATCCAGATGATAAACGGGTATTCATTGGACAAATATATTATACTAGAACTGACATGTGATTACATTTTCATGCAATTTGGGTGCATAGATCCTGAGAAATCAGTACCCAGAACAACCACCTCTGGCCGTAATAACGGCTTTGATACGCCTGGGCATTGAGTAAAACAGAGCTTCGATGGCGTGTACAGGTACGGCTGCCCATGCAGCTTCAACACGATACCACAGTTCATCAAGAGTTGTGACTGGCGGATTGTGACGAGCCAGTTGCTCGGCCACTATTGACCAGTCGTTTTCAGTTGGTGAGAGATCTGGGGAATGTGCTGGCCAGAGCAGCAGTCGAACATTTTCTGTATCCAGAAAGGCCCGTACAGGACCTGCAACAGGCGGGCGTGCATTATCCTGCTGAAATGTAGGGTTTCGGAGGGATCGAATGAAGAGTAGAGCCACGGGTCGTAGCACACCTGAAATGTAACGTCCACTGTTCAAAGTGCCGTCAGTGCGAAAAAGAGGTGACCGAGACGTGTAACCAATGGCACCCCGTACCACTACGCCGGGTGATACGCCAGTGTGGCGATGACGGATACACGCTTCCAATGTGTGTTCACCGCGATGTCGCCAAACACGGATGCGACCATCATGATGCTGTAAACAGAACCTGGATTCATCCGAAAAAAATGACGTTTTGCCATTCGTGCACCCAGGCTCGTCGTTCAGTACACCATCGCAGACGCACCTGTCTGTGATGCAGCGTCTGGGGTAACCACAGCCATGGTCTCCGAGCTGATAGTCCATGTTGCTGTAAACGTCGTCGAACTGTTCGTGCAGATGGTTGTTGTCTTGCAAACATCCCCATCTGCTGACTCAGGGATCATGCGGATAAGATGCCTGTCATCTCGACTGCTAGTGATACGAGGCCGTTGGGATCCAGCACGGCGTTCCGTATTACCCTCCTGAACCCACCGATTCCATATTCTGCTAACAGTCATTGGATCTCGACCAGCGCGAGCAGCAATGTCGCGATACGATAAACCGCAATCGCGATAGGCTACAATCCGACCTTTATGAAAGTCGGAAACGTGATGGTACGCATTTCTCCTCCTTACACGAGGCATCACAACAACGTTTCACCAGGCAACGCCGGTCAACTGCTGTTAGTGTATCGGTTGGAAACTTTCCTCATGTCAGGACGCCAACCCTGTGTGAAAGCTCTGAAAAGCTAATCATTTGAATATCACAGCATCTTCTTCCTGTCGGTTAAATTTCGCGTCCGTAGGACTGAGAGTAAATCGAAGAAAGGTAAAAGTAATGAGAAGTAACAGATATGTGAACAGTGAGAAAATTAACATTGGGATCGACGGTCACGAAGTAGATGACGCTAAGAAATTCTGCTACCTAGGCAGAAAAGAAAATCAATGACGAACGGAGTAATGAGGACATCAAAACTAGAGTAGCACTGGTAAAAAGGGCATTCCTGGTCAAGAGAAGCCCAGTAGTATGAAACAATGGCCTTACGTTGAGGAAGAAATTTCTGAGAATGTACGTTTGGAGCACAGCATTGCATGGTAGTGGAACATGAACTGTGGGGAAACTGGAACAGAAGAGAATCGAAGCATTTGAGATGTGGTTCTACAAGCGAATGTTGAAAATTAGGTCGACTGATAAGGTAAGGAATATGGAGGTTCTGCGCAGAATCGGAGAGGAAAGGAATATGTGGAAAACACTGACAAAATGGTTCAAATTGCTCTGAGCACTATGGGACTTAAGATCTGAGGTCATCAGTCCCCTAGAACTTAGAACTACTTAAACCTAACTAACCTAAGGACATCACACACATCCAAGCCCGAGGCAGGATTCGAACCTGCTGCGACCGTAGCGGTCGTGCGGTTCCAAACTGAAGCGTCCAGAACCGCTCGGCCACTCCGGCCGGCGAAAACACTGACAAGGAGAAGGGACAGGATGATAGGACATCTATTAAGACATCAGGGAATGACGTCCATGGTACTAGAATGAGGCGTAGAAAGGACAAACTGTAGAGGAAGACAGAGACTGGAATACGTCAAGAAAACAATTGGGGACGCAGGTTGCAAGTGCTACTCCGACATCAAGAGATTGGCTCAGGAGAGGAATTTATGGCGTGCTGCATCGAACCGGACTGAAGACAGATGACTCAAAATAGAAAGTCAAAAATGTTTCACAGTACAGCTACAGGAAAAACTGTCAATTTGTAATTATATCACACAAAATATATTTGTTTTGTCATTTGTTATCCGATGTCCAATTTGAAATTAAAATGATCGGTAGTTCTGCATTCACGCTGGCTAGGTCGTAATGGTAAAAGTTGCACATCAGGCAAGGAATGACTTCATTGCTCACGCGACGCCTTTCAGAATTTATTCTTCGTCAGATATCCAGGAGCGATTGCTGCACGTAGTTAGGGCTTGTCCAGTTGTATGTGGCACAAATATTCGCAGACTAATCCGAGAATACTTGTTTCACAAGCAATTTTAAACGCCATTTCTACGTGCAGTAGTCGCTCCTGGATATCTGATGATGAATAAATCCCGAAACGCATCGTATGAGCAATAAAGTCATTCCTTGCCTGATGTTTGACCTTTACCATTGCGACCCGGTCACCGTGAATGGAGAAGTACGGATTATTCTAAAAATAGTCGCCTATCTGCTGCATGACTTTGTCACATTTACGTTATTGAAACTGAAATGTTCCTCAAAAATCTTGGAAACCCTGGGACGGATATCTTGCCCGTATTAATAACAGGAAAAAATGGTCGAGATTCTTGATTACCGGAATGGATTGACTGTCTATATACGTAATTAAGTTTGCACTGAACCCATGGTGCGCGAGTCCTTCTCTACAAGGTCAGTACCGTTTATTTATTTTTAGTTATTATTTTTTAATTAATAATTCCTGCCCATCACCTTTTACACATTACACCATACTATATTAGAAATTCACCCAAGGAACGGGAGCAGTCAAGGAGACACTTTTTCAGTTTGTTTTCAAATTTAACTCCGCTGTCTGTCAGACATTTTATAACATTGGGTAAGTGATCAAAAATTTTGGGTGTAGCATTTTCCTGGAAGGGCATGTTCCCAATCACCTTGGCACATTATCATCCTGAGTCCAACTCGTCACCACTCGTTAGGCAGTAAATACGGCTCTGCAATTTGTCGGTACATCTTTCACGCCAGTGCCTTTCTCAGAATGCAATACATGGCAATAAGCTACCGGCATACGTTCCTTGGGCATGTCGCATTGCCATCTCCAGATGAAAAGTTCTCGTAACGTTAGAGCCATCCGCCAGCAATCATTATCGTATTATTCCTCATCTATATTGATGTGAGAAAAGCTCGCGTGAAGGATACCATTTTGTTCAATAGCAGTAAACACCCGATTCTTCAATGAATGGTACTCCCTTGTATGAAACAGCCTCAAACGTTTCATTACTGTACAACTGACTTAATGCGTTAAATATTTGTAAACAATTTTCTGTTGCGGACAACAGCAGCTGAAGTAACCCATGTTTCTGGAATAAACCGCATTGACCTGTATATGAACTTCTACAGGAACACGACCGGTTTCGTGATTTCAGAGCACCTGAAGATGTGATTTCAAATCACGAGGCCGGTCGGTTCCCTGTAAGAGTTCATACAGTGCCTAAAGCGTTGATTCAGAAACATGTTAAATATTTGTCTTTTAGCATGTAAGCGAGAAAATGTTTAGGAAAAGTTTAAAATTAGGCTAAGTGTTTTTTGGAAGTCGCTGAGTGCTCTCATTATGAAATAACTGATGAACAGTCCGGGAATCTGAACTTCGTTTTGAGCAAAAGCTAGCACATGTCTCAATATTTATAACATTGTATGCCCTGAACTATGTGTTACACAGTGATATAATATTACAGGCACATTCTGTGATATATAATATATTCTCTGCAAAGCGTGTTCCGAATAGAGTCAGCAGTAAGGACGTAATAAATTAAAACGTCATATCTGAGACTGATGTCTGACTACATGAACAGCGCAAACGTGGTGAGCGATAATTTTTTTACCTTTCATCATTTTGTGTGTGTGTGTGGGGGGGGGGGGGGGTGTTAGCGATAAAATGTTTCGTAAAGGAATGCTGAGTGAAGGGATTCCGGGTATTTGCGCTCCGTCAGTTAGGCTGCCTCAAGAGAACTACACAGTTTCTACCTGTAGTACTTGTTTTATTGCGTTAAACTTTTAGCATAAGAATATACCTCCCTATGAGCTGATTACGGAAGCATTTTAAATTTTTACTTTCGATCAGTAACTACGCGATATAACGAAACTCGAATTTTTTGCCCCTATGCTGTGGCTGCTAACGGAATTTGGGTTCCGGATTCCGGGATAGCATTTTAGTAATATACGATGCGATTCCTTGATGATATCAGAAATTTTCAAGGATCATGTAAAATGTATCCGTTTTAGGTAACGGATTCAGCTCCGGAAACGACCCACCTAAAGTTACAAGCTAAAATCGTTCTCAAACCGCTGAAAGTGGAATACATGTACCGGTACCATTGCAATAACATCCTTTTAATTTAATCGTATGGCTAGCCCCCCGTCGGGCAGACCGTTCGCTGGGTACCAGTCTTTCAATTTGACGTCACCTCGGCGACCTGCAGTCGATGAGGATGATAGGATGATGATGAGGACAGCACAACACCCAGTCCCTGGGCGGTGAGCCGTGCGTGGTTCGCGCTCGTGCCATCTCTTATTTTACATCCTGTTTTCTTCGTGTTGCCACCTCGTTATGTTAGTTTCAATTTCTGTAGTCACTGAGTTGCTGCTTTATCTGTCCGTCAGCGGCAGCAGCGGCGACTATTGATATAGCCCTCGCATGTTATCTTTGCTGCACTGCTATTACTTCCCGGTTGTCGTCTGTCGTGGAGTCAGTTGGAACGTGCCAGAAGGGCAGTTCGGACCTGCCAGTCGTGGAGTTGGAATGCGGCACTAGTTCAGTCGGGTTGGCATTAGTTCACACAGGTTGGAGCAGCAATGAGGCCTGTATGTCCATGTCTCGCCCGACCGTTGCCGCCATGCATCACTTGAGCCAGGGATGGTCTTTGTGGATCGTCAGTTGGTCCTCCTACTGGACGACGTGAATTGGCTCGCCAATCGCTTATGGGTTGGCTGTGTGTGTGTGTGTATCGACTCACGATTTGTCTTCGTGTTTACGCAGCCACTGCTCAGTGTCGTTCAAGTCTTTGGGCAAGTGTTTGTCAAACTGTGTGTGTAGTTGGTGTCATTTCCACTGACAAATTGTTTTAAGTGTTGTCGGTATACTGGCTGTGAGTCGGTCGGTTGGAGCGGATGAGCAAGCAGGTCTCCATGCGATGCAGACGGCCGGTCCCACTGGCGGTCTCTATGCAGTGTTGGAGCGTGTATGTGCTGTCCATAGTGCTACGAGGTTCGTGGCTCACCGATCCAGGACATGGAAGTTGAGTGGTGATTTAATTATCGAGACCACGTCTATTCGCATTGTGCCCTTGGTTCATGGTCTGCTGTTGGCGGTATTCCTGGAAGCAACAGCGAGTGTTCGAGTTGGTGAAGATTTAGCCGCCGTATGGGGGAATTAACTATATCTGTCAGTTTGAAATTCAAGTGCACCAGCGGAATTTCTGCCTTGTGGCCCTTAGTGTTCCGGTTACCTGCCCTGGTCGCTGACGTAAATTATGCAGTGTCCTTTCCTCACCTGTTGTCGCTGTCCAACATGGTGTGTAGTTTTTGACAGCTTGATGTATTTTTGGTTGTGGGAGGCTATGTCTGTAACGTTTTGGCTTTGGAATTCTCGTATACTGGTCGGTGGTTAGCAAATCGTCTTGTCGGTGGATCCCTGACTGTCTCTGGATTGTGTTGCAGCGGATCGAGTATAGTTGGGCCGACTTCTTGTCTCACCTAAGCGAACGTTAATATTTCAAGGGCAGACCGAGCCCCCTGGAAACTTCTGATCGCCGTTGCCTTTACTGCCTTTCTTATTGGCGTTCAATTGTGTATTTTTAATGGCTCATAGCCGATGGTTGGAATTTGTATGCTTGTAATTGTGTTTTTAAAATCAAAGGCCTTCAGCCGTTTAAAAAGTAAGCTTCCTAAATTGGGCAAGTCTTACATTGTCTGAAGATAAAGCTTGGGCCTTCTGCCTGTTGAAAATTTATTGTATTGTTTTAAAGCATCGACCTTCAGCCGCTTTAAGTTTTAAGGATCTTACTTATCAAGCATTGACTTTTGGAAGATAAAGCTGTGGGCTTTCTGCCTGTTGAAAATTTATTATAGTGTATAGTTTTTAAAAGCATCGGCCTTCAGCCGCTTTAAGTTTTAAGGATTCGACTTATCAAGTATTACCTTTTGGAAGATAAAGCTGTGGGCCTTCTGCCTGTTGAGAATTTATAATAGTTGTATTGTTCTTAAAATGATGGGCCTTCAGCCGCATTAAAATTTTGGATTCTTACTTAACAAGTTTTACATCACTTGGGCTTAAGTACTATTTAAGCTTAAAAGCCTTCTGCCTTGGAAAATTGGTTGCATTTTTTTTCTAAACAAAGGCCTTCAGCCGTTTTGGAGTAAGGTTTCTTACTGGTCATAAAGCTTAGGCCGTCTGCCTACTGAAAGGTTGTTGTGGTTATGTTGTTTTAAATTTATCGACCCTCAGCCGCTTTTAAAAAACTTCATCTATCTGACTAGTCAAGTCTTACATCGCTTGGCCTTAAATACTATTTAAGGTCAAAACCTAGAGCCTTCTGTCCCAAAAAAAATATTTATAGCAGTTGTATTTAATTCATGGGCCTTCAGCCGTTTTAGAATTATAAACGTTTTCTGTCGATAGTCAAGCTTAGAAGTTGCGCTGTAATGTTTGGACAACTAAATAAAGTGTTACGTTTGGAGTGTAACTGACAGCCGCTCGTTCTGGCCCCCTTGCACAATTCCTAGTACTTGTCCTGTCCCGCGGGTTTAGCAGGGCGTCTCAGGCGGAGAAAATTGCCCGACCCAGCCGGGAATCGAACCCGGGCCCAGAGGATGGACAATCCGTCTTGCAGACCATGGAGCTACCGGGGGCGGACGCATCCATACGTGGTACTATGGACTCTGAAACGCACACTTTATGAGCTACGGACACTTGTTCAGTAGAATACATGTTTCACAGTATCGAAAGTGAACTAAGTGCTCGTAGTTCTTAAAGTATGCATTTTACAGCCCGTGTTTACTATACATTTTTTCTTTGTTTGGTCCATATTGCCACCTCTGAAACTTGCCTACCCCACCATCTTAGCAACAACTCTACCGGTACGTGGCTAGTCCACTGTCAGAGGTGTCAGAATGACTATCACTTATAACTTTCCACACGGTTTTTTCCGGACAAAGGTCCCTTACCTGAAATTGATACAAGTACCCTTCTCAATCATTCCTGAAAGTTCGTAACATCATCACGGAATCACCATGTAAAAGCGGCAGTCGAATGAAAACGACACAGATGGAAAAAAGTGGATAAACTGTTCGTTGCTGTTGTTGTTGTTGCTGTTGTTCTCTACAGTCCAAAGACTGGTTTCATGCAGCTCCCCTTGCTACTCTATCCCGCGAAAGCCTCTCCATCTCCTAGTAACTACTGCAACTTACATCCTTCTGAATCTGTTAAGTCTATTCATCCCTTGGTCTCCCTCTACGATTTTTAGCCTCCACACTTCCCTCCAGCACTACATTGGTGATCCCTTGATGTCTCAGAATGTATCCTACCAACCGATCTCTTCTTTTAGTCAGATTGTATCACTAATTACTCTTCTCCTCAATTCCACTTAGTACCTCCTCTTTAGTTACGTGATCTACACATCTAATCTTCAGCATTCTTCTGTAGTACTACATTTCTAAAGCTTCTATCCTCTTCTTGTCTGAACTGTTTATTGTCCATGTTTCATTTCCATATATTGCTACTCTACATACAAATACTTTCAGAGAGGACTTCCAAACACTTAAATCTACACTCCATGTTAACAAATTTCTCTTCTTCAGAAACGCTTTTCTTGCCATTGACAGTCTAAATTTTACATCTTCTCATCAGTTATTTTGCTGCCCCAATAACAAAACTCAACTACTAGTTTAAGTGTTTCATTTCCTAATCTAATTACCTCAGTGTCACCTGATTTAATTAGATTACATTCCATTATCCTCCTTTTGTTAATGTTCGTCTTATATCTTCTTTTCAAGACACTGTCCATTCCGTTCAATCACTCTCCCAAATGGTTTCCTGTCTCTGATAGAATTACAGTATCATCTGGAAACCACAAAGTTTTGCTTTCTTGTCCCTGGATTTTAACACCTATTCCAACTTTTTCTTTTCTTTCCTTTACTAGTTGCTCAACATACAGATTGAACAGCATCGGGGATAGTCCACAACCCTGTCTCACCCCGTCCGCAACCACTGCTTCCCTTCCGGTCACTCGACTGCTATAACTGCCATCTGGTTTCTGTACAAATTGTAAATATCCCTTCACATCTTTATTTTGCTCCTACCACATTTAGATTTGAAAGAGAATATTCCAGTCAACATTGTCAAAAGCTTTCTATAAGTCTACAAATTCGATAAACATAGGTTTGCTTTCCCTTAACCTCTCTCCTACGAAATGTCGTAGGGTCAGTATTGACTCGTCTGTCCATACATTTCTCCGGCAATCAAACTGATCTTCCCCGAGGTCGGCTTCTACCAGTTTTTCCATTCTTCCGTAATAGATTCCTGTTAGTATTTTGCAGCCGTGACTTATTAAACTGATAGGTCGGTAATTTTCACACCTGTCAGCACGTAGTTCCTTTGGAATTGGAATTATTATATTCTTCTTGAAGTCTGAGGGTATTTCGCCCGCCTCATACATCTTGCTCACCAGATGAAAGAGATTTTGTCACGGCTGACTCTTCCAAGGCTATCAGTAGCTTTAACGGAATGTTGTCTACTCCAAGGCCTTGTTTCGACTCAAGTCTTTCAGTGCTTTGTCGGATTCTTCACGCAGTATTATATCTCCCTTCTCATCTTCCTCTATGTCCTCTTCCATTTCCATAATATTACCCTCAAGTATATCTCCCCTGTATAGACTCTCTATATACCCTTTCAACTTTTCTGCCTTCCCTTCTTTGTTTAGGACTGGTTTTCCATCTGAGTTCTTGATATTCATGCAGGTGGTTCTCTTTTCTCCCAAGGACTCTTTAATTTTCCTGTAGGCAGTATTTATCTTGCCACTAGTGATACATGCTTCTACATCTTTAAATTGGCCCTCTAGCATTCCTGCTTAGCCATTTTGCACTTCCTGTCGATCTAATTTTTTAGACGTTTGTATTCCCTTTCGCCTGCTTCATTTACTTTAATTTTATATTTTCTCCTTTCATCGACTGAATTCAATGTCTCTCGTGTTACCCAAGGATTTCTACTAGACCTCGCCTTTTTACCTACTTGATCCTCTGCTGCCTTCATTATTTCATCTCTCAAAGCTACCCATTCTTCTTCTAGGGTATTCTTTTCCCCTATTCTTTTCAATCTGTTCCCAATGCTCCCCCTGAAACCCTCTGCAAACTTGGACTCTTTCAGTTTATCCAGGTCCCATCTCCTTAAATTCCTTTCTTTTTGCAGTTCCTTCAGTTTTAATCTGCAGCCCATAACCAATAAATTGTAGGCAGAGTCCACACCTCCTATTGGTAATGCATTACAGTTTAAAATCTGGTTCCCAAATCTCTAACCTTCATATAACCAATATGAAACCTCCAGGTCTCCTCCATGTATACAGCCTTCGCTCGTGTTTCTTAAACCAAGTATTATAAGATTAAATCATGCTCTGTGCAAAATTGTGCCAGGCCGCTACCTCTTTCATTCATTTCCGCCAGTCCATATTCACCTACAACTTTTCCCTCTCTTCCTTTTCCTACTATTGAATTCTTGTCCACCACGACTATCGAATTTTAGGCTCCATTAACTATCTGAATTCGAGAGCTATGCCGGCGGTAGCATAGCTACTGGCAGGGTCTCCCAAGCCGGACTGGTCTCGACAGAGAAGCCAGACAAAGTGTGTCCCACAACATAGGGCAGGGAGGGCTCTAGAGGCGTAGTGAAGCCAGCTTCCCTAGAGGAGTAAACCTCATACAAATCCTGGTCCTCCAGGTTGGGGGTTGGGCATGGGGATAATAACCCCATACTGTAAAAAAAGAATATTACGGAAATTCAACAGAAGCCTCGGAAACTGGATGGAAAGCATGTATCACGACCCCGGCAAAGGAAACGGATAAAGGATCTAACAGTAGCATCATGGAATGTGAGGACAATGCTTCAGCCTGGAAAAATGAAAGAAATAGCTAATGAAATTTTAAAATTCAAATATGATATTGTAGGGCTACAGGAAATAAGATGGCAGGGGAATGGGCAGATAGATAAACCTGAGTACTCATTGGTATATAGTGGACCAGAAGAAAGAACAGGCCAACTTGGAACAGGGTTTATAATAACTAGGGAAGTTAGGAAAAGCCTACTAGAATTTGAACCCATAAATGAAAGGATGTGCAGACTTAGACTAAAAGGTAAATTTAGGAATATATCAATAGTTAATGCACATGCACCAACAGAGGAAAAAGAGGATATAATTAAAGAACAGTTCTATGAAGACTTGGAAAAAGTATGCTGTGCAGTACCTAAATATGACCTGATGCTAGTAATAGGAGATTTTAATGCAAAAATAGGGAGGAATGAACATCCGTATGGAGTTTCTGGAAAATATTCACTACATGAAGAAAACAATGAGAATGGAGACTTACTATGCCAATTCGCAGCAAGGAATAATATGATTATTAAAAGTACCTGCTTTCCACATAAAAGGATCCATCTGGGTACTTGGAAGTCTGCAGCCAATGGAGTAGTCAATCAGATTGACCATATTTTAGTGATTGCACGCCACTCCACGTCAGTTACGGATGTACGGAGCTGTAGAGGACCAAACTGTGATTCAGACCATTTTTTGATAAAATCAGTCTTGAGAGAGAAACTGTCACTAACAAAGGGCAGCAGAATGGGAAAGATGATGAAATGGAATACGGACAAACTGAACATCCCTGATGAAGTAAAAAAATACCAAGTAACACTAAGCAGAAAGTTGAGCAATGAAGAGACCACAGTAGGAGTAGATGAAAGGTGGCACAGGTTTGAAAAAGCCATTAAGGATGCTGCAGAGGAAATAATAGGCATAAGAAGGAACAGAAGAACCCAGGAGTGGTTTGATGAAGATTGCAGGTCAGCAATAGAGGAAAAGAACAGGGCAAGAACAAAAGTGCTACAGAGAGAAACCAGAAATAATGTGGAACAATATAGAGAATTAAGGAGAAGGGCTAACAGACTGTGCAAGAGAAAGAAAAGAGAGTGGAATAAGAAGAAATTTCAAGAACTAGAAGAACTAAAGGAACAGAGTGAAATAAGAAAGTTCTATCATGCCATAGGCAAAATGAAGAATAGATTCCAACCAAAAACAACGGCCTGTTCCAGTAAAGATGGGAAAATGATAAGGGAGGAAGAACAGATAGTGGGAAGATGGGCAGAATATTTCAAAGATACACTAAGCACCAGCCTAGAAGATGAAGAGACAGCTGCACAGGCGGGAAGAGTGGAGCTGGAAGTAGACAATGAAACCAATGAGGCAAGAAAGCCAACACTACAAGAGGTCTCCCAGGCTGTGCACAAGTCAAAAAACAATAGAGCCCCTGGGGAAGACAGCATAATTGCTGAATTAATAAAAACTGGTGGTGAGGCTGTAATAAAGGAACTGCACACATTAATATCAGATATACGGGAAACAGAAACTATGCCGGATAATTGGAAAATTGGAATAATAGTCCCCATTTATAAGAAAGGGGACAGAACAGCATGTGAAAACTATAGAGGGGTAACACTCCTAAGTACAGCTTATAAGATCTTCACAAGTATATTAAACGAAAGGATACAGAAGTGTGCAGAAGGTATACTAGGGGAATATCAGTGTGGCTTTCGACCAGGCAGAGGAACAACGGATCAAATATTTGTGATAAGGCAAATGATGGAAAAGTTCTATGAATATGATATAGATCTGCATTTCTTATTCATCGATTTCAAACAAGCCTTTGACAGCATAAATCGGCAAGAACTATACAGAGTACTGAAAGAAGTTGGTATATGTGCTAAATTAATAAGACTAATCAGAATGACAATGACAGAGACAAGAGCAAAAGTAAAGGTCCTTAGCAGAACAAGTGATAGCTTTGACTTTAATAAAGGTGTGAAACAAGGGGATAGTCTCTCCACTGTCCTATTCAACATAGCCCTGCATAGTGCAGTAAATAAAATCAACAAAAGAGGCACCATATTTATGAAAACTAGCCAGATATGTGCATACGCTGATGACATTGCTATAGTAGGAAGAAATACCAATACACTCACAGAAACATACCGAGCAATGGAAACAGAAGCCTTAAAAATTGGCCTCATAGTAAACGAAAACAAAACAAAATATATGGTAATGTCACAATCTGAGGCCAGAAGAACCCCTAAAAACCTAAACATCAATGGGAAATGCTTCAATGGAGTGTCCTCTTTTAACTACTTGGGAGCCCTAATAACAAATGATAACAGTATTGGAAAGGCTATAAGGGAAAGAATACAAGCAGGAAACAGAGCTTACTTTGCAAATATGCAGCTTTTCAAAAATAGCCTTGTTACTAGAAAAACTAAACTGCTAATATATAATTCCCTAGTCCGCCCAGTTATCACATACGGCTCAGAGGTATGGACGTTGACAGAACACGATAAAAATGCTCTAAGAAGCATCGAGCGGAAAATACTACGCAAAATCTATGGGCCAATAAGGGAGGAAGAAGGCTGGAGAATACGCTACAATGCCGAATTACAAGAGTTAATACAAGGCAGGGACATAGTAAAATTTGTGAAATCTCAGCGAATACGATGGCTAGGACACTTGGAGAGAATGGCAGAGGATAGAATTCCAAAGAAAATGATGAAAGGTATGATCCATTCAGTTAGGCGAAAAGGGAGACCTAGAAGAAGATGGATCGATGAGGTAATAATGGATATCAGCAATATGGGAGTCCGGGGGTGGAAAAGAGCAGCAAATAACCGAGAAGTGTGGAGGAAGATTGTTGAAGAAGCCAAGGCTCACCAAGGGCTGTAGAGCTACTGAAGAAGAAGAAGAACTATCTGAATATTTCTTTTATCTCTTCATACAGTTTCTCAATCTCCTCCTCATCTGCGGAATTAGTTGGCGTATAAACTTGTACTACGGTGGTGGGTGTGGGCCTCGTGTCTATCTCGGTTAAAATAATACGTTCAGTATGCTGTTCATAGTAGCTTATCCACTTTCCTATTTTTTTACTCATTATTAAACCAACTCCCTCATTACCCCTATTTGATTTTGTATTTATACTCCTCTATTCACCTGACCTGAAGTAATGTTCCTCCTGCCACCGAACTTCACTAACTCCAACAATATCTAACTTAAATCTATCCATTTCCATTCTTAAATTTTCTAACCTACCTACGCGACTAAGGGATCTGACATTCCACTCTTCGATCCGCAGAACGGTAGCTTTCTTTTGTCCTGATGACGATGTACCGGAGATCCGAATGGGAGCTGTTTTACCTCCGGAATATTTGACCGAGGAGGATGCCATACAGTAGAGCTGCATTCCCTCTTGAAAAATTACGGCTGTAGTTCCCCCTTGCTTTCAGCCATTCTCAGAACCAGCTCAGCAAGGCCGTTTTGTTTGATCAGGCCAGATCAGTCAATCATCCAGATTGTTGCCCCTGCAACTACTGACAAGGCTGCTGCCCTTTTCAGGAACCACACGTTTGTCTGGTTTCTCAACAGATACCCCTCCGTTGTGGTTGAACTTACTGCACAGCTATCTACATCGCTGAGGCACGCAAGGCTCCCCATCAGCGGAGAGGTCCATGGTTCCTGGGGGGTAAACTGTTTATTAAAAAGTAATCGCCATAAGTGTTGATGCATTTATCTCACTATGAGACAAGACGGTCAGTGCCTCATGGAAAAATATTTGCAGTTGCGAATCCATGATTGTACCTAGGGGTGCACCTCTTGGGCTGAAGCAAATCGTCCGCCACGAATGTTTTTCTTCAGGGTGCCAAAAGCACAGGAATCGTATGGGGAGATATCGGGAGTGTATGGAGGTAGTCTAAGGGCCTCCCGGCCAAGGTTGTTTAGATTACGCCGCAGACGCTTCGCTGGGAAGCCCTTACACATCCTCCAAACAGTCCCGATCTCTCCCCATACGATTTCCATTTTTTTTTTCTTTTGGTGCCTTGAAGAAAAACATTCGTGGCCGTCAATTTTCTTCGGACGAAGAGGTTCACACCTCGGTCAATTTTCTTCGGACGAAGAGGTGCACACCTCGGTACAATCATACTTTCGAAGGCCACCACAAATATTTTTTCCAGGAAGGCACTAACCATCTTGTCTCACAGTGTATTAGCAGACCGAACGATGTGGCGCGGTGGTTAGCACATTGGACGCGAATTCGGGAGGACGGCGATTCAAACCCGCGTCCGGCCATCCAGATTTAGGTTTTAGGTTATTTCCCTGAATCTCTCCAGGCAAATGACGGGGTGGTTCCTTTAAAAGGGCACAGCCAATTTCCTTCCCCATCCTTGATACAATCCGAGCTTGTGCTGCGTGCCGGCCGGAGTGGCCGAGCGGTTCTAGGCGCTTCAGTCTGGAACTGCGCGACCGCTACAGTCGCAGGTTCGAATCCTGGGCATGATTGTGTGTGATGTCCGTAGGTTAGTTAGGTTTAAGTAGTTCTAAGTTCTAGGGGACTGGTGACCTCAGATGTTAAGTCCCATAGCGCTCAGAGCCATTTTTTTTGTGCTCCGTCTCTAATGACTTCGATGCTGACGGGACGTTCAACCCAATCTTCTTTACTCCTTCCTGTATTAGCAATTACGGCAGTTGCTTTAGAAATAATAAACAGTTTGCTTACTTGTTTGCAATCTGTCTGGTTTTCATTTGACTGCCACTTGTAGTTACTATTCCTCGGGCATTGAAACGGTCGTGAGTCGTTCCTGAGTTTTATCAGTCGTTAGAGCACTTACCCGCGAAAGACAAAGGTACCTAGTTCGAGTCTCGGTCCCGCACAGAGCTGTAATCTGTCATGAAGTTTCATGTTACCGCACACTCCTCTGCAGAGTGAAAAATTCATTCTGGAAACACAGACTTGCCTTGCGTGGTCATTGCCGTCAATGACTATTTTGAGTAAAGGCTGTTTCCAGGCAACTATGCATTTTACGATCTTCAGTTTTATGCTTCCGATTACATACTGCCTGTTTCGTGACACCAGCTGCCCACCGCCTGCATCTACGTACGTATTTCGCAAGTCAATTTCCGGTGTGTTGCGTAGGTACTCCCGGTACCAGTATGATTTAACCCACTTCCCGTTCCAATCACTTATGGTATAGAGGAAGCTATCGGTAAGTCTCCGTATGACCTTGTGCTTCTCTGGTCTCCCCATAATGGTCGTTTCGCAAGATATGTACGGGAGGAAGTAATGTACTGCCTGACTCTTCTTGGTGTATACGCTCTCGGGGTTTAAAGTTTTACTTCTCAGTGATTCATAATGCCTCTTTTGTAGTGTCTGCGCCGGCCAGAGTGGCCGAGCGGTTCTAGGCGCTTCAGTCTGGAACCGCGCGACCGCTACTGTCGCAGGTTCGAATCCTGCCTCGGGCATGGATGTGTGTGATGTCCTTAGGTTAGTTAGGTTTAAGTAGTTCTAAGTTCTAGGGAACTGATGACCTTAGATGTTTAGTCCTATAGTGCTCAGAGCCAATTTTTTTTTTTTTTTTTTTTTTTTTTTTTTTTTTTTTTTTTTTTTGTGTGTCTGACACTTGAATCTGTTCAGTAGTCCGTGATGCTTCTTATATTACTAAACGAGACCCACTTTTCTTCAGATTTTTCCCTATGTCTTTCATTGCTGGTATCTGGCAAAAGAGTCACAGATTGACGAGTAACGCTCAAGAATATATCGAAGGACTGTATTGGAAACTACCTCTACCGAGGATGAATTAGTTTACCTTAGCATGTTCCTATAATAATTTATTACGTCAAAGTTTCTTAATGTTACAATGTCAGCAATGATGGTTTCAGCAACGGATTGACGTCTTCATATAATCCACGATCAGCTGCATGATGTATAATAATTCCACTTACGCAATCTGGACGTCATAGTCTTATAGCTAAAATAAAGCAATGAATTATATATCATGTCGTCACATATTAAACGTCTCTTTTAATATATGATGATGTCTAGTTCATTGACATATTTTATATGACTTCATGAAGTTCAGAGGGAATGACTGGAACTGTTACATATAATGATAAATCTGTGACTCGATTAATGCTATCAGACTATTGCAATTAATTACCATAATTGGTAATGTAAACAACACAGTTATTAGCGATGTTCACTTAATAAGTTAGTATACAAACGTTTAAAAAAGTCCTATAATTCCGTTTGGAAATATGTTTTAAAAGAATTACTTTAGTATATTTCCACTGTGAGTCAGTCTGGCAGTATTTTCTTCTAGTAATAGTTTTATGTGGACTTTGCACCTCGTGGTTATAATTTACTGATGGCATTCCGAGTGCTTCAATGCGGGCGATATACAACGCAGGACGCGAAACATCATAAGTATGCTAAATAATAGGCTCGCTCGCTGAATATGCAGAAAAAATAATAGTTTCACTTTCTCCCACCAGGTGAAAGTGAGACACTGTAAGTAATCAAACTGTAGTGCCGGTGCCGAAAAGGGGGAGGAACGATCACACGCATGATACTGTTGCTCCTGGCACGTTTATTAGGACATGATCATAAGTTACAACAGCTGCTCAGTATGGTCTCCCAGCTGAATGGACATCAGTGATAAGATTTGCTTAATGAAATCGTTATCTCCAGTGATGGAGAGGAAGAAATACAAGAAATGTTGAATGTAATGAAAGGTCTAATGAGCAAATAATGTGGACTGATAGTAAACCAAAGAAAGGCGGAAATAATGAGGAGTACCAGAAATGAGATTTGCAAGAAACGTAACATCAGAATTGTCGAACACATACTAAACAAAGCGAAATAATTCTGCGCTCTTGGAAGAAAGCAGAATAAAAGATGTGACACTAGAGAAAGATGCGGAAAATTGAGCAAACTGATAAGAAATGAGCAGTAGAATCGGCGAGGAAAGGAATGTGTGTGTCAAGTAGACTAAGTGACGGGATTGAAGGACGTGGGTTAAGGCTCCAGGGAATACCTTCTGTGGTACTACAGGAAGCCACAGAGGGCAGAAAGTCTAGTGTAATACAGATGCTGGAATATATACAGCAAACTGAATGTTGATATGCTTAGGATATGACATCATGGCAGGCCCCATCAAACCCTTCAGAATACTTATGATTAAAAAGAAAAACTAATATAATCTGCAGATCGTCTGTTGGGCCACATCCAATCTAAAATCAAAAGATTCTATGACCTGTGTAATGACTAACGTCTCTCTAGAAAATTAGATTTGCCTAAGGACTCTTAACTATCATTACAGAAAGACTGATAGGACTGAGCTTTATCGCATTTTCTGTGATCCCTTTTTCTTTCTTATTATATAGAAAAAAGTCATATTTTTTTAAAATGATTTCTCTAAACATAAGAAATAAAACAGATTAGAGAAAAATTTGAAGCGTCTTTGAATGATGCTCAAAAATTTTACTCCAATCATTACTTAAGTTCTTACTTATCCTGATTATATTCAAGTAATTACACCTCGTTTAACAAAACTGCACCTCACACTGGTCAATTCGACACCACCCATTTGTCCATCTCCCTCTCTTCGTTTGGCTGTTTTTTTCGATCGACTCAAACATTTCACCAATGACTGTTCAACAGAGGAGCCCTACAATTCCTTCGTCTCTAAGTATTCTAATGGGGGCCATGAATATTAATTTTTTCTAGTGAACAGGTCATTGACGCTCAGTTATATAAACAAGTGTAGGTAATTCCGAACTTTCCTCCATCCGTGGCCAAAAAGTTGGATCAGATTTCTAACATTTGCATTCGAGTTGTACAGACCAGAGAGTCTTCATCGCATGACGTCTCTTTTGTCTTTAGTTTTAGCTGTTACTGTTATCACTGTTATTTTTTTCCTTCCATATCTGACTAAATATTTGATCTCCTGATCGAGGGCCTCCCACTTATGGCTTACTATAGACTTATACCTTAGATAGGTTCGCCGCCTGTGTCAGAGGTTTTGACCGTGACGCCTCCATCGACAGTGTTTTTTTTTTTTTTTTTTTTTTTTTTTGGAAACCCTGTGAACCTGGCACATATGCCGGACATTTGGCTTGGACACTCAAACCACATGGATTCATGGCAGCGCCTATAAGCCTGAGGCTGATGTACGTATGCTACTATAAGGTGATGCCTTTACAAGAAGAAATCCTGAGGGAACACTTTGGTCCAGATCCTCCGTCTGTTTTTGAAGCGGATAGGAACGCCAGTCTCCTCATAACTATCAACCACTTCGTCATGGGATATCCTCGTCCACACCTGCAAAACATGACATCACGGGAACTCATGTCACACCTCTGCCCAAGGTACTGCTGAATGGTAGTCTCATGTCTCGATTAGCTAATAGAAATATCAGTTACTCTATCTACACTACTGGCCATTAAAATTGCTACACCAAGAAGAAATGCAGATGATAAACGGGTATTCGTTGGACAAATATATTATACTACAACTGACATGTGATTACATTTTCACGCAATTTGGGTGCATAGATCCTGAGAAATCAGTACCCATAACAACCACCTCTGGCCGTAATAACGGCCTTGATACGCCTGGGCATTGAGTCAAACAGAGCTTCGATGGCGTGTACAGGTACAGCCGCCCACACAGCTTCAACACGATACCACATTTCATCAACAGTAGCGACTGGAGTATTGTGACGAGTCAGTTGCTCGGCCACCATTGACCGACGTTTTCAATTGGTCAGAGATCTGAAGAATGTGCTGGCCAGGGCAGCAGTCGAACATTTTCTGTATCCAAAAAGGCCCGTACAGGACGTGCAACATGCGGTCGTGCATTATCCTGCTCAAATGTAGGGTTTCGCAGGGATCGAATGCAGGCTAGAGCCACGGGTCGTAACACGTCTGAAATGTAACGTCAACTGTTCAAAGTGGCGTCAATGCGAACAAGAGGTGACCGAGACGTGTAACCAATGGCACCCGATACCATCACGCCGGGTGATACGCCAGTATGGCGATGGCGAATACACGCCTCCAATGTGCGTTCACCGCGATGTCACCAAACACGGATGCGACCATCATGATGCTGTAAACAAAACCTGGATTCATCCGAAAACATGACGTTTTGCCATTCGTGCGCCAAGGTTCGTCGTTGAGTACACCATCGCAAGCGCTCCTGTCTGTGATGCAGCGTCAACGGTAACCACAGCCATGGTCTCCGAGCTGATAGTCCATGCTGCTGCAAACGTCGTCGAACTGTTCGTGCAGATGATTGTTGTCTTGCAAGCGACCTCATCTGTTGACTCAGGGATCGAGACGTGGCTGCACGATCCGTTACAGTCATGCAGATAAGATGCCTGTCATCTCGACTGCTAGTGATACGAGGCCGTTGGGATCCAGCACGCAATCGCGATAGGCTATAATCCGACCTTTATCAACGTCGGAAACGTGATGGTACGCGTTTCTCCTCCTTACACGAGGCATCACGACAACGTTTCACCAGGCAACGCCGGTCAACTGCTGTATGTGTATGAAAAATCGGTTGGAAACTTTTCCTATGTCAGCACGTTGTAGGTGTCGCCACCGGCGCCAACATTGTGTGAATGCTCTGAAAAGCTAATCATATGTGTATCACAGCATCTTCTTCCTGTCGGTTAAATTTCGCGTCTGTAGCACGTCATCTGCGTGGTGTAGCAATTTTAATGGCCAGTAGTATACTTATTTAGTGATTTGCTTACACGCACGCACGCACGCACACACACACACACACACACACACACACACACACACACACACACAAACATTTGTTCACTTTCGTCTGGAACAATAGACAATATTTCCCCGCAATAAATTAAAAATAGTTCCAATACCCCTTTACGATCAAGATTTTGTAGAACGTTTTCCTTGGTTGTAAAGCAAATGCCGAAGCAGGTAATTGCCTTCCATTTATTCTCAGTCGGGAACCTTCGTGTCACACAACAAGTTAGGCTCGTAATTGACTGGAAAGAATCTCGCCTCTATAACTGGCCGTATCTAGGATTTATTCTCAGTCGGGAACCTTCGTGTCACACAACAAGTTAGGCTCGTAATTGACTGGAAAGAATCTCGCCTCTATAACTGGCCGTATCTAGGATTGCCAACCGTCCCACCTGAGGCGGAACGGCCCATTTCCACGGCTTAAATAATGCGTCCCGCGATGTGAGTCTGCGGGACACTAATTGTCCCGCTTCATGGTAAACCTGGTCTAGGCTAGAAAGAAACCCCATTCAAATGAAGTACGGGCGGCGTCTTGCGTACTTGCAACAGTGTCGAGAGCGATAACGACAGCGGCCGCACGCGCCCGCGGCGCCCCTGGTAAGAGACAAATGACTGTCGCACGCGTTCGGTCGCTCGCTCGGACTCCTTCCGCTGCCTCACGTTACGCCGGAGCCGTGCAGCTAGTGCTCACTACTTCTTTTTATGCCACTCATAAAATAGACTGAAGCGCCAAAGAACCACGTACAGGCATGCGTATTCAAATGCATATGTACGTAAAAAGGCAGTTAAGGCGCTGCGGTCGGCAACAACTACATAAGACAACAAGTGTCTAGCGCAGTTGTTAGATCGGTTACTGCTACTACAATGGCAGGTTATCAAGATTTAAGTGAGTTTGAACGTGGAATTATAGTCGGTGTACGAGCGATGGCTCACATCTCCGAGATAGCTATGAAGAGGGATTTTCCCGTACGACCATTTCAGAGTGTAGCGTGAATATCAGGAATCCGGTAAAACATCTAATCTCTGACATCGCTGCGGCCGGAAAAAGATCCTGCAAGAACGGGACCCAAGACGACTGAAGTGCAACGATTCCGCAAACTGCTGCAGATCTCAGTGCTGGGCCAACAATAAGTGTCAGCGTGCGAACCATTCAACCAAACATCATCGATAGGGGTTTCGGAGCCGAAAGCCCACTCGTGCACCATTGATGACAGCACGACACAAAGCTTTACGCCTCGCCTGGACCCGTCTATAGTGACATCGGACTGTTGATGACTGGAAACATGTTGCCTGGTCAGACGAGTCTCGTTTCAAATTGTATCGAGCGGATGGATGTGTACGGGCATGGAGACAACCTCATGAATCCATGGACCCTGCATGTCATCAGAGGACTGTTCAAGCTTGTGGAGGCCCTGTAATGGTGTGTGGAATGTGCAGTTTGAGTGATATGGGACCCCTGACAAGTCTAGATACTTCTGTGACAGGTGATACGTACGTAAGCATCATGTCTGATCACCTGCATCGATTCATGTCCATTGTGCATTCCGACGGACTTGGGCAATTCCAACATCACGATGCGGCACCCCACACGTCCTCAATTGCTACAGAGTGGCTTCAGGAACACCCTACTGAGTTTAAACACTTCCGCTGGTCAACAAACATCCCAGACATGAACATTATTGAGCATATCGAGGGTGCCTTGGAACGTGCTATTCAGAAGAGATATTCACCCTCTCGTACTCTTACGGATTTGCGGACAGCCCTGCAGGATTCATGGTGTCAATTCCCCCAGCACTACTTTAGACATCAGTCGAGTCCGTGTCACGTCTTGTTGCGGCACTTCCGCGTGCTCGCGGGGGCACTACTCGATATTAGACAGGTGTACCAGTTTTTTGGCTCTCCAGCGTAAATAGTGTTCAGCGTGTTTTCTGACACTTTGCTATTGTTATTTGTTTGTTTGGATTTATCATGTCTGACTCAGATACAATTGACAGCGACAGTGAAAAAGTAAAATACAAAATGTGTAAAAGGATGTATTCCTACCGGCCAGAATGGGAGAATTCGTGTCCTTTCTTGAAAAAAGTTGATACAAATGTGCATAAAGCTTTTTGCAGCGGGTGTATAGAATGATTTATGATATCGCATGGAGGTCTGAAAGATGTTAAACGGCATTTTAGTGTCCCGGAACATCAACGGGATGACGCAGCTCGAAAGGGTATTCAGGTTTTACAACAGTTTCGACGACACACAGAGAAAAGTGATAGCTGTTGAGTTGACAATTGTCGTACAATTCTATTGACTGCAATTCAGAGATATGCCTCGTCATATTTAATGATTCCCAAATCGCATCAGAAATATCGCTCGGTTGAACTGCGGCGTCCTCTTTTATTTACAACGTTCAGTCGAAGGAAGCGTGGAAAAACTAAGGTTAGGCATGTTTTACAGCATTTTGGCAGATGCGTCAAATCACGGACACACAAAATTATTTTCAATAATTGTCAGATTTTACTCTACACAGAATGGAATCGGCGCCTGCCTACTTGATTTTTGTGAGGAGACGGATGAAAAGACGATCGATATTTATGATATAAAAAATATAGACTCACAGCGCTGGATTTAGACTTCACAAATGTGTCTGCTTATTGAGCCGACAACGCCAACATTAATTTCAGCGACAATAATTCGGTTTTCAAACTACTTTCTCAAGATAATGCCAACTTCTTGCCTGCAGGGTATTCAGCGCACTTGGTACAGAATGTCGTCCGTCATGGTATGGAGAAGTGGAAGTTTGAGGTGGAGAATTTGGTACTTGAAGTGTATGAGCACTTAGCCTACCATGGCCAGAGAGTCAAAAACCTTAAAAGAACACTTTGCTGTTGGTGGAATAGAATACCAAAATATTATAAGACACGTGAAAACAATGTGGCTGTCATTGCATCCTGCTGTAGGGAAAATTCTACTCGGGTTTCGAACATTGAAGTCATATGTTGTAACTCTTGGATATAATTGTCCAGCTGTATCAGGAAAATATTTTGAAGACAACCACGAAAAGAGAACAGAATGCTTTCTTGGATTTCTAGATAATGCGTTAATAATATTCCAGAATGCCCTCATGGTTTTGGAAAAAGATAATGCTTTGTCTTGTGAAACGTACAACATCCTAACAGATTTATGTCTAAAAGTAGAGCAAAGAACGCCAAATTCTTTGGATTTATTTGCTTAAATGCCCTCACCAGTATCACAATTGATGAACAAAAGTCTACCAAAATTTTTTTTATTGCATGGTACAAAAATGCTTCGCAATACCTCGACGATCACTTTGATTTTTGAGAAGATAATAATTTGGGAATAATGCGGGTATTTGCTTTGGAAAATGCATGAATTTACAAGGATCTCTCTGTGTTACGAAAACTTATCACTCTTCATAGATATGGACGAACTTCATAATGAGCTCTGCAGTGTTAAGCAAATTATAAATAAAGTTACTGAGGAGCGTAAACAGATAGCAAATGAAAGAAAAAATTATGA
Organism: Schistocerca nitens; assembly: GCF_023898315.1. Taxonomy (NCBI): domain Eukaryota; kingdom Metazoa; phylum Arthropoda; class Insecta; order Orthoptera; family Acrididae; genus Schistocerca; species Schistocerca nitens. The sequence goes on from NC_064615.1 coordinate 929,882,485, forward strand.
ACCTTGGCATGAACTATTTTAGCATTCGAATGTACCGAACTTATGAAAGATTTTCCAGTTTAATGCGTCCATTCCATGTTCTGTCGCTGCTGCTGAGAGGACATTTTCACTTTGTGGAAACGCCTGCACTGATTCAAGAAGTAGACTGAGAGCTGAAAACGTAAAAGCGAAACTTCATGTATAAGTTAACTTCCAGTATAGTTGCAAAGATTTTTGTGATTACGTTCTGAAGAATAAAATATTGCTCTAATGTGTCAAGTCACAAGACAAGTACTCCTTCAAAAATAAAAACTAATTGATTGGGCGAAGTGCTTTATTTACTGATTTGTATTAAAAAATTTTGTGATTATTACTTCGTAACAGCAAAGAGTTTATTTAGTTAATTCTGTTTCAAATTTTAAATAAAATTGATAAAAAATGATTGCAACTGTTTTTCTTTCGTTTCTGTACATCTGGAGGCAGGGCCCCTATTTTTTTTTTTTTTTTTATCAAATGCCTCATATAAACTTCTGGTTTCCAACATACCTGTAAATAATAGTTGGCAACCCTAGCCATATCTCAAACGAGCCACTCTACTGTTTGGAGTAGAGAATGAAAAATATAAAATTACGGTTATTGTGAAAGATGCTGAGGAAATAAAAGCACCAGGAAACATTCGTTTCTGTTTAATGAAGAAAACACTTGTAAATGGTCAGGGCAGTTAACATGTCCCATTTCCGCGATCCTCAAGCCACAGAAATAGAGCAAAGCTACACACAGGGACGTCGATCGGAATATTTAATGACCATACGCCTAGATCACACATACCTGTATCCCCTCGACGCTTTTCCTCTCCTTTCTGCAAACACCAACTTTGTACAAAGTACTCTAAGTGTTTAATTAACCGCAGATTGTGGGAGGATGCACTTAATGGGAACCAGAAGTATCTGGCAAAAATCTTCATAACATATTCTGCCATGAAAAACATAAATAAAGGCTGCACTTTCCTCGACCTTTTTATCACCCGGTACTAACAAACTGGAACTAAGACTTCCGATACAGTGGTCTGCTTGCAAAGGTTTGCAAATTATTGTCTTGTTGCTCAATCATACTTTTCATTTAGTAACACCTCGATCATCTGGAAGTCACTGTCAAGATAACTGAGTTCTGCTCTTCATAGACGGCACAGTTATTGTAATTAATGTTGCTTCATACTAAGGATGATGGCGATGGCTTCACGAGTGTATTAGGGGCTACTATTCCACAATAAGACTGGCTGTTGATTTCTCGACGCAAACGAAACTATCTTCATTCCTGAATTTTAATTACACACATTTTATAGGTCTTTCTCATTAAGAATGTTCACTGAATTACGTTCAAATCCACATTCGATGATTCAGTAAACGGCGCTTCGTGGCTCATTGTTACCTCGACAACACGACACACGAACGTGAATAGTACACATGTCGTTATAATTTACAGATACTTTTGCTGACAGATAGTGATAAAAAACATACTGCTATAGTGAACATTTCAGCCGTTTTTGACAAAGCAATAGTTGGTGTTTTTGTCGGCCACGCTTCCGGCAACACTTGAGGTGCCCAAAACGCAAGCTCAGCCACGAGTCACTGACAGTTACTCTCCGTGGTCTCGACGGAGGGGCAGCTGTCAACTCTGAGACGGGCAGACAGCGATACTACAGAACGCTTACATGCTGTGTAAGAATAGGGATTCTGATCCTCACACGGCCGCTCTGGGAACGAATTGACTATCGAATAAGCACCCGAGCTCAGATCTTAGGTCTCGTCAAGCGGATCGAAATACTTCTGCCGTGGAGTCAGCATTGTTACTGTCTCAAGGAAACGTTATTAGCAGCTATGCTGGGATGCCCGGATACACGGATTGAAGTTTTATTTATCCTGTAGCGGAGCCTATGTTAAGACTGCGAATATTTGATCGTGGGTTCTAGTAGTATTTAAATGAATAAATGATAAATGAGTCTCTAAAACAGTCATTAAACTAGTTCAGATGGTTCAAATGGCTCTAAGCACTATGGTACTTAACATCTGAGGTCATCAGTCCCCTAGACGTAGAACTACTTAAACCTAACTAACCTAAGGACATCACAACCATCCATGCCCGAGGCAGGATTCGAACCTGCGACTGTAGCAGTCGCGCGGTTCCGAACTGAAGCGCCTAGAACCGCTCGGCCACCGTGGCCGGCATATTAAACTAGTCGTCCACTAAATTCTTTCGAAAGGGGGAGGGGGGTTGCTGTAATGATAATGAGCTTAGACGGTGGAGTAAGTGTCAAGATGGACTACAATGAAGAGGCGGGCTTACATAGACATGGAGAGACGGTTCACATGTTGCTGCTGTTCAGTCGTTGTCGACGACTGTATATAACTGAGTCACTGAGTCACGGCATGAGGACCTGAAAGAGTGCGAATCATCGTTCATCAGCGACTTTATAACCTCGTTATTATAACTCTGCTGTTGACTCCCTCACCACTTGACACTACCAACCATTACAGTTGAGCGTGTCCAAAAGGACCTGCCCTTGCCATTACCTGGCACGCCACAGGTTTCCTCCCACTTGGCTAGACACGGCGATACAGTGCTCGAGACTATTTAATTTACTACGCTACTGGGACGCCTTGGTATCAGCCTGTCGGGAAATTTTGTGTTCTTCAGCCTAACGATTCGTTTTAGCGCCCTTCGTTCCTTGCAGAAAGACAGGTAACCTGGCAGCCTCTGATTTCGTCTTGAGATAATGTTGATTCAGCTACTGATGTAACCAGTCTAAAATTTGATTGGGTGCCAGTCGAGCTAGGGGGCCAACTGACGTTTAAGGTCCAAAGCTGTGACGCTGTCGCATCAGATACTGTCTACAGGTGATACCATAGCTCATTGTTCTCCACGGTGATAGAAAATCGCTTTGAAGCCTCTATTTCCGAGAAAAATTAAATGAACCATCTCAAATTCACATAGAGTATAGATCTCTACTGTGTCTGTAGACATGCCGAAACCTATTCTTAGTTTTAATTACGAACTTTTTTTGTTAATAGGTGAACTTTTACCTTCCGTAAGCAGTTTCAGACTTACCACATTCTATCTAGAAGCAAAACTATTGAAATTATGGCAACACTTTTTTTTCGTTGATTACCAAAATACCTCATTCGCCAAAGAATCTTTCCAAAGTTGCATATTGCACTGCGTTTCACGCGTGAAAACGGGATTTTGTGCAGTTAGGTCAATAATGAAGATACACAGGACGTGACCGATAGGTGTCCCCTACTAATCTAAAGTAGGGTGGTTTGATTGCTACGAAACTGTTCTTTCAGGCCTCGAATCGACATACAAGCATATGAGTACAGCTGTTCACACTAGAATAAATTTTCTATACAGTAATTCTTCCAGTGTGAAATTTAAGCGGATGCTTTCCTCTTCAAATGTGACGTTGCTTGCTCCTAACTATCATACGAACGGTAGTCACTCTCATTCATGTGTTTGCAACGAAATCCCTACAATAATTCGTACCTCTCAGATGTCTGCACCTGGCATCTCTTCCCACGGAATGATTAGAATGTCCCAAAAAGAAACCACAACTGACTACAAACCAAGACTTCAAACGCAATAATTTATCGGAGCCTCCAGTTGAGGCCCAAGAAATAGTTCGAGGTAAGTCTACTATTCCCTTCTCAGTCATAAATGAAAAACTTTTTCTGACATAAATCAAAAACTTCGTGAATTTACTAACGAACTTACTCAGCTGTATGACAAATATGCTCCCCTAAGACTAGAGAAACATGAAGATTCAAATGGTTCAAATGGCTCTAAGCACTGTGGGACTTAACATCTGTGGTCATCAGTCCCCTAGAACTTAGAACTACTTAAACCCTGTAACGTTGTTGCTTTATTTTGCTCTGAAAAGCGGTGCCGATAAACAATAAAAGCGGGCTGCGGGCTAAAAGCTGTGAGCTGTCTGGGGAAGTTAACCTTGCATTACTGCACAACTGTTTCACCAGGTATCCAGTCTAGCTTACCAAATTCCCAACGAGACTAACATTAATTATAATCTTTTAATAGTCATACGAAAACCGGTGATATATATATATATATATATATATATATATATATATATATATATATATATATATATATATATATATATATATATCAAAGAGAATTTAAATAAAAAGAAATAAATCAGTTTATATTTGGAAATTTATTTTAACATTGATCATTGAAATTTCAGCTTATTAAACTTGAGTCATAACTAAGCTGGTGCCTTATTTAGGACTGTGAAAATGTGAGTGTGCAATCTTACGGAACACATCAAATATGGAGCCAAGATTGGGAGACTGCATACAACACTGCATTCATAAAATAACACACAAAGAACGTTGAAACATATGCAAGAGGAAATTAACCACAACCAACCGATTCAATTTTCACCCAAAGAAGTTACGTTCGTAACGCAATCCTGTCCGTCATGAAATTACCACACACTGGTATACTAAATTCATACTAACTCTCTGTGAAATCTTCCCAAAAAGAATAGCTGAGGGCTACTTTGATGCTTTCACCACATGCTTCACATGGTCAACTTGGTTTACACAAAGCGTGTAACTCCACAATAATTTTGATAATTAAAATAAATTACATCGAAACGCAATTTACTAAAGAAAAACCTCGAACTGCTTACTATCGTCTTACTATTAACCTGATGGGTCAAACAGTTGTATAAGCACGTGGTACTGGTCTCACAAAGTACACCCCACGTGGATTGAACATAAAGAAAAGTTGCTATATTGAAAAATATTGTCAAGACGAGACGTTATAATCTCACGCACATTCACATTGAAGACTGATGATGCTAGTTAGAGTTACTGATCAACACGTGGTTCCACTTTACTCACAAAGTAGTGACAAAGCAACTACCGGAATATATTCTGAACTTCACACTCGAATTACACTGCGTTGCAATTTAAGATAACATTAGACATTTTTGAGCTAAACCTAAAATAAAGGTGATTAAATTTTCAGTTAGGCTGAACTTAAGAAATCCATTGTCCTACGTACTTAGTGGACACGCGCTTAGCCGGAGATCTTACCACTTCAGACGCTCGCCCCGGACAGACTGCCATGGTCCCTTCCTGAGGGGTGCCTCACAAATACAAACGGAAATGACGAGAGAGGCAGCTTCCTACACCAACATGACAAGGGACGGACAGGACCATACTAAGGATAGAAACCTCTTTGCTTTTAGAAAGCGTAGCTACCTGTTCCGACGTTGGTCCTACTGTTCTCTAGCAGACAGGCTTGTCTGCTACCATCCAGCATGCAACTTGAAATACATTTGCTCATTCATTCTTTCACACAGAAGGGAAGGGGGATGACAGTATCTTATCATATACAATATATAAAATAAAGCGGATGTAGGTTCCGTATGAGACTGTGTGACATGAATTACATATAAACTGTGTTTCAAAGTGTAGTAGTGTGACAGATCGTTCTTGTTTATGTGTAAAAGTAACACGTTTCACTGCTCAGTCTCCTCCCAGATAGTCAGAAACACCACAGTAAATTTAGAAGAGGAATTTATGCCGTAAATGACAACAGATTTAAGAAATTAACATGAAAGGAATCCAACACAGACCTTTCATAACCCCAACGCTCCGGGAAAAGACTGTGCAGGGAATTTTCTGGCCATGCTAGGACATTCCCAAGAAGGCTTCTCACACCCAACTTAAACTAAAAAAGTAAAGAAAAGGAAAAGGTCACCATCTACTTGCTAAAACACAATAATTTCAACACATCTTTAGAATCTACCAATTTCTAAGAGAAAAAAAACAATCTGTGACACCTATTTAAAAGATAGTGTAGATCTAATTCGGTCAGCAAGTAAAAACAATGGTTCCTGTGTCATTAATATGAAAACAATTTCTGGTTGTTACCCTTATGGAGTTCACCAGTATTTGCTCATTGCAAGAGCCAACTGATCACAGGAAAATTTATGACTGTTTATTGACGAGTAAAATATATGAAAATAGCAAAGGTGCCACAGCAATTAAAAAAGAACATGAAAATAACATCAGTATTAAAAAGCAGAACATTACAATGCACAATCCGCAAAAGCAAAAAAAATTATAAGAGAAAAAACATGTATTACAAAGTGGTTATCGCAAAAAAATTCTATATCTTATAAAATTAATAATTTGTAGAATTAAAATAACTTTGTGGCACTAATTTAATCACTATACTATATTTCAGTTAATTAGCAAACAATGATCACTGTGTCATTATACTGAAACTACAATTAATTATGTGATTGTTACCCTTAAGGGGTTCCTCACTATAAATATGCCCCATGCAAAGGCTAATTGATCACAGTCCAGTGAGCATGAATAGTATCTGACTGATAAACGAAGCAATGCCACAGGAATGAATTTACAAAACAAAATATCACAAATCTAATACATCACACAAAAACAAACATTGATAAATAAAACATCTCTGAAAGTTCAATAGTCACATCTAATAAAAAACACCAATAAATAAGACACCTGTAAAATACAAGAGTCAAAGTCTAGAAAAACAATAAATAGAACACCTGCAAAATACATGAGTCAGTGTAATAAAAAAAACACCAATAAATCGAACCCCTGCAAAATACAGAAGTCAGAGTTTCTCTGACAGAAACACACGTATATGCATTGGACTAAGAACCGTATAATCACTGTTCACTGACACACTCAGTAGTTCCACTGTTCCGAGGCACAATATAAGGGAAGGGGGGGTTCGTCGCCGCAGCTGTCAGTAGGGACTTTTTGTCCATCTGTTGCGTGCAATCCCGCCATCTCTGCCCTCTCATGAAGTTTCTCTTGGTGGCCCGTGTCACGTACATCTCGGTTTGGTTCCATGTTTGTGTTGTCAAATTCGTGTGGTATCCTCGTTTGACACGCCAGGTTGATATTCCTGGGCAAGGATCACACTTAATGGCTCTCCTTTGTGCCACCCTTAGCTACCAGAGAACATCAAACTATGATTTACTGTCGCTTGACAGTGGGCATCCGCCAAGAAATGTCGATAGGCGTCGTTGAAGTCTGCCAGTTTCTCTGGACAGTATGTGTCAAAAGGCTCCACGCCCCTTGTGTTGTTACATTCTTGAGTTATTCTCAATTGGCTCGCCGGTTTGATATTCCTGGGCAAGGATGACACTTAATGGCTCTTCTTTGTGCCACCCTTAGCGACCAGTGAACATCGAACCATGATTTACTGTCGCTTGACAGTAGGCATCCATCAGGAAGTGTCGATAGGCGTAGTTGACGTCTGCAAGTTTCTCTGGACAGTACCTGTCAAAAGGCTCCACACCCCTTTATCCCCTGTCTTTTGTCATTTCACCGCGGCCGTCTCGTCATGGTCGCGTGCGTGTGGTGCGTTGCCAGCGGATGGATTTCCGCGCGGTGGACCGCTCGGCCATCTTAGGTCATCGCCTCCATGGAGCGTCGCACTGGTGCGGCCAGCCATTAGCTCCGGGTGCAAGGGAAAGTGTTTGCCGCTTACCCTTCTTTTGTTGTGACCGCGCTCCCGAAGTGGCCCGGTTCACACTGTGTCCTGCTGGGAAACCCGCCAGTTTACAACTAGCCCTCCTCCTCGCTGCTCCTGCTGTCTCGTAAGAGTTTAGCCGGTTCGCTTTCACGTTCTCAACTGCATTCACAGAAATTGTTCATCATAGTTATGTGATTACAAAATGTCATATATAATACCGCTTAGTATTGTCTTTCACAATTTTTAAGAACAAAAGTGAGACCTAATTTTTTTTAATAAAAAAGTTAGATGAATCGACAGTATAAAAATAAGAGTTAAATGACTTGACAATATAAAAAATAAAAGTGAAATGACTTGACAGTATAAAAATAAAAATTAAATGAACTGACAATATAATATCTAAATCCAAATCACTAATGTGGTTCACTTGCGTTTTAATAAATCAAATGCTACTTATTAATTCACTAAAATGAATAGGATTATGCCTTATGCAAGTATAGGTCAGGACAGCATAGGGTTCACATGTTATTTACACACACACACACACACACACACACACACACACACACACACACACACACACACACACACATGCACACCTGTTGTCTATACTACAAACTAACTACCCATAAACATGTATTACTCAAAATTATACTTCAATCCACTACTAGTTAATCCAACAAGCTACTTCAATGCTACTTCAACACAGCGTTTATACCACTACAACATTGTTCTAATTCGTCCTCTTCTTGACGCTCACGGCATACGTCTTGTCACATGACAAATATGGAGAAACTTTTGTAAGTAGGCTGTCTAGGTTTTTATATTGGTAACGCCACGTAGCGCTCTGTATGAAAATCACTGGCTGTGCTGTGTGCAGTCTGTGGCTGGGTGGCATTGATGTAATATTCGCCATTGTAGTGTTGGGCAGCTGGATGTTAACAGCGTGTAGCGTTGCACAGTTGGAGGTGAGCCGCCAGCAGTGGTGGATGTCGGGAGAGAGATGGCGGAGTTTTGAAATTTGTAAGACTGGATGTCATGAACTGCTATATACATTATGACTTTTGAACACTATTGAGGTAAATACATTGTTTGTTCTCTATCAATATCTTTCATTTGCTAACTATGCCTATTAGTAGTTAGTGCCTTCAGTAGTTTGAATCTTTTATTTAGCTGGCAGTAGTGGCGCTCGCTGTATTGCAGTAGTTCGAGTAACGAAGATTTTTGGTGAGGTAAGTGATTTGTGAAAGGTATAGGTTAATGTTAGTCAGGGCCATTCTTTTGTAGGGATTTTTGAAAGTCAGATTGCGTTGCGCTAAAAACATTGTGTCAGTTTAAGCCCAGTCACGTATATAATTTTTCTAAGGGGACTTTTCATATGTCGACCCTTAGCCGAGGATACCTCACTGGAATCTTCTGATTTTTTCTTGTAGTTTGTGTAATTAGTGTAGCTTTTGTTTATTGCTAGCGCGTAATTATAGAGAGAATTTCCTTTGTAGTTGTAGTTTTTCATTGTTGTACAGTAAAACAGTTGTGGCATGCATATAGATTTACAGCAAGTATTTCGCAGCTGCGCTTGCAATTAACGAGATATTATTTTCCGTGCTACGTTAATGTGTTCTCTTATTTCTGCTCTTCAAATTGTGCTTTTCTGTGTTATCGTGTGAAATATTGTGACAATAATGGCGTGTGAAAAACGTAATACTAGGCTCCAAAGTAAACTGAGAAATGACAGTGAAGACGAAAGCAATGTGTTAGCGCCACCGAGTAATGAATCAACTAATGTTCAAAGTAGTAATTTAGTAATTGTGCATAGGGAAATGGAGCGGGCTGCAAACAAATATGTAGACAGTGAAACAATTAGTGAACAAGGAAGCATTATCGATCGATCGGTCGGCAACAGCTTACCTCAGGAATCCGAAATGACAGGACACAATCTTGCAAATACTGTAGATTCAGGTTTTGCGTCCTCGCCGTTTTCTCAAATAAGTCAAGACACTTTTTCTGCTTTTCTAACTGCGAATATTGCCGGTTCAAATGCATTGCCGAATATCACTGAGGAACATGTTTCAGACACCAGTGCATTGTTATTACAATTAATGCAACAAATGGGGCAAAAGCTTCAAAAGTTAGACATAATGGAACAAAATCTTCAAAAGCTAGACACAATGGAACAAAATCTTCAAAAATTAGACACAATGGAACAAAATCAGAGAGAAACACAGCAAAAGCTTCAAAAGTTAGACACAATGGAACAAAATCAGAGATAAACACAGCAACAGTTATACACAATGGAACAAAATCAGAGACAAACACAACAAAAGCTTCAAAAGTTAGACACCACACTTGAACAAACACGTGAATATTTAACTACTGAGTTACATAACATTGAATCGAAATATCAAAAAGTCTGTAATGACGTAAAAACACAGATTTGTGAGCATTTTCAACCTATTTTTTCGCGGCATGAAAATGCATTACAGAATCACGAAGCAGCCATAAAAGAACTGCAAACTATTGTTCATGAAAATCATGAGACCTTGCAAGCTAAAATTGACTCAGTTGCATCTAGCGATTCGGTTACGCAACTTGCAAAAACTCAAGAAAACTTAAAGGACACAGTAGATACTCTGAAAATTGGTTCAGAAAGACACATGGAGGAAATTAGTTCATTATCAGAGAAAGTAGCTGAACTTTCGGATCAGCTAAATAATTTATCTACGAAGGTAGATGATAATCTGAATGACACAAAACCGGTAGTCTTTATGACACAGAAGAGTGCGAACAAATTAGGAAATTCAAACAAAATCAGAATCAAATTAATACGCAACACCAAAGAGAAATCCGGGAAGTACAAGATCAGCTGACACAGGTAATACAAGAATTACGTATTTCAGAGGACATTCGCGCTCCAATACGGGAAGAGGGACATAGAAATACGGAAAAGCCACAAAATAATAACACAGGGCACTTCGGAAATTATGAAAGAAATTGGCAAGGTACACCGAATTTTTAGATGGAACCGCCGAAACGACGTAACAATGACCGACATGCGACTCGCTGACATGATGATTTTGACTATAAGCTGTTCATTACTACACGTAAATTCAAAACATTTAAGAATTCTGGCAACGACATTCATCCACAAGCGTGGCTTCATCAATTCTCTCATTATTTTCCTCCCAACTGGTCATTAGAACACAGATTAAAATTTATGTGTGGCTACTTAGAGAATGAACCAGCTGTAAGAATGCGATCGGTCATTCACGACTGCCACAGTGAAGGAGAGTTTTACCATGCCTTCCTCTCAGCATATTGGTCTCAAGCCACACAAGACCGAGTAAAACATGGCATCATAATGATGAAACATTTCAAACAATCTGCATTTTCCAGTCTTGTGAAATATTTTGAAGACATGTTGCACAAGAATCAGTACCTATCAAACCCATACAGCCCCTCAGAACTCATCCGCATTTGCTTAATCAAATTACCTGAACATTTACGACATATTATTTTGGCAGGACGTTGCAAAGACGACATTGAAGCTTTTCAGGGACTCTTACAAGAATTAGAAATTGACACTGACAATCGCGGAATGCGAAAACAGGAACACAACAATTACAGGTCACATCCGTCGCAATTCCGTGATGAAAGAAATAATAACTGGACGCGACAAGGGTATTCTCACAACACAAATCGTGACCAAAACAGACACCACTCGTATGACAACCGTTGGCAGAGTAGTAATAATTACGGGGAAAGATCACCTCTCCGCGGTAATGACTATCACAGAGACAATCAGAGAAACAGACAATATGGGAACCAAAATAAATATTATCAGGGGAGACAGAATAACTTTAGATGCAACGGTCCAGCGCGCAGTTACGATTCAGGGAGAAATTCTCCACCATGTGACTGACAAGAAAGAAACTATGGAATCTACCGACATGACGACAGACGATATGATCGTAACGACAGACCTGAATTGCATCAGAACTGGCGGGATTCAAACAGAGCAGAGCCCTCTCGACAAGGTGAATTTGTAGAAGTTAGGTCTCCAAATCCCAATAACGACGTGCGCCAACAAAGAGACAATAGGCAATGACTCATACCGCTGGCAGCCACAAAACGTACGTATGAAACTGACGACGCAGCTGCCGTAGCTAGTAATTACGTAAAAATGGAAGACATTAGGGACATCTTACTCCAGGAACACGACGTAAAACATAACAACATTGCATATCCTGTGATTCACATTACAGTAAATGACGTAAAATTTACTGCAGTACTTGACTCTGGCAGTCCCATTTCAGTAATTAGTGAAACAGCCTTTAGCAAATGCAACAAATCGAACTATTGCCCCACACTTCCGTTACGTAAGATTCAATTACAAGGTGCAATCGTTGGAAAAAGTGTAGATGTATGCCAACAAACCAACTTAGAATTCTTTTGTCAAAGCCACAGCTTCTCTATGAACTTTCTTATTGTTCCATTATTGTCGACGGAAATTATATTGGGAGTAGAATTTTGAATGAATACAAAGCAATCTTAAACTTTCACGATGCTGAAATAAGTTTAGAGAAAGAAGGTAAGTCAATAGCTTTGAAATTTGAAGATTGGCTCTCAAACCAGGACGAGGAAATTAATCGGCTTTACCTTCTGTTGGACAACAGTTCGGAATTTTCTACGGAACTAGACACTAACAATCACTCTGCAAGTACTGACAGGGATGATATCGACGACATATTTGATACTAATGAGTTAATTCAGAATAAAATTCAAACAATTGAGACTTGTAATGACACTGATAGGCAAGACCTTTTTGAGATTTTACAAGCACATTCCACAGTTTTTACTCACAAAACAGGAACAATCAAGGGATTTCAATACCAATTTCGTGTTGGTGAGCATACTAAATTTTGTGTTAGACCATTCCGGCGCATTATAGGGACCGTGTTAGAACAGAAATACAATCTATGCATAATGAGGGCATTATTGAGCCTGCAGTAAGCTCATACAACAATCCATTACATGTTGTTGAGAAGAAAAATGGATCGATCAGGCTTGCCTTAGATTCGAGACAAATCAATACTATCACCATTCTTGAAACAGACAGGCCGCAGACGATGGAAGAACTTCTTCAAATTTTAATGGTGTAAAAGTGTTGTCTTCTATTGATCTCAGATCCAGCTTTTATCAGATCGAACTTCATCCAGAATGTAGAAAATACACAGCTTTTCTTTCTTTCGGCGTTTGTTATCAATTTCGCAAACTTCCTTTTGGTTTGAACATTTCTTCGGCAGCATTCATTCGCGGGCTAAATTCCATATTACCTGATTTCTTAAAACATCACATCACCTTATATGTGGATGATATTCTAATAGCAGAAGCCTCATGGGAACAACAAAATCGCATCCTCAACAGTTTGTTACGTATTTTTGCAGAATCTGCTGTTACAGTTAACTTGGAAAAGTCTGAATTCGGTAGGTCAAAGGTGAGGTTTTTGGGACATATTATTTCTTCCGAAGGCATTCAGCCGGATCCTGAAAAGTGAGAAGCAATCAGAGCCGTTCCAGTTCCATCCACAAAAAGACAAGTCCGCAGTTTTCTAGGTCTCGTAAATTTTTACCGTCGTTTTCTGAATATGCAAATTCTAGTTACACCAAAACTTTGTTCTCTCACTGGACAAAATACTATTTGGAACTGGGACGAACAAGCACAGTTGGAATTCAATTCTTTGAAAGAATCGCTACTTAACGCGCCAATACTAGCTCATCCAGATCTCTCACAAGATTTTTGCCTTATAATGACAGGTTAAAACGTTGGGCATTGTTTCTGCAAGAATTCCGCTTCACAACAGTCTACATTCCCGGCAAGGAGAACATTGTTGTGGACGCACTGTCACGCGCACCGGCTGGGCTTGAGAAAAGTAACACAGAAGGCAACCTCGAGAAAAATTTCAGTATTCTTTACATTCAGAAAGTCGCCTTTGAAAACTTCATCACCACATCTTTAAAGGACATTGCTCATGAACAAGATAAAGATCCGATTTGGAAAGACATCAAAAGTAAATGGCATGAAAAGACACACACACAGATTCGGCATTATTACCTGGTTAGAAACAACATACTCTTCAAACGCTGCACTGTTGATGACAAGCTATGGGTACTCTGCATTCCAGACGATTTTGTTAATAAGCTCATTTGGTACATTCATTTCAGCTACGCACATTTTGGTCCACGAAAATGTTATCATATTCTTCGAACGACTTGTTATTTTAACAATATAGAAAAGAGAATTCGAAGAGTCTTGTCTATCTGTAAACTTTGTCAAAAGGCGAAACCATCTACTATCTCACATCGTGCTCCATTGTTTCCTATCATTTCTTCTAAATTAAATGAATTTGCTGCTGTTGATCTCTTGGGACCCCTTGTCAGAACATCGAATGGATTTTCGTACGTTCTAGTCGCTGTTGACCTTACTTCAAAATTTGTTTTTTTCACTCCGTTACGTAAACTCACTGGACGGTCTGTATCCAACGCCTTTGTAAAAATTTCTTACGTCAAGTTGAACACGTTAGTAAAGTCATTTCAGATAACGGACCACAATTCAGATCTGCTGTTTGGTCACGCATGCTTCGGAATCATAAAATCAAACCTGTTTTTATTTCATTGTACTCACCACATTGTAACCTGTCTGAACGGATTATGAATGACATCAATAAGCTTTGCAGGCTTTATTGTCACAGAAATCATCAGCATTGGGACAGATATTTACACTTATTTCAAAACGTGCTGAATGAAATGCCTCACGACCTCACTGCTTTACCACATACTCTTATACTAAAGAATGAAGAACCACCGAATAGAATCAGAGAGCTTGTACCTTTTCCGAATACACGTCAACTTCGACACAAAGACATAATTGATTTAGCTATTAAAAACATAAAATCTGCAGCAGACAAAAGGAGAAAACTACACGACAAAGCAAATGCAAAGAAATTATATATTGGTCAGAAAGTTCTCATTAAAGCTCATTCATTGTCACATAAGGAGAAACACTTGAGTCACAAATTCTTTCTAGTTTACAATGGGCCTTACAGAATCCTACGTATACCACATGATAATTGCGTTAAAGTTGAAACTCTGCGTACTAGGAAGAGTAAAGGTTTACACCACATTTCACATGTAAAACCGTTTATTGAAAGATAATCTCCTTTTTAACTTTGTCTTTGCCATAAAACTTTTCACTTCGCATTTCTAGTATGCTTTGTCAGACTTAAGAAACTGTTAACATGCAACAATGTTTGAAGTTAAATATCCAGTCTAGAACCTAGGGAACATTTTTAAACAGAAATTACGAATGCATTGTTATAGTGAACAGACGACACAGTGTTGTATTTGTACATTCTTGCTTGTTAGTTGCACGATTACGTAACGACTATCAGGTTTACATACTTAGAACATATACTGGTACTGCTAATGAGATTTTAATGCAACATTTTGGTTTACTTGAAGATACATTCTGGATTTAAAGTAGTCTGTGAGATACCAGATGACACAGTGGTTAGTTTATGTGACAGCTACACGATTATATCACGACGTTACTAATGAGTGACAATTTACAATGTTGCTTTTGCGGTGTATCTGTTTTATATCTGCACAGTTTTTCTGAATTATTCTGGAAAGTAAAACATGTTTTAGTAGTAACTTTTGTGGTATAGCTACAAGGAGACAGCCTTTTCCGTAGCACAACAATACGTTACAGCACAGTACTTTCTTCACCACAACAATAAGCGTAATAACTAAGATATCTATATGCAAAGCATTTCACTTTTGTTTATCATGAGGTAAGTACATTGACTTCTGCAGAACTTAGCTTTCGGAGGACGATAACTATGAGACTTCCACAGAGATTATCTTACAACATGACGCACAGTTTAGCGCTACAGTACGCGTATTTGAGTGATTAATTTTGCACTTAAAACATTTATTTTTAAAGCTATTTGAAGTACAATGATACAAAGGTTTTCCGTGATACATTTCATTCCATTGCTGTAATCTGTAACATCTGAGGGTATAATTACATTAATCCTCAGGGGGGTACACACCTACTTTGTGTACCATGTGTCTGGCAAGCACAAGGAGCCCTAGTTAATATGGTATTTGCTTATACAACTTTACACATCGGTACCATATTTCTCTAACACACAAATTACACAGCTATCTAATCATTTAACTGAGAGAACATTTTTTTTTACTACATCAGTGACACATGTTTATGCAATTACACAGTTGGGTAACTTCACACTTATGAATTTGTATTTTGTCTGTACTTAGTGAACTGTTCATATTTTTTCGGAACCATTGTGATACTACGAGAGCTTTGAATGATATATTTGATATGGGATCATGATTTTTAAAGTACGTTTGAGGTAGATGACACTATTTAAATGAGCATAGAACTTTTTTAGGTTTTGAAATTATTGCAGGAAGCTACGACGTTTTTGAGATTTGACTGAGGTGTTATGATGTTATTATTATGACAACGATGTGTATTATGCGGTTGAGGAATGTTTATTATGATATGTATTTATTATGATGAAATACTGAAGAAGTGTCGACGAATATGTATATGTGTAATAAGGTAAGGAATAATGAGTAGTGGTTAGGGACTCTGACTTGTGAAAAAGGATGATGGAAACCAAGAACCGTACTTTAAAGAGTTATGAAATGTGTGTAAATGCCTGAATGTATCACAATGCCGACGAAAACTTTTTGAGCACTGTTATATTCATAGGATTTTGTTTCTACACATTTGCAACGCAAATTCTCGACCTGTGAAATTTTTATATGAGACTGTCACTGTAATGCAAACTGGTGTCGTAAATATTTCAGTAAGAAAGTTAAGTGACCACCTTCACGTAATGAGTCATGGGCACCCAGCGGCGCGACAGTCGCCTGGAAAAAAGCCATTAGTGTGTGCCTTTCGGAGGCACAGGTGGAGAAAAATAAAAGAGACCATTATCCTTGCTATTGACATTCCTTTGTAGAAAGCATCGCAAATACGACACGCTCAAACTAGAAAACAAATGATAACACTGTGGAGCTCTTAATTTATGATATTTACTGAAATGCCTAATGAAATGACGAGAAATAATTTTATGTCTATACACCTGATTATGACTACTGTCTTTCTAGTTGAGAGATTTTTTTTACTACATTATGAAATGCCATATGGCTAATGAATGATGTTTCATGCCTTCCTTTGTACATATTTGCTCATTTTCTTTAATATCTAGTTTCTAGCTGCAATGCAGCATTGGTTAGAATAAAATTTAATAGATGTACTAATATAAATATTTTATGCCTACAGATCCAGAAATAATAACTTAATGATGTACTTAAAAAAAAACGAAGGCGCACAAAAAGACATTTCCCTTCACAGGAATTGCATACAGAATTTTCTTTTCAAGTACTTGGTAATTTCTTTTGTAGAATAAGTTGTGGTGCACCACTTTAATTACATAGACATTAAGATGTGAATAGACATTTCCTTTATCTGCATTGTTGTCTTTAGTGTACTATTTTTTCTGCTTGAGCTTTGTCATGTTTAGGTATAAGTTATTTCATTTGCTGCTGCTGGTTGCCAGGCATAGTATTACTGAATTTGACTTTGTATTACTCTGTTAAGCCAGTTTTACTACTGATTTATTTTTATTGTTTGCTGCACATTGCCTTATATTAGTTGTAATATTGCAACTGCTCTGCTAATTTATTTTACTGCTGCTTGCTTTGGCAATTTGAATTTTTGTCATTGCTGTTTGTGTTAATTTGTTATGTGCTGCTGCATTGCCTCGTCTCTTGGCATATATCTGAGCTCAGTAGATTTAAGTTAACTTAAGAGGGGGTGGACTATATAAGAAACTAACTATGATGAATTGGAAGAAATGCATTGAGAAGCTATAAGAAAATGGTTTGGCCAAAAAAAAAGGTAGTGTACAGTGGAGAAAAACTATTTTTGAAAGAGGATGTGAACAGAATACAGAAAGCAGGCTTAGATATGACTTTTTGGGAATAATGATGAACGAAGGGAGATCTCCATGCAAAATACTGCAGTAAAACAAACCCTGTCCTTTCCTTTTGTGTCATCCCTCTACGTGTTTGTGTACCCTTGTGTATTTGTGTTTTTCCTGTCTTTATGTGTTTAGCTGATGAGAGCTATGTTGTAGAATTTTTCTAATACTATGTTATTTACTTTGTAAAGATGTTTAGACATTACTTATTCTGTTTTGTTGCTCATATGTGAAGGTGATGTCTCAAAAGTTCTTCTGATCTTTATGTATATACTTATGTCATTATTTTTGTAACACTGATGTATATGTTTATTTCCATTCTTTTGTAAAGCCTGTATTGCTACAAATGTTATCTGTATTGTTATGTTCTTTAATGATGTATTTTGTACCTTTGTCATTGTATTCTCATGTTATAATATTGTAATTGACACCAGTTCATCAAATTAAGTAACTTGTAAGCATTCATTTCACTGCACACATTTCTGTTGGTCATAGTATGTGCACAATATGTGAAAAAAAAAGTAGGGACTGATAGTGTTTGCACGTGTGTTAATAATTCAGCAAGGGACTGGATAACAGCATTGCTGGTTCTAAGGGCAATTAAAAAAAAAAACTTTGTGACTGGTTTGTGAGTGGTTTATGGATTTGCTATATTCTCCGCAAGACTCTTCGATGGTGATTGTGCACCTGCACAGTCGCAACAGATGGCTGCTGGCCGTCTCTACAAGGACTACAGTGGGTCTGCATCTTTGATGGCCCACCAATACCATTATCTCTATAAGGACTATAGTGGGTCTGCATCTTTGATGGCCCACCAATACCATACTCTCTACCAGGACTGCTCTGTGATGACCTACCTACCAGTATTCTTCAAAACTTCGAATGACTCTGCTGTGGGTTTGCTCTGTTGTGGCCCATTACCTGTCTGCATGACAAGAGTCAGCACTGTCTTTCCGTTGGAAGGACAACACTACTTCTTCAAGACTGCATGGAAATCCACTACTTCCGTGTGCATTTTCTTTTACTGCTCAGACATTGAGAAAAACACTGCTATTTTACTGTGATGAACGATCAGGACTGTCTTTATGGGCTGTGAGAAAATTTTAGCTTTTGACCAACATTGTATCAATAAGTGTGTGCATTTGATATCTTTGTTATTGTAATTATGAAAAATTTCTTCAAATCTGTATTGGCCACTGCCCAAAACAATTTGTAAAATTTTTTATGGGGAGCATGGGGGCTATGTAAGTAGGCTGTCTAGGTTTTTATATGGGTAACGCCACGTAGCGTTCTGTATGAAAATCACTGGCTGTGCTGTGTGCAGTCTGTGGCTGGGTGGCATTGTAATATTCGCCATTGTAGTGTTGGGCAGCTGAATTATACATTATGACTTTTGAACACTATTGAGGTAAATACATTGTTTGTTCTCTATCAATATCTTTCATTTGCTAACTATGCCTATTAGTAGTTAGTGCCTTCAGTAGTTTGAATCTTTTATTTAGCTGGCAGTAGTGGCGCTCGCTGTATTGCAGTAGTTCGAGTAACGAAGATTTTTGGTGAGGTAAGTGATTTGTGAAAGGTATAGATTAATGTTAGTCAGGGCCATTCTTTTGTAGGGATTTTTGAATGTCAGATTGCGTTGCGCTAAAAACATTGTGTGTCAGTTTAAGCCCAGTCACGTATATAATTTTTCTAAGGGGACGTTTCACGTTCCTTAAACATACATAGTAGAAAGAACAATGGTTATTTGCGCGTCAAAACATTTATACCAGTTCACATACCTGAAAAGAGACTCGCAATTATACATTTATCATACTCATATGTTAACACACAAAACAGTAAGACAATTTCATCTTAAGTTACGTTATCACAAGAATTAACCACGCAGATGACTCTGAAAAAGGGTAAAAAAATTTTTATCCTACAGGTTATATTACATTTTCTTACCCATTTTGCTCCAATTTCGTTCCTTCTTTAAGTTACCTTTCGCTTCTAAATCAGTTATTTCGCCTGTGGTGGTTATTCTGGATTCATTTCTCATGAATGGCAAAATTGCGGTCTCTTCTATTCTGTAAAACAGTATCATCTTAACATATTGAACTTACAACAGACACAAAATATCCGAATCCTCCGTAGTTTAAATGACAAATGTTTTGCTTCATCCTTATTACCTTAAACCAAGCTTTCCTTTGGTCCCATAATCAAAATTATTTAATCTTCCTCTACCTTCAAGAGGGAAATTTCCTCAGTACAAATCATATAGGCTGCAGTGAATCCCGCGAAAACAGTAAGCTGTAATGCTCACAGCATCAGCAAAACACATAAACGTCGCTTTTCTAGGACAAGTATTAACGCAGAATAATTTTTCAGGCTTTGGCTCAACATCAATCAAGACTACCGAAAGGATCCATATTTCTGTTCCATTCTTCCATTCTCCATTTGCTGAAAAAACTGCTCGTATTTGACTACCACAATAATATTTCAGGGCCACGTAAATTACACAAACCACAATTCTTCTTTCACCTTGAAGGGAATCAATATACTGACGAAATCCACAGACAGAGCTTTACATGCTCAAATATAAAGAACAAAAAAGACATATATCATCAATATTAACATATCATCGCATATTGGGAAGCCAATGGTTAAACAATTGTATTATCGGATCCTGTTTTCAAGACTCTAAACTTACTCATTCCTTTCTCAGAGTTCTCCTATCTTAAAATATTCATACAGCACGCATACTATAGTAAGAGATCCTCATTTATACTAACAGATATGGAATAGTAATAGATAGATAGTAGCACTGAAAGCAGAAAATCGGAAACATGGCTAACAGCTGGGGACCTGGGTTTGCCAGACCCATAATACCCACAGGTCGGATATTCCCCTGGGTTTTGCATTAATTCAACACAGATCATGCTTCTCTCAGGAGCGACTGTTTTCAATTTACACCAAAAAAACCATAAACGGCATTTCACTCGTTCACATTTTGAACCAACCTAAATCCTAATTGCACAAGGAAAGAAAAAAAAACTAAAACATCACATAGAAACATCTTTATCATTATTTTTACCAACATATTATTCAAAATGCATTTATTACAAATGTAAACTAATCAATTGTTTCTCTTCACCGTCCTCTCTACTCCTCACTGTCCTTTCTACTCATTTGCCATGTCGCATATTTGTTCCGATTGGGCGCCTTCTGCGCTGATCGTTTGTCATTGCCCGTTTTGTTCATTTCCATTTGTTGGATTATGTCTAGGGTTAGCCGGCCGAATTTCACCATCATAGGTGCTCCGCCTACAGTCCTATTCCCACCGTGTTCACCGTAGTATCGATTCTGGTTGCCGTACCTGTAGCGTTCACGATCTTGTCCACGTCCTCGATCATTTCCGTTGTTCCACCTGTGCTCACAAGTGTTACCCCAGTTTCTATACGGCCGGTCCCGATTATTGTTCCGTTCGCGTCGCGACGACCAGTTACGCCGTTGATTAGTACTACGGCCACAACTTCGGTCGTGCTGCTGTGCCCCGTAATAACTTTGTGCCTGATTAGGCGGACATTCTCCTGTATTGTATTCCAACTCTTGGAGAAATGTCTTAAACGTTTCCACGTCCTCTTTGCATCGTCCCGCAAGAATGACGTGGCGCAAGTGCGTCGGCAATTTGGTGATGCATATCCTAATTAGTTCCGCAGGCCCGTATGGGTCGTACAGAAATTGATTTGCCTGCAGCATGTCGTCTAATAGGCGTGCTGGGCTGCCGAAACCAGACTGGTTCAAATTTGGCAGCATAATTATGCCATGCTTGACCCTATCTTGTGCCGCTTCCGACCAGTAGGCGAACAGAAAGGCTTGTCGAAACTCCCGAGTGGAGTTACAGTGACGCGCTGCCGACCTCATGCGAATCGCCGGTTCGCCTTCCAAATAGCCACACATATATTCTATCTTATGTGAACTTGCCCAGTCGGGGGTAAGACAGAACTCAAATTGCTCGAGCCATGCTCGTGGATGTATTCCTTTTTGCGAATTTCGAAATATCTCAAACTTTCTCACCGTAAGGAAATGTTTGAAATCAAATCCCCGCATTTCCTCCCGGCGAGGCCCTTGAATGTTTCTATTTTTCTCATGTCTGCTCCTCAAAATACATTCTTCCCTGTCGTCAAAATCTCCCTCGTGGCCGGAGTCCCTATCTGCACTGTTTGTACGGCTATTTTTAGTGCTATTGGCGAGTTCGTAATCACACGCCATGCGGTTTTCCAGATGCGCCACGCGTTCTTGTAATTCGCCTGTTACAGCTTTGTGCCGCCTGTTCACTTCGAACTGTCCTTCTGAAATGTAAGAAGCGAACGTACTTCTTTGGTCTCTGCGGCCGCTACCGGTTTACTATTGTTCTCGCTTTCCGTCACCTTCATCGTACCTACGATGTCCACTAATGCCGCAATCTTATCATGTATTTGTCTGTTGTCCTCCGCCCCAGTCTGCTTCAATTGTTCTACTTGCTGTTCCAGTGCGTGAATCGCTTGACTGTTGTCCGCTACTGTGTTGCTAACGGACGTGGGACAATGCGTTTCCGCCTCTTGGACCCTCGAGAGTACCTGCTGGTGTTCTCTTTGGCATTCTTCTCTCAGTGCTTGGAAATTCCTAAGTAGCTGTTCTTCGCTCTCTTTAGATTCCGCATCGTGACTCCGCTTGCCCTGATCTAAGGCTTGCAGACGGTCATCGACTTGTTCAAATGTATGGCCTAATTCTTTCATAATATCACTTTTTATTTCACTTGCCAGATTGTTTATTCTTTGTGAGATATCATCGGACACTCTCTGCATAGACTTGTCGACTTTATTTGTCTGCTGGATTAGTTTTTCGTCTATTTGTTGGCCTAGCTCGCGGATCGATTTTTCAGATTTCTGCGTCATTTGTTCGCCTAGCTCACGGATCGATTTTTCAGATGATTCTCTTTGTTCTCGGAACGATTTTTCAGATTTTTGCGTCATTTGATCGCCTAGCTCTCGGATCGATTTTTCAGATTTCTCTGCGTTTTCTTTATTTTGTTGCAATAAGGCTTTCATGAGTTCTGCCAAATCAATTTGCTTAGTTGGAGGCAAATTAATTTCTGGTTCTGATGTGAGCCCGTTCGTCCTGTTTTGCATTTCCTCTGAAGTATTCCCCAATGCATTTTTGGAACCGTCCGATGCGTTAATATTAGAAATCAAATTATCCCCTTGGTCCATGATGCTTAAGTTATTGAACCGCCTACTTTTAGCTTGGTTACGTGTCTGCATTAGTTCAATTTATACCCGGTACGCAACACACTAATCAGAATAAATGTATCCCCCAAAAATTACGACAGTCACACGAAAGGTACCCAACCTCGTACGCACTTTTTCACACGCAAAACAAATTTATATCTTTGATCGAAGTCAGTGCAAATTACAAGCGAGAAGAAAAACACACGCATCTAAAACACACAAATATAGAAAACAAAACAAGACAAACAACACAACGCCGCTCAACAACGCCGTGAATCTTTTGAAAGTCTGCTCAGAAACAACGCAGAAGTTGTTTGAGCGCTGCAGGGAAAAAAAATTAAGATTATACAATGTTCGCAATCTAACGTTTCAGAGATTCCAGAGTCTAGCGGAATCACAGAACAGGGTCGCCATGTGTAATATTGTTGCTTTAATTTTCTATGAAAGCGGTGCTGATATTCAAGACCATAAAAGTGGGTTAAAGCTGTGAGCCGCCCGGGGAAGTTAACCTTGCATTACTGCACAACTGTTTCACCAGGTATCCAGTCTAGCTTACCAAATTCCCAACCAGACTAACATTAATTATATTCTTTTAATAGTCATACGACAACTGGTGATATATATATATATATATATATATATATATATATATATATATATATATATATATATATGAGAATTTAAATAAAAAGAAATAAATCAGTTTATATTTGGAAATTTATTTTAACATTGTTCATTGAAATTTCAGCATATTAAACTTGAGTCATAACTAAGCTGGTGCCTTATTTAGGACTGTGTAAATGTGAGTTTGTAATCTTACGGAACACATCAAATATGGAGCCAAGATTGGGAGACTGCACACAACACTGCATTCATAAAATAACACACAAAGAACGTTGAAACATATGCAAGAGGAAATTAACCACAACCAACCGATTCAATTTTCACCCAAAGAAGTTACGTTCGTAACGCAATCCTGTCCGTCATGAAATTACCACACACTGGTATACTAAATTCATATTAACTCTCTGTGAAATCTTCCCGAAAAGAATAGCTGAGGGCTACTTTGAAGCTTTCACCACATGCTTCACGTGGTCAACTTGGTTTACACAAAGCGTGTAACTCCACAATAATTTTGATAATTAAAATAAATTACATCGAAACGCAATTTACTAAAGAAAAACCTCGAACTGCTTACTATCGTCTTACTATTAACCTGATGGGTCAAACAGTTGTATAAGCACGTGGTACTGGTCTCACAAAGTACACCCCACGTGGATTGAACATAAAGAAAAGTTGCTATAGTGAAAAATATTGTCAAGACGAGACATTATAATCTCACACTCATTCGCATTGAAGATTGATGATGCTAGTTAGAGTTACTGATCAACACGTGGTTCCACTTTACTCACAAAGTAGTGTCAAAGCAACTACCGGAATATATTCTGAACTTCACACTCGAATAACACTGCATTGCAATTTAAGATAACATTAGATATTTTAGAGCTAAACCTGAAATAAAGGTGATTAAATTTTCAGTTAGGCTGAACTTAAGAAATCCATTGTCCTACGGACGTAGCAGACACGCGCTTACCCGGAGATCTTACCACTTCAGACGCTCGCCGCGGACAGACTGCCATGGTCCCTTCGTGAGGGGTGCCTCACAAATACAAATGGAAGTGACCAGAGAGGCAGCTTCCTATACCAACATGACAAGGGACGGACAGGACCATACTAAGGATAGAAACCTCTTTGCTTTTAGAAAGCGTAGCTACCTGTTCCGACGTTGGTCCTACTGTTCTCTAGCAGACAGGCTTGTCTGCTACCATCCAACATGCAACTAGAAATACATTTGCTCATTCATTCTTTCACACAGAAGGGGAGGGGGATTACAGTATCTTATCATATACAGTATATAAAAGAAAGCGGATGTAGGTTCCGTATGAGACTGTGTGACATGAATTACATATACATTGTATTTTAAAGTGTAGTAGTGTGACAGATCGTTCTTGTTTATGTGTAAAAGTAGCACATTTCACTCCTCAGTCTCCTCCCAGATAGTCAGAAACACCACAGTAAATTTAGAAGAGGAATTTATGCCGTAAATGACAGAGATTTAAGAAATTAACATGAAATGAATCCAACAGAGACTTTTCAACCTAACTAACCTAAGGACATCACACACATCCATGCCCGAGGCAGGATTCGAACCTGCGACCGTAACAGCCGTGTGGTTCCGGACTGAAGCGCCTAGAACCGCTCTGCCATAGCGGCCGGCAAACATAAAGGAAACCTGCATCTTGGCTAATTGAAGAATTGAAACATTTCATTAATCTCATGGGCGCAGCACAGCGGGCAGACAAACCGTGCTCTACGGCTGAAAATCATCTTGCTTACAAGCAGAGGCGACTTAGTCAATCAATGAGAAATGATAAACTCAGGAATGTTTCCAGAGGTACTGGCAGAAGTAAAGCTGTGAGTACCGGGCGTGAGTCGTGCTTCGGTAGCTCAGTTGGTAGAGCACTTGCCCGCGAAAGGCAAAGGTCCCGAGTTCGAGTCTCGGTCGGGCACACAGTTTTAATCTGCCAGGAAGTTTCATATCAGCGCACACTCCGCTGCAGAGTGAAAATCTCATTCTGGAAACATCCCCCAGGCTGTGGCTAAGCCATGTCTCCGCAATATCCTTTCTTTCAGGAGCGCTAGTTCTGCAAGGTTCGCAGGAGAGCTTCTGTAAAGTTTGGAAGGTAGGAGACGAGGTACTGGCAGAAGTAAAGCTGTGAGTACCGGACGTGAGTCGTGCTTCGGTAGCTCAGTTGGTAGAGCACTTGCCCGCGAAAGGCAAAGGTCCCGAGTTCGAGTCTCGGTCGGGCACACAGTTTTAATCTGCCAGGAAGTTTCAAACTCAGGAATGTCCATACTTCAAACGACAACAGAAATAGACCAGCCATCCTGTCGAAAAATCTGCATGGTCTTGGTACAGACAAAGTAAAAGTTGCAGCGGATCACATTGGTCCAGCCGGAAAACTGAGCCGGTACTTCACATTAGCTACAATCACAACTGAACCGCAAACGAACCAGAGAAAACGACTGTAGCCACAAAAAATATATCTAATGCATGTTGCTTGCAATATCGTCAAAAGAGCCATTATGCGTGTCAATCAGTATTTGCTGGACACGATGGCATCGTGGTCCAAGTGTAGTTTATTACTGACCCACTGCTGCCAGCTATAACAGATATCTTTAACCATTCCTTAACCACAAGTGTAATCTCTGAGGCCTGTAAACAGGGACTAGTTAAGACACTATCTAAAGAACACACTGTCACAGGACCCTCAGATTACCGACCTATTTGCATTTTTCCTGCGTTTTCCTAGGCCTTCGAATATATAGTCCACGACCAGTTAACAAACTATCTAACTACAGACAACTTCCTACACGAATACCAATCAGGTTTCCGTAGACAGCACAACATATGCCTTGACAAAGGTAACAGGTGACCTGAAGTTTGTCATGGATGTCAAAGAAGCGACCATCATGTGCTTCTTAGACTTCATAAAAGCTCTTGATGCTATAGACTTAGTCATTTTACTTGCTAAATTTAGTAGCCTAAATTTCTCGTAAAGTTCAGTGCAATTGTTTCGCTCATACCTGACGTCTCACCAGAAATGCGTCATCTCCAGCATCATAAAATAGCAATGGAGGCCCGTAGCAGAAGGGTCCCCCAAGGTTCGGTACTAGATCCTATATTCTTACCATTTTACGTCAATGATGTGACATCAGTTTTGCCCTAATGCGAAAACTATCTGTACGCTGATGACTTCCAGTTGCATGTAAATGCATAACAAATAAACGTGAAGATATCCGTCGAGAATTTCGGTACCGATCTATGTTCACTGTTAACATGGGCACAGGATATAGGGTTAAAACTCAACCCATCCAAAACCCAAGCGATATTGATTGTTCATTTTGGCTCATTAGCCCTATCATCTTGAACCCTAAATTGAACATATATCAACTTCTCTCCCTCAGTAAAGAGTCTAGGAATAATAACTGAAGAACATCTAAATTGGACTGAGTGTGAAACTGCAATGTGCAAGAAAGCATCAGCATCTCTCCATGTCTTACAAAAATATAAAATGTTGAAAAGTTTTTTCCTCTACCTGAAAAAGATGCTCGCACAACGCTTGACTTCCATTTTTTATTACAGCGATGTTATCCTGCAAGGTGGTTCTGAGGACAGCTCACTGCGCATGGAACTGGTTACGAATGCCTGTGTTCGTTATATCTGTGCTGTCTGACTCTTTGATCACATTTCTCCATCATACACACAGCTATCCTGGCTGAGTGCAGACAAGCGCAGAGGCTTCCATACCCTCTGTCTTCTTTGCTGTCTTATCGACGTGAACTATCCCTCATGTCTCTCCTCGACTTCACACTGTTGTCTGAATAACACGTTGAGATCAAAATCCTTTCTGTCCCTCTCCATCGCTCTACCACCTTTCTCGAAGTCCTTCTCAGTAGCAGCAACCCGACTCTCCCCGCATTATACAGGATGAGTCACTAACTATTGCCACCAAGAATAATTCCGACTGTATGATAGGAGCTGAAAAGTTTGTGGGACAAAAGTTACATGACGTTGGTTTTTTGTTCCTAGGTGGGGTCGCTTCAGAGATATACAGGTCAACTTCGTTTTTTTTAAATGGGATGCTATAGTTTGGTACTTCTTTTCTGATAGCGGCTATCGAGACGAATACAACAGTAAGGTCTTTGAAGGTCAACGAAGGTCACAAAGGTGGCATGAACGTCCATTTACAGAAGGTGTTCGAAGTGATGACCATTGGTATCAATGTAGTGCTGCAATCTTCTTATCATGGACTGAGTGGTATTCCATATCAAATCGGCACTTATCGAAGCGCATGCTCTGATAATTTTCTCTCGCATATCTTCAGGTGCAGCTGGAACTTCTTTATAGACAATGTCTTTCACGAATCCCCACAAGAAAAAATCCAGAGGCGTCAAGTCTGTCGAACTAGCCAGCCACGATACATCTCCTCCGCGTCCAGTCCAACGATTTGGGAATTGTCCCTGCAACTCATTTCTAGCCATCAGCGAAAAATGTGCCGGACACCTATCGTGCTGATACCACATACTGTTCCTTGTTCCTGTTTCTTCCAGTAACAGACCTAATGGTTCTCGCAGGAATGTGGTGTGCTTCTTACCATTAAGATTTCCTTCGATGAAATAGGGGCCTATAATTCTGTCCGCCAGAATCCCACACCATACATTCACCGACCACTGATTTAGGTATGCAACTTGCCGCAGCCAACATGGATTTTCAGTTGCCCAATAAAGCATGTTATGCAAAGTAACATTTCCATTTTCGTTAATGTAGCCTCGTCGGTAAATAAAATCAAATTAATAAATGTGTCATCCCTCTGAATCTGAAGTTGAGCCCATCGGCAGAATTCAATGTGACGCATACAATCTGTACCAGTTAATTCTTGGTGGAGACTGTTATGATAAGGATGATATTTATGGTAATGGAGAACACGAACAACACTGCTCTGCCTCATGCCAGATTCCCTTGCAATTTGACGCTAAGTAACACAACGATCTCGAACCACAGTGGCAAGAGTACCAATTTCCGTTTCCTCGTTAGTAACTTTCCTTTGCCGGATATGTTTCCGATGCGTTAAAGATCCAGTTGTTCTCAATTTATCATACACATATTTAAACGTACGACGTGTAGGATGAGTACATTGAGGATATCTTTCAGCGTACAAGTCTCTAGCTCTCACTGAATTTCGTTGGCATTCTCCGTAAATGAGAAGCATATCGACTTGTTCTTCGAAGGAATACATCATTCACATTCACTTGATTCGACGATACTAGTCTTACCGTTCCTATTAGTGTTGTATTGCGAAACCATCGAATGGTGTTTACGTGTCAATGGCACGTTAGATGGATACGCCGTATTCGGCGAATATTTACTATTTGCACGATATACGAGAGGGAATTGTCAGAGCATGGAATTCGATAAGTGCCGAAGTGATAAGTAATACCACTCAATCCGTGATAAGAAGATTGCAGCACTGCATTGATACCAATGCTCGTCACTTCGAACACCTTCTGTAAATGGACGTCCATGCCACCTTTTTGACCTTCGTTGACCTTCAAAGACGTTACTATTACACACCACTGGATTCGTCTCGACAGCCGCTGTCAGAAAATAAGTACCAAACTATAGCACCCCATTTAAAAAAACAAAGTTGACCTTCATATCTGTGAAGCGACCCCAACTAGCAACAAAAAAGCAACGTAATATTATGGCCCCCGTTGTCCCATGCAACTTCTGTCTCACGAACTGTTCAGTAAAAAAGTGATGAAAACATAAGAGTTTTTCACATAAACTGAAAATAAAAAGTTAAAATTTTCGGTCGAGGGAAGATTTGAACTGAAGACCTCTCGTTCTGCAGCTGTTCACACTAACCACAGGACCACGGCGCTCCTCGTCTCATACTGCCCTTAATATTGCCTATATTACACATGGACGACCCAGTTTGTATATTTTGCTTATTTTTTCATAGTTCCACACAACTTCTTCCTGTTTTCTCGATCGATCTGTGTTCAGTTTTTCAAGGCCTATCCACTGTGCCAACTTATAACTAAATCTGAGGGGGGTGCGATGGGGATGTTCCCTTGTTAGTAACATCTGTAACACCTCAAAATCTTTTCTGAGTTTTAATTAGGGCTGTAGTTATCCTGGTTACTGAAACAGGAGGAATTTTTGCGTCCGAGCAGTTTCTTCTTGACACTGTATGTCTCTAGAACAATTACATTCATTGAAATAATGCGTTGGTGTCTACACAAAATGGAATATGTTTAAAATTCAGTGAAACTTGCCATAAGGAGATGTCAACTGCGTGAACAGTGTTCTTTAGCGCCATAACAGGAGAGAGAAGTTAATCAAAATAAGTTTTAAAAAACAGTATCTAATGGAAGTGAGAGGTTTATTTTAGTATACCGTACAATATGTTCCGTGTTCCAGGCTTCTATGGGCCATCCGGTCCGACCAACCGCCAGGTATCCTCTGCCAGTGGCGTCATCGGAGGCGTTTTGGAGAAGCGTGGGACCAGCACGCCGCTCTCCCGATCGTTGTCCAGTTTCTTGAGCTCGGAGCAGTCACTAATCGGTCGAAGAGTTGTCCTCACACCTCGGCTCCCCTTACCAGTCATCCGAGCTGGCAGTACCAGGAATAGAATCCGGTGGCCGATCGGTTCTAGGCGCTTCAGTCTGGAACCGCGCGACCGCTACGGTCGCAGGTTCGAATCCTGCCTCGGGCATGGATGTGTGTGATGTCCTTAGGTTAGTTAGGTTTAAGTAGTTCTAAGTTCTAGGGGACTGATGACCTCAGAAGTTAAGTCCCATTGTGCTCAGAGCCATTTGAACCAATAGAATTCGGGTCCCCCAATGGCAGTCACTTGCGCAGACCACTCAGCTACGGAGCCAGACACACTGTTGAGTAGTCAGTGGGAAAAAAACTGATTCATTCAGAGTCACAATCAGAGGACCTATTGGTGCCTTGAGTGAATATAAGGAAGTCACCGACGCATTGTTGTAACACACTGAGATGACAAGAGTCACGGGATGCCTCCTAATATCGTGTCGGACCTGCTTTTCCCTGCGAAACGCAGCAATTCGACGTGGCATGGACTCTAGAAGTCGTTGGAAGTCCTCTTCAAAAAAACTGAGCCATGCTGTCTCTACAACCGTCCATAACTGCGGAAGTGTCGCCGGTGCAGGAGTCTATGCAGGAACTGACCTCTCAATTACGCCCCCAAAAATGATCAATACGATTCGTGTCGGATGATCTGGGTGGCCACATCAGTCACTCGAGTTGTCCAGAATGTTTTTCAAACCAATCGCGAACAGCTATGGCCCAGTGACATGGCGCATTGTCATTAATAAACATCCCATCGTTGTTTCGGAACATGAACTCCATGTAGACAAGTGTGACGATTTCCAGTCAATGATCGGTTCGCTTGAACTGGAGGACCTAGTCCCTTCCTTGTAGCCGTCCGCTGTGGCCTAACGATTCTAGGCGCTTCAGTCTGGAACCGAGCTGCTGCTACGGTTGCAGGTTCGAATCCTGCCTCGAGTACGGATGTGTGTGCTGTCCTTAGGTTAGGTAGGTTTAAGTTCAAATGGCTCTGAGCACTATGGGACTCAACTTCTGAGGTCATTAGTCCCCTAGAACTTAGAACTAGTTAAACCTAACTAACCTAAGGACATCACAAACATCCACGCCCGAGGCAGGATTCGAACCTGCGACCGTAGCGGTCTTGCGGTTCCAGACTGCAGCGCCTTTAACCGCACGGCCACTTCGGCCGGCTAGGTTTAAGTAGTTCTAAGTCTAGGGGACTGATGACCTCAGATGTTAAGTCCCAGAAGTGCTTGGAGCCATTTGAACCTTCCTTGTAAACACAGCTCACACCAGTGCTGAGCAACCACCAGCTAGCACAGTGCCTCGTTGATAACTTGGGTGTGCGGCTGGTCCCGGCGGAGGTTCGAGTCCTCCCTCGGGCATGGGTGTGTGTGTTTGTCCTTAGGATAATTTAGGTTAAGTAATGTGTAAGCTTAGGGACTGATGACCTTAGCAGTTAAGTCCCATAGACTTCACACACATTTGAACATTTTTTGATAACTTGGGTTTATGGCTTAGTGGGGTCTGCGCCACACTCGAACCCTACCATCAGCTCTTACGAACTGATCTCGGTACTCATCTGACCAGGGCACGAGTTTCCAGTTGTCTAGCGTCCAGGCGATGTGCTCTCGAACCCAGGAGGGGTGCTGCAGGCTATGTGGTACTATGAAAAGGACATTCGCGTCGGTCGATTGCTGCCATAGCCTGTTAACGCCAGATTTCTCCTCACTGTACTAACGGGTACGGTCGTCGTACGTCCAACATTGATTTCTGCGGTTATTTCACATAATGTTGCTTGTCTGTTGTTGTTGTTGTTGTGGTCCTCAGTCCTGAGACTGGTTTGATGCAGCTCTCCATGCTACTCTATCCTGTGCAAGCTTCTTCATCTCCCAGTACCTACT
This sequence comes from Schistocerca nitens, assembly GCF_023898315.1. Taxonomy (NCBI): domain Eukaryota; kingdom Metazoa; phylum Arthropoda; class Insecta; order Orthoptera; family Acrididae; genus Schistocerca; species Schistocerca nitens. The sequence continues at coordinate 929,914,450 of NC_064615.1, forward strand.
GCAACCTACATCCTTCTGAATCTGCTTAGTGTATTGATCTCTTGGTCTCCCTCTACGATTTTCACCCTCCACGCTGCCCTCCAATGCTAAATTTGTGATCCCTTGATGCCTCAAAACATGTCCTACCAACCGATCCCTTCTTCTAGTCAAGTTGTGCCACAAACTTCTCTTCTCCCCAATCCTATTCAATACACCCTCATTAGTTACGTGATCTACCCACCTTTTCTTCAGCATTCTTCTGTAGCACCACACTTCGAAAGCTTCTATTCTCTTCTTGTCCAAACTGGTTATCGTCCATGTTGTCTGTTAGCACTTACAAATCTAGGCAGGGGCCGCCGCTCTCGGTCGTTAAGTGAAGGTCGTCGGCCACTGTGTTAACTGTGGTGAGGGATAAAGCCCGAAATTTGGTATTCTCGGCACACCCTTGACACTGTGGAGCTCGCAAATTGAATTTCGTAAAGATTTCCGAAATAGAATGTGCCATACTTCTAGCTGCAATACCATTCTGCTTTGGAAGTCTGTTAATTCCCATCATGCAACGGTAGTCACATCGGACATCATTCACATGAACCACCCGAGTACAAATGCCAGCGCCGACAATGCACTGCTCTTTTATACCTTGTGTGCACGATACTACCGCCATCTGAATGCAAGCATATCGCTATCCCATCACTTCTTCCACCTCAGTGTATACGTTCATTATTCCATGCTTCGCCCCACCACACGTTTTACTGCGTTTTGTGAGCCTTTGCGTGTCGCATTTTCAGCTGCCACATTCAAAAGATATTTCATTTCTGTCAATGTAATTTTTTTATCCTTTGCAGCAATATGTCATTTGACCTGTGTCCAGATTAATTCTATTTGCATTGAAACAGCTGTAGCCGTCACTATCAAATGTAGGTGATGGCGTGAGGTGGAGGAATGTAGGAAGTGGATGGAAACTGACAGGATGCACCTTATTAAAACTCGGCCGTGATATTCAAGTGTTTTATTATTCACAGCTACAGTGCCACGTTCCTCTTTGTTTACATCACAGGTTCCTGCGATGCCGAGGACACCACTTCGCTGTCTGCAAAACAGCTTGGGGTGCCAAGGGCTACCTCAGTGACCCATGCAACGTACTGCAGCGTGCCGGCCTTGTACAGCCTCGGAGTTTTGACGACGTCAGGATGCGCCAGCAGCCGACTCAGTGGCCTTCGTCCCTGTTGTCACAGCATCGCTCGTGGGAAGCCGCAGGGCAGCCCAATGCATGCTTTTTCGCCGTCGTGGTTATGATCGTGGCGACAAGTGCCTGCGATCCGACAGCCAAATCTGCAGCCCTCGCCTCAGGATGCCTATGGCGTGTGTTGGGAGCCAACAAGACTGCCTGCGGTAGCGAGCCGTCTAGTGGCCCACCACTGGCTGGCTATAGAACCCGCTTTGGCCTCAGAGGGTCGAACCAGTGACCCGCTGTGGACTCTAACGCTGGCGCGCCCATCTGCTGCTGTGTGTAGCCGGTGGTGTGGCACACCCTGCCGTCCAGGAGAGCTGCCACACTTGAATGCCCTTGTTAGAAAACCGGCACCTATTTATACGCGGCTGTACGCACTGCTCCAAGTCACGTACTCATATAACACCTAAGTTGGGCAAGTGGGCCTCTCCTGCCTGTAACTCGCACCATGCAAACTGCTGCATTTAGTCTTTTCAGTGGTTCAATGGCCCGGTGGCCTCGATTCTACTTCGCAACCGCTGGTCAGCGTAACTTACTGTCAACAGGCCTCCACCTGGCTGTAAATTGTGTGCTCAGAAATATTGCACCGAATCTAACTTTTCCTATCTTAAAAGGTGGTGCCGCTACACAACAATGGTAGGGAGGCCATGTGAGCACTTCATGCCCGTTTCTTTCGTGTGTGTGTGTGTGTGTGTGTGTGTGTGTGTGTGTGTGTGTGTGTGTGTGTGTGTGTGTGTGTGTGTGTGCTTATGTGTGCATCATTTCATCCCCAAGGCAGCCTTGTGTTGCGACGCAAGTTCTAGTAAATTTGCCCGTTTCGAGCTACTGTCAACCAGAACAATACGGTTCTATGGATAGTAAAAATGTGCTTTTTCCTCATTTCTCTCTCTTACGGAACGTTATCCATAGCAGTTACCAAGTTTTTCTATACTTTTCGAAGCACACAGTCTTCAAATCATACCACAAAATTACGATGGTTCATATTTTTGTAGTAGTCGTACATCTCATTTAAACTGAACGACAACAGGACAATTAGGAGCACGCTACAATTATTCTCTTACTTCCGCCGAGCGAAGCTGCTGATGATACCTTCTGTCTAGCCCTTTCCGTTGGCTTTGTCCTTCTGTCACCCGTATTTCATCAAGTAAATAATATCGTTAAAATTTGCCATTACGAAGTCCTTCACAAAACGGCAGCGTCAGGCTGTAATATCCATTAAGATCTTGCGGCCACAAATATACTGAGGTGACAGAATTGATGGAGTTGTCATTTGTTGCTGTTATGCACGTGAAAAGATTTCCAACATGATTATGGTAGCACGACGCAGACTTTGAATGCGGAATGGTAGCTGGAGCTAGTCGCTTCAGCCATTAAATTTCTGAAATCGTTAGGGACTTCGGTATTCCGAGATAAACACTATCAATAGCGAAAATACCAAATTTAATGTATTACCTCTCACCACGGACAAAGCAGTGACCATCAGCCTTCACTTAAGGACCGAGAGCATCACAGTTTGCGTAGAGTCGTCAGTGCTAACAGACAAGCAACACTGTGTGATATTAATGCAGAAATGAATGTTGGACGTAAGACGAGCGTATCCGTTAGGACAGTGTGGCGAAATTCGGCGTTAATGGGCTATGGCAGCAATAACAGACGCGAGTGCCTTTAACAGCAGAACTTCGCCTGCACTATATCTCCTGGCCTCGTAACCTATCAGTTGGACCGTAGACGTCTCCAAAACCGTGGCCTGGCCAGATGAGTCCCGATTTCAGTCGATAAGAGGTTCAAATGGCTCTGAGCACTATGGGACTTAACATCTGAGGTCATCTGTCCCCTAGAACTTAGAACTACTTAAACCTAACTAACCTAAGGACATCACACACATCCATGCCCGAGGCAGGATTCGAACCTGCGACCGTAGCGGTCGCACGGTACCAGACTGAAGCGTCTAGAACCGCTCAGCCACACAGCCCGGCAGTCGGTAAGAGGTGATTGTAGCGTTCGATTGTCGCTCAGGCCCCATGAAGCCATGGACCCAAGTTGCCAACAAGACGCCGAGCAAGCTGGTGCTGGCTCCATAATGGTGTGAGCTGTTTGGACTTGGTGCTCTGGTCCAATTGAACCGATCATTTACCGGAAATCGTTACGTTCGGCTGCCTGAATATCATATGCACCAATTCATGGACGCCATGTTCCGAACAAAGATAGAATTTTTGTGGATGACGATGCACTATGTGACTGGGCGACAGTTGTTCGCGATTGGTTTGAAGAACATTCCGGACAGTTCGAGTGAATGATTTGGTCCCCCAGATGGCCCGACATGAATCCCATCGAACATGTAAGGGACAAAATCGAGAGGTCATTTCGTACACAAAAGTCTGCACCGGCAACGCTTTCGCAGTATTTCTGCAGGGGTTTCGAACAACTAGTTGAGTCCATGTCACGTTGAGTAGTTGCACTACCCATGGCAAAAGGACGTCCGGTACGATATTAGGAAGTATCCCATGACTTTTGTCACCTCAGTATGTAATATTCACGACTCTTGGTATGAACGATTTACTACGTGTAGCTGCTGCTTCTTCCGTGAAAAATATGTGTGTATTTTATGACGAGTTGCATCCACCTGAAAAGAGCCGAGATTTGTGACCCTCTTCTCGAGGCGCCTCTTCTTTCCAGGCTTCGGCAGTTTAGATGACTCGTCTAATTCCTCTTTCGGGAATGTCCATTCTTGTTGGTGACCATTCGCTAAGTCGTCGAGTAGACACAGTTCACTCCACCACCTATCCCCTCTCTTCGTGAAAACACTCTCTCAAGGAGCGTAGTAGTTTACGCGACTGACTGTGTACAATCACATTCTGTCTGACAGTTCTTGGACGGACGCTATATGTGTGCAGCCTCTCTCTGACACCTCTTTAGACTACTTTCATCACGCATAGCAACGCACGCGAAGCTAAAAAGATATCCGAATCTCGCACTACAACGGCTCAATAAGGTATTGTATTGCAGTGCCCATATTTGGGATGCCTTGCAACGTGCTGTTGAGAAGAGATCTCCATCCCCTCGTACTTTTACGGATTTGTGGACACCCGGTGGGATTCATTTTGGAATTCACTCCAGCACTACTTCAGACATTAGTCAAGTCCAAACCATGTCGTGTTGCGGCACTTCTGCGTGCTTGCGGGAGCCCTACACGATATTAGGCAGATGTTCCAAATTCTTTGCCTCGTCAGTGATGAGCGATAGGGCCCCTAGGTCTTCTGAACCCCTGCAGGACTTAAGTGAACGCTCCGACCAGTGGGGCTAATGGATGAGGGCGCTACTTGTGCGTGACAGGTTGAGAATTTGGGTTGGACGGGAAGTGGGTCCAGATGGCCGACGTCATTGCCGGCACGGTAGCTCAGCGTGTTCGGTCAGAGGGCTGACTACCATCTGTATTAAAGAAAAAACTGAGTGAGATATTCAACGATCAACTTGAACAGCTGTCATCTGACGTCTGCCCAAACCATATGCCGAGAACAATAACGATCAAAATGGGAACAAAAATAGGTTTTTAAGGCAAGTGTTCTAGAGAAGTGGAGCACCCGGGATCGAATACCTGTCTCGCACAAATTTTCAGCGTTCACCATCAATTTTTTCAATGCCTCTGGTGAGCTGAAGTCCTGATTTCTCATAATATAAATTATTTACGGCCGCTGTATAACCAGTGCTACTTTACACTGTCCTTCGGTGATCATGTCCCACTTTGAAGGTCGTCGTGAACTAGTATTTGTTCCTCCAGCTTCTTTATGGAAATTCTATTTTATTATTTATTTCCGTATAAACCAATCATCGTCAATATTGTTTATTCAACATTTAAAAAATGGCTCTAAGCACTATGGGACTTAACATCTGAGGTCATCATTCCCCTAGACTTAGAATTACTTAAACCTAACTAACCTAAGGACATCACACACATCCATGCCCGAGGCAGGATTCGAACCTGTGACCGTAGCAGCAGCGCGGTTCCGGAGTGAAGCGCCTAGAACCGCTCGGCCACAGCGGCCGGCTTAACATTAAAAGCCAGTCATTCGTTCGTGAATGTGTTTCTAGCGAAAAGAAACTAGAGAAAGAGCGTCATGAAAATTCGTTGAGGCGCAAATAACAAGGTCACACGTATCGTTATTTTCGCTCTTTTACACATGTGTGAGACAGCCCAAGATAAAAGGTCGATATTTTCTTTTTGCCACTCGTTCGAATGCTTCGTTCTCAAAATTGTGTTCTTGCTGCGCAGAACAAGGAAGAAGTTGGAGATAAATGATACTTTTTTTTCTTTTTTCATGAAACAAATCCAGTTCTCTGCTTCGAAGTCCAGTAGAGCCTAAAACTGGAGGGCTAACAGACAGAAAAATCTTACAGCAACAAAAAATGGATTATTCTTTATTTACTGTCATCACAAAATACTGTCTAAGGATTGGAAATTCCTGTAGTTTCTAGATCATTGTGTGTATAAATGCGATTATGTCGCAGCCTTTAAAAATAAAAATAAAGATAACCGAGAGCTGAAGGATAAACTCCTCATTAAAAGATAGTGTTCGTTACAAAGCAGTAAGGGGCAGTCAAAGGAAACCAAGACAGATACAAAGATTAAGTATACTGTTTATTATTTAAAGAGTAACATGTTGGTTTGATATATTCTGCTATGTCCTTCAGACTTCTATGCATGTGTGAAAGACGTCGCGGAGTACATCGAACCAACACAGGCATTCCAATGTAATGCAGGGTGATTCAAAAAGAAAGAACAGTTTTCAGTTGTTTGTTACAGACAAACAATAGAAAATAGAGACACATTGCGCATGTCACTGGATAGAGGGACGTTCAAAGTTTCGACACAGGTACGCTGTTGTTTGTAGCAACACGGCCACTGCACCACAAGACAACTCATTTCGTGTGTGCCCGAAGTCAATCTATTGTTCCAATGCAATGTGCATTCCACCGTCGATGCAGCAAGAAGCCGCATCCGTACAAGCAGATTCACGTGAAATAATCGTTAAGAAAAAATCGATACGTTGCGCCGTTTCCGAGTTAATTAGTATTAAGGTTAGACAGTCAGACGGTTGCGCGAGCAAATTCATGCGGCCTGCCAGCATAAAAATTCTTGGACGTTGGTTGCATGTGCAAAGGGAAGAAATGATCGGCCACGGACGTCTTATGAAAGTGTCGAGCGCATCCGAGATGCTTTCACACGGAGCTCTCGCAAGTCCACAAGACGGGCAGGCCAGGAACTTCAACTCCCTCAAACAACTGTGTAGCGTATTCTGATTGATTGATGGTTGGTTGATTTGGTGGGATGGGGACTAACAGTGAGCTCATCGGTCCATCGGGTTAGGGAAGGATATCGGGCGTGCCCTTTCAAAGGAACCATGGCCGCATTTGCCTGAAGCGGTTTCGGGAAATCACGGACACCCGAAATCGGGATGGCCGGACGCGAGTTTGAACCGTCGTACTCGCGAATGCGAGTCCAGTGTGCTCCACCTCGCTCGGTCGTGTTCTGAAACGAGGCATGCATATGGAAACCTTACACGTTGCAGTTAGTGCAGCAGTTGCGTTCCGGCGACTATAACAGAAGGCACGAATTTTGCATTTAAATTCTTCAGGGTATGGCAGAGGACACTTTATCCGAACGACTCATCTGTTGTCACAAAACCCTGGCGTAGTCGTCTAACATGAAAGAGACTCGGCGAAACTCCATATATTTTGTACCGTTTATGTTCGCAAAGTTCATGGACCTTTATCTTTTGCGTTGAAAACTGTGACAGGAGTCTTATACCTGGACATGGATGTTTCCTCAATGTCACGAAGCTTCCAATGATTTCAGTTTCACGCATGACGCCACCTGGTTTCACTTTCACCTTGAGATGCGGCGTTATCTTAAGGGCATCCCACAACGTTTGATTGGAAGAGGTGGCCAACAAAATCTTGCTCATTGCTTTGGCCTCCAAGGTCACCATACCTTACACCTTGCGATTTTTTTCTGTAGGGTACATGAGACACAGTGTGTCGCACCACGGCATCTACTCTTCAATAGCTGAGAAATCGAATTGTTGAAGCTGTGGATTCAATACACAGGGGTGTGTTCATTCGTGTGTGGAATAAAGTGAACTACTACTCCGATGTTTCTTGAGCAACGTGGCGCTCATGTTGGGCGTATGGTATAGCGTCTGAGCGAACATAAAACTTCGAACCTTCCTTTATCCGGTGACATGCGCAATGTGCTTCTATCTTCCACTTTCTGTCTGTAATAAATAACTGAAATCTGTTCTTTCTTTTTGAATCGCCCTGTTTTCATGTCAATAAATAATGCCGCAGTTTGAATCATACGTCTCTCCCTGTACGGGATTCACAGTATGTGTGTGGATGTAGGCTATAGACTAAACGGTGACACGAAAGTTTGGATCTGTCTGGGGAATGTGCTTAGATAGCCGAATTCATTAGGGCAACCTCTCTCATAAAGCATGAAACACAGCTAGGACCGCCGGTCTGGCACAAATTTTCATTATGACCAATAAATATGTAAGGTCTCAAACAAATAACACACCTTACATTGAATTCCTGAAACGATTCCGGATAACTCGATATTTCACAAGACGTAGTTACGTGAAAATGTACGAATTTTATTGATAGGCAAAGCGAATAAACAAAGCGACATCTCACAAACATAAGCCACTAACACTCAAAAAAAATGGTTCAAATGGCTCTGAGCACTATGGGACTCAACTGCTGAGGTCATTAGTCCCCTAGAACTTAGAACTAGTTAATCCTAACTAACCTAAGGACATCACAAACATCCATGCCCGAGGCAGGATTCGAACCTGCGACCGTAGCGGTCTTGCGGTTCCAGACAGCAGCGCCTTTAACCGCACGGCCACTTCGGCCGGCCACTAACACTCACACTAGTAATTGCACACAGGTGATTTCCCAGACTCGAGCTACGAGACGCAGTTCTGACGGAAGGAGAATTTTTACGATGGCAATGCCTATCCCAATGTTACGCCGAAACCTTCACAGCGGGACATCTACACTCCATACAGCGAGCAAAGAGCTCTGACAGTTGATGAGGCCTTGGCGCACGTGCTTCGCGCATCCACGATGGCCAATCAGATCGTGAGCTTTTGTTTACATTACCATGGCAACACCCCAGTGTTGCCGTAGTGCTGGGCGACCGCTGCTTTCAGTCAGTTGCGCCACATGCTACGTTCAGGTTTGTGTATATATGTGTGCATTCCGATACTTCTGTGAGTTTCTTGCCATGTGTGTAAGTGGAAAAGTGTGTATAAGTGGAAATGGCTGCCTGTAGTGCGAGAAGATGACTTTTCGGAAAGGAGCTACGCTGAAATCCCAAGCACACGAATTTATATACAGATTGCGTTTTACTTCGAAGAGGAGAGGGGTAGTGGTGGGCCTTTGATATCAGTGAGTGAAGTGGTTGACGGAGTGGCAGAAGCGTTGAACATCTCTACAGCGACAGTGAAAAGAGGAACAAATGATAAAGAGGCTGCCAATTCAGCTGCGAGCCCTGTTATTGTGATGCCGGCAAAGTCAAGGGAGAGATCTTGTTGTGTGACTGAAACAGACAACTTTGAGGAAGGTGCTATCAGGCAACACATAAACGCATACTACAGCAGGAACGAGTATTTGACACTTAAAAAGTTGATGGCATATCTGTCGGACAGTGGTTTGTTCGCAGGCAGAACAAATTGGCTTCCATTGGAAAAATTTCTCAGGACGAAAGGTATTAAGAGAACACGGATACATTGTGGCATGGAGATGTGGTTTCCTGCGCGAGTTGCCAGCAGTGAATCCGGGAAATACAATATGGATTGACGAAACATGTGTCAACGTGCGTCATGTACATTCCATCGCATGGACAGGCGACACGCGCCACAGAACTATGAGTGTACCGACTGGTAAGGAAGGGCGACTAATTATAGTTCATGCTGGCTCTATGAACGGTTTTGTGCCCGGTGGTATGATGACGTTTCAGTCAAAAAAACTGTCGACTACCACGAGAAGATGAATGCAAGTACATTCAAAGACTGGTTCGTTATTCGTCTGCTACCAAACAGTTCTGGTAGTGTTTTTGTAATGACAATGCTCCGTACCATTCTGTACAATTAAATAAGGCACCAACAGCTGCCGGAAGGAGAGACCAAATAGTCAGCTGGTTGAAAGATAACAAAATAGGCTTACAACAGAATATGCAGAAAGCGGAACTTCTGGAATTAGTGAAACGATACAAGCCACAGAAGACGCATTATGTGATTGATACATTAACAGAGAACCACGGCCACAAAGTTATACATCTTCCACCGTACCACTACCATTACAACGCAACTGAACTCATCTGAGCTCAAATAAAAGCAGATGTTGTGGAGCGAAAGAAAACTACGTTGCGAGACACAGAGAGGCTGGTAAATGAGGCTGTCACACGAATAACGCCAGAAAATTGGAAGAACGTCGTGAACCACGTTTGGAAAGAGATTACAAGGTCAAACATGGAAGAAGGTGTAAGAGAAGAATCCGTTCATAATATTGTAATCTCTTTATCATACGATGAGGACAGCATCAGCGAAGATACCGAAGACTATGTGGTCATGACGAGAGATGACCAATCAAATCTTGGGGTTTCCGTTCTCCCGCACGAAAAATAGAGGTAATGTCCTTATTCGATATTTTACACGTAACATTTTTGCAATTTGCTTTACCTCGTTAACGTTGAAAATCTGACTGTGTGTAATTTTTATTTTGGCTGAACCATAGTCAAGGGATTTTTTTTTAATGATGTTACCGTCATTTGAGGGTAATAATTTTTATTTTATTTTTATATGATTCAGAGTTTAGCCATAGGCCATTTTCAAGTACAGTAACTTATTTAAATGTCAAAAGATATCAGAGTGGTATGAAATACGGCGAAATCTGAACCGTATAACAACAAAATAAAAATTGTTGCTGTCAAATGGCAAAATATTTGTGTGTGTGTTTGTGCAAGGCGACAAACACTGGTAGCGCATGTGAAAAAATATTCCACCAAGGAATACATCGGTCTGCAGAACCCTGCCTCTACAGGAATTTCTGCAATGAATGACACAGCATTGCTAGATTCCGATGGAGCCGAGTGTTGCCGCGTGCCGAAGGGTGGGACAGAAAGGTCTGTCGTCACCCCGCTCCCCCCGCCACTGGCTGGCTTCCCGTCCTTGTCGAATACTGGCAACTGCGCTGTCAGCTGTCAGAGCTCTTCTCTTGACGTACAGAGTATAGCGGACACTATGAGATGTCGGAACCACTGTGTAGCCCGCCAGCAAAAAGCCGCCCTTGTCCCTGCTTTTACCGACGACCCTTCAGAAAGCCTTTCTACATGAACATGGCTTGAGATGGCAGATAAAAATTCGTAGAAATCCCACTGTCAACATTGGTGACTGACTGTGGTTCAAATGGTTCAAATGGCTCTGAGCACTATGGGACTTAACATCTGTGGTCATCAGTCCCCTAGAACTTAGAACTACTTAAACCTAACTAACCTAAGGACATCACACACATCCATGCCCGAGGCAGGATTCGAACCTGCCACCGTAGCGGTCACGCGGTTCCAGACTGAAGCACCTAGAACCGCACGGCCACACCGACCGGCGACTGACTGTGCTCACCTGCGTAAAGACCCACCTAGAAAGAAGCTGTTTGTCTCAGTATTACGTAGCAGAAGTTAAACTCTGCCCTACGAAAGAAACGACGCCTGTGATAGAATACAAAAATTGTAGTAGGTGGATTTATAACAAGTACAAACGCTCTGACTGGCCAGAAAGTAAAACGTGGCCACCAGCTTTAATGTGGGCAGATGTAGACAGAGAAATTCGCTCTTTCTCTTGCAGCAAATCGTTGAGTGTTTAAGCAAGGGGTCTTGCGCCGCGCTGAGACAATTGCGAGAGTAATAATGTGAACACTTGTTCACAGGCTCGTCGTAACCCCTAATGAATTAAACTGCAAAGTCTCCTAGTATGGAGATCTGCACTGAGCACTGACAGTTAACGCTTGCGAGAGATTTGAGGGCAACGACGTACACGCTATTCCCGCCAAATGGCATGTACCATGCCAGTTAAGTTAGCTAGGGAATAACTAGCAGTCTTATACTTCGCAAACTTCGGTACATTGTGTATTGGAGCATACTTCTAGTGCCACTACCATAGCCACTGTTTTCTTGCTCCGTTAGTGAATAGTATGGGTGGAGAACATCTATCAGTAAAAATCCATATGTTTCTACTCATCAGCATTTCGTGAAAAGTGTGTGGGAGGAGGTACAATGCTGGGCAGATCTCCTTAGTACATATGCTATCGGAATTTTAATTGTGAACTTCTCCGTGATGTACAAGGCTTCTACTGTAGCGTCTGTCACTGGAGTTTGGGCAGCATCTCTGTAACGTTCACACGTTTACTAAACGCATCTGTGACGAAACGCATCGCCCTTGTTTGGATCTTTTCTGTCTTCTCTGATAACCATAGCTGTAAGGGACTCTCACTGACGAGCAGTAAATGAGTAAATTTAGGGGACGAGCGGGAGGGAAAGGGAGCATTCAGTAACTAATGGAACACACTTTTTATCGAAATCAAGTTGGTTTTATTCAGGATTCCTATAAATCATATTATTCCCCACTACTTTGGCTACAAAACCCTATTTTTCAACATCTCTGTTCCATGCGACGGCCTTACGCCTTTTTACTGGAAAGGCCTGTATGCCCGCATGATGCTGTTCTACTCGTACTGGGCGACATCAGAATCAACGTCTTACTGCTTCAGTAACATCCCCATCATCAACCTACTGCTTCCCGTGGAGTGCATCATTCATTGGGCCAACCAGATGGTAATTGGAAGATTTGAGATCGTGGCTGTATTGTAGATGAGGAAGGAGAGTCCAATGAAATTTTGTGAACTCCTATCGAGTGCACAGGCCTGTGTGTGGCCTTGTGTTGTCATGGAGAAGGAGAAGTTCGTTTACATCCGTCAGTCACCTTAAATAAGAGTGTCTGCTTGTTCCAACATTGCAGGAATCACAGTTGTGTGCGGCTGGCTGGCATGTGGGAGATCAAAGATTTGAGCGATCTTGTTGCGAAAATGAAGGACGCCTCGCCCAACGACTCACCGTGCTGTTTTTCAGTGCCATGTCTCTGAAGTCATTCTGCAAGCGCCTGTGAATAAATGCGATTCCCTAGTTATCCGCCAAAAGAAACTCAATGGCAGCTCTCCGCTTGGAACGCTCGACCATTACAGACGCCATTTTAAAGGCGATGTATAGCGTCGCCACCAATAGGAGCTTCATGAAACTATAGGGGCTGAAGCGGAGTATTCCACAATATCCCGCAACAAATTCCGCATTTTTCCAACCAAAACTGGCTGAGAAAAAAACCTGTTGCATTACTTGCTGAATGCCTGTCTTACGTCAGTTAATTAGAACATACTAGAATGTGTGCGTAAGAACTAACCTCCTTTCTTTGTCATCAAGAAGTTCTTAGATGATTCAGAAAACGGCATCATCTACTTTAGTCTGGGCTCTAACGTCTACAGCACCTCGCTACCAGACTGGAAGCGACAGGCTTTCATCGAGGAGCTGCCCCAGCAGGATATCTGAAAGTGGGAGAACGACACCCTGCCTTGTCAGACAAAAAACGTCATGGCCAGCAAGTGGCTGCCGCAGCAGGACGTACTAGCCACGTAACTATATCTTTTATTATATCAACCTTAACTTTAAACGTTATTCACTCATACTACAATGCTTGACAAAAAAAAGTGAAGCACACAGACAACATGGTCAGATGTCAATATAAGTCAATATAACTTCGTACACATACCTACCATCAGCGTGTATGTAAATGTTTGGAACTGCAATCCTCTGTGACAGGTAGAACGGCAGAGTGCATTAGTGTCCTTCGTGGTTCGTGCTGTACAAGACCTGACACGTTCACAAGGGGTGGGAACAACGGCAGATGTTGACTGATCCCTGTGGAGGGCAGAGAGATGGGAGGTACTCGTTGAGACAGCTTTATCAGCGCTTGACAGAGTTGAAACGGACGTAAGTGTGTTCTCCGTTTGATGAGGTGGTCAAATCATACTGTAACCAGATTTGTGGGGCATTCAGATGATTTGTAGGGCATTCCAATGTGACAGTGGCCCGATATTGGACTAAAAGGGAACACGAGGGCAGGGATACTTGTTGTCAAGGTTCTGGTCGATCACATCTGACCACCACAAGTAAAAACCGCTGTATTGTGCACCTAGCACATCGAAATACCGTCTCATCTGCGACTGAGATGCTGAAGATGGAGTTACCGTCCCATTCGTAATCTACTGTTAACATCGTAACACGAACGACTGCGTTTGAAGGAGTGCCAAGAGCTTCGACTGCTGAAGAATGGCGTCGCATTGTGATGAATTGGGTTTCTGCACTACCCTGGATAACCATCATCGGCGAGTATGGCAGCAATCTGGGGAGGTCCCAATCCTCCCATGTTTTGGAGAAGCACAGCAGTGTTACTCTTGGCGTCACTGTGTGGAGACCCATCAGGTATGGCTTCAGCCCACGGCTACTAGTGACTGAGAGAAATCTGGCGACACTGCGATATGTCACGAACAGCCTGCTTTCTCATGTGTTGCCTCTCATACAACAGCATCGTGGTACTTTTTTTTTTCAACAGGACGGTGCTCGTCTGTGGATGGTAAGCGTCTGTACGAACGGTCTGCGTGATGCTGAGGTACTTCCATTGTCAGCAAGATGCCAGATCTGTCTCCGATAGGACATGTGTGGACCAGCTCGGACATCAATTCCATATGATGAGTTGTCTGTAAATTTGACTCGATTTTGTAATCATCGAAATGACATCACATACTCTTTCAATCCGTGAAGTTTCATGTCCTTTCCTCTTCCTCTTTTGGATGTTTCACTTTCTTTTCTCAGGCAGAGTAACAACTTACAAGGGATCACATAATTCACATAAAAGTTAGTATCCCAGAGCTTTTATTAACTCTGGTATCGACTACAATAGTATGTACGAGGGCCGTTCAGAAAGTAACCTCCGGTTGATTTAAAAAAATACACCAAGTTAAATAAAAATATTTTAATATATACATCTTACAACTACATCTTTGCACTATTTTTCTACATAGTCTCCATAGCGATTGAGGCACTTATCGTATCTCTTCACAAGCTTTGAAATTCCTTCTGCATAAAAATCACCCGCTTGTGCCTGGAACTTACGGTAACCCAATCTTGCTGTCACTATCTCGTACAAGAGAGTCTTAGAAATCTGTGGAAAACCAGTAGACAACTCCGACATTGAGAAACGTCGATTTTCACGAACTTTTGCATCAATTGTCTGAACGAGTTCGTCAGTCACCAATGATGGTCTACCACTCCTCTCTTCATCATGAACGTTTTCTCGTCCACTTTTAAATAGACGTACCCATTCACGGACAACTCCTTCACTCATAACTCTTGGTCCGTACACGGCACAAAGCTCACGATGAATAGCTGCTGCAGAATATCCTTTGGCTGTAAAAAACCTTATGACAGCACGCACTTCACATTTCGCGGGGTTTTCTATTGCAGCACACATTTCAAACTGCCACAAAAACTAAACTAGCGCAGGTACGACGTTCACTCGACCACGGCTTGATGCCGACTGACCTGTTGAGTGCGTCAACGCACAGATGGCGTCGCTACTCCCCCCACAACCCGCACTGTGACCAATCGGAGGTTACTTTCTGAACCGCCCTCGTAAATTTACCTACCACCTCCCCTCTCCGAATGTTCGAATGTGTGTGAAATCTTATGTGACTTAACTGCTAAGGTCATCAGTCCCCAAGCTTACACACTACTTAACCTAAAGTATCCCAAGGACAAACACACACACCCATGCCCGAGTGAGGACTCGAACCTCCGCCGGGACCAGCCGCACAGTCCATGACTGCAGAACCTAAGACCGCTCGGCTAATCCCGCGCGGCTCCCCTCTCCCACATGTTCA
This sequence comes from Schistocerca nitens, assembly GCF_023898315.1. Taxonomy (NCBI): domain Eukaryota; kingdom Metazoa; phylum Arthropoda; class Insecta; order Orthoptera; family Acrididae; genus Schistocerca; species Schistocerca nitens. The sequence goes on from NC_064615.1 coordinate 929,929,703, forward strand.
AATGGTTCAAATGGCTCTGAGCCTATGGGACTTAACTTCTAAGGTCATCAGTCCCCTAGAACTTTGAACTACTTAAACCTAACTAACCTAATTACATCACACACATCCATGCCCGAGGCAAGATTCGAACCAGCGACCGTAGCGGTTGCGCGGTTTCAGACTGTAGCGAATAGAACCGCTCGGCCACCTCGGCCGGCCTCCCACATGTATTTCAGGACACAGTAAAATCCGAGAAGATCGGATTTATGTGAAGGATTGGATCATCCAATTCATTCAGTGAAACTACAACACACAAGCAATAAAAGACACTGCATACAGTAGATATCTATTCCAGCTCGTGGTAGCACATACGAAACGACCAGATGACTCATTTACCAATGTGTCACGTTACTGCCTACAAAGAACAATCTCATTAAATGATGCGTAGCAAAAATATTTTGACTTATCCAACCACCGTATTTAATTTGCTGCGATGTTAATGGTTGCTCCACAACTTAGGGTTTCCAGGCAACAGGTGAAAGGGCTGCAGCAATTCTTTTACTATCAGAAGACCAAAATCTGTTATACCACCTTTCTCCCATGATAGTACCCTCACCTTAGTGTAGGCGAGAGTGTTGTACGTAGAGGATTGTGTACCTAGGAACACACGATGTTTTTCAGTTGGTAGTTTACTTTAGTCACTGATTTTAAAATGAAATGGAGGAATGTGCACTAGAGACTGCCATAAACAGTTTCCACCATATTCTACAGTTCCTTTTGTTTTTGTTGTTCTTCTTGTTGTTAGAAATGAAGTTGTCTTGCGCAGCATTTGCAAATGTTTCGTGTTTTACATATTTAAGTGCTGTATAAAATATTAAAGCTATCTGTAATATTTTGGAATATATTATTAATTGTTTTGGTTCAGAATTTTGTGGTCATTAAAATGCTATGTATTTTTAGATCTGTTTGTATAACTTGTGGCTAGTTAAGTCATATTTATTCAGTTGTGTACCAACTTGTAACCTGAAACGGAAGGTCTTTTGCAGTAGAACGTGTGACATTTGCAAGTGAACAGAGTTTCTTTAATACCTCTACAGTTTTTCCTGACTTAAAAATGGAAATTTGTTTTTGTTCCCAGTAGATTCCATTTCAAAATGTATTTAACTTCTAACTAGTATCTGATAATGCTTCTGCTTAATTCGATTTCACTTCCTGATTATTGGTGTGTAGTAGTCATGATGTTATATATAAACTATTAAATACAGTATTGATAATATTTTCTCGATCGCAACGCTTTTAAATTCCAATCGAAATATTTCTTCCTAGGTACATGACCATGTTGTACCTTGGAATATGTTTTCACATTTGGAAAAAACCTTCATTTTCCGGAGCAGTTTCTCTACTTACAGAAAAAGTCCGCTCCACATCATAAGTGAGTGCCTTCATTTAAAAATGGAATATGAAAATATATTGAACTTCTATGACACTTCCGGCTTGAGGCGAAAGTCTGAGGAAGGTGCCAATGTACAACACTCTCCTCTATAAATGGCGCTGATAATACACTCTAAGACAAAAGTAGGACGCACGTCGAAGGAATTATCCGAATGGGACGGATATCGGTAGATGAGATGAAAATGTGGAGACAAACAAATGGCTACAGTTTCATAAAAATTTGATCATTTATTCAAGAGAAAGAGCCTCACAATGTGAGCAAGTCAGTAACGTGTTGGACAATTTCTGGCCTTAATGCAAAGCAGTTCTGCTTAGCATTGATTAAAAGAGTTTTTGGATGTCCTTCCGAGAGATATCGTGCGAAATTCCGTCCGATGAGCGCGTTAGATGGTCAAAATCCCTAGCTGGTTGGAGGGCACCGCCCATAATGCCCCAAACGTTCTCAGTTTGGGAGAAATCTGGCAACCTTGCTGACCAAGACAGGGTTTGACAAGCACTAAGAGAGTCAGTAGAAACTCTCACTGTGTGCGGGCGGGCATCATCTTGCACAAATGTAGGGCCAGGATGGCTTGCCATGAAGGACAACAAACCAGGGTGTAGAATATCTTCGACATACCGCTGTGACAAGTCTTCTCTGATCACTGGGGCTCACTTCGAAGATGGTCTCATTCTGAATCCAATTCTATTCCAGTCAATGAGGTTCCAGGCCGAAGATATGTCTAGACTCACCTTGGACAGCGGCTTGATACCAACTTGACTGTCACAAGTCATACGACCCAACAACCAGGGGTGACGGACTGGGAAGCCATTTCTTTTCATAGCAGGCCCCGTTTCGTTGTCATCCACGGCACCCTTACGGCACAGCGTTACGTCGACGATATTCGACGCTTCGTTTTGTTGCCCTTCATAGCAAGCCACCCTTGGCTTAGATTTCAGCAAGATAATGCCCGCCCACACACAGCGAGAGTTTCTACCGATCCTCTTATTGCTTGCAAAACCCTACCTCGGCATGCAAGGTCGCTAGATCTCTCCCAAATTGAGAACATTTGGGGTATAATGAGCAGCGCCCTCCAACCAGCTAGGGATTTTGACGATCTAACGCAAAAATTGGACGAAATTTCGCACGATATTCCTCAGGAAGTCATCCAACAACCCTGTCAACCAATGCCAAGCTGAATATCTGCTTGCATAAGGGCCAGAGACGAACCAAGACGTTACTGACTTGTGAACTCTTTTTCTCGAATAAATCATCCAGTTTTTCTAAAATTATAATTCTCTGATTGGTTGTACCTGTATATAACATCTATGTATTTCCGTCCCATTCAGATAATTCCTTCACAGAACTTCTTTCTTTTCGTTTCCGCTTTTTCTGTACCGCTCGACCTAAAATATAAATTCATCGACGCTATGATCAGACGATTCTAAAAATATGGAAAGTGAGGCGAGGAAATCCTGAGCGTTTTCTTGAGCACTGTGTTGCTTAGGCTTCGGGTTGCTACTGTCCTGTGTCCTCATATTGCAAGGCTTAGAATTTAACACGCTGTGAGCAGTGGCAATGTAGCAGCCACCACTGAACGTTTCATATCGCAATGCTGTGCTTCAGCTGTTAGCCTACATAGACTATAAGTGGTACTTACTATGCACTCATGGAAAAAAGCGCATGTAGTGGGGCTACGAGAGACGAGCAGTTTCCCTTTCCCCTCCTCTATGGCACCACCTGCTGTCGCCAAATTTCACCTCCATCCTCTGACCATCCCACAAAGACACAGGCCAGTTGCCCTACAGCGGAAAGTTCAGTAAATAGGGATAAATCCAAAACATTTTCCGTCCATTGCTACGTCTTCACTACGGAAGTAGGGCAGTTGTGCTATGTGTTAACTGGCAGGCTATCCAAGATAATCCAATGTCCTGACAGTTGAAAATTCGAGATATTTGACCTGGGAATATGATCAAAACCCTATAAAGTCACAATTCAAATGGTTGACCTGGGAAAAGAAGCACTGCTCTATAATGTCCAAAGCCAAAATGGCGGACTTGGAAATATGGGCACAGGCTGCAAGATTGTCTGACGGTGAGCTTGGGAATATAAGCACAGCTCTACGACATCGCACTCTAAGATGGCTGTACTGGGGTTATGAACACAGCACAGTGATGTCACAATTGATGACGGCGAACCTGGGAATATGAGCACAGTCTCATGATGTCTCAGTTAGAGAGTGGAACGTGAACACAGCCTGCATGGTTGCCAGGCCACTTGTACCATATTTAAAATGAAGGTAGCCCTAAGTTTGAACAATTCTCCCATTCCTCTAACGTTTCGGTTTAACCAATTGTCACCCTAATCATACAATATAGGCTTTCACGGCCGGTATTGTCTTCACTTAAAACTACCGGGCTGATAGGCCGTGGTCGATGTATAAAACTCTCCTCTGACGTTTCATCTCCGACTGCGGGAGACATCCTCCGAGGTAAAGGGGCGAACTGCAAAGAGAACTCAAGGAAGCGCTGAGTATATAAGTAGTTCAGAGGGTGCCAGTGTCCATCACGTAGCGTCGGCTACGAGACTGTCTCTCGTAATGTCAACATTCTCGATTGAAAGTAATCGATCGTCACGTTTCCGGTGCAACCCTGACATCCAAATTTTATCCAGCTTAACACCTTTCTCTTTCCTGTTAAAATTATTACGGTATTTATCAACCTCGATAGCCTCTCTATACATGTGCGCATTATAATGTGAGGTTTTAGATATGACGCTTGTCTCGTTGAATTTTATTTCATGATTGCCTTCCTGGTAAACATGTTCTGCTATGGCTGATTTATCCATGTGACCCAGGTGGCAGTTCCTCTTATGTTCAACCAGACAGGTGTTCACACTTCTCTTTGCTGTACCGGTATAAACTTGTCCACAACTACAAGGAATTTTATATACCCTTGGTGTAGCCAAAGGATGTCGTCCATCTTCTGCCTATCTTAAATATTCTTTTATTTTCCTGGTGGGTCTGAAAATAGTTTCCACCCCATACTTGCTCAACACTTTCCCAATGCGAACTGTGACCTTACTGATGAATGGAAGAAAAACCTTGCGGTTGGGCGGCTGTTGTTCGTCGTTGCTCCTGATTCTCTGCCTAGAGCGAAGTGCTCCATCTATCTCCTTACTAGAACAGCCATTCCTCACGAAAGTCGACCGTAGATGTTCAAACTCGTATTTTAAATAGGTTCACAAATTTTGTACGCCCTGTCTACCAAGGTTATTATTGCACCTCTTTTCTGTCTAGGATGGCGGTTTGAATCTTCATGCAAATGAAGATCAGTATGTGTGGCATTTCTATACACGTTATGGCCCAACGTTCCGTCCCGTCGTTTAATCACAGACACATCCTGAAAATTCAATTGTCCGTTATTCTCCGTCTCCATAGGAAATTGGATTTTCGGATTAATGCTATTTAGATGTATCAGGAAGGCATCCAACTCATCTGCTCCGTGTGTCCATACTACGAACGTGTCATCATATAGCGATACCATCTGGATGGTGTCTTACTGACAGTCTGTAACGCCCGTTTTTCAGACGTCTCCATAAACAAGTTAGCCACAGCAGGACTAAGAGGATTGCCCATAACCACCCCGTCAATCTGTTCATAAAAGTCACTATTGTATTGAAAGTAAGTTGTGGTGAGACAGTGTCAGAATAATGTCACAATATCGGTAGGAAAAATATCCACTATGCATGAGATAGCTTCGTTTACCGGAATCATGGTAAATAATGACACAACATCAAAACTGACGAGGATATCATTCGGGCCCACGCTCATTTCCTTTAACTTGTCAATGAAATGAGCTGAATTTTTAATACGACTGTCAGTCCTACCGACATAGGGTTTGCAACAATGAAGCAAGGTGTCTAGCCAACTTGCGGGTGGGGCCCGCCTATAGCGCTGACAATTGGCCTCAACGGCACCTCAGGTTTATGCACTTTGGGCAATCCATTCAGTGTAGGTGCGTACGCTTCTGTTTTACAAAGCAGCTTCTTATCATCGGAGGAGAATGAAGACGCTTTCACCAGTCGACTGGTCATTTTTTAAAATCTTCATAGTCGTATCCTTCTGAAGTTTTTTGTAGTTGGAGGGAACCAAAATATCATTGATCATTCCATAATAGTCCTCAATCTTCAATATTACGGTGGCATTACCCTTATCTGCAGTAAGAACAATAATGCTTTTATCTGCGTTTATATCCCTCAGTGCCTTCCTTTATGCCTGTGGCAAATTACTGTTAGGTGGCTTCCATGTACCTAAACTCCTAGCTGTTTCCATCCTAATTACATCAGCGGACTGCTGTGAAAGCTGACGGATACCTGCCTCAATATTTTCTACAATATCCTCCGTGGGTACGTTTTGGGACGTCACAGCAAAATTGCCTGCCCCTTTTAGCTAGTACAGAAGTTTCAAATTCTGACGAATCTTTATGGGACAGGTTAATAACAGTTCGCGAATTGTCTTCAACTGAACCTTCCGAAATGTTCTTCTGTAAGTTAGTGAACTTCTTCTGTCTATTTACTGATATTTCTGCACTAACTTCCATATTTTTCAATGTTAGACCGTCAATCTTATTCTAATCACCACACTGCGTAGCATTACTAATAACAAAGTGGAGAAGAAAAAGCTTACTGCTGGTTTCCGCAGGTGATCGCCGCGTCTGATGAATCCTCTCCCGTAACATTGCAGATTCAATACGGTTGTAAACACGATGAGCCTGAGCTGAGCGAAACATCTTCAGATATTTCGGAACCGTAGAAGTATCTGTTATAACACATATATTTCAAAAACGACACAACACATGTAAGTCACAGAGCAAGTTGACAAAGCAAGACATTTGAACACGGTAATATTGAAATTAGCACTGAGTCCAAATCTAGCGGCCGCTGGCTGGCTGGTTGTCGTTCAGGCGGCGCGGCTGCTGCATGGCTGGCAGACAGCGCCGCATGTAGAGGACGCGCGTAACTGCGCGGCGGCACTTTGAAAGATCGGCGAGTCACAACACTTTTCCCCCCTTTGAATTTTTGCACTGGTCTTGATGAAGGTGGCCTGTAGATTGCTAGCGTCCATAGGTGTTTGACTGGCCGTAAAGTCTCGAGGAGGAGGCTTCCCGTACGGATGGAAGTGTCCCCGATGATAACGGGTCGAGATGACAGGAGACGTGGGGGTCGAAACTGCTGGGGCCCCGTGCACCAATCTGCCCGTTGCGGCAAGTCCGGTTGTTATAACACCGACAGATGATGGTCATCTGGTTCCTGCATGGGCACGTCTCCCGGTGGCGTCCGTTCTTGTGCTGGCACCGAGATGATGGTGGGAGGGCTGCGTTGTGAGTAATGAGAGACGCCAAGATCCCGAGCATCAGGTAGAGCCGAAGGTGGTGTAGCAGCATTCGGAACAGGCGTTGCCGGCACACGAGGCCGAAGCTGGTTCGAATGACGCACTGCAACACCCGTGTCCGTCTGGATTTCATACAGGCGTCGGCCACAGTGTCGTAAGATGCGGCCAGGATGAGCACAAAGGGGCTGTCCTATTAGGAAATGACCAGGAGTCGGAGTGGCAGGAGAATCTTTGTCATCAGAGAGAGGACACAACAGCCTTGAATTCAAGCATGCTCCTATCTGAATTAGCACAGTGGTCAGTTGTTCAAATGTCAGTACCGTATTGCCAATGATGCATTTGAGATGCGACTTCATGCGTTTGATTCCTGCCTCTCGGAGTCCACCAAAGTGAGGGGCATGAGGTGGAGTGAACCTCCAACTGATTCCCTCTGATGTTGAAAAATTCACCACACCTTCAACAGTAGCATCATTAGAGAAAAAATGGTTAAGTTCATTGTTTGCACCTACAAATGTGGTGCCATTGTCGCTGTACATGTGAGAAGGTTTTTACTCTTTTTAGTACAGTGGTCAGTTGTTCAAATGTCACTACCGTATTGCCAATGATGCATTTGAGATGCGACTTCATGCGTTTGATTCCTGCCTCTCAGAGTCCACCAAAGTGAGGGGCATGAGGTGGAGTGAACCTCCAACTGATTCCCTCTGATGTTGAAAAATTCACCACACCTTCAACAGTAGCATCATTAGAGAAAAAATGGTTAAGTTCATTGTTTGCACCTACAAATGTGGTGCCATTGTCGCTGTACATGTGAGAAGGTTTTTACTCTTTTTGCAATGAATCACCTGAGGGCGGCCAAAAATTAACATGTTTCTAAGACACTAACTAATTCTAAGTGAATGGCCTTGGTTGAGATGCAAATGAATAAAGCAATAGAAGCCTGGAGGTAATGTTACTCCATCTTCCACCATGCTTTACAGCTAGCATAATCTACTCCACAGTGTTGGAATGGACGAGACTGGTTTACTCTAGCTGCAGGTAGCTGACCCATGAGCTGAACTGCTGTCTTGGACTTAAGCCTAAAACATTTTAAATATTTCCTGATAACTCCTTTGACTGTGTTACGCCCATTGAGGATACAGGACCTCCTACGCAACATAGCCAGCAAAAGTTGTGACCCAGCTGGCAAAGATTTCCATATTCATATATTATGAGAATTTTTGTCAAATGATGCTTAGGTGGTACAGTAATAGAATGGCACTCATCATATGGTACATCAGCATTTATTAATCTCCCTCCCACTCATAAAATACCTTCAGCATCAACAAACAGGTGCAAATCACTTAACCTGCTCTTATGTGAAATAGGGGAACTGGCTTTCAACAAAGTGATCTCATTATCATATTCACTATGTTTAGCTGAGCCAAAGGCCCTTTTGATAGCGTTTTGACATTCCTGTGGAGTGAATGACCCAGTTATCCTGTCTGATTGCTGAAGCCTAGTATTATTAGCAAACCTCAGTGCTTGAGTCAAAACTCTGTAAGTTTTCTTGAATGATGAGTATTTACACAGCAGTTCATCATCAAGTTTAATGACCAACACCAAGGATACTTGTGTAGTGTTGGCTGAAGAGCCAACACCGTGTTACCAGAGGAGGCCGAAATGCACGCGTTTAGCTCACGCAGACTGGCGTGAGGAGGGAAGGACTATACTGACGTGAGGTCTGGAACATGAACAGGAATTAGAATTCAGAAAGCGGACGTAGCTAGTTGATACTTAACTTTAATCCATTTATGATGAACGTCGCTCTTGACGGTACATGATTCACAATATCAATATCAATAGTAACTGAATATGGCGCCTTGCTAGGTCGTAGCAAATGACGTAGCTGAAGGCTACGCTAAACTGTCGTCTCGGCAATTGAGAGCGTATGTAGACAGTGAACCGTCGCTAGCAAAGTCGGCTGTACAACTGGGGCGAGTGCTAGGAAGTCTCTCTAGACCTGCCATGTGGCGGCGCTCGGTCTGCAATCACTGATAGTGGCGACACGCGGGTCCGACGTATACTAACGGACCGCGGCCGATTTAAAGGCTACCACCTAGCAAGTGTGGTGTCTGGCGATGACACCACAACTTGTATACACCTGTCGGGCGCATCTTCTACACTAAGAGAAGTACAGGTGTTGCAGTCTAGGTCGCAAGTGGATAGCTATGACGGGCCAGACCACCACTGAACAAGTGAATTCAAAACATCTGGATTAATACCATGTGATAAGTGGTCAGCAGGATTATTCTCTGATTTAACATGTCTCCAGTTGGCAACTGAACTCAGTTCATGAATTTCAGAGACTCTGTTGGCAACAAAAGTTTTCCAATGACCAGGACTACGCTGCAGCCAACAGAGAACTATTGTGGAGTCTGTCCACAAATGATTGTCGCCATTCTCTATGATGTCTAAGGCGTTGGTCACCTTGTGAATGAGTCAAGAAAGAAGCAGAGTGCCATTTAATTCCAGTCATCGAAGAGATTATTGTTTTGCAGGGGCAACCTGAGATTTGGCTGCAGCCAATGAGACTATTACATTGTTATTGGGAAGAACACATCTAATGTATACACACGCACCATATGCCAACTGTGGAGCATAACAAAAACTATGAATTTTTTAATTTAACATACTGTGGAAAAGGATTGATCTTCCTGCTGATCAAAATACCATTTACGGAAGGCATTTGTACACAAACGGCAATCTGTTCATCAGTCAGGTTGGATGGAAGAATTTCATTCCAATTAAGGCTTAGTTGCTACAAACGCTGCAAGAACAATTTACATCTTATGACTGCTGGACCTAGAATCCCCAGTGGTGCACAGATTGATGATTCTAGACAGGACATTGCACTTGGTAACCTTTGAGAGCTGATGACTCTTCAGCTGCGCATGGCACTGGAATGTGTCAGAGCCAGGGTGCCATAACATTCTTAAAGTTTTTATAGCTTGCTCACCAGTAAGATGACAAGGCAAAGACGTTTTTCTGTCCTCCGCAGGAAATTTTTCCATGACCTTGTCACTACTGGAACACCATTTCCTCAGTGGAAACCCTGCAGAAGCAAGTAGTTGAGTCAGCTGTGTTAGAAGTTCCTGAGCTTCAGCTTCCATAGCTGATCCACCTAGAATTCATTCACATAAAAGCTAGACATCAACACTTACGATGCCATTGGAAACCTGTTTTGATTTACCAAAGCCAACTGTTGAAGATACGAGTGTACACACTCTATAATCTTGCATCGGTTCAGATGGTGATTCCTGCCACAGAATTCTCTGAAAGTTCCTATCATCAGGACGGAGAGACACTTGGCAATACATTTTTGCCATGTCAGCTGACAGAGCCACATTACAGGAGTGACATTTTATAATAATGGAAAATAAATTTGGCTGGACAGTGGGGCCAACCATCAAGATATCATTGAGAGAAACTCCATTAGATGTGGCAGCAGAGCCCCTCCTTTCCTGTCCTTGCTCCTTCCCCTTCGACCTCTCCTCTCCCTCTGTTGGTGTCCTTGATTATGTTGGCCCTGCTATCCTCCTGGTTATGTTGGCTTTGCAATTTTGTTTTGTTGCGTAATTACCTCGTTCTTTTGGCATTCTCTGGTCCCCCTCTTGAGTTTGACCTCCATTCCTAAATATATATTCCATAGTGTGAGCCATTTGGGGAAAAGCACCTTACCTAGTGTCTCCGAAGTGTGCCCTCCTAGTTCCTTCCACCTTTTCCTTCACATCGTTGTCTGATGCTAGGGTGTATAGCCAGCATAGTAGCCAGCCCATGTAGTGGATTCACTATGTACCCTTTTAGTTGAGCCCCCTGAAAACACTTCTGATACCCGAGCTGTGATCTCGTCATGTAAGCCTAGGAGTGGCTGCTTGTCATCCTGGAGCATCGGAACTCCCGGCAATGACCGCCACGCCAGACGGCTCTTGCTGTGGCTGGGTGGCGCCCATGGGGAGAGCCCCTGGTCAGAGTGGGTACATGATTCTTTTAGTGCTGCTTCTTCTGCCCCTTCGGCATTCCGTTCCATGGCTACCAGGCTCGTCGGCTGGTGGCAAAACCTTTCCCCCGCTATCTGGTTTGCACCAAGACTGATGGGGATACTTTCACCAATAACTAACCTTTATTTTTTGTGGAACACATTGAAGACAAGTTTGTCAAAGTGGACTCTCTGAGTAAGATGCGATCGGGTTCGTTGTTGATCAAAACTGCTTCAACTGCCCAGTCTGTGGCCCTTTGTGCTGGTGACCATCTTGGCACAATTCCTTTGTTCAGGTGTAATTTTTCACAGGGACCTCATCCTTCAAACTGATGAGGAACTTTGGGACAATCTCGGATGGCAGGGTGTTCACTTTGTTCAGTATGTTCAGAAGGGTCCGAAGGACAATCACATTGATACTGTGATACTGATACCTTTATCCTGGACTTTGAAGGGGATACCCTCCCTGAGAAGGTCAAGATTATGGTTTATTGATGTGACGTGAAGCTGTACATCCAACCACCTATGAGATGTTTAAAGTGTTTGCGTTTTGGACACATGTCTTCCCACTGTTTGCAGGCCCCTCTCTGTGGTGACTGTGAACATCCACTCCATGAGGTGAGTTCCTGTGTTCTTCCTCCTGTGTGTGTTAATTGTCATGGCAATCATTCTCCACATTCACCGGATTGTCCAGTTTATAAGAAGGAAACGAAGATACAGGAGTATAATTCCATTGATTGTCTAACCAACACTGGGGCTCGTAAGAAGTATGCACATCTTCATCCTCTGTCCATGAGGTCTAGCTATGCTTTAGTTGCATCTTTCACCCCTTCCTCTCTCTTCCTTGCCATAGTCCCAAACCCCTCTCCTCCCCCCCTTCCCAGCGACTCCCACACCCTCCCCTCTGGGCGCCGCTCCCCCTCCCCAGCCGGAGAAGTGTCCCACTTCTTCGGCGTCTGCTGGTCAAGGGCACCCCTCCTGGGATCCCCCTTCCCAGCACCTTCCAGACCAAAAGTCTGCTGCCACATGACGACCACGAGAACCACGGTCTGCGGGCCACCAGGTCGCCCGATCTCTTTCTGTTCCAGATGTTGCTGCAGCTGGCTCCTTTTTGCCACACAGCCCTCCTCAATCTCAAACAGAAAAGAAGAAGAAACATAAGTCCCAGGACAAGGAGCCTCTGGTGTCACCAGAGGTCCCATCCCCACCTTCGCAACCTGACTCTGACCTGTTGTTCATGGATGTCACCCCCTCCTTGTTGGTGATGTGTGGTGACCCGGCGGCACGACGGGCTTTAGCCTGTTCACCCCCCATTTCAATCGTCATTCTGTGGTTATCCAATGGAACTGTAATGGATATTACCATCACCTTCCGGAGTTGAAATGCCCTATTTCGTTTTACACTGAAGCTTGTGTGGTTCTACAGGAATCTCATTTTACTGATGATCACTCACCAACCCTCCAAGGGTTCCATGCTTTCTGTCAAAATTGGGTTGGCCCCCTGCGGGACTCTGGTGGCGTTTGTACATTGGTCCATACGGACGTTGCTAGCATGTGGATTCCTCTTCAAACTACATTGGAAGTGGTTGCTGTTAGGGTCCACCTGGACTCTGAAGTCATGGTTTGCAATCTTTATCTCCCTCCTGACAGCTGTTCAGTATATCCGCCACCATCATCATTCTCCCTATGCCATCTGCCCTGATTCTTTGAGCGCCATTCAGAGTCTCCATGACCCATATTCGGACCACCCTCTCGTGCAACAAATTCAACAGTCCCTTCAGTCACCGGCCAGTGTGGCCGTGCGGTTCTAGGCGCTTCAGTCTGGAACCGCGTGACCGGTACGGTTGCAGGTTCAAATTCTGCCTCGGGCATGGATGTGTGTGATGTCCTTAGGTTAGTTAGGTTTAAGTAGTTCTAAGTTCTAGGGGACTGATGACCACAGATGTTAAGTCCCATAGTGCTCAGAGCCATTTGAACTAAGTCCCTTCAGTCGCTAGCTGATACCGGCGCTCATGTCCTTTTTTTGTGGATTCCTGGCCACGTTGGTGTGCCTGGGAACGAAGCTGCTGATGCTGCGGCCAAGGCTGCTGTCCTCCTGCCTCGGAGAGCTTCCTTTTGTGTCCCATCAACTGATGTTTGGGGGATTCTTTGTCGGCGCGTTTCATCATTGTGGCATGAGGCTTGGTCCTCTCTCTATGAAAATAAGCTTAGAGCCATCAAACCGATCCCTACAGCTTGGAAGACCTCCTCACGCCCTTCCCGACGAGAGGAGGTCATTTTGGCGAGGTTGCAGATTGGGCATTGCCGATTTAACCACCGCTATCTGTTGGGTGACCCCGCCCCGCAGTGCCCCTGTGATCATCCATTGACGGTGCGCCATGTTTTATTGTCCTGGCCCCAGTTTTATTCACTCTCGTGTTGTCCTGTGTCTGCCGTCTACCTTACAGGAACTTTTAGCTGATGACGCTCGAGCAGCTGCTCGTGTCTTTAGTTTCATTACATTGACCTTTTACTGAATGGGGACTTCTTTCCGCACTTTCTTCTTCTCATGATACAGCCCCTGGCCCAGACTCCATTCATAACCAACTGCTTCAACATCTCAGTGCTCCACAATGGCAACATCTTCTCTGGGTGTTTAACCGTATTTGGCTCCAGGGTGACTTCCCTTCAGAATAGAGGGATAGCATCATGGTTCCAGTCCTTAAGCCCAGTAAGAACCTGCTGTTTGTCGAAAGCTATCTGCCAATTAGTCTGAAAAATGTTGTTTGCAAGATACTTGAATGGATGGTAGCCCTTTGGCTCAATTGGGTCCTCAGATCTCGGGCTCTATTGTCCTGCCATTTGGTTGCAGTATTTTTCGACTTTTGCAAGGCCTATGACACGGCTTGGTGCCATCACATCTTACTTACACTTCATGAGTGGTGTCTTCAGGGCCCATTCCCAATTTTTATCCGCCAGTTCCTGTTCCATCGGTTGTTCAGGGTTTGGGTTGGTACTGTTTTTAGTTCTCCATGGACCCAGGAGAATGGCATCCCACAGGGTTCCGTATTGAGTGTACATCTTTTTCTCTTTGCTATAGATGGATTTGTGGCATCCGTCGGTCCTTTGGTCACCCTGTTCTGTATGTGGACGATTTCTGCAGTTGGGTTAGTTCCTCTCCAATGGCCTCTGCAGAGCAGCAGCTCCAGGGAGCTATACGGCATGCCTCTGCATGAACCCTCACACACGTGTTTCAATTCTCTCCTTTAAAATCATGGGTGGTCCACTTCTGTCGCCGTACTACGGTCCAATCCAATCCGGAGCTCTACCTCCATGCACAACGATTACCTGTGGCCCCACAGTTTCGTTTCCTGGATCTTCTTTTCGACAACAAGCGCACTTGGCTGCCTCATATCAGACTTTTGAAGGTACGATGTTTCCGTAAACTCAATGTTCTTCGCCAGCCGTGGTGGTCTAGCGGTTCTAGGCGCTCAGTCCGGAACCGCGCGACTGCTACGGTCGCAGGTTCGAATCCTGCCTCGGGCATGGATGTGTGTGATGTTCTTAGGTTAGTTAGGTTTAAGTAGTTCTAAGTTCTAGGGGACTGATGACCAGAGATGTTAAGTCCCATAGTGCTCAGAGCCATTTGAACCATTTTTTTTCAATGTTCTTCACTTCCTTGCCCACACCTCTTGGGGTGCGGACCACTCCACCCTCCTCCGCCTTTATTGGGCTTTAGTGCTGTCTCGTTTGGACTATGGCTGTCAAGTTTATGATTCAGCTGCTCTTTCCACACTGCACCTCCTGGATCCAGTCCACCATCATGGTATCCATTTGGTCACCAGTGCCTTCCCTACTAGCCCTGTTGATAGTCTCCTGATTGATGCTGGGATCCCCCCCCCCTTTCTGTTCGGCGATCCCAGCTTCTGGTTCCTTATGCAATCGCTGTCTGTTCCTCTCCCACTCATCCTTCCTATTCTATCCTGTTCCCAGACTAAAGACATCATCCACCTGATTCCCACCCCTGGAGGGTTTACTGGCTGGGCTCTGCCTTGATTCTCTAGGCTGTGATTTTCAGCTTCCTTCTTTGTCCTGTCTCCCACATTCTCTCCACAACCCCCCCCCCTTGGTTAGTTCCTCAGCCCCAGATTCGGATGGATCTCTGCCAAGGTTCAAAAGATTCTGTTCCCCAATGGTGTTCCATTGGTTTTTCTGCCGAATTTTATGGAAGTTTCGGGATACTGTTGTTTTTTACACTGATGGCTCTAAATCTGCTGATTGTGTGGAATATGCCTTCACATCCTCTGCTGGCACGGAGAATCATCTCCTGCCAACTATGTGTGGGGTGTTTGCTGTGGAATTGACGGCAATTTCCCAGGCCTTACCTTTATTCCAAGGTCCCAACTCAATCATGTTTTCTTATGTATGGTCTTCAGGCTATTGACCGGTGTTTTTCCCGCCATCCCTTGGTCTTGGCCATCCATAACAGTCTAACTGATCTTCACCAGGCTGCTTGTTCCGTTAACTTCCTATGGGTCCCCGGCCATGTGGGTATCCCAGGTAATGAGCTTGCTGATCATTTGGCTGGGGGAGCAGTCACTTACCCTCCCCTTCTCTGTAACCCCTCCTGCGGCCGATTTATGGCTTCACATCAAATCCCACTTCGCACAATCATGGGCCAACTCTTGGGAGACTACCTCCCTGTCTAATAAACTTCGTACGATTAAGGTGACACCTGCCCCGTGGCGTCCTTCCTCTCCCGAAAGGACTTGACCACTCTGCATTGTCTCCACATCAGCCATACCAGGCTGACCTATGGTTTTCTTTTGCGTAATGAGCCACCCCAACTTTGTGGTTGTGGAGCCTTCCAGTCAGTAGCCCACATTTTGGTGGAACGCTCCCTTCTTTTGGCTCTGCGTACTAAGTACAGACTTCCCTGCACTTTACCTTTAATATTGGCAGACGATTCCCAGATGGTCGAAGTGGTTCTCAGTTTCCTCTGTGAAAGTGGTTTTTATTCACAGTTTTGAGGTTTTTAGTCTCACTCTGGAGTAGGGGCAGGGCGGTGAGGATTGGGGTGTCTCCCACTGTAAGCTGTGTTTGGAGATTCCTGACTGCCCTCCCTGGCCAAGATCCTCTTTTCTTTCCCTTTTACTCTGTTTTTATCACTTTTTAGAATTGGTTAGTCTCCTTTTACAATACACACTTCTAAATTTGAGCAGCTGAACGCTTTGAATAGCAGGTGGTCTTGCCTGTACTGCATCAGAGATGGGATATTTCCTGCCTCTAGCATAGCCTTAGGGGTGCTCACTTGCTGACTTCCCTCGTTTTGTTTTTACCATTGACAACACGACTGCCCTTTTACGTTTTTTAGTCTTTTACCTTTTATCGTTTTGACTTTTCTGAGATGTCAGTCTGTCTGAATGGACCACATTTGAAACAAGGGACTGATGACCTTGCTGTTTGGTCCCTTCAACCCCAATCAACCAACCAACCATACCAAATGCTGCACAAATAGCGGCTCCATTGCATCACTTGCTTTGCAAGAATGTCCCCTTTGTTTGGACAGGTGAGTACCAAGTAGCTTTTCAAAAACTTAAATATGGATTGCTCAGGTGTTTGAATCTTAGTTTATTTTCATCCTCACAAACCAAAGGTATTGCAAGTTGACGCTTCCTCTTACAGATCTGGTGCAGTGCTTTCACACAGAATTGGTGATAAAGACCAGCCGATTGCTTTCGCATCAGAAGTGTTGTCCAAAGCTCAGTGTCATTCATCTATCAACTTGGCACTCGCGTGTACCTTATTTCAGGTCCAGATGGCTTGCAGTGCCGACATCAAAAGCAACTTTGCCTCTGTCATGTGCACGATGATCTTTCAGTGTCTCTTCCTCCAGGTTCACGGATCCCGAGGACAGCACAGCCACAGCAGGCACCAGAGGGTGTCATCACGACACTGTGGGACGACCCCATGGAGATGGAGCCTTCACCTCCTCTGCCTCCTCTCGTCCTACCAAAGGAGCTGGACCTGCCCACAGTGCAGCAGCCGCCTTCCTCATCTGATTCATGGCATCAGGTAGTGGACGCGTACCATTCTGGTCATTTTCTAGGGGACATTTCTGCCAGAGGAAAAGCTGGATGGCAGGGTACGACCAAGAGCTTGACGTCTCCTGCAGCCACAGCTTCTGGTCCAGCACTGTGCTCATGCTCCTGCCTCCCCCGCCATTGTTGTACTCCCTACTCCTTTGAATGTCAAGGTAACGATCAATCGTCACCCCCTACTGACGCTAATACTGTCAGGGTGCCGATTCGTCGGTACTCTGCTTCTTCTTGTTTGTCTTACAAAATCGGGCGCTAGATGGTGTTGGCGTGCTGATTACAGATGCTCTTTGACTCGAGCTATGTGTAGGTCGATAGCTATCGACTAGAGGTGGGCCAAACGGTTATTCTGGAGTAACCGTTATCACAGTTCCAGTTATTCTTTGATAACCATTATCGTTAACCGTTATTAATAACTACCAAGTTATTTTTCGCTAGCGAATACCGAATACTCCGACAGTTAAATAACGACATAGTTAGAATCCATCAGTTTAGTTATCAGTATAACTTCGAGTAGTGTGAAATAGCAGGAATGTCGTATGAATCTTGTCATAACCTTAGCTTATTAACTCCGGGTACATTTTAGTTGATGTTAGAACGATTATTAGTGTTTCATATTATATGTTTGTAGGTTATCGGTCGCTATTAGAAATATTATCTTCGCAGCTGCGACAGACAGTACGCAGAACTTCGCCAAAGCACTGTTTAAGTAAAATGTTAACAACGTGCATTTTTAAGTATGAAGTAATATGTAAACTGAGTACTGTAGGTTAAATTCGAAGCTTAATTTCTTGTGCTGCTCACATAATAGAATAAAGTGTACAGCCTTGTAATACAACAAAAAATATACGTAATGTGACAGATTCGTTTACTCCTGTGCTGTAAAAGCTAGTCCTATTGGGGAAAGTGTGATTACGCTAATCCAAGTTTTATGTCAGATTTGGAAACTGCTCGATTTCTCCAGCGACAGCATGTTTATAACATATGAAGATATGCAGATCGAAAAGGTTGACAGTGTTACATTTCTGGGACTACAACTCGATAATAAATTCAGTTGGGAAGGGCATACCACATTTTTTCATTCTATTATTTCATAAGGGAACATATTCTGTGGTAACTTATCAAACGTAGCAAAAGTTTTTCGCATGTAAAAGCGTGTAATAAAAATGGTTTGTGGTATCAATTCAAGAACATCATGAAGGAACCTGTTCAAGGAACTTTGTATCCTAACCACTGCTTCCTAGTATGTTTATTCCTTAATGAAATTTGTTACAAGTATTTCCAGCCAATAGCTTAATACATAATATCGGTACTAGAAATGGGAACAGCAATCTACATAAAGACCTAAAATTACTTACCTTGGTCGAAGAGGGGTCCAATATTCAGGAACATGTATTTTCAATAAACTGCCAGTAACCATTAAAAACTTGGTTTCAGGTAAGGCACGATTTACAGTGTGTTTGAAAGACTATTTGATACAGAAGTGTCTGATTCCACCCGTCATCAATATGCCGGAAATGGCTATTTTAAGTGTGTCTATGACGTCACTACATACACACGGCAACAAACACGAAGATACATATAAATAATACAATAACATTTCCCATCAAAAATACAATCAAACCAACGGGACAACTGCGGGAAGTTGGGGGTTTTAGGGTGAGGACAAGCTAGTAAAAAACACACCATGATCCCAAAACACAAAATGAAGACAAAAAGAAAAAAAATACAGCATTCTGCTACACCAACAAGAATCTGCAGGAATCGGACACTTCCCTTGAACAATATAGGTCAACTGTAGGTGACCATACCAAAACACCAATACCCACAACTAAAAGTACGAAAATTGGAATCGAACATAGGTCAACCTCAGATGACGATACTAAAACATCAACACACACAACTATGAAAATGGGAATCGGTCATTTCCGGTGACCTATATAGGTCCACCACAGCTACTGATGCCAAAAAATCAACACCTACAACTGCGAAAAATAAAACCACAATCCCAAAAGTCCACAAATCAATCATCCCTACATAAATTCACAAATACACAAAACATCACAGCTAGAAAAAAAAAAAAATTAATTACCACCAGCAAATTCCAGCACTGCAACCTAGATCGACAGCCCCCCCCCCCCCACACACACACACACAAAAACCAACTCATAAACACCATGCCGTAATGACATTCACACACCACAACACCTTTACGTCGAAGCAGACGGGTGGAATCAGACGCTTCCATTGACCCCTCTTTCTACTCTGTAGATGAATATCGTAACAGAGACTGATAGACCAGCTTAGGTAAAAATTCTGCTACACTCCTGGAAATGGAAAAAAGAACACATTGACACCGGTGTGTCAGACCCACCATACTTGCTCCGGACACTGCGAGAGGGCTGTACAAGCAATGATCACACGCACGGCACAGCGGACACACCAGGAACCACGGTGTTGGTCGTCGAATGGCGCTAGCTGCGCAGCATTTGTGCACCGCCGCCGTCAGTGTCAGCCAGTTTGCCGTGGCATATGGAGCTTCATCGCAGTCTGTAACACTGGTAGCATGCCACGACAGCGTGGACGTGAACCGTATGTGCAGTTGACGGACTTTGAGCGAGGGCGTATAGTGGGCATGCGGGAGGCCGGGTGGACGTACCGCCGAATTGCTCAACACGTGGGGTTTAGGTCTCCACAGTACATCGATGTTGTCGCCAGTGGTCGGCGGAAGGTGCACGTGCCCGTCGACCTGGGACCGGACCGCAGCGACGCACGGATGCACGCCAAGACCGTAGGATCCTACGCAGTGCCGTAGGGGACCGCACCGCCACTTCCCACCAAATTAGGGACACTGTTGCTCCTGGGGTATCGGCGAGGACCATTCGCAACCGTCTCCATGAAGCTGGGCTACGGTCCCGCACACCATTAGGCCGTCTTCCGCTCACGCCCCAACATCGTGCAGCCCGCCTCCAGTGGTGTCGCGACAGGCGTGAATGGAGGGACGAATGGAGACATGTCGTCTTCAGCGATGAGAGTCGTTTCTGCCTTGGTGCCAATGATGGTCGTATGCGTGTTTGGCGCCGTGCAGGTGAGCGCCACAATCAGGACTGCATACGACCGAGGCACACAGGGCCAACACCCGGCATCATGGTGTGGGGAGCGATCTCCTACACTGGCCGTACACCACTGGTGATCGTCGAGGGGACACTGAATAGTGCACGGTACATCCAAACTGTCATCGAACCCATCGTTCTACCATTCCTAGACCGGCAAGGGAACTTGCTGTTCCAACAGGACAATGCACGTCCGCATGTATCCCGTGCCACCCAACATGCTCTAGAAGGTGTAAGTCAACTACCCTGGCCAGCAAGATCTCCGGATCTGTCCCCCATTGAGCATGTTTGGGACTGGATGAAGCGTCGTCTCACGCGGTCTGCACGTCCAGCACGAACGCTGGTCCAACTGAGGCGCCAGGTGGAAATGGCATGGCAAGCTGTTCCACAGGACTACATCCAGCATCTCTACGATCGTCTTCATGGGAGAATAGCAGCCTGCATTGCTGCGAAAGGTGGATATACACTGTACTAGTGCCGACATTGTGCATGCTCTGTTGCCTGTGTCTATGTGCCTGTGGTTCTGTCAGTGTGATCATGTGATGTATCTGACCCCAGGAATGTGTCAATAAAGTTTCCCCTTCCTGGGACAATGAATTCACGGTGTTCTTATTTCAATTTCCAGGAGTGTATATTTCAGTTTTGACAGCACTTGGTTGCAACAGTCAAGATCGGGTATTCTGTGTACGATAAATTTATTAAAAGTACGTAACTGTGTTTTATTCTGTCAGTGTACCAATTCTGTAAATATTAGCAGTTACTGTGATATATTCACATATTTTGACAATCTCCTGACAAATGATGAGGATAATAATATTATTATATTCCCCTGTATTATGTTATACTTTCTGACATGTTATTTGTCATTCGCGATGGGCAGCGGCTATTTCCGAAGAAGTACGTAAATATTTGTTCACTCCAGTAACTATCGTCTCTGTAATATCACCGGGGTCTAAGACTGGAGTCACTGTATCAGGAACACAGACACACAGTCATTCCGTTACCAACTTCCAGGTTACTTGCAATGGTAGTCCGATAACTGCCAGAGAGCGAGAACTGTGAGCCAATAACGATAACTGCCAGAGGAAAATACCGATCTCTGACAGTTATTTCCATAGTCGCTCGAATTCCTTATGGTACCTCTCTTTATACAATCCGTCCAAACTAAATTGACATATGAGGCGGTGGCTTAAGGGAACGACCGTACTTGTTAATGCCTGTACTGCAGCTCCTATCAGCCCCCGCTCGTACATTAACCTTATTTAATTGTTTGTGCTAAAAGTAACGAAGGCGCACGATATAGTACACAGTTCTTATCAACAGATGGCGCACAGTCTCACAGTTATTCCCATGGCCTATAGAACGCCTTCCAAATGGTCTACCCTCTCCTTAGTTCCTAGCCAGATCTCCGATGAGTTGACGGGAGAGCGTAGTACGATCTTCGGTCAACAGATGGCGCGAGGCACTGTTGACATTAGACAGTTATTGAAATAACTGCCTCTCTCAGAGTAACGGTTATCGCAGTAACCGTTACTTTTCAGTAACCGGTTATTTCTATGAGTTACGTTATTTTTTGCCACCTCTACTATCGACAATTGAGCATCGTTTATGCTTTTGCGTTGTATGTTTATTGACGTCGTGTTTCGCAGTACATTCTGTTATTGCATTCTACGTTCTTGTTTTTGCATAGTAATTTCATTTATCATTGTTTCTGTGTGTTTTTCTTCACGTTAAGCATTCACAGTATGTTTATTTTCTCCGCTTTTTGTGAAAAATGCTACCTACACCAGGCCACAACAGAGGACTTACAGACGAAGAAATTTGTAAACTTTTAGATTGTACTAGCAATACAGAGTGTTTTAGCGAAAGTAGCAACAGTTCAGAAAGTGACAGTGATGTACTTGACGATATTGTGAACGAAAGTGAAGACGAAATGGAAGATGATCAATACATTGAACTAATTGCACCTGAAACACTGGAGCCATTACCACATCCATTTCAAGAGCTGCCAGGACCAAAATATATGCCGCCAGCAGGATCTCCTGTGATAGAATATTTCAATCTGTTCTTTACTATAACATTGCTGCAGCTTATTGTAACTGAAACAAATCGCTCAGCCTAACAGTTTGTAACTAAACATGCTACGTTGTCCAAACCATATAAGAAATGGAAGAATGTGAGAAGTACTGAGGTAGAAGGTTTTATTGCTTGCTTACTAAATGTGGGACTCAATAAAAGGCCCACAATGCTCTCGTACTGGAGCACAAAACCGTCACAGGCATTTCCATGGTTTGGTAAAATGTTTTCTGCCCACCGATTTAGGCATCTTATGAAATTCTTTCATCTTGTGGATAGTGAGAAATGTCCAGCACCAGGCCATCCTGATTATCACCCACGTATCAGGTACCAGCCATTGGTAGATCATGCTAATAATATATTTAGACATCATTACACACCTCATGAACAACTTAGTACTGATGAGAGTCTAGTTACCACTAAATGTCACAGCCGGCCGAAGTGGCCGGGCGGTTAAAGGCGCTGCAGTCTGGAACCGCGAGACCGCTATGGTCGCAGGTTCGAATCCTGCCTCGGGCATGGATGTTTGTGATGTCCTTAGGTTAGTTCGGTTTAACTAGTTCTAAGTTCTAGGGGACTAATGACCTCAGCAGTTGAGTCCCATAGTGCTCAGAGCCATTTGAACCGTTTGACTAAATGTCACACTTCCCTATTTGCAACTGATGATCCTCGTGGTTCTCCGGGTTTGAGAAGACTTCCAGAGAAGAAAGAATCAAGATGCTGTGTATGTACAAGTGAGGGAAGGAAAAGAAGGTCAAGAACTGTTTGGAATAGATATAATAAGGGGTTGCATGGTGAATGTTTTCCTAAACACAAATCCTAAATCATACTGTAGACACGTAAATTCTATAATGTTCTCTTCAAATAAATAATTGTTATCTTTCTAAATAATAACACAAGTTTCATATCCTTCATGTCATTTTACTCACAAATATGTGTAGATTCTATGGACTGTAGTTAGCCTTCTTAAATTCAAGCAGAGTGTTGGATATATGGAATCAAAGTCAAATTCATAATATTAAAAAAATATATATTTTATTTGGACTGTCTCAATCAAATTCATTTGAAACATAATGATAATATGTGTAAACCATAATATTCTACATACTTTTATGGATAAGTGGTAATTTTTTCATATTTGTAAAGTGAATACTGAATGATATATGGCAATTTAAATAGAATGTAGCATAGCAGTGTAAATACGCATGACATTTTTAGCACACACCACTCCAAATCGTGTGACTGCAAAAGGGCTACACAATGACAGCCCATCACTTTGGGGGGAGGAATGTTCCAGCATCATGAAAAGTGATGGCATGAAGATAAAGAACGCAGAAGCAGAGAAGACTGTGAGACGATGCCAGCGAATAGCTCGCTGACTAGGACCGCACCATGACAGGAGTGGCCTCTAGCCAAAGAGAATATAAGCACCGCTCCTGCAAGCCTTGGCCAGACAGTAGAAGATTCATACTAGCAGACTGCAGACAGTAGTAGACAGACACTAGTAAACCACGGGCTAGAAGAGAGCACTACAATAGACGTGTCTTGTGATCCACATCCATTACTTGCACGGACATTGTATATAATGAAAGACATTGATTCCTTGCATGTCACCAATTGTTTGTGACACGTTCTTGTAAACCAAAGTTAAGTAATGTCAATATACTTTTTTGTAATAAAAATCATTAATGTGCTTTTGCTTGAATTGTTGTATAGCTATCCGAGAAAGCAGCATCCTTTAGGCACCCCATAAGCAATGAGTGAGCAGGACCCCACAAACTGCACTTTAAGAAATAATTTCTGTAACAGGGATCATCCTTACTTTGTTTGAAACACTTCTTTTTCTTAAGATCTGTGGCATAACTATATTTATTCAAATGAAACTGTCGGGTTCCAGAGACCTTTTCAAGTCTCAAACATCTATGACGTATAACATGAATAGCCACAGTGGTATCATGGTTCATGCAACTGCATAGTGAGCAGGAGACCTGCGTTTGAATCCTGGCCTTGGTAAAAATTTTCATTTGTAGCTTCAGTCTTCATAGATGTTTGAGACTTGAAAAGGTCTCTGGAATCATGTAGTTTCGTTTGATTAAAGCACCTATGCCTGGGTTTCAGACGGATACCTCATTTTGTTTGATGCTGAGGTGCCATGCCATATAGTTGGAGAACCTCTGCAACGCTGTTCGGGATTAGGGGGAATACTAAGTGGGCTGAAGTGTGAATGGGAATTTGCATTGAGGAGGGAGTTCATGCAGTTGTGTGAAACCACTGTGCCAGGGTACCATAGTGGTTAGGGCATCTGCCTACTGAGCAAGAGAGTTATGTTAAAATCCTGGACTCAGTACAAATTGCACAAACTTTCCGTTATACATCAAACTGTACTTGTTCTCAAAAAACCTTATATTCGCAGCTGACTGTAGAAAGTTTTTATTTTCACAATTGTAGTTTCGGCCTTAGAAAACTGGCGTTCTACGGATCAGAGCGTGGAATGTCAGATCCCTTAATCGGGCAGGTAGGTTAGAAAATTTAAAAATGGAAATGGATAGGTTAAAGTTAGATATAGTAGGAATTAGTGAAGTTCAGTGGCAGGAGGAACAATGAATAAAAAATTAGGAGTACGGGTAAGCTACTACAAACAGCATAGTGAACGCATTATTGTGGCCAAGATAGATACGAAGCCCATGCCTACTACAGTAGTACAAGTTTATATGCCAACTAGCTCTGCAGATGATGAAGAAATTGATGAAATGTATGATGAGACAAAAGAAATTATTCAGGTAGTGAAGGGAGACGAAAATTTAATAGTCATGGGTGACTGGAATTCGTCAGTAGGAAAAGGGAGAGAAGGAATCATAGTAGGTGAATATGGATTGGGGGGAAGAAATGAAAGAGGAAGCCGCCTTGTAGAATTTTGCACAGAGCATAACTTAATCATAGCTAACACTTGGTTTAAGAATCATGAAAGAAGGTTGTATACATGGAAGAAGTCTGGAGATAATAAAAGGTATCAGATAGATTATATAATGGTAAGACAGAGATTTAGGAACCAGGTTTTAAATTGTAAGACATTTACAGGGGCAGATGTGGACTCTGACCACAATCTATTGGTTTGAACAGTAGATTAAAACTGAAGAAACTGCAAAAAGGTGGGAATTTAAGGAGACAGGACCTGGATAAACTGAAAGAACCAGAGGTTGTACAGAGTTTCAGGGAGAGCATAAGGGAACAATTGACAGGAATGGGGGAAAGAAATACAGTAGAAGATGGATGGGTAGCTTTGAGGGATGAAATAGTGAAGGCAGCAGAGGATCAAATAGGTAAAAAGACGGGGGCTAGTAGAAATCCTTGCGTAACAGAAGAAATAGTGAATTTAATTGATGGAAGGAGAAAATATAAAAATGTAGTAAATGAAGCAGGCAAAAAGGAATACAAATGTATCAAAAATGATATCGACAGGATGTGCAAAATGGCTAAGCAGGGATGGCTAGAGGACAAATGTAAGGATGTAGAGGCTTATCTCACAAGGGGTAAGATAGATACTGCCTACAGGAAAATTAAAGAGACCTTTGGAGAAAGGAGAACCACCTGCATGAATATCAAGAGCTCACATGGAAACCCAGTTCTAAGCAAAGAAGGGAAAGCACAAAGGTGGAAGGAGTATATAGAGGGTCTATCCAGGGGCGATGTTCTTGAGGACAATATTATGGACATGGAAGAGGATGAAGATGAAATGGGAGATATGATACTGCATGAAGAGTTTGACAGAGCACTGAAAGACCTAAGTCGAAACAAGGCCCCGGTAGTAGACAACATTCCATTAGAGCTACTGACAGCCTTGGGAGAGCCAGTCCTGACAAAACTCTACCATCTGGTGAGCAAGATGTATGAAACAGGTGAAATAGCCTCAGACGTCAAGAAGAATATAATAATTCCAATCCCAAAGAAAGCAGGTGTTGACAGATGTGAAAATTACCGAACAATCAGTTTAATAAGTCACAGCTGCAAAATACTACTGCGAATTCTTTACAGACGAATGGAAAAACTAGTACAAGCCGACCTCGGGGAAGATCAGTTTGGATTCCATAGAAATGTTGCAACATGTGAGGCAATACTCACCCTACGACTTATCTTAGAAGAAAGATTGAGGAAAGGCAAACCTACGTTTCTAGCATTTGTAGACTTAGAGAAAGCTTTTGACAATGTTGATTGGAATACTCTCTTTCAAATTCTGAAAGTGGCAGGGGTAAAATACAAGGAGCGAAAGGCTATTTACAATTTGTACGGAAACCAGATGGCAGTTATAAGAGTCGAGGGATATGAAAGGGAAGCAGTGGTTGGGAAGGGAGTGAGACAGGGTTGTAGCCTATCCCCGATGTTATTCAATCTGTATATTGAGCAAGCAATAAAGGAAACAAAAGAAAAGTTTGGAGTAGGTATTAAAATCCATGGAGAAGAAATAAAAACTTTGAGGCTCGCTGATGACATTGTAATTCTGTCAGAGACAGCAAAGGACTTGGAAGAGCAGTTGAACGGAATGGATAGCGTCTTGAAAGGAGGGTATAAGATGAACATCAACAAAAGCAAAACGAGAATAATCGAATGTAGTCAAATTAAGACGGGTGATGCTGAGGGAATTAGATTAGGAAATGAGACACTTAAAGTAGTAAAGGAGTTTTGCTATTTGGGGAGCAAAATAACTGATGATGGTAGAAGTAGAGAGGATATAAAATGTAGACTGGCAATGGCAAGGAAAGCGTTTCTGCAGAAGAAAAATTTGTTAACATCGAGTATAGATTTAAATGTCAGGAAGTCGTTTCTGAAAGTATTTGTATGGAGTGTAGCCATGTATGGAAGTGAAACGTGGATGATAAATAGCTTAGACAAGAAGAGAATAGAAGCTTTCGAAATGTGGTGCTACAGAAGAATGTTGAAGATTAGATGGGTAGATCACATAACTAATGAGGAGATATTGAATAGAACTGGAGAGGAGGAGCTTGTGGCACAACTTGACTAGAAGAAGGGATCGGTTGGTAGGACATGTTCTGAGACATCAAGGGATCACCAATTTAGTATTGGAGGGAAGCATGGAGGGTAAAAATCGTAGAGGGAGGCCAAGAGATGAATACACTAAGCAGATTCAGAAGGATGTAGGCTGCAGTAGGTACTGGGAGATGAAGAAGCTTGCACAGGATAAAGTAGCATGCAGGGCTGCATCAAACCAGGGTCAGGACTGAAGACCACAACAACAACAACAACAACAATTTCAGCCTTAAGGCCACTAGGTGGTGTACTACAGATGACTGTGCTTCAGCATGTATCAAACATTAAAATCCTCCAACATATACAAATGTCATCATTGTTTCCGAGCCCTGCATTTGTAAGAACACAGCAACATTAAATGAGTGAATGATTCATATGTTGTGAATATGGTATAAATTATATAAAATATTATTTATGCTAATGTCCTGAACACTAATCCCAATGAACCACTGTTCTAGTCTGGAACCGCGTGACCGCTACAGTCACAGGTTCGAATCCTGCCTCGGACAAAGATGTGCGTGATGTCCTTAGGTTAGTTAGGTTTAAGTAGTTCTAAATTCCAGGGGACTGATGACCTCAGATGTTAAGTCCCATAGTGCTCAGCGCCATTTAAACCATTGTTCCTATACCTGTTTATGTATGATGTGAAGTTAATCAACAATATTTGTGGAAACAGGAACTGTCTATGGGGCTTTTTCATTAAGACTGGTAGAACAGAGGTTTTTAAAGAGATTTTCTGTATATTCCCTGATGTAGTAAACTATTGTAACTTGGAAACATAGTAAATCAATAACATTAGTACACCTGTATTAGACTGTGGAATGTATGCCTATCACCATAAAATACGCTGAACACAATAAGACAAGATAAATGTATGCAAGCGGCAGTCACATGATAACTGAGTATGAGCATAGCGTAACAGGGCTTAAATAGGCACTTGCCCATGGTGGGCTCTGTCGGAACTCCACAGTATTGCTGTTTCACAGCGCAGTCTTGTAGATGACAACATATTGCTAATGCAGGCGGTTTTCAAATATGCATGCATTACTTCATTCCTCTTTCCTTTGGGAACAGCTTCGATTCACGAGATCTCCATGGTGCCTTCCTCCTCAAGTCTCTGATTATGATGTGCTGGTACTAAGGCACAGGTTGGGAAGTACTTGGGGTGCGGGCAGTCCACCTTCTCGTGTCAACCTGTATGGTAGGGTGGGTCACGTCAGTACGAGCTCCATATCCTCATCAGGTCCAGGGCCTGGTGGTGGTGCTGCCCTGAAGTTGGTGGTTGAGGTGGAGGAGATGGCTCTGGTATAGATGAAGGCTGCATCAGTACTGGTAGTGGTATTGGAGAAGCTGCACCAGGTTAGTCCTCCAATGATGGGGGACCTCTCATATGTCATGGCAGGGTCCCAACCGCAGTGACGTCAGTGTCCCAGCTGGGGTTGTCCAGTCGTCCATGTGCAAGCATAACCAGTCATAATGCTGTGCACAGAGGCTCTCCTCTGTACATACATTGCAGGGATGGCGTGAATCTATTTTGGGTGACAAGCAAACCCATGTGCCCAGATAGCTACCCCATGCCACAAACGAGATGATGGCTGCCCTGGTTTCTGTCCCTTGCTGGGCCACAGGAGATGCAGGAGCCCTTGGAGCAGTTCATCTGGGCTATTGTCACCAAACGGAATGAACCAATAGGAAGACAGAAATTGATCCAAGGCAATGTCAGACAGGGACCGAATCACTTTTCCATTTGATTTTTGAATGTTCTAACTAGACTTTCGGTCTCCCTGTTGGACTGCAGGTGGAAGGGCAGGGCAAAAAAGTCTCTACTCTCATGGGCATTGCAGAAGGAAGAGAACTCTTATGACACAAACTGAGGCCCGTTATCAGAGACCAATGTTGCGGAAGTCCTTTGATGGGAAAAATTTTCAACAGAACTGCCTTGGTGACAGAGGCTGAAGTTGACAGGTAGTGAACAACATATGGGAACCAAGAGAATGTATCAATGTATCAATTACTATTAGCAACTATGCATTAAAGGAAAGGGCCGGCAAAATCAATGTGGAGGTGGTCCCAGGCCTGTGAAGGTTGTGACCATGTCAATAACATTGCCCACAGGGCAGCTTGCTACAATGTGCATTGAGAACATGTCATAACCATTTGAGTGCAAAAAAAAATGATGGTGGGCAAACGGGGGGGGGGGGGGGGGGGGGGGTTTGGTGACATCCCCCAGTGCTCAGTGTCCAGCAATTGCAGGATCTCTGAACAGAGAGCCAAGGGGGCCACTATGCTAGGAGCTGAATGTTCTGTTTCGAGGATTATAACACCATCAATGACAGAGAAATTATGCTGAAACACATATTAGTTATGGAGGGCATCAGATGTCTGCAATGGAGGCGCCTCAGGCAGCCATGTTGTATGCAATTTATCACTTTCCATAAAATTGAATCAGTAGCACTAGCCTGCACAACCTGAGCTCAGTTGATTGGAAAACCATTGACAATTTGTTGAGTGCATTCATCAACATGGGACAGAATAATTCCTCCTAATCAAAAACTGGGTCCAGACTGGCCAGAAGATAGGAGAGCACATCAGCATTCACATGTTTAGCTATGGGGCAGAAGTGAATCTAATAGTTGTTCTGAGAGAGGAACAGCACCTAACGATGAAAGCAATTTGCTGCTTTGTCTGACAATGACACTTAGGTGTTAAACAGCGAAACTAATGACTTTTGATCCGTGATGAGATGTAATTTTACACCATACAGGAAAACATGAAACTTCTTTAAGGCATAAAGAATGGTGAGGACTTCTTTCTCTATTTGTGAATATCTAATCTGAAGCAAATTAAGCATCTTCAACATGTATGCAATAGACCGCATGGAGCCATTAGAATATTTGTGAGCTACCACAACCCACAGCTCATACTGGGACACATCTGTTGCCAACACTAAATGTTGACATGGTTGGTGTATTATGAAGCAAGATGCAGATTGTTATATGGACTTCAGTTTGGAAACTGCCATTTCACACTCATGCAACCAGTGGAAAGATGTCTCCTTATGCAGCAAGGCATGTAATAGCTGTGCAACCAACACCAATCGTTGCACAAACTGATGATAATGAGCAATCTTACGTAAAAAAAACCTGTAGTTCCTTGACCGATGTAGAATACAGAAGAGTCACAATGGCAGAGACATTCTGACAAAGAGGTTTGATACCAGCACTGCAGACTTCAAACCCAAGATAAACAATAGAAGGCTGAAAGAAGCGGCACTTTTCCAAATTGCAGTTTAACCGGTGGCCTGTAACACCAAAAAGAGTGTACATAAGTTGTTGAGATGTTCAGCAGTGGAGGAGACAGAGACCACCACCATCAAGATAGCTGGCACTGCCAGGCACAGACCTTGTGTGTTGTTCGAGAAACCATTGAAAAATTCCCGAGGTGCTGGCTACGCCAAATGGTAACCACAGGTATTGATGCTATTCAAAAGGCATGTTAACGACCAAGAGCTGTTGTGTACCAGCATCAACAGAAGATGTGCATCAGAGAGATTGATCTTGGAAAAATATTGACCACAAGCGATCTTAGCAAAAAGTTCCTCAGGACAATGGACGCATGTCAATGATAGACTAAGCATTGACAGAAACTTTGAAATCACCACAAAGGCGTAACTGTCATGACAGCTTCTTGACAATGACTAAGGGGGTTGCCCTTTCACAGGATGTGATCAGTTGGATGATCCCAGAGGCCATGAGATGGTCAAGCTCCACCTTGTCTTGGTCACAGAGCACCTTTGGCACTGGGTGAGCCCAAAAGAAAAGAGGTCTGACCAAAGGTTTCATGGTGATGTGGGCTTTGAACCACAGAAAACAAGGTGGAAAATTCAGAGCATAAAAAGTCGAGTTGTGTATAAGGACTTGATTAGAGATGAGATTAACTTCATTGGAAATAATAAACACAAAAATATTAAGGCATCCAAACGAAACAAATTTTCAGTATGTGCTTTGTTCACCAACAGAAAAGTCAGTGGATGAACCGCAGATTTATATGTGACTGGGTCTGAGAAACTATGTAACAACAGAATGCTTTGTATATTGTAGGTGGCTACTGTATTTGACACTGGCGCTAAAGGGGTAGAATCCAAGTCCATGTACGTTTACAAGTTGGGAAATGACATGGCAGCACCAGTTTCAACATGCATGTGCAAAACCTTCTGTTAAACTTTGACATCAATAAAAAGCTTATTGGGTGCAATGGAGATTCCTGATATATAATTGACATCCATGTCAGCATCAGCAATAGGCTGTTGGAATTTTTCATTACTGCCGAAACAGAGGCAGGCATTTGCAATACCAAGGTTTGATTTTGTTGTGCTGTGGCAAATGCCTCTTGTTGTTGACTGAGATACTGCAACACCACAGTAAGAATCCCTTGCTGATCAACCAGCCAGCATAAAAACTCATCAGAAGCTCTGTCAGACATCATAGACGCAACAGAGGACAACCAGAGACCAAAAAACCAGGCATAGAACAATCCCGCACCTGTCGTCAGTTGTGTTGTAACTTGGGCACATAACACAACCAAGAATGTGTACAACTTCATTTGACTATGGCATGTACACCACTCACCATAACATACATCGAACACAATAAGATAAGCAAATGCATGCAAGCAGTAATCACATGATAACTGCATGTGAGCTTAGCGTGGCAGGGTTTAAATAGACTCCTCCCCGTGGCAGGTTCTATCAGAAGTTCACAGAATTGCTCTTTCACAGTGCAGTTTCACAGATAACACACTGCTAATGTGTGTGGCTTTCAAGTGTGCACATATTATTTCATAAACAGCATTGAACCCTTCATTTTTCTCCAAGTCAGTCAACACATGAGTAGTTTCCATTGGTATAAACAATAAATGCAGGTATCCAGTATTCCATTTGTATTCTTTTCCCCCCTCCTTATTCTGTGCATACATGTGTATCCAGTGATTAATAAATATTTTTGTACAAGCATATTTCTATTCTTATTCACCACCATACTACACATGGGCTGGTTTCTTTAGCATGCAGTAGTGATCCCAATTCTCTCACCTAGCTGCAGTATCCGCAAAATGTTTGAACGAGTGCTTATTCTTTCTCCTCCAAATATTTATCCAGGAAAGCCTGCTACAAATACAAAATGCTAGCTGTCAAAGCTAACCCTTATATACAACAAAACATGTGGATTGTGAGGACATGTTACAATGTTAGTTAGTACATTGTAGGACATCTTAAATACAACTTTATACTTACTGATTCTTTCAAAATCTAGCTCCAGCTCCAGTTCTAGCGACACATACACACATACACACACACACACACACACACACACACACACACACACACACACACAATATTCTGTGTCATCAGTTATCAACATAGGATAATGTATAAGAGTGTCACCAATGTTAGGTAGTCATGGAGCTACACTTTGTAAGAATCAGTAAGCATACGGCTGTATTTAAGGTAGCTAAAGTCAATACACATGCCTACAGTGAGCTAACTAACATTGTAACACACCTTGCATTCACCAAAATCCATGTGTTTTAGTGTATATAAGTGTTGGCTTTGACAGTATTGTGTTTCCACAGAAGTTTTTCTGGACAAACATTTTGAAGTTGAATAAAAAATGTTTCTAGAAAAATGCACCATGTACTGTTACTGCCCCCGCAAATACTGTTAGTACAAAGGTCTTAAGAAAAAGAAGCAGTCTGTCGAATATAGTAAGGTCAATCGATGTTAAAGCAGTTAACCCTTAAAGTGCAGTTAAACAGAATAGATGGAGGTCAGAAAATTAACAGAACTGCTGTATTTGGAGAAAACAGTTGCCACAAGGGAAAACTAAGACTGTTGTTAAAGAGAGAGAGAGAGAGACAGACAGAGAGATCAGGTGTGTAAGCAAGGCATACTTTAAACAGAGAATATGGGAAAAATCTGGATACTGGTGGGATTACAAGATATCTCCATGCACTATAGATGCTAGTAGAGGGCAGTCATTGGTGGATTTGTCAAAAATGACAGTATTTACTGCTACACTAGAGGCTATACAGAAGATCTGTTTATAAGCCTTTGTTTCCATTTGGACCAGTTTAAAAAAGGATGATTATATTGTATCAGTGTGTGATGAACTGGACAATGCTCATCTAGTTGTTCTACAGGTCTTAAAAACAGCACCAACAATTGCTACTGTTTCTCACAAATAATGTTACATCATATTATGTAGATTGTTTTCTTTCTTCTTCTTCTTCTTCTTCAAAATCTTCCACTTTCTTGTATATAGAAGAGGTTTTATTATTCGTGGTGAAATTTCTGGTTAGTCATCAATTGAATTCTGTAGAAAAATACTTAAACATGAAGGCAGATAATATAATCTTTGTAGGCTAAATATAAAATTTCCTGTTGAAATAATGAAGGGAAAAGATGTAGAGCTCTCAGGAGCTGAGATAGTGGACACAACTAGCCATTACTTGTTTATACAGAGCTCCGACTGGTGGCATAAATACTTTCCAAAAAATTTGGAATGTTTGCTTAACAGGCTAACACAAAGAAACAGAAGAGTTACTCTATGTGGTAATTTTAATATTGACACCAAAGAAAAGAGTGAATTACTGAATCTCTTGCAAACTTTTAAAATGAAATTTACTTTAGAAACAGCAACTCGTACCACAAGGACTTTGAGGGAATATGGTATAGTTGTAGGTAAACAACTAGAATTCTCTCAGATACAGATTTATTCACACTTAACTTCTACACAGATACAAGTCCGGAGGCTAACTGCCGTTAGCGTCCAACATCCTGCCCCAAAGCCCTCTCCTCAAAGATAGCACACTTACGCACAGAACAAATATCGATATTTATGGCGCTCTACGCCACATAGCCCCCCCCCCCGCACAGTATGGAGTACATCCCTGTGAATTGGGTGAATGGGGTGGGGGGGGGGGTGGGGGGGGGGTGAGAAGTTAGGCAGGTAACACACAGTTCTTCTGTATCAGGCAGAAGTGGTCGACTGGTAGGAGACCGTGGGGTGAAACCCGGTACGTCGACGGTGAAGTCAGCAAGCAACGCCGGCGGCTGAAGACGACGTCCTGTCCTGGAGTGGAGGTGTAGCACTTTGTCAGCCGGCAGGCAGAGAATCACCTTGCCAGAAGGCCTAACAAAGGCACGCAAATTGCCACACGCAGCACTTCTGCTCAATTTAAAGCAGCGCACCACATGAGATTCTGCACTTCTCCCTCAGTATTGTCACACGCGAGTACCACACACACCGTATCGCCATCTACGACAACAGATAATTTATGTATGTCATCAGTGTGCACATGTGTTGTGAATTCTTGGATGGCACCTGTACGAGCAATGGTAGGGAGGCAGGGAGGTGTGGGAAAGCCATGGCAGGGGGAAGCATCTGCTAAGAGGGGGGTGGCCGGTGCACTGGACTGCGCAGGAGACGACCTCGGGCGATCAGCTGACAGACAAGGGAGCGTGACCGAAGGCAACGAGGAGCCAGTGTGGATTGAACGGCATGACAAAGAGCTGTCACACGAAGATGGTAACACAATGGTAGAATCCAAGTGGTTGGCAGTTCGACTGCGAGGGCTGTGAGGAGTGAAGCCCCGAAAAGATTGGCCACTCGAATTAGATGAACGCGGAGAAGGAGCAGTGCTCGGCAGAGAAGCACGCTGTGGAGAATCAATACCCAAATGCATGGTGTGGGAAGATGGATGGCCGCTCGAAGCAGGAGTGGGAGAAATAGGGGCAGAATCAGGGAGGTTCACCTGAGGCTCAATGAAAGCTGGTTTCACTCGGTTGAGTGAGACCATGGTTACAGAGTCTTTTATGAGGGGATCCATGTTATTCTCAGAGCGTTTGATGACCTTGTAAGGACCTGTGTAGGGCGACTGAAGTGGGGCTTTGACTGAGTCGTCTCTGAGAAACACGTATTCACAAGAGTCTAGCATGCGTGGTACGTACACGCGCGGAGGTTTACGAGCAGCCGGAGGTGGTGGCTGAAATTTGCTGCAGTGCAAGCGCACCCGCTCGAGAAGTGAAGGGAGTTCAGAGGGCCGTGGAAGTGGGGTCGGAGTGACTAATTCTCCAGGCAAAACCAGAGGTTGCCCATACACAAACTCGGCTACGGAACCCTTGAGATCTTCCTTGAAAGTCGCACGAAGGCCAAGAAGCATGAAGGGCAAGCCCATTGCTTTGGGGGTGGTATGCAGAAGTATGAATTTTGACAATACCACACATTTTACATAAGTCAGAGAAAACTGAAGACTCAAACTGTCGCCCCTGGTCAGTGGTGAGGTAAACAGGTGAGCCAAATCTAGAGATCCATGAATCTAAGAATGCTCGACTTACTGTCTCCGAGGTAATGTTCAGAATAGGCACAGCCTCAGCCCACCGAGTCATCCTGTCAATAGCTGTAAACAAGTAACGGAAACCCTCGGAGGGGGCAAAGGGCCTACGAGGTCGACATGAACATGGTGAAACCGGCCTGGCGGTTGGGCAAAACAGCCAAGGGGTGGAGAAGTGTGCCTGGAAACTTTGTTCTGTTGACACACCATGCATGCCCTTGCCCAAGACTGACATTCACGGCACATGTCTCTCCAGACAAACCGTTCAGTTACCAGATGGGTGGAAGCTTTGACACCAGGTGTGCTAATGTGTGTAGTTTGTCAAAGACCTGGCATTGAAGGGGCTTAGGAATGAATGGCCGCAACGTACCAGTCGATTCATCACACCACACTAAGTCAGATATGCCAGGGAAAGTAGAGCGTACCGGTTGGAGAGAGGAGCTGTGGCCTAAAATTAACTGCATGGTATCGGGGTCTGCCAATTGCAACCAAGGTAGGTCCGTTAAGTCAATTAAGGTTGTGACAGCACCAACATGCGAGAGAAAATCAGCGACCACATTGTCCGCTCCTTGGATGTAGCAAATGTCATTTGTAAATTGCAAGATGTAATCGATGTGACGAAAGCGTCGTGGGGGTGGATCAGCTGCAGGATTTTTTATGGCAGGAACCAACGGCTTGTGATCAGTGAGCACATAGAAATCTCGTCCCTCAACATCAGTTCTGAAGTGTCTTATGGCCTCGTAAACTGCAAGTAATTCTCTGTCGAATGCTGAGTATTTCTTCTGCACGTTGTTTAGCTTTTTTTGAGAAAAACTGCAGGGGGGTCGTAACTTGGTTGTATGTCTGACTCAGTACTGCGCCGATAGCATTGTCACTAGCGTCAGTAGTGATAAACATTGTGGCGTCCGCCCGTGGGTGAGCAATAGTGACAGCGGAGGCCAACAGCTGTTTGAGTTCATTAAATGCCTTGTCCATGTCCGGTGTCCATGGTACCTGGCGGGTGCCAGAAGTTTGTGGGCGAGCGAGAGCATCTGTGAGAGGAGCCTGCACTGCAGAAGCGGCTGGCAAATGTTTCCGGTAATAATTAACTGTTCTGATGAACCTGCGTAATTGCCTATAGGTCTGAGGGTGTAGCATCTCGAGAATAGGCTTGATCTGTGGTGGTGTCAGACCGTCCGATGACACAACATAACTTAGGAATGTGACGGATGACTGGTGCAATCGAGACTTTTTATTGTTCAGTTCAATACCAGCGGCTGCTAAAATATTAGTCACGACTTGAACACGCTCCTCACTCTGTTCTAAAGTAGAAGCAAAAACCAATATGTCATCCATGTATACGAAACAAAAGTCTAGATGGGATAAAGTTTGATTGATGAAACGCTGCCACGTTTGGGGGGCGTTTTTCAACCCAAACGGCATAAATTTGTATTGGAACAGCCCGAAGGGAGTGGTTATGGCAGTCTTTTCAATGTCCTCTGGAGCCATAGGAATCTGATGAAATGCATGCTTACAGTCCAAAACAGAGAAGTACTTTGCACCTGCGAGCACATGATTGAAGTCTGCGATGTGTGGGACCGGATATTTATCAATGATGGTGCGGGCATTTCGCACAAAATCTAGTGACAACTGATAGTGCTTGAGGAAATCAATTCCGAGAATAGGTTCTTCAATTGTTGACACTAGAAACATCCACTCCAGCTTGCACTCAGGCGAAAGTTTCACTGTATACAAAGTGGAACCCGAACACTGTAGGGTAGACAAGTTCACTGCACGAAGTACTGTTTTTTGTGGTTGCACTCTATTGGTTGCTAGGCGAACTGGCAGCAAAGAGATGTCTGCACCAGTGTCTACCAGAAAACATACACCTGATCATAAATCGCGAACATAGACTCGACCACACTTACTGTTATTGTCCGAAACGGAGTGCAACGTGGGATGGTGACCATTGGTTACATCGCAGGAGGTGGCACCGTAGCCTACCTGCGGTTGGAGTTTGGGTAAGAACACGGTGACTGGCATTTGCGAGCTTGCACCCCGAATCTCACGTGGAAGAAACAATAAGGTTGGGTGGGCCTGTGCTCCTGTG
Source organism: Schistocerca nitens (assembly GCF_023898315.1). Lineage (NCBI taxonomy): Eukaryota > Metazoa > Arthropoda > Insecta > Orthoptera > Acrididae > Schistocerca > Schistocerca nitens. The sequence continues at coordinate 929,967,303 of NC_064615.1, forward strand.
GGTAGTTGCTAGGTGACGGAGTATGTGCCCCAGAGTCTTCCACCGAGGCCGATGCACTGTCGTTGCGGGGAGTTGAAGGTGCAGGCAGAGTGGCTAGTTTAACAAACTTGTTATTAGCAGCACCAGACAAGGGCGTGGCGTCAGAAAGCATCTTAGTGCGGTCATGTCCAGAATGCAGTGCACGGAGCTCACGTTGCCTGGCGGAGTATGCTCTGTCGGCGGCGCGTAAACGTTCATTTACTGGCCTATCTTCATATGCAGAGATTGCAGTCTGGACAGGCAAAGGCAGCTTTTCAGTCCAGATTTCTGCAAGCGTGTCATCAGGCATAACTTGCTCATCCACGAGAAGACGGATGCACCGCCACAGCTGGGACGGAGACCTGTCGCCGAGACGCTCTTCGTAGATGAGCTGTCACACATTTTCTCTCCTGGTTTTAGAGACGTGCTCCAGTATCGTCTGTTTCGCCACAGCATACTTCCCTGCTAGGGGGGTGCTTTGACCAGATCGTAAATTAAATCGACGCAGTCGTGAAGATGGTTCATGAGGCAGGCAAAGCGTGCATCGTCGTCCAAAGCACAGACATTGAATGTTTGCTCAACCAGGTTAAACCAGAACTCCGGCTGAGCAGGTTTGAAGTCTGGTAATTTCGGCAGATTCGGCACTGCAGTCACTGCGGAGGTGCGCCTATTACTTCGGACGGAAGTAGAGCATGCAGAAGATTGCGAGTCCGAATTATTGGCGTCCCGTAATGCGGGAATCGCGAAATTCACTTGACGTCGGGGGGGTGGCTGAGAAGCGACGGACGCTCGAACGGTGTGAGGATCATAGTCAAAATGTCCATTCTCATTGACATGGTAGCTCGGAGAGAAGCCACAAGTGCTTAAGTACACCGGTGAATGTCCGTTATGCACACAGTATTCACTCGACCGTGAGTGGTGGGGCTGGTTGTAGATGTCGGAGTAATTACTGTCCAGCACAGAATTGTTGACCTGATTAGAAGCAACACAAGGATCCCACACACGTCCACTAGGATGCACACTCAGTGTGATATTTGCTGTTTGGCGAGCATTGAACACCTGTTGACTAGCCGGCGCGGAAGGATACACACGTGGCGGGAACTGATTCGAGTTTGAATTTACTACTGGATTTTCCAAAGTAGCAATACCTCGCTCGACACCACAAACTGTATTGAATTGTGTGTTCGACACAGGAGTAGGAATGTTCTGACCAACACTCTGTGGAGAACACGTGGGAAGGTCCAGGCTAACAAAGCCAGAGTCCACGACCGTTGGCGGTTGGAAGAAACTGGCGGCACTCAATGAATTCCACTGCATGTTCTGGCTGAACTACGATGGCAGGAGTGCTGGAGAGATGCTGGAATCCGGGCGGCGGTGAATGCTGAAAGGCCATTGTCCGGAGCTGAACAAAGGCCCTCGCGATCGCGGAGAAACCCGACACGGTAGGCGCGTAAATAACCTTCGGGCGGTAACTCGGATGCTTATTACACAAAAACGGGGTCACCAGTGAGGGAATATGGTATAGTTGTAGGTAAACAACTAGAATTCTCTCAGATACAGATTTATTCACACTTAGCTTCTACACAGATACAAGTCCGGAGGCTAACTGCCGTTAGCGTCCAACATCCTGCCCCAAAGCCCTCTCCTCAAAGATAGCACACTTACGCACAGAACAAATATCAATATTTATGGCGCTCTACGCCACAACTTTATCTACCACCATTGATCAGATATTTGTAAATGTAGAAATTAACTATAAAATAGAAACACTAAACATGGGCTTTGGAGATCACACAGCTCAAAAACACTCTCTGAGTACAGAAACTAAGCAGTGATTTAAACATTGTCTAACAACCACCAGTAGAAACTACAGTAATGAAAATATAAATTACTTTCTCCATTACTTGAGCATCGAAATAATTGCAAACACACAGATGGAAAATATATGAACTTTGTCAGTAATTTTTCCTGCTATTTTGAATTCTGCTTCCCCCCAACACAGAGGAAAATATACACAAGGAAAACAAAAAGTACATGGATCACATCTGCAATTCTGGTACCCTCAAATATAAAAAGATTACTACACAGAGTGTCCAAACAGCTCACATCAGCAGAATTTGATACTTATTACGAAACCTATAAAAAGATCTTCAAAAATGTTGTTAAACAAGCAAAAATAATTACAAATGACACTTCCATAAACAATTCCACCAATAAGATGAAAATCATATGGAATATTGTAAGGAAGGAAACTGCAGCAGAACAGACTGATTTTCGTACTATTAACTGCCTAATGGAGAAGTCAGCTGTGATAACTGAACCTACAAAAATTGCAAATAAATTTAATTCCTACTTTACACAGATAGCTGAACATCTTATAAATCAAAATTTACAGTGCACTTCCAGAAATCAATCCAGATGTACTATAAATAATAAATCTATTTTTCTATACCCACCTATGAAAAGGAAATACCTGCTATAATCAAAGAACAGACATTTGTCTGCTTGTATCTGTGTATGTGTGGATGGATATGTGTGTGTATGCGATTGTATACCTGTCCTTTTTTCCCCCTGAGGTAAGTCTTTCCGCTCCCGGGATTGGAATGACTCCTTACGCTCTCCCTTAAAACCCACATCCTTTCGTCTTTCCCTCTCCTTCCCTCTTTCCTGATGAAGCAGCCATTGGTTGCGAAAGCTTGAATTTTGTGTGTATGTTTGTGTTTGTTTGTGTGCCTGTCAACCTGCCAGTGCTTTCGTTTGGTAAGTCACATCATTTTTGTTTTTAGATATATTTTTCCCACGTGGAATGTTTCCCTCTATTATATTCAGAACATATTGTCAGTTTTTCTTGAAACCATGTAGTTACTGAAAGGAAATAATTTCATCATCTCATATGCATGAATCACTAGCATTTTAGTGACAATTTCTTCAGTTGTGGGTAATACAAGTGTGTACCTGATACTTTATGACTTCTCACAGATATTAGGTCTACAACTTTGCTTCCACCATTTTACAATAGACAGCAGTAGCAGCAAGTGGGGTTCAGGTCATAGGTGTAACACAATAAGCTTAGGCATCTGTATACATAATGCCATAAAAATATTAGTCGATTTGTGATTGCATCATAAAGTTTATTTATTTACTTATTTTCCTCATTTATATTTTAGTTCCATGGATCCTTGGTATGTTGTATAAGTATTACATGCTGCATTTACACATTTCTATCTATTCCAGCTCCAGTTATGCTATTACATGCTGTTACTTACCTGTTAGAAGAATAGCCCATTCTGCTTCTTAGTTCTTTCCTTGTAGAGCATTTGTTTCTTCTTCATATCTTAGAAATATGTATGGTTTCTATTAGTTTTATCCTGTCATTATCCTTTCTTTGTTTCTTGGCATCCCACAAGGATGTTAAGCAACCTCCTAAAGCTAACTTTGAAGTAATACATGTAACAAGAGTAATAATAATGGGGCTGGGCAAGGAAATGTGCACATAGAGTGTGTATGCACATGAATGTAGTGATGTGTGACTGGAGCAAATAATGATTGTGAATGTAAGAGATCGTTTCTAGTTAGAGTATATGGGAGAGGACTTGGAGTGGGGAGAGGAAAAGAGGAGACTGGTAGAGAGGAAGAAACATAGTGCTGAACTGGAACAAGAAGATATATATAGGGACAAGTTAAGGGATAGGCGTATAGGGAGAAACAGGGTGAGACAATAGGTTGAGAATACGCAAGGATGAGTGTAAAATTAGGGAAATAGGTAATCCAGGTTGGATTTGCTTGTTTGATTATTAGCTCTGAAAACTAAGTATTTCCCGCCTTTTTCATGTAACTGCCCACTAAAGTATTTTGTTTGAAGTACTAGACAACAAGAGGAGCTGAGTAATACAGTAGGAGGAGCATTAGTGTTTTTCAAAGTAGCTATTTTTCTCCTAATATACATTTAATAATGTAGCCTAGAATTAATTATCATAATTATCAGTTGGAGTATATTGCTAGTGATAATTTGTTGTTAATATACTTTACAGAAGTAACCAGCAGTGGTTGGTTCCACCTGTTAATGTTTAATTGAATTTGTTCCACACCCCTGAAGAATAACCTTAGTGATAGGACAGATGGAACACATATGAATGAATAAATGAATGACTCAATCAACCAATTTGATAAAGATTCATTGATCCTGTTGTTAATATTACCTTACAATCTTGGTTTTCCATTATTACTCTGAAATTATACTTGGAAACTAGCTGGCTGTCTCACAAGTGGTGTGTGTGTGTGTGTGTGTGTGTGTGTGTGTGTGTGTGTGTGTGTGTGTGTGGTTGTGTGCGCGCACCATACAAATATGTATTTTCTATGAACAATTGGCTGTAGACAATATTACAACCTGCATTTCACTGGTGTAAGTTCAAGTGAATGCTTAGTTTTCTTGGGACTGAATAAGTTTCCTATCCTTTAAAATGTAACTAATTATCATGGCTACAATTCTGCTACTTAACTTGTTGGTTATCTTTGATCTCCTTTGAGCGGCATAACACTACTTTGCTACATTTTCTCCAATTGTAATATTATCTGGGTCATTTCACCATATGTCAGGATGTCTGTGTCTTGTTAATCAATTAAATAATGAAACTAAACTGGCCATACAAAAAACTTGGTTTATTACATCACAAACTGACAAATAGACATGAGTTTTGTGCCTAAAAGATGACATGAGACTGACTACTCATGGCTACTGTTGCTTTTTGTTAAATAGCTTTTCACAACCTTGATGTTAGATCATACAGTATTTCAGTCAGAAATTTTAGAATTTACAATTAAGATTTGATTGGTTTACAAAATTGGTTAGAAAATTTGGTTTTACTGTTTGTTGTTGTATTTAAAAACAGTCAGCGCACAAAAATATCATGGCTTCTTGACTAAATTACATGAAATGTCTTTCTATAATAATTTTCAACATAGACAAATTGGAAATCATTCTGTCAGAATGTAAAAATATTAGAGTTGTTTGTTTAAATGAACACTGGTTTACTGAGGACACAATTAAAATTTTAAACGAAATAGGGAACTTCCAATTAGGAAGTAGCTTTTACAGAAGAAACAAGTCACATGGAGGCCCATGTATATTTCTATGTAGTAATATAAATTATGAGACCAGAAATTGTTCTAATTATTTAAATGAAGAACGTGTGTTTAAGAGCTGTTGTGTAGAAATAGTGAACTCACTAGCAAATGTTACAATAATCTCAATATACAGAATTCCAGGGATGTCAATAACAGATCTGTTTTTTTCTAAGCTTCAAATTAGGCTAGAAGACCTCTGTAGAGAAAAAAGAAAAAACTGTAATAACAGTTGATTTTGATATTGATAGCCATTGTATTTTGTTGAGAAAAAAATCTAATTTATTCCCAATAAAGATCAGGTGCTGACCAAAAGCAGTGAGTTTGATTTTCAGATACTTAGATTTATTTCTGAATCTGGAGGCACTCTTTACACATAAGTCACTTGACCAAGGAGCTTCTAAAAACACCTAAGAGAAAAAGTGTGAGTGTTGTGACTCAAAATAAAAAACAGAGATAAACAAAACATTATGCTCATATATGATGTTGATTAATAATTTAACACAAAACTTCTTTTTAAATATGTTAATAAAAAGAATTTACTTTAACACTTTCCCTTGTTAAACAGAAATCAACAAAGACGCAAACCCACAAAACAAAACAAAACTGAGTTTTACAACAGTCCCATTTGATTACAAAATATCCCCAAATGTGTCTTCGGTAGAGCTTTGGTCATGATGTCCGCTACCTGCTCTTCAGATGGGATTTGATGAACTGTAATTCTTCCTTCATTAAGTTTTTCATGAATGACTATATGTTTGGTTCAGGGATGAAATTCTGGATTCCCTGCTAACTTTACTAATGCTGAATTGTCAATTTGGAGAACTGGAATTTCAGATAGTCTCGTTGTTTCTCTGAATAGACGGATTAACCAAATAATGTCCTTGACAGCTTCATTTGTGGCCAACTAGTTCAGCTTCAGTTGTAGATATTGCTACCATGATTTGTTGCTGACTTAGCCATGATATCGTCCCTCCTGCATAGTTGATGACTACTCCAGATGCTGATCTGCCTGTTTTTGAGCAACTTCCAAAAACTGCATCACTGTAGCATTCCAGAGTTGTGCTCTTTCCTCTTGATGTGTATGTGATTCCATATTCAATCATTCCTGATACATAACAAAAAAACCTTTTTACTCTTAATATGTCTTCTTTGGTGGGATTCTCGAGAGATCTTGATAGAACACTTACACTGAAGGCTAGGTCTGGTCTTGTGCCAAGCATCAGATACATTAATGCTCCAACTGCTTTTCTATATGGAAAAGACTGTTCTACCGTGTCATCTTTCCCTGACGGTGAAACGTCTGTAACTTTCAACATTGGGGTAGAAACTGCTTTACACTCTGAAAAATTGAAGTATTTTAAAATTCGTTGAGCATAAGCCTTCTTGTGAATCTTGATACAGCCATCCTTGCCAAGTTCAATTTGCAGACTTAAATAATAGTTTGCAGGTGCCATTGTGATCTTGAACTCCTTTTGCAATTGTTGAAAGAAAATGCTCAAATCATTTGAATCAGTGGCAGCTACCAACCCATTGTCAGTTACCAGAAATTCTTTTCCATTTTTATTTTGAATATACAAGCATGGATCTGCTTGGCTTACTCTGAAATCTAGACCAACCAAAAATTCTCTTAATCACTTGTTCCAGCATCTTGGTGCTTTTCTTCAACCTGCAAACTCTGTTGGTACCATCTTCATAACCTATTGGTTTCCTCAAGTTTTCCATACAGGAAAACCATTGACACATCAAACAGTCTGAGATACATGATTTTTGTTGCAGCAGCGCTCAGAATAGACTGAATTGTTGTCATTTTTGCAACTGAACTAAAAGTTTGACTGTAATCTACACCTTCTCATTGACTGAAACCCTTGGCAACCAGTCGAGCCTTAAATTTTTCAATCTGACCCTCTTCATTTGTTTTCAGTCAAAACACACTCTTGCATGGTATTGCCTTGGCACCCTTTGGTAAGTCTTCAAACTCCCAGGTATCATTTTCGATCAGAGTGTCCATTTCTCTGTACATTGCTTCTTTCCATTTGATGCTGTCTTCATGTCTAAGTGCATCTTCGTAGGTTTCAGGAACCTCAGTTGTGACAAAGAAATCTTCTGTTATCATTGCATAATCATTGAGGTATTTGGTCTCTCTAATGAGGAATGATCTCTTAATTTCACTCCTACTTCCTCTTTGCAAGTTTCCAGAATGTAATCATCAGATTCTGTGTGTGAACTACTTTCATGCTCCAAACTATCTTCTGAGTGTGTATTTTCCTCACTCTCTGGTTGATTTTTAATATAATCTGGACCTGAAATGGGCTTTTCAACATCTTGAAATGGTAGTGTAACTTGTTCATCACAGCATCCCAGTTGTTCTTCAAATTGCACATCTCTGGACAGCACAATTGAATTACTTTCTTTTATCCAAATCCTGAAGCATTCATCATCATCATAACCAATGAGATGTCCTTTCACAGCTTCCTTCATTTTTCACTCAGAATCTGGGCATAACATGTTGAGCCAATAATCCTAAGATGTTTAGTTCAAGGCTTTTTCCATTCCCACAACTCATAACGACTGACACCTTCTACGGGTGACTTCCCTGTCCTATTCAACATGTAAATTGCTGTGTTAACTAGTTCAACCCATATCTGTTCTGGATAGTGCAGGCATAATGTGAGGGTAGGGGGATTGCCTATATATGAATAAAGTAGAATAAAATCCCAGATGACAGCTAAGTGAATGCAGCACTGGGAAATGCTCTGAGTGCTGCACTTCAATAATAGACTAGAGCAGAACAGCAGTTAATAATAGTCTGTAGGCACCAACAGGACTTTTAAAACTTCATTAAGCATTAGAGGGAGTACTATTAGGACTTAATAAAAATAATTGGGAAATGGTTGTATATGCAGATTTCAATATAAATTACATCTCTGATAGTTATGATCAAGGGTACATGTTACTGATGACCAGCTTTGCTTTCACCTTCACAGTAACATTCCCAACAAGAACAGAAGAAATTAGTACATTATCATTTGATAATTTGTTTCTAAATCCATCTGTATTTAATGAAGTAGATGTGAGCCCCATAATAAATTGTTTACCTGAATGTGATGGTCAGATGGCAGCAGTGAAGAATCCCCATCAACCAAATATGCCTAAGAAAGGAAAAGAAAAATTTCACAGAATTGTGAATTCTGATTCACATATGCTACTCAGAGAGAATTTTCAGGATGAAAAATGGGAAGAATTTTGCCAAGGACACACAGTAAATGAGAAATTTAAATCATTCTTAAAAATATTTTTACAGCATTATGAATCCAGTTTTCTTTTACTATGGGTCAGGGAAATTTACAGTGGAAGCCAAAAAAGAATGACTACCATACAGGATCAAATTGTCTTGTGATAAGAAGATAGAGCTTTGTTTAATACAGAATACCAGCTCTGATCAAGACTTTAAAATGCACTATAACCACTTCCTAGCAGATTAAAACTGTGTGCCGGACAGACTCGAACTCCGGATCTTTGCCTTTTACAGGCAAGTGCTCTACCAACTGAGCTATACAAGCACAGTTCACAACCCATCCTCTACTTCTGCCAGTACTTTGTCTCATACCATCCAAACTTCACAAATACTCTCCAGAAGTTTCGCAGGAGAGATTCTGTGAAGTTTGCAAGGTAGGAGATGAGATACAGGCGTAAGTAAAGCTGTGAGGATGGGTCATGAGTGATGCATGGGTAGCTCAGTTGGTAGAGCACGTGCCTGCAAAAGGCAAAGGTACCAAGTTTGAGTCTTGGTCTTACACAATTTTAATCTGCCATGAAGTTTCATATCAGCACACATTCCACTACAGAGTGAAAATTTCATTCAGGCAGTACAAGCATTATTAAAAAATTCTTCAGCTTGTCATTAAAAAGGCAATAACCATATACTACAAACAAAAACTTTAAAATCTGAAGAACAAGGCAAGGGCAATCTAGAACATTGTTAGGCATGAAAGGTTTAAATTCAGCTAGATAAATGATATGAGATGGATTACATGATATTCAAATCACTGGCTACTAAAATTAATGAATTCTTCCTAACAGGAACTGAAAACATGAGGACAAAAAATGCACTTTGAAGGCAGATCCAATAAAATTACTTAGACAGACAATGGTATTCTGCCAACAGACATCAGTTTTGCCAAATCATCTATCAGAGAGATCACAAAAATCATTAGGTCATTAAAAAGTAGAACTCTTGTGGCTATGATGGTATCTCAGCCAAAGTATTAACATTAAGTGCTAATTTGAAAGTACCAGCCTTAAGTTACCTTTGTAACCAGTCAATGGGTCAAGAAATATCTTCTGAAAGACTTGAGTAAGCATCAGTAACATCAGTACACAAAAGAGGAGATACGCCTATGACCTCTAATTATACACTGATCTCATTCTTTCCCTTGATCATTTTTTTTTATTATTTTTTTTAACTACCTCACTGAACCAACTTTCTTACGATAACCTTTTAACAACAGCTCAGTTTGGCTTCTGTAAAGGCTTCTCTAGTAAGAATGTGATATATAAGCTCACAAACCCAATTCTAGCAGTACTAAACAAGAAATTACACTGCTAGCATTTTCTGTTATTTTGCCAAGGCCTTTTTGACTGTGTACATCATAAAATTCTGCTAGAGAAACTACAGTAGTCTGCCATTAAAGGCATTTCTTTTGCATGGCTGGAGCCATGTCTTATCAATAAAAACACAGGGTCACATTAGCAAACATTAAGTATGGTGTGCTGCAAGGTTCATTGTTTGGCCTGATCCTGTTCTTGATTTACGCAAATTGTATACTTTGGTGGCAGGAGGAACAAGACCCCTGGTCAGGTGAATACAGGGCTATAAATACAAAATCAAATAGGGGTAATGCAAGAGTAGGTTAAACAATGAATAAAAAATAGGAGCATGGCTAAGCTACTATGAACAGCACAGTGAAAGCATTATTGTAGTAAAGATACATATGAAACCCACACCTACCGCAGTAATACAAGTTTATTTGCCAACTAGCTCCATAGATGAACAAGAGGTTGAAGAAATGTATGATGAGATAAAAGAAATTATTCACATAGTAAAGGGAGATGAAAATTTAAAGTCATGGGGGACTGGAACTTGATAGTAGGAAAAGGAAGAGAAGGAAAAGTAGTAAGTGAATATGGAGCTGGGGTAAGAAATGAAAGAGGAAGTTGCCTGATAGAATTTTGCACAGAGCATAACTTAATCATAGCTAACACTTGGTTTAAGAATAATGAAAGAAGGCTGTATACATGGAAAAGGCCTGGAGACACTGGAAGGTTTCAGATAGATTGTATAATGGTAAGACAGAGATTGCCCACTCGGTTAGCTGAGTGGTCTAACACATGGCTTTCCGGAGTGGGAAGGAGCGCCTTGTCCCTGGCACAAATGCGCCTGGAAGACTTGTGTCAAGGTCCAGTGAGCCAGCCAGTCTGTGGATGGTTTTTAGGCAGTTTTGCATCTGCCTCAGCAAATGCGGGCTGGCTCCCCTTATTCCACCTCAGCTACACTATGTCAGCAATTGCTGTATAAACAAGTTCTCCAGGTATGCGTACACCAACATTACTATACAATGCAAACATAGGGGTTACACTTGTCTGGTATGAGATGTTCCCTGGGGGGGTCCACCGGGGGCGAAACCACACAGTAACGCTGGGTTAGGGTGTGGGGTAGCAGACAGATGAAATGGACTGCGGTAGTCATCGTGGTGTTGTGGACCACAGAGGCTGCAATGGGGACGGAGCCTCTCCATTGTTTCTAGGTCGCCGGTTAACATACTATACATACAAGACAAAGATTTAGGAACCAGGTCTTAAATTGTAAGACATTTCCAGGGGCAGATGTGGATTCTGACCACAATCTATTGGTTATGAACTGTACATTAAAACTGAAGAAACTGCAGGTGGGAATTTAAGGAGATGGAACCTGGGCAAACTGAAAGAACCAGAGGTTGTAGAGAGTTTCAGAGAGAGCATTAGGGAACAACTGACAAGAACAAGGGAAAGAAATACAGTAGAAGAAGAATGGGTACTTTTGAGAGGTGAAATAGTGAAGGCAGCAGAGGATCAAGTTGGTAAAAAGACAAGGGCTAGTAGAAATCCTTGGGTAACAGAAGAGATATTGAATGTAATTGATGAAAGGAGAAAATATAAAAATACAGTAGGTGAAGCAAGCGAAAAGGAATACAAATGTCTCAAAAATGAGATTGACATGAAGTGCAAAATGGCTAAGCAGGGATGGCAAGAGGACAAATGTAAGGATGTATAGGCATATATCACTAGGGGTAAGATAGATACTGCCTACAGAAAAATTAAAACCTATGGAGAAAAGAGAACCACTTGTATGAATATCAAGAGCTCAGATGGAAAACCAATTCTACGCAATGAAGGGAAAGGAGAAAGGTGGAAGGAGTATATAGAGGGTCTATACAATAGTTATGTACTTGAGGGCAATATTATGGAAATGGGAGAGGACTTAGGTGAAGATGAAAGGGGAGGGATGTTGCTGGGTGAAGAATTTGACAGAGCACTGAAAGACCTAAGTTGAAACAAGGCCCCTGGAGTAGACAACATTCCATTAGAACTACTGATAGCCTTGGGAGAGACAGCCCTGACAAAACTCTACCATCTGGTGAGCAAGATGTATGAGACAGGCAAAATACCCTCAGACTTCAAGAAGAATATAATAATTCCAATCCCAAAGAAAGCAGGTGCTCACATATGTGAAAATTACCGAACTATCAGTTTAATAAGCCACGGCTGCAAAATACTAACACGAATTCTTTACAGACGAATGGAAAAACTGGTAGAAGCCGAGCTCGGGGAAGATCAGTTTGGATTCCATAGAAATGTTGGAACACGTGGGGCAATACTGACCCTACGACTTATCTTAGAAAATAGATTAAGGAAAGGCAAACCTACGTTTCTAGCATTTGTAGACAGAGACAAAGCTTTTGACAATGTTGACTGGAATACTCTCTTTCAAATTCTGAAGGTGGCAGGGGTAAAATACCAGAAGCGGAAGGCTATCTACAATTTGTACATAAACCAGATGGCAGTTATAAGAGTCAAGGAGCATGAAAGGGAAGAAGTGGTTGGGAAGGGAGTGAGACACGGTTGTAGCTATCGGCGATGTTCCTCAATCTGTACATTGAGCAAACAGTAAAGGAAACAAAAGATAAATTTGGAGTAGGAATTAAAATCCATTGAGAAGAAATAAAAACTTTGAGGTAAATCTCAAATGATGACATTGTAATTCTATCAGAGAGAGCAAAGGACTGGAAGAGCAGTTGAATGGAATGGACAGTGCCTTGAAAGGAAGATATGAGTATCAACAAAATCAGAACAGGGATAATGGAATGTAGTCTAATTAAATCAGCTGATACTGGGGGAATTACATTAGGAAATGCGACACTTAAAGTAGTAGATGAGTTTTGCTATTTGGGGAGAAAAATAACTAATGATGGTTGAAGTAGGGAGGATGTGAAATGTAGACTGGTAATGGCAAGAACAGCATTTCTGAAGAAGAGAAATTTGTTAACATTGAATACAGATTATGTGTCAGGAAGTCTTTTCTCAAAGTATTTGTATGGAGTGTAGCCATGTATGGATGTGAAACATGGATGATAAATAGTTTAGACAAGAAGAGAATAGAAGCTTTCGAAATGTTGTGCTGCAGAAGAATGTTGAAGATTAGATGGGTAGACACGTAAGTAATGAGGAGGTACTGAACAGAATTGGGGAAAGGGGAATTTGTGGCACAACTTGACTATAAGAAGGGATCAGTTGGTAGGACATGTTCTGAGGCATCAACGGATCACCACTTTAGTATTGAAGGGCAGCGTGGAGGGTAAAAATCGTAGAGGGAAACCAAGAGATGAATACACTAAGCAGATTCAGAAGGATGTAGGGTGCAGTAGTTACTTGGAAATGAAGAAGCTTGCACAGGATAGAGTAGCATGGAGAGCTACATGAAACCAGTCTCTGGGCGGAAGACCGCAACAACAACAGCATACTTGAGACAATGTAGGACTCTTCAAAATCTGTAATGTTTTCTGATGACAAGTATGTTGATAAAAGATCCAAACACACATAATACTTTAGGTGAATGTAAATCATCAATTTGTATGCTGATTCAAATTGATGGTAGCAGGATGATACATATCTTTTAGTTAGCTGCAGACTGTCAGACTAATAAAGGTGTGACAAATATTTCTTATAGCAATTTTGATGGTATGAGTGGTATGAGTTCCTGCATATTGCATCATCTCCATGTACTTCACCAACTGGCTAACACCATGTTTATCAATTTTAATACTTCAGTTTAATAAATTGTTATTTCTTCTGTATGAAAGTGATACATACAGCTATTTGACTTGTTAGACAAAAAATTAGGCTACCACTCACTAACCCTCCAATGAACTCTCTAAGTCCTGGTTAGCTCAGTCACAGACTCTATATGCATCTTAAACAATCAAAATATTACAAAATTTAGTTATAATTCTCAGTTAATTAGACTTATAATTAAAAGTTATGGCTTTATAAAACTTTGGATGTATTAGCATATTTTACAAATAACCTCATGAAGTTTATTACAATAACAATTATCAAAGACCCAATTCATTTCCAATCAGTTCAATCTCTTTATCCAGCCATTCATTAACACCATACAGGATATGTAAGTAACCAATTCAGAACCAGGGCTCATTACAATAAAATTTCTTATATTTAATTTGTTACAAATTTACACATAAATACAATTGTTTTACGTCAGTATATGTAAATAATTGTACTTTTCCACATTCAGATATTCTTCAGTGGTATAAAAGCTATGTGTTCATAAAAATTGTTGTAGCTCCACTTTGAATTTACGAAATTTTTAAATTTTCTTTATTGTAGCAGGCACTGCATAAACAAATATTAGTACTCTCTTTTGGGAAAGGGCTTTTTTGTGGATGTGTTTGTGGAAAACATCTTTGTTTCTTGTTTTGTAGTTACAATTCTTGGTGATTTTTCAGAAAGCACACACACTGATGAATGTGTAAACTAGGAATAGTCATTGTTTTACATTCTTTCAATATTTCCCTTTAAGGCTCTCTACGGGGAACTTCTATCATCAATCTAATAGCCATTTTCTGAAAATTGTTCTGCCATCCCTGTATTTCCCCAGATCACAACATATGCCTACGAATTTTGTGTGTGGAGCCTGTGCAGAATTAAACTCCCTAAGTTGCCTTTTATGCTGATTTTAGCTTTATTTCTAATATTACTGAAATTCATCTGTCTCGTTTTTTCCTTTTTTATGATGAAAGCATTATCCTTAAACTATTTTCTTTCCTCATTTATTGTGTTAGAGACATTCTGCTGTGCATCAGCCTCAGTGCATCCTTTTATAAAAATGCTTGTGTCATCAGCAAATATCGCTCTTCTTGTGACCCTCAAATAATTTGGAAAATCATTTTTGTATACCAGGAACAAAAGACAGTATAACATGGAACCATAGGACATCCCATAGCTAGGATGCAATTTAAAAAAAAAATCTGAAAGATATTCTTTGCCTTCATGACATATTTGTATTCTCTGTTGTCTATCAAAGAGATAAAATTTGAACCATTTGAAGGCCAGTGTGTTTCATAAGCAGTAAGTTATGGCTGATTAAATAAAATGCTTTGGATAAATGTAAGAATATCTCACAGCTTAATTTATTTGTTTTCTGTCCCACTGAACCCTTTTTATCATACTATTAAAAATCTTTATGTTTTTATCATTTACAAGTCTTCTCTGTACATATTTCTCAGTGACTCTACATCTCTTGTTGTTTTCTTTCTTAATCATCATTTTTAACACTACATGATCAGAAAATCCAGTATCTATTACTTCAGTATTACAGTCAAAGTCTTCCTTGTTTTTAAATATCTGATCAAGTGTAGTTTCAGACTCATCTCCATATCTAGGAATTTCCTACACAGTTGGTTGCATACTGTATGAGCTAACCAGATTTAATAGTCGCACCTTTTTCCAGTCACCTTTGCTAAAACGAGTGTTAAAGTCGCCAAGCACTATTATCCATTTTGACCTACTTTGCAATTCATTTAAAAGATCAGCTACATAATGTAAGAATAAGGTAAAGTCACCTGATGAGGACCTGTAGATGCAAGCAATGATAGTAGGACAGTCTGTCAATTCACGCATACAATATTCAAAATCTTTTTCTGGACAATTCATCTTGCTATGTTTTACTTCTTTCAATTTAACACCACTCCTAAAACATATGCATACACCTCAACATTTATAAATTTCCCTGCAAAAGCTACTTATCAGTTCAAAGTCTAGTATTTTTAATGCAGAAATCTGTGTGTCTCATAGCCAGTGCCTACTAATACACAACAAATAAATCTCCTTAAGATTACAGAATAAAATTACTTCCATCTCACACAGTTTGTCACCTAGTTCTTGCACATTCTTGTACAATAGAGGGAAGAGCTTGCACATTTTTGTACAATAGAGGGAAGAGATTGACATCAAGGTTGGGTGAGTTGCTCACCTTTGTGTCCCCTTCAGGCTGCTTGGTAGACAAAACTCTTCTTCTGATTGGTTTTCGATTACTTGTCTCTGCTGGTCTGGATGCTGCTGCTGCTAATGATGGTGATTATTCTGCTACTGGTGGTTGTTGTTGATCTGCTGCTGATAATGATGGTGCCTCTGCTGGTTTTGGTTATTGTTCTTGTGCTTTTGCTAGTAATAATGTTGTCTCCACTGCTGCCACTGATAATGGTTGTGTTTGTGGAATTTGGATTGGAGACCCTTGCTGTACAGATGACTCATTAATGAATTTATTTACTTTGGTACTTCTAATTTGTTCCCTCTTGCATTCATGTGGAACCTATGTCTTGTAAAGTACTCCTTTTTTCCAGTGTTTATCTCAATAAATTCACATTAATACAACCTCTACAGATTTTCTCAAACATTCTGTTTTGCAGTATCAGTTTCAATGTTTACACATGAGTTTTCCATCAAGTCATGCCTTTGTGGAAAACTGACAATGTAGAAACGCACATGAGGTATACTTTTGATTGTTTCCTTCAGGATTCTCATTGCATGCTGAGTTGCATTGCAATAAACATCATTCATGCCTCTGATTATGATTACCAGTCATCAGTACATTGTCACAGCTTCTCAAAACTTTGCATAGTGGCATGCCTGTTACAATAAGGTCTGGGTGATAATTTCTCATAATTTCTGTAACTCCTCTTCCATGACTGTCAGCAAAGCTATATGTCTGTTGCTTGTACCCTGGTTTATACATCGCCAGCTGCTGTGGCCAAGTGGTTGTAGGTGCTTCAGTCTGGAATGGTGCTGCTGCTACGGTCACACGTTCGAATCCTGCCTCGGGCAGGAATGTGTGTGATGTCCTTAGGTTAGTTATGTTTAAGTAGTTCTATGTCTAGGGGACTGATGACCTCAGATGTTAAGTCCCATAGTGCTTAGAGCCATGTGAACCACATACATCGCATGGCTATTTATGTTTCATTGTGTATGAATATTCACTTTGCCTCTTTCTACATTTAATTCATTTGTATCTTTTTCCGTGAATAGGTTGTTCATATTTCTATTTGTGGCTGCACTGTTTACACTTTCCAGATTTGGTTTGTATGACTTTTATGCCTAGCACTTACGAAATCTTCTTGCCTTATATACGATACTTCAGACAATTGACATATGCATCTTGTTGCATTTTCTAGTGTTTTCATACAATTTCTGATAGTGTCAAGCTCTTTTTGAAACTCTTTGAGCATATTAATTTCTAAACCTGAGTAGCACATTTCTGTCATGTTTTCACAGCAATTACACTCCATGTCACAGTCAAGTTGAATTTTTACATCTTCCTGTGCAAAGCAATACAAACTTATGATTAAACACTCACACCCTAATGCCATTTAGTTCAGTTTCATCACATGCAAAGTACATGATTAATACTACACAAAAACTGCAGAGCGATTTAAAATTACCTTTTCACTCACCACCTTCTTAGTTGTTCATAGACTATTTTCTTCATTATAAAATTACAAAATCAGTTAAATTAACAATGTCTTTTAATTGGACTTACTTTCTGATTACATAAAGATGAAAGTTGCTAATTTTTGTAACTGCTCATCACCAGTTTTGTAAAGACCTCGTCATCACTGCTGTGGAGGCTGAGTTGCCACTGTTGTTACAGTGGGTCAAGTTTGTGAGTTTGTGAAATGGCTTCTGGTCCAGTACACTGCTAAGACAATTTCTCCCTGCCACTATTACAGATATGCCCTAGGGTCAGGTAACAGAATAGGAGAACAAAGGTTCTACAACACTGCAACAAATTAGTAATAAAGTCACATATATGAATTAAAAAGGTTTACTTTGTGACTTGTTGAATAATTAAAGTCGGCAACACTACTTGTAATATAACATAAAAAAGGCCCTCAATGGCTAACTGCAAATAATTGTAGATAAACTTCACAGTACGTAGCAAATGCAATTTACAACAACTGTCTATTCACTTCTAAGAGTTTACTAAACAATGTTCCCTGTCTAAGTCAGCCCTGTATAATGATCTATAATGAAGTGGGCAAGAGCTGCTCTTCTATCTTATGAGTAGGATTCTGTCTATTGTCATCCAGTCATTGGCAAATTGAACTTCGCAGGCAACTGGCCAAGACAAAGTCGATATTTTCATCCTCAGTGCCACCTGTGGTGCTGATGGAACTTGCACATGTGGCAAGTCTCTATGGCACTGGCACCAGCTCGCATCTTTGCACCTGTGGTGCTTTTGCCCTGGCAGTGTCATGTTTGAACAAAACAGCACTAACTTGTTTTTTGTAGTTGTATATGAATATCCTATGTGTTACAACATTTTCTTCTGATTGATGTTGTACTGTTTATTAACAGAGACACAATTTTAGAAGAGAAATAATGTGGTTTACAAGTACAATAATGTTTGTACTTCATCATTCATATCAAATAATATATGGACAGTAAATAAACAAAACCATAACATTTGCAACATTAGATCAATTACTTTGCCACATGTAAGCAATGAGTAGTGAACTACCAATGGAAAATCCAGGATGGAATGTAACATTATTACAAAAAGGGTAGTAGCTACTCACCATATAACAGAGATGATGAGTCGCAGATTGTCACAACAAAAAGGCTGTCAGGAAGTGAGATTTCAGCCGAAAGGCCTTCTTAGAAAATAGACAACATAGACACAGACAACAAGACAGTGTGGCTTCAGAAGCCAGAGACTGTGGTCATGTGTGTGTGTGTGTGTGTGTGTGTGTTTGTGTGTGTTGCATTTATGTGAGTGTATGTTTGTATGTTGTATATTTTCAATAAAGGACTTGTTGGTTGAAAGCTCACTTTCTGACAGTCTTTTCATCACGCCTATCTGCAATCTATCATCTCCGCTATGTTGTGAGTAGCAGCTACCCTTTTCATAATATTCAGTAGTGAACTGGATGAGTCTTAGTTTGGTACATTAAAATATCCATTTTTGACACAGCCAGTAGAATACTGAAAGAGGCTTACAACTGATTCACAGCCAACAGCTTAATGCCTAACCTTGCAAAAAGTCATGTGCCATTCCAAAAGGATGAAAATGACTTACACAAACCACAAGAAATGATCAATGGGCATACACCAGATTACGTTTTATGTTTGGAATTCCTTGGTATCCAGACAGTTGGTAAACTGAGGTGACAACAGCATGTGAAAGCATCAACTAAAAAGCTCAGTTCCATGACCCTTACACTCAGAAATCTCTCTCCTGTGCTGATCTGCGGATAAGGTAGCTAGCATACTTCACAGATGAGGGGCATTCAATAACCAATACAACACATTTTTTCTCAGCCAGTTTTGGTTTAAAAAAATGCAGAATTTGTTGTGGGACATTGTCACATACTCCCACTTCAGCCTCTGTAGTTTCATGAATTTCTGGTACATGGTGGCACTATATACAGCATTCAAAGTGGTGTCCGTAATGCAGGTGCATTCCAAGCAGAGAGCTATCATTGAGTTTCCTTTGGCAGAAAACCAGAGCACTGCAGATATTCATAGATGCTTGCAGAATGTCTACAGAGTCCTAGCAGTGGCTCAAAGCATGGTGAGTCATTGGGCAAGGTGTATGTCATCTTCACAAGAAGGTTGCGCAAACCTGTCTGATCTCTCGCGTGCTGGAGGCCAAACATAGCTGTGAGTCTTGCACTGTTGGAACATGTGGACACTCTTAATCAAGGTGATCAACATATCACAATCAAACATGCTCCTGAACAACTACACATCTCTGTTGGTAGTGCTGACACATCTGTCCACCAGTCGGGGTACTCACAGGAGTGTGTCAGCCAGGCTCCTCACTGCCTACAGAAGACCTTCTGACATCTATTTCTTTCACCCAATGAAGGATGCTCTCCACAGGACACAACATGTGGATGATGAAGAGATTATTGATGAAGCACGACTTTGTCTCTGACTTCAAAAAGCAGAGTGGTACCATGTGGACAGACAGGCACTGCCAGTAAGGCAGTGTAAGGCCGTCACGTTAAATGAAGATTAGTTTGAATAAATGGAGTTTTGTAACCAAAAGAGTGGAGAATTATATAGAGTATTGGAATTGAATAAAACCAGCCTGCTTTCAGAAAAAAATGTGTTGCATTATTTATTGAAAGCCCTCATGTTTTCACTCAGTTCTGTTGTGTGGCATAATCTTCTGGGGCATTGTAGTTAATATGAAGAATATGTTTATTTCACAGAAGCATACAAGAGAATCTTTTTCTTCTTTCCTTCCTCGATCAGCAACAGATGAAGGATTCAGCCATGGGTATAAGGATGGTTCCTTCCTATGTCAGTTTTTCATGCTGAAGTGTGAAGTGTGACAAAACATTTTCATGAAATGTCCTGCTTCCAGGCTTTTGTGACAATAAAAGATGTTCCTGACATTTAGTAGTAAGTAAATGTTGAGACATCCCACTGTAGAAGATATTATTGTGATATGTGCTGATGGGAGAACATTTTGAACCCATTGCATCCACAAGGTGAGGCAGAAAGTGAGAATCTCCACCTGCCATGTGTTTCTTCGTGTCATGTTAGGAAGGTGCTTAGAAGACAAGGAGATAAAGAGAAAGAGATCATTGGCTACAGTGAACACCATGATAGATTGCGGTGGCCCGGTGTAATGTTAAGCTCACTCTGTACAGCTTAAGCGTTTTCATGGACTTACTTGTTGAAGAATGATGGTTCTGCTTTCTTGCAGTGCTGATGTCTTCTGCTAGCACTGGAAGCTTCTCCGAAGATTTCACTGCTAGGAAGGGGAAATTTTCACTCACTCGCTCTCTCTCTCTCTTCTTATTTAAAAAATACGCTACTCTTGGAATATTATTCAATTCACCAGAACATATTTATTTCCACTTTGTGCAAAAAAAACAACTAAACTTTATGACGTAAGCCCACACATTACCAGGCACCGAGAATCAGTTAATTACACATTTTTGAACGCAATTAATACATAAGCTTTTATCGTGGCTGACTATCCATGTCCAGTCCATGTACTCTCAACAGCAGTTCAATGTCTAATAAAAAGTCACTATCTCGAGTCACTCCATTTGTTTTTCAACAATACAAAGCTACATTACTCTTTGCAGCTGGCCATGGAGCTTCCGGGCCGTATTTGATTATTCTTGGCAGGTCGCGCTGAACATTTGCCAGTGCTGACGAATTGTCTCCCTTCCAGTTTTGCCTGCACAAACAATAAATGGGTGCAGTAGCCCATGCTCATCCTTACACCCTGCTTTAAAATAACACATGTTCGAAATGGCTGGAACACAAGTGTCTCCAGACTTTCGTAAAATTCTGGGGGGCACTACATATCCCTTCCCTTAGCTCGAACACTCATTATTTTGCACAAAACATATATTTTAATTATTTTTTTTTTCTTAACACTTATCTTGTTACTTTGTACTACATAAAAACATTAGGTACAAAAACTCTCTTCCATCTCCGGTATTTCATTAAGCTGTTGGTAATATCTTTCATAGACATAGAAGTATGATAAACTAATAGTACAACAAGTATTAGCTATTTCCAATAGATTTATCTACTCTTGCTTCCAGGATTGAGAAAAATAAATCCCTCCCCTTAGCCAGTTTCAAAGTTCTGGTGTTATTCTGAGTCGAGTCTTTACTTCTTTTTTAAGAAGCTGTTGCAATGATAACCACCGGCTTTCCAGGTCTGAAAAAAATTAGTTGTACTGGGGGTTTTCTCTTTTTTCTATCTCCTCGTGCAGGACTCATCTTTTCTATTTAAAAATTTTTAGAATACAAATTTACCAGGAGAAACCTTCCACTCCAACCTCAGGTCACGACACCACCCTTTCCCTTTGGGTTCCAATCTACGTAAGGGTTGATAGTATGGAAACATCTTCTTCCTCATCCTTGGGTAGGTATGCCCCTTCCATTTATACTAAACTATGGTACAGGTCAATCCCCTTTTTGGTGCCCGTGCCCACACAGTATAGGTCAGCCTCCTCTGGATCTGCCTACCTGCCTCTCTTTCTCTCATTTCATCTATATCGGATGCGCCCTCCCTATCTTCTGTAACAATGATTCATAGTCTTGCCTCTTTTGTACTCCTCTGCACACTATTTTATTTAAAGTTTCCTGGTAAAATTTCTGTCTACCTCTCCTTTCCTCCTCCTGAGTCCTTCAGCCTACCTGCTTAAATCCTTTGCTTGTTCATTGCCTACAGCTCACTTATATAGCCTTAATAGCTAAATATGTTTTGTCCATGGTTGTAACTTTATTTCTTTTCTATGGGCTATTTGGTCTGCACAATCCTATTATTCATCAGAAACTTATTTGACTCGATACCTCTGGCTTAATATCTATTTCTTTTTATCTCCATTCATATTACTTTGTACTACTATAGCTATGAACACAGGTGGATACACACTTCGTCCCCCCTTGTTCCTTTAGCTTAAGCTTACTATACCATTTCACTCGAGATGTGCAACCGTCATTACTTAGCCCTTGTGCTCGAGCCCTTCCTGAATACTATACCTCTCCCCTTATCTGTGATGGTTGTTACATCTCCCTGTGTATTATTTGTCTGCATCTTTGTATTTAATTGTTTGAGTGTGGAAGTGTGATCGTGTGTCCTGATTCTTCGGCCCACTAAGGTTCTTAGTTGAAGATTTTTAGAAATCACGGAAAAGAGAAGGACTTCAGCGGTAGAAGTATATGAATGTGGACAGAGGGAAAGATAGATTGGTACTCTTAAGAGAAGTAAGAAAGGAAATAAAAGAATTGGTTGCTAAGATCGAAGAAAGAAAGAAGACAGCCCCAAAGACAGGAAACCCTTCCCACCCCCCTTCCCCAGGATCCCCACTTCGCCGGTACTTAAGTGAGAAGCCAGAGGAGGTATGATGTTCGGCATCTCCTGCAGAACAGACATTCCCACCGTCACCTTTGAAGTCCCCGAAGAAAAGATCTTAGCAACTCCTATGGAATGGCAAATGATGAAGAACCAGTCACACTTGTTTGCGAGGGTTGTATGAAGGGCGTGGTGTGTAGGTCATGTCTGTGCCTATGCAACCCACCCCACCCCTTTCAAAATTAGATATAAACCCTCCCCAATCACATCACACTTTACAAAAATATAAAACATTCTATAAAAATAGAAATTATATACACCATAATCAAATAGTTATTCAGTGAATCACTTTACTCTATATTTCATACACATGTTCAGTTTATGTCATCTAGGTATCCTTCTTCCTAAACAGTACCATCATATTATATCTCCTGTTAGAATGTTACCCCGTTAGTTTCATCTCATGCTTAGAGGTTATGTTTATTATGACTCCTTAAATTAGTCATAATCATGTAGTCATGATTGGCCTCTTTTAATACTAATTTGATAGGATAGCTTAAGGGCTATAAATAGATTACAGGATAGTCAAAGATTTGAAGGGAGTTCAGTGTAAGAAAACTAATGTGGAAGTAAAACCGAACCCAACTCAGGAACCGGCGGACGTCACTCCGCCCGTTGACACAGAATGTCAACGTCCCTGGGGGTTAGCATCCTCCCAACTTTTAGGTATGGCTTGGTTAAACCATTTTAAGAAATGGGTGGGATGTACCTCCCCATCTGGTTTGAATTTAGGAAACTGTCTCGACAAGCCTGAATTTGATCCCCATTGCAAATAAGTT